>NC_089801.1:49417939-50089939 GCF_029633855.1 Hoplias malabaricus | reverse complement strand
TGAGCAAGGCACCTAACCTCCATCTGCTCCCTGGGTGCCGGTGATGGCTGCCTTAGTGTGTGTTTTTGTGTGTGTGTTTTCACTGCCATGGATGGGTTAAATGTGGAAAACACATTTAGTTATTTGTTTTAGCATGATAAATAATTGCACATTTAAACGTTGTTGTGTGTGTCAGGTAGATAGGGCACAAATCCTCCTATCTCCTATCAAATCCTTATTTTAGAGGCTGGGGTTCTTGGGATATTTTGCCTCATATGGATTTGAGATTTTATCACTGCCTTTAAACATATTGCAGGAATAACAGGAGCAAAAACATTCCCTGTTGAAACCTGTGTGTGTGTGTGTGTGTGGTGAATGGTTAGGACATTAAGCAAAACAATTGGTGGACAGTTTTATGTTCAGTCTTTGAAATGTGATATGATGGACACACACAGAGACTTTTCTTTCATTTTTTTAAATCCCTTAGACTGCATTTCATCTTTTACCCTCTGCAACTCCTGCACTACATTCTCTACTCCCTGCAACTCCTTACCTTAATGTCTTTGTATTTACATCTCTGTCTGTAAAGCCCAGTTTGTGAATGCAATTGTTCACTCTTAACTACTACAACTTTTCTGAAATTGTAAATTATAATCTGCTTTAAATTTTGTTGTTTATGTAGTTGTTGATATTATTATATGAAACATCTGACATTTATACATTTATATATGGAGGGTTCATTCATTCATTGTCTGTAACCACTTATACAGTTCAGAGTCGTGGTGGGTCCGTAGCCTACCCAGAATCATTGGACGCAAGGCAGGAATACCTTGGAGGGAGTCCTTCACAGTGTGACACACTCACACATTCACTCACACACAGGGACACTTTTGAATCACCAATCCACCTACCAACATGTGTTTTTGGACCGTGGGAGGAAACTGGAGCACCTGGAGGAAACCCACGAGGACAAAGGGAGAACACACCAAACTCCTCACAGAAAGTCACCCGGAGCGGGACTTGAACCCACAACCTCCAGGTACCTGGAGCTGTGTAACTGTGAAACCCCCTGTTGCACCACCATCACCCATGAATATTTTTTTTCTCCTTATTTGTTTAGATAATAGAACAAGAGAGAATTTTGTTGCAACTTTGATTTTTGGTACAAGGTGAAGACAAAACTACATCTTCACAGATGCAAAGTTATTCGTAGTTACACAGACCCTTGAGAGCTCTCACATATTTATAATAGAGTTTTGCAAACAACAAAGAGAGAAATCCGTAAAATAAAGAAACCGACACTATTGTGTAAAATGAGCTTTAATACTGCCAGTTCCTTTTACCAATAATATTTATAGGCTTTTGTGATACAGATACAGCCATAAAAATACAGCCATAAAACTGCTATAAACTATCAAAAAGCAATGAAAAATGTAAAGCATTTTACTGTGAATCTTTGCTGAAATGTAACCATGCAAAAATTGAGACCAACTAGAGTGTAGCAAGTTTGTGTGTGTATGTAATATTAAGGCACATTAAAAGTCAATACTCACATTTTACCTCATATTTTGGTGCAAACAGTAATCAAGTATGGAACAATATTTTATACATATAAAACTGTTTTTGAATTACTGTAAAAATGATATAAGCATTTTCTTTTGTCAGTGTAAACAAATAAATAATTATTTACAATCTCCATGTACTGCAAGCAACAATTCAGATGTAAATTAACTGAATTGTAAGCCACAGAAATAAGTTACAAAAAAAATTATAATACAGTGGAAATATAAACGTCTTCATTCCAATGTGTTGATACAATAGCCAGAACATGGAACATAAAAAAGAAGAATGAATAACAATTCTGACAAAAAAAAAAAAATACATTTGAAGAAACAACAGAACTTTAACAAAACAATGTGCAAGTAAAGCAGTTTTTGATGGAGAGTTCATTACATGCTAGATTGTAAATGCTAGACTGTAGGCAAAGATATGTAAAAAAAAGAAAAATCAGCACTCTGTCTCCTGCTACAGGTTTGTCCATTTTTATAAGAACAAATAATGTGGTTATACACAGAACTGGTCTGTTATTGCTTCTCTGTGCATCATTCTGATCTGCGTTTTTCCATCCCTTCCCTGCTGATAATGGAAACTTAGATATTCCATCTTGTTGATGGGTGTCCTCAATATAATTGTTCAAAAGTACTTACTGACTGGCATTACACTCTTTTATATGCTTCATGGCTTGTATTTTTCAGTTATCTAGACAAAGAGAAAGAATTCATTATTTAGAATCACAGCCCATTCAGCTTTACTTTTTCCCACTCTCCATCTACTAATAACATTTAACTACAGCCTGAGATATGTCATACAAACCTATTTTTATTTATTTTTATATATGTTTTAAAATTATTATTATTTTATTTATTATTATTTTTTGCAGCATGCAATTTGCAATCTATTATCTCATGTTTTTAGTGAGTAGCTACATGTTCTTTTTATTGCATTAAAAAAAACTTTTCCATGAAGGTATTTGTAGTTATTTTCCTTATTATGACTCATTTTGTATGGTTTGCTGTGGCAAATCCACTTCACAGTCAAATAGCCTGTAAACACCATATTTTACTCTGTGGGCTCAGTGATTCGGATTGCATTCAGATTTCACTTGACCACATAGAAACCAAGGCGTATACACCCCTAGGATACATCATGATTGAAATAATGCAAACCAACTGCTTTCTCCCGTGGATCACTGCCACAATCACAACAGTTGCAAAATCTTTACCTCTGCTAGAGCAGACCCATTTGTTTTAAATTGTTTCTTCCCATGTCTGAAATTGTATAATACAGTGGTTTTACTCAGTAAGAAACCATATATTCTTTGAGAAATAAAACCAGAACAGCATGTGTTGACATTCTTTTTACAGAAAGTTATAGACAGTTAAACTGGGGACCAAATTTACTTCATATTTTAAATGCAATAATGCAGAATTCCAAAATTCCAAAACATGCATTACTTGGTAATTTAAATGCCTTGAGGTTGAGAAACTTTGATGTACAGTACCAGTCAAAAGTTTGGACACTACTAATTTGCCATTGGCGTATTAGAGCTATTTACTCTATAGAACTGTGTACCAGGGCCTGCCGCTGCACAACTCAAGTTATGATCTCAAACAGTTCTACAAATTAACTCTTGATGAGCCTCATGAAGCTGATTGAGAGAATGCAGAGAGTGTGCAAAACTCTCATCAAAGCAAAAGGTGGCTACTTTGAAGAAACTAAAGTATAAAACTTATTTTGGTTTGTTTAACACTTTTTTGTTCCTTCATAGTTTTAATGTCTTCTGTATTCATTTACAATGTAGAAAATAATAAAAAACAAACAAAACCCAGAACATGTCTAAATTTTTGACTGGTGCTCTACATTCACAATATGCCCCAAAACAAAGGAAACCCTCACTGAGTGGGTATGTCCAAATATTTTGCTAGTACTGTACTTTGCTTCATATGTCAGGAGAAGGTCAGTTAAGTAGCATTCAAAATAACCAACCACAAACCATAGTTTTTATTCTAAAAAATAGGACTACCACTAAAATAAATCTGGAGAAAAGTCTACTTAATGTTATCTAAATACAACATATATTCTTTGAAGTAAAAAGTTGATTGCTTTAGCAGCTCACCATATAATGCTTTCCTTTAAGCTATTATACTCGCAATAGCATGCTAACAATTAACAAAATAAATAAATAAATAAATAAATTTGTTAAATTTGTTGTTTACATTTCATGTTCAATTACTTTTTAACTCACAGTTCATGAAAGTACAGGTGCATCTCAGTAAATAAGAATATCATCAAAAATTTTATTATTTTAGTAATTCAGTTCAAAAGTGAAACTTGTATATTATATAGATGCATTACAAAGAGTGATCTGTTTCAAGCGTTTAATTCTTTTAATGATTAAAGCTTACAGCCAATGAAAACCCAAAATCATTATTTCAGAAAATTTAAATATTATATAAGACCAATTAAAAAAATTATTTTGTGATAATACAGAAATGTTGGTTTACTGAAAAGTATGCACAGTATTTGCACTCAATACTTGGTTGGGGCTCCTTTTGCATGAATTACTGAATCAATGCAGCTTGGCATGGAGGTGATCAGCCTGTGGCACTGCTGAAGTATTATGGAAGCCCAGGTTGCTTTGATAGCGGCCTTCAGCTCGTCTGAATTGTTGGGTCTGGTGTCACTCATCTTCCTCTTGACTCTGTTCTCTATGGGGTTTAGGTCAGGTGAGTTTACTGGCCAATCAAGTACAGTGATACTGTGGTCATTAAACCAAGTATTGGTACTTTTGTCAGTGTGGACAGATGCCATGTCCTGCTGGAAAATGAAATCCGCATCTCAATAAAGCTTGTCAGCAGAGGGAAGCGCTAACTTTGGACTTGATATAACACAGTGGACCAACACCAGCAGGTGACATGGCTCCCCAAACCATCATTGATTGTGGAAACTTTGCACTAGGCTCAAGCAGCTTGGAATGTGTGCCTCTCCACTCTTCCTCCATACACTGAGACATTGATTTCCAAATAAAACGCAAAATTTACTTTCATCTGAAAACAAGACTTTGGACACTGAGCAACAGTCCAGTTCCTTTTTTTCCTTGGCCCAGGTAAGACACTTCTGGTGTTGTCTCTGGGTCATTAGTGGTTTGACACAAGGAATGTGACAGCTGTGGAAATGTCCTGGATACGTCTGTGTGTGGTGGCTCTTGAAGCACTGACTCCAGCAGCAGTCCACTCCTTGTGAATCTCCCCCAAATTTTTGAATGGCCTTTTCTTGACAATACTTTCAAGGTTGCGGTTTTCCCTGTAGCTTGTGCACCTTTTTTCTACCACACTTTTTCCTTCCACACAACTTTCCATTAATTTGCTTGGATACAATAGGGAGATGTCAATGACTAGATTCTGGACATCTGTCAAGTTAACAGTCTTCCCCATGTTTGTGTAGCCTACTGAACCTGACTAAAGGACCATTTTAAAGGCTTAGGAAACATTTGCAGGTATTTTGTGTTGATTATTTGGACTTTCTGAGATAATGAGTTTTGGGATTTCATTGGCTGTGAGCCATAATCATCAATGTTAAAAGAAATAAACGCTTGAAATAGATCACTCTGTTTTTTTAATTGAATTACTAAAATTAATCAACTTTTTGATGATATTCCAATTTACTGAGATTACCTGTATTATGGTGTTACCATCCGGATCTGTTGGCAATGCTTCAAGTGTTCACTGTCAGATACTGCTTCCTGTTTCCCTGTGTCCATGTGCTTTGTGCCACATGTATTGTTCTAAGCTTCTCCTTTCCTAGGCATGTGTTCTTTACCAGTGTCCAGGGGTATTCCACAAAGCAGGATTTCTCAGTTTAGCCAGTCAAGCCTGTCTGATAAGAACAGAGATGAGGGAAATTCTTTTTGGACAGTCCTCAGTTTTTGGCTTAAGTTAGCTGGCTAACAAAGAAATCCTGCTTTGTGGAATACCCCAAGGGATTGTTCAACGTGCCGCAAGTTCCGCAGTGCTGGCACTAGTTGTGTCTGTTCTTTGTTTGCGTAGATCTTTTTATCTGAAACACGCACTGTGGAGAGTCTGGTTTTGTTTTTTAGTTTCTATGGTTCTGTGTCATTTAAGTTTCATCTGCAACTGCATCAATCCATTTTTTGACTCAGTTACTTGGTATGCTTAGTGTAAATAGCATGGTGTTGCTTTGTGTAAAGAGTGTGATGTTACTATAAATATAAACATTATAATCCTGTTGTTTGCACTTAGTGTAAACAACATTTGCCAAATGTTTCAGTCCTCCTTCTGAGATGCACTGACACATTAAAATTCATTCACACATGAAGAAAATCTCAATGGAACTATAACATCCCAATAGATTTTTTTTCACAGCATATATGAGATTTAGAGAGGTATATTTTTGTACATGGTTCCTGGAAGATACCTGAAGCTGCCAACCACATCTACAAATTCTAAAATTAAAATTTAAGTTTATATCCTGCTGTTGTCTTTACTTGTTTACTTGTCAGTCACAGATAATTATAATAAGTTAAATTGTTCATTTTGAATATCATTGTTGAAAAGATTCTGAATTAGAAACGAGAATATATCTGATTTGAAAATTTGAAGTGTTAGGCCAATCCTTTTTTCATTGAAGTGGCAATACTTTTACTGTAGTATTCTTTAAGTTACTCTTCTCACATTTTGCTCACATATTTAATCAAAATATTGAATTTCGCTGAAGCTCATGAGAATAATTTGTGTAGTCCCTATAGTTTGCCATGCAATTGAGTAAATATTTTTGTTTGCAACATGCCTGATTTAGATTATTTACATAATTACAAAGCCCAGTAAATCAACACTTTAGACTGCAAAATCAAGTATAAGTTGCCTCTTTGTGCAACGATTTTAGCAGCGTTCTGTGAAAAATGTTTTTTTTTTTGGGGGGGGGGGGGGGGGGGGGGCTGGGTGGCAGGGGTGGATGTAGTTCAGATTTGGGAAAGTTTATCCAATCTCACAATTGTAGGTGCTCTTGGTGAATGCACAGATCAAAATTTAAATAAACCAAAAGTATAGCTTTATATCATGCTACTCATTTACATTCACTCACCTCGACATTCATATTTAAGGTCAGAGAAGAACACCAGTTCCTGTGAAAACACAAACAATCCTAATCGTCCTCCTGCGAATGTCTTGTCATAGACCGGCCCTGAGTCTGCCATTATTTGCTTCCCCTCATACACCACCACTCTGAAAAAAGAGAATGTAATGTATCATGTAATATAGCATATAATATTTTGTAACTAATTTCAGTTTAATCAAGCAGATTATATACAAATTTACAATTAACAGCAGTTTATAAATAATGTTTAATATTTAAGGTGTGATTTTTTTTTTTGCTTAACTAAAAACAGAAACTTAATCTGAAATAAAAATTGTTCTGGCTGTCTGTGACATTCAGGATTGATTGCAAAATTATTTGAATTCATTTGAACTTAAGTGGCCTAGTACCTAATTACTTTCAAGACTGTATAAACATATACATATATGTTCCTTAGCTTAGCTTGGCTTAGTTATTTTTTAGCTCTATCAATGCTGTCCTTATCCAGGTCCTTAGAGTTAAAGGGGCAATCTGTAATATCAAGTGTTTAAAATGGAATCTACAATACAGATTTAAAGCCGTGGAGAGAGCTATCAATCCCCTCCCCTGAGAAAGAGAATGCTGCAGACTGGAGACACAAAGGGGAGAGTTCTTGATTGAGGAAACTCTCAATAACTTTTTGCATCAGCCACTGAAAAACTGCTACTGGCTAATCACATTTTGCATTGGCCAATTGCAGATTGCAAAGAGCTGTCTGTCATATTTTCCCCCTAAGTTCAGCCACTAGTATTTTCACAAGGTTGCTTATCTCTTTAAACCTTAAAATTTACACTTGGAGATTCTTGCATGGACTTCCACAAGCCAGACAATAACCTAGAGGTGGGGAAATGTGACACAGCTATATATTTTTTTTGTTCTTTATTAAGCACATATGTGAAAAAGAACAAGTTTTAAAAGAATATTGGGTGGATTGGAGACTCAAAGGTGTATATAGGTGTGAATGTGTGACTAAATGTGTGAGTGTTTGTCACCCTGTGAAGGACTGGTGCCCAGTGATTCCGGGTAGGCTCCGGACCCTCCACGACCCTGAACTGGGTAAGCGGTTTCAGACAATGAATGGATGAATGAATGAATGGAATTTGGGGTTAATTGCAAGCATGAATTCTCAGTTGCATCTTGCAAAGGGAAATATGTGAGGTTTTTCAAACAACTCTTACTTGTTTAAAACCCATACGCAATGAAGAGACACTCTCATTTGCCTTAATATTTTTACAACAAACAAATGACGGTATTTACATTTTTTAATCATGTTATCATTCACCTTCTTTATATAAAACACACAAAACACAGTATTAAACACCTTTCAATAGTAACTATGCATCACTTATTTTAATCTATACATAGGAATCTATTTCGGAAATTACTAGCTTACCTTTTTAGGAGAAAATTAGCCAATTCTGGATTTGTCTTGTTGTGTTTCTAAGCTGCCTCCATCTTTCAAACACACGGAAGAACACTGAGGCTAGTCCAGTAAAATCTAACATTATCTCTGTTCACTTCATGGCTGAAAGACTCTGTGTTTGTGTGAGCATTAGTATGCACTGGCAACCTGGTGGGTTTGGACTGTAATATAATTGGACAGAGGGCAGGGTCTCATTCTATAACTCTGGTAAAGCTCCACTCCAGATCGGGCACTTCTTAGTGAGAATATACTGGCTTCAGCACTGATCTCAGTGATGGCAGTACTTCAACAGCCTGTTTCCTTAATCTATGATGACACACCCTGGATATTTATCATTTAGTACAGCAAATATATTGCATATTGCTCCTTTAACTATAAAATTTGCAGAGATTGTTTTCCTTCTGTATGCCTTTCTTTTGTTTTCCTTTTTTTAAACACCCTTCCACTGTTCCAAAAAAAAAAAAAAAAAAAAAAAGGCAGCTCAAGACAAATGTGTTATTTTAATTAAATCCTATCATCTTTCTTGTCATTACTATTATTACCTGATGAATCCAGTCTTGGGTCTGTGAATGAGATGCCACCTGTATGCAGTGTAATCCTTCCAGCCAATGTTTTTAGGGTCATGCCACAGAGTGTGAACCTGTAAAAATACAAATGAGCATTCATTGGATAGTCAGTCAGTGTGGTGGTCACACACACATTACTTGTTTGGTACCACCAAAAATATATATCTTCAGTACCTGTAGACAAATATACAGTATGTATCATATTCCACTGCAGTTACATTGTCTCAGTTTTACCACCACTTTGCTTTTCATATTATTATTTTTAAAATTTATAAATATGCCACCTGACCAAAAATGCAGTTGGTGAGCCTTAATACCAAAAGATGTTTTACTGTATTGCTTACCTGACCAGAAGTGTTCCCAGTGTGCCAGAGGGCATTGCGCAGGCTCTCACCAGTGCCTGTGGTAGAGTTGACCACTTTCAAAGAGACCCCTGATATACCAACAGCCTTTGAAGGCTTTTCTTCCCAGTATGTTTGAGTGATCTGCTTCCACATAACCACATAGAAGCGGCCACTCGATTGGTAGGCAAATACAAAACCAGCATAATCGTCATCCCTGTCAGTGTTCACATAAAACGTACCACTAAAATCCACAGCGGTGAACTCATCATAACCTGGAGAAGAAATAGAAGCACAGGAAATTAAGCATTGACCAACAGAATTTTTTAAATGCAATATCTGAGGTTTTTCAAACTCACCCACTGCAATGCCAGGGTCGGAGTTGGCTGTCTGAACCAGCTCTTTGCCCTGATGCCTGACAACCCAGTTCGGATCAATTTGTGTGGTGCCCTTGGGATCCAAATGCACCATCTGGAACTTTCTGAAGTCAGTTATACTAATGGCACTGTTTTCTGGACACACATCCAAGTAGTCCGGGATGCTGTCATTGTCAAAATCGTCTTTACACACATCACCTCGACCATTGCCTGAGAATACAGTTATATTTTGTAAGAAATCACTCACTATTGTTGTGCTTATGTGCTTTTGTCTGTGTTTGAGCTTCTGTGCTCTTTTGTATTTTCCCCTTTTTAAATCTGTTGACATTTTCCTGCTGTGACCTCTGTTTCTCTTTTTATTCATTAGCTTTGCACCTGCCTCTTTATTTAAATTTGGCTCTTAATCTTTTCAGTCATTAGGCAAAGAAACTAAGGATGATATGACAATGCCTAAAGTAATAAAAAAAATAAAAATAATGAAGTTTATTAAAATCAGACCGGAGATTTCAAATCAACCCTAGGCAGAGGCTCTTGTTTGAATGTCAGAGTTTTTAAATATCTTTTAACTGAGAAAGAAGTAGTTTGTTCTCCTTCATCATTTTGTTATTGCAGTGGGGCCTGACTTGACTATATCAAATAAACATGCACAATGAGGTGTGAAAAAGCCTAAAGAATCTGTCAACTTGTTCTCCTTGTTCACCTGTGTGCAGTTATTACCAACTAAACAAACTCCAGATGACCCTATTGAATCTGGGAGTTGCTGAAAAATCAGAAGCCTTTTTCAACCCTGCGATATTGAGATTGACCTAGGTGGTCAATGCTGCACGTATATGACCATGACATCAGCTTTAACCTCTGTGTACACTAACTCTGTCATGGTGTAATTTAAAATCAAAGAGTGTATATCAGAAAGTGTCAGAGAAAGTGAAGAAAATCTGCAAAATATGATGCAAAAATGTGTCTATTTGATTTTGTAACAGCTAAATTGTATATGTAACATATAGGCACAAATACATACGTACCATATATGTACAGATTTCACAATGCACTTTTAATGCTCCTAGATAATTGTCTGCCAGAGACACATGAAGTACCTACTTCTGTCTACAGATGAATATGTGTAAGTTCTTCCATAATTATTTTGAAAATGTTTTTGTTTGTGTTTAATGGTCAGTGTTTCGTTCTGTTTTTGTTTCTCATTTATTTGTTTGTTTTGCTAGACGTGCTATATTCTCCTCCATGTGTTTATTTTCTGTTGTTATGTTTTTTGTAAATGTTTTATTATATGTAATATAAAACTGTTTGCAACCTAATAAAATCATGCAAAATATTGTTAAAGTCTTTCTTCTATAATTCTGCGCATTTGTACAGAAAATGCCTACTTCATATGATGAAATTTGAAGCAATTAAATCATGCCCATTTGTATTTTATTCTAAGGTACAATTATAATTTTTTTTATTATTATTATTAAATGATTTCTTGAAAATGTTTAAAGGAAAGGCTTACTTTGCATAAACGTATTAATTTTGTGCCAGTCAAGACATTTAACAGCTACCATTAGAGAAATTAAATCAATAACAGGGTGGCACAGTGGCGCAAGAGAAATTATCGCTGTCACACTGCTCCAGGGTCCTGAGATTGTGGGTTTTAGCCCTGTCTTGGGTGACTGTCTGTGAGGAGTTTATGTGCTCCAGGTGCTCCGGTTTCCTCCCACAGTCCAAAAAGGCACACTGGTTGATTGGCTATGCTAAATTGTCCATAGGTGTGAGTGTGTGGTGCCCTGCAAAGGACTCATGCCTCATCCAGGGTGTGTTCCTGCCTTGAACACAGTGATTCCGTGTAGAACACGCTGTGACCCTGAAGTTGATAATGGTAGCTTTTCAGATATTGTTGTTGGCACTGAAAATAATTATAATTTGAATTAATTTGCATGTAACCAAAGACCCTCTGACACTTTCACCCACCATCTGAGTCTACTTGGTCTTTGTTTGGCACCAGCCTACAGTTATCTTTGTCATCAGGAATTCCATCATTATCATCATCTGGATCACAAGCATCTCCTTTCCCATCTTTGTCATGATCAGCCTGGTTGGCATTAGGAATATAAGGGCAGTTATCTAGGTTGTTCTGATGGCCGTCATCATCAATGTCATGATTGTTGTCACACTGGTCTCCAACTAAGTCATTATCTGTGTCAGCCTGTTGAGAAATATAAGAACAAAAATAAACTGCTCATGTTTAACATTCACTACATATTGGGCCTAACCTGTAGACAAGACCTAAGCATAGTCTTGAACTAAATTGCCAAACAATGTCAATGGACACATAGTCCAATCTCAGGTTTCATCTCAGAAAATCAGCTGTTCATGCTAAATGTTTTTATGCATATGTTTACATGCTTATGTATTTGTTTGCTGCATGCAGCTTTAAGGAACTAGCATCCCTTTGTACCTGATCAGGATTATGAAGTAGAGGACAGTTATCACATTGGTCTCCTACTCCATCCTTATCTGTGTCCTTCTGGTCAATGTTGTATACATATGGGCAGTTGTCCTGTTCATTTAGGACCTCTGTAACACAATCAATATGTAATATTATAGTGACAGTGATTTTCAAATTGCCATTTAATTTTAAAACAGTTTATAAATTAAATTATACCATCTCCATCAATGTCCACAGAGCAGGCATCTCCTTCCCCATTATTATCTGTATCAATCTGAGCTGGATTATGTTCATATGGGCAATTATCACAGCGATCGCCTACATCGTCCTTATCATAATCAAACTGCCTGGGGTTAAAAAGCAGTGCGCAGTTGTCCTGGTGAAAACAAGGAATTAAATTTAATGTGTGCAGGTATCAAATTGTAATAATGAATGACATATTATAAACATTTTTACTGATAAAACATAATACAGCAAAACCATAAATCTGAACATTAATTAAGTGCTTCAAAAGAGAATAACATTTACTCTTTCATCAATGATTCCATCGTTATCATCATCCTTATCACAGGCATCTCCTTGACCATCCTTGTCAAAGTCCTCCTGACCAGAGTTGGGAAGGTTGGGGCAGTTGTCCTGGATTATATAAAAAAAAAAAAACAGCATTTCCAGGGCAAGAATAAATTAGTATTCCAAAATTTTGGACAGAGGCCTTTATACCACCGTGTTGCCTCATCTCTACCAAAACCACTCTGTAAAGGTATGGGAACTGAGGAGACCAATTGTTCAAGTTGTTTAAGTAAAAGTTTTTCCCATTCTTGCTTATTATTAGGATTTCAGCTACTCAATATCTTGGGGCCTATATTACAATTTTTGTTGTTTCATAACATACCAGATTTTACTAGATTAAAACCACTTTGTAAACACCAGATTTATTAGTAGAATGTGTGTATGTTAGTAAATGCCAGTGGTTCCAAAATGGGAGAGTGTACACTCTTTTTTTTTTACAATCAGCATACCATTGCCCATGATTTTCAAAATCTCTACAGAAATACAAAAAAAAAAAAAAAAATAATAATAATAAAAAACACCTAAAAAACCCATTCATACATTCAAATCAGCACCTTTTATTTTTGTTCTGTAAAATTGCTTACTTGGGGGAGCTTATAATGGGGTATTAGATTGACAATGCAATCTCAAAGCTGAGTTATACTTTCACTGCAGATTATCCCACATGACTCTTATAATGCGGAAACCTGCATGAAAAAGTGTTTTATACTTGACACAATGTGCTTCTATTAATTTTGGGTGATTTGAATATCTATATGGTCTCTCACAGAAGGATAAATGCATGTGGAGTTTTTCCTGCTCTACTAGAGCTCCTTCAAATGTGTATGTATTGTATGAAGCAAGATATAAAAATTTGTGGGTGCATGACTATGCACAGTGAAAGTGCGCAGGGCCAACGCTAGTTTTAAATTCAATGCTTGGATGATTTAGGGCTTAAAAATTTCTGTATGTAATATTCCAGTGTCCAAGGAGCCAAGCACAGACAACATCTGTGCACGGATTGGAATAGCATGGGATCTTTTAGATTCCCTTCTCAAAGCTGGCAGTAAAATGTTGCACAAATGCAAAACAATGGATTTTGATAGTTAACAGCAATTAACCAGTGAGTTAGCTGGTCATCTCTCAGCTAATAAACCTGTACGATATGGTTCAGTGGTTCTCAACTGTGGTATGCGTACCACCGGTGGTACATGAAGCAGCAAGATGGTACATGAAATGACCTTGAAAAATGTACTACTTAATTAAGGTAATAAAAACTGAAAATCTAAGGATTTCGTGTGTAAATGAGGAAGAACCAGGTGTGCAGATGTTTCTGTGGTAAGACTCATGGGTGGTACTTAAAGTTTTGGTTTGATAATGTCTGGTACTTGGTCTCAAAAATGCCTGAGAACCACTGATCTAGATGCTAATGTTCACTGTGCATAGCTCTGCCTGTTAAATCCAGCAACATTGCAAGATCAGCCATTCACACAGGTGGGCATTGCAGACCCTAAAAAAATTTATTTTTAAATAATCCACATGAGTAAGAAAGTATATATATCCCTGCAGCTACTGAAATTTAAAGGCTGAGTAACAAGCTGTTCTTTGCTTGCTGAAATGCAAATTATCTGGATGGCAGCATGTTGCTCTAAACTTCTATATTATCATTCAGCATTAAAAGGGCACACACAGATGTGCAAGGCACTCATGCCATGTGCACTAATTCACCCTCACATAACCACAGATGCTTGTTTTTGTGCATTTATTACAAGCCAGATTGTCCCTCTAATATTTAGCCTGGAAAATGCAACATCCATGATTCCAAAATTAATTTCAAATTTATAATTTTGGACCACAGGACAATTTTCCACTTCACCCAAGTCCGTCTTAAATGAGCTTGTGCTCGGAGAAGATCATTGGCATTTCTGGATCCTCTTTATATATTCTTTCTTCTTTGCATTTGCAAAGTGTGATGCTCTTTTTAAACCAAATCATGTCATTAACCTTTTGCACATTCACAGTATTTTGTTGTCCCATCCCAACTTTTATGGAACAATCAATTGTATAAAAAAATAAAAAAGCTTTGAAATTAAAAATGGGCAAATATATATACATATAAAAATGTATAATAATAAATGTCTTATTATTCTCTCTCTTTCTCTCTCTCTCTCTCTCTCTCTCTCTATATATATATATATATATATATGACTAAAATAATTTGTACATCATTGCATTCTCTTTTTATTTACATTCTGTAGAGCATCCCAAAATTTCTGGGAAAAGGGTTTGTAGTTTCTCTCATGCTAGTAGAGAACCTGCCACATTAGAGGCTAAGGAAGCATTGTGGAGCAATTGCTACTGTTGGACAAATTTGATAATTGGTGTAAGCCCATTTGAATCACAGTCACTTCAGTTTGTGTTTAGTGTGTAAATACCAATATCCTTTCTTCAAGCCATGTACATAAAGTGTAAAAAGTGCAGACACTGTTTACTCTAGAAGGAGGACTATTAGAATGAAATCCAAGTGATGTCAGCATACCTTTTTGCAGTGGTAGGTGGCATTTGCTCTGCACACCAAATTGTGGTTGGGCCAACCATCCAGGTCGGGGTCTTCTTCACAGATAAAACCATCACCAGCATAGCCAATCTTACACTCACATTTAAACATGGGGTCACTGAAGTGGCCAAGGTATATGCACTCAGCAAACCTGTGACAGTTATGTTTTTTGTCCTTGCATGGGTTTTCGGGTTCACACATCTGTAAAACAAGGAACAGAGAAACTGCAAACATATTTCATTTGCATCAACATTTCTGTTTATGGAGAAATGTCTGTGATTTAATAAAATAAGCCACATTTAACAAAAGAGTCACATTGGTAAAACCTCAGGTGGGTAATGTCCCTTAACTAATAAACTGTAACTGGGACAGTGACAATTAGTGTTTAATTTTGGCCCTTTACTATTAATTTTATTTAAGCAACTTCTAAATGCATGAGGATATTACCAATGATTTCTAATATGTTAATGAAAGGCTAAAGTGCCTTACAGTGTCAAGTCTACATTTGTCTCCTATTCAAGCAGATATGAGACTGATCTAGCATGAATGCAAAGTAATTAGGAAGTTGGTATACATGACTGAGCTAAATTGTACACAATAGAAACTATACAAGGCCTTTTTAAGTCACAGACTGAAATAGAGTTTTTTTTTTCTTTTTTAATTTGTCACATTTTTTTTCATGTTCTGTATAGTTCCTCTGTTATGTGTTCTTTGTGTGTTTAGACTTAAGTTTTATTGAAATAAATCATGTCTGGCTATGTATGCTGCGTTTAAATTTATTTAAGATATATTACAAGATACATTGACAATACTCAGCACTGCAAACTGTATCAAATAGGTGGTTGGTCCTTTCCAGCAGCTCAACACAAAACGAATTGGCTTGATTTTATTTTAAGACAATCCAGTTAGCTTATATCTAATATCTGAACTCTATAAATAAATTTTATTATCAAACTAATTCTAGTGACTGGATTACCTGAAAAGTACACACTTATTAAACTGGAAAAATTGTTTTTAAGTTAGTACACCAGTGTGCTTGAATACTTCACAGGAATCTCAGCTGACTCATTGATTAATTTATGCGGCACGGTGGCGCAGCAGGTAGTGTCGCAGTCACACAGCTCCAGGGAACCGGAGGTTGTGGGTTCGATTTCTCGCTCCGGGTGACTGTCTGTTCTCCCCGTGTGGGTTTGCTCTGTGTGCTCTGGTTTCCTCCCACAGTCCAAAAACACACATTGGTAGGTGGATTGGTGACTCAAAAGTGTCCGTAGGTGTGAGTGTGTGAGTTGCCCTGTGAAGAACTGGCGCCCCCTCCAGGGTGTAATCCTGCCTTGCGCCCAATGATTCCAGGTAGGCTCTGGACCCACCATGACCCTGAATTGGATAAGCGGTTACAGAAGATGGATAATTTACAACAGCATTTTCGGGCCACTTCTTAAATCGAACACTAGTTAAGATTCAGTATTTTTCCCCTGGGCTCCCCTTACAGATGCAAAGTGCAATTCACTTTTACAGCACTGTCCTAAAATCATGTGGTTTACCAATAGCTACCAACTGCCTTTGGAACATTTTAGTGACCAGATTGGATTCTTTACTCACAGCTCAGGATGGAGAAGGTGGGGATATAAAATTGTCTAGAAAATGTAGAGTCTCAATTAATGTCTCTTTACCACTTTGGTACTGTAGAGTGACCACATTACTATTGTCACTGCATCTAACATACAGTTGAACTTATGATCCCATTACTCATCAGCAAAACCAAATATTCCAGAACTCTTCATTTGGGGTAGTTTCTCATGCCCTACCCTAAGGGAGCAACATGCCATATGTTTTTTTGGGAACATAACCTTGGTCTTAGACTTGGAGGCATTAATCTGCATACTGACTGCTTCACACTCAGCTGCCATCTTTTCAAACACATGGTTACGAAGATGCCAGAAGGACAACATCATCTGCAAATAGTAGAGATGGCACCTTCCGAGCCCCCTGATGAAAGCCCTCCTAATTTGCCAACCTGTTCATGAATATTATAAACAGGATTAAATAGATGGCACAACATTTTATTTGAAGTAACTCTGTGGACTGAAGGCTTGCAGGACCTCGTTGTGGCTCTGACAGCACTCTTCTTGGTCTGCTTGTCTCTCTTTCCTTATGCTTGGCAATGGGGAGACAGTGGGGGTGCACCAGATCTGTTTTTGTGTAATTTTATTCATGTGATGCAAACATATGCCTTCAACAGATGCCACAGTCCCCAGCCCCAAGGCCGACTACACCACACTGCCAAAGCTTACGCACTGCTTTTCTTATGATGCTCTATTCCATTTTAGCAGCTGTTCTGCATTTCCACAAATGCAATCATCCATGATGCTCTTGTTCATCTTTCGGACAGTGGGTAGAAGAAATTTTAAACATTTTATTTAATGAGCAAGTTTTCTTTCTGACATAGAAAAGAGTGAAAATCACTCTGCATTCTATATCCCATATAACAGTTTAGCATTATATCATTTTTTTATGTCATTCCTAGTGGTAAATAAACCTGCCCCTGTCAAATAGAACAGTGGCCTCATTAGACCTGATTTGGGGGGCCCTATCAGAAGCAGTTTTTGTATTATGTTTGATTTGGTGGCATGTGTCAGTGGACCTGCCTACCTGGGGCCACCTACAGATTCAAAAATACATTTATTTTGATTTCTAATTTTTAAAATCTCTGCTATTAAAGAAATAAATGATAACAGACTGAGTTGTGTGAGAAATGTTGTGTGAGACTGAGAACTGGAGAAATGTCTGTGATTTAATAAAATAAGCGAGTCACATTGGTAAAGCCTCAGGCAGGTAATGACCCTCAACAACCAGTGACAATTTGTGTGTAATTTTGGCCCTTTACTATTAATTTTATTTATGCAAATTCTTAATGCATGAGGATATTACCAGTGATTTCTAATATGTTAATGCAATGCTAAAGTGGCTTACAGAATCAAGTCTACATTTGTCTCCCATTCAAGTAGATATGAGCCTGATCTAGCATGAATGCAAAGTAATTAGGAAGTAGGTATAAATGACTGAATTGTACATTATGAAAGTAGGTTTGGGTATTCTCTGCTATTAAAGAAATAAATTATACCAGACTGTGTTGTGTTCTTTTAATTTCTCCAAACAGCTTTAAAGGTTCTCTAGCAGCTATAAAATCTAGAATGAGGCAAATTATTATTTCTAGGTTATATAAGAAAGTTTGCATTAGCATATGCCATTGTAATCATATAGACACACAGATTAAAACCATCAAGTTTAACTGGACTATCAGTGGTTTGCCAATACACGATAAATTCAGATCTGCAGAGCAGTTTTGGGGGGAAAAGTTCTCGAAATCTATTAATGCAATCTGACTGGCTGTGTAGTAATGGTGTGGGATTACAGCTTACTGTGATTTGATTAGTATTGTTCACAGGGGAGGGACTGTAGTTCAGGAGGCACTGGAGACTTAGACACTGTTCATGGCTTTAATGCCTCATGAGCTGAGATGGGTCTTTTTCTGCTTATACTCTACTTGGAACCTACTCAACTCAGCTTGGCTCTTTTGCTTTTCCACTGGCCAAATCTTTTTTAGTCCCTGCTCGCTTACAGTTCCAACCGAGCGGAGTTGGTACTAAACCATGATGTGTAATCCTTGCATAGTGCTAAAAAACCTGTCAATCACCACGAAATGCAGAGCTCCAGGACACAATAGCCACTTGTAAAATCTCTGAAGTTACAGCGGTGGTCACATGTTTTTATCCGACTCACAATGGCAGCTCGTAACATTATCCCGAGATGTTATGACGAGGTTCAAACGCTCCATGGGTCAGTGGCTGACATAAATCTCTAGCGAAAGTAGAACATGCAACAAGAAAAAGGAGATGTGTTCAGTCCAAAAAAAAAAAAAAAAAAAAAAAAAAACCATACAAACACACGAGTAAACAGTGCCTAACATTACTGATGACATTGCTGTGATTTTCAAAGCATGCGGTTCCTGTTAGAGACAGGGGTATGCATTTCATTTCATGCATCCATTTCCCGGGCGAGCATTGCTCGTGGAAAATCTATCACTAAAAAGCAAGTAGAGCCTAGCCCTGTCGAGTCTTATTGAGGCAAGCCAATCCCATGCAGTGGAAAAGTACCTTTTGTTTAAAGCTACACTGATTTAATATGAAAGGTTATTGGCACGGCATGGAGTGTACCGTGTCTTGTGTGAAATTTGTTTGCTAGCACTATAGCTGTTAGCATTTGGATCACCTACAATTGCACAACACCCAATGAGTTAAAGCCCTTCAGAGGTATTAAAACTGCCCATAGCTAATTTCATTGCCCACTGATGGTTTAGAACTTGAAAGTGTGTTTCTGGGACTTGGTGGTGAATTTATGTAATGCATGCCCTGTGAAGCCCCTAATGCAACAAGACACTTTCGACATGAGTTGGAATAAATTGAAGTGAGCAAGAGCAGTAGGTGGTGTCCTGGCTCCCATGACTAATACCAGTTGTGAGATGAATGTGCTTTAATTCCACTCATAAGAAATTTGACTTTTTGGGACTTTAATCTATCTGGATAACAGGTCATAAAACTCCCCTCCAGGCTCTATTTATGACACAAGGTCTCCAGGGGGCAAGAAAGGAATTCGGCTTAAACCCCAAAGTCAGAGACTCTATAAATGATTAACTTCTTCCCTCTGTGAAATGGCTTATAAAGACTGTTAAAACTAAAGACTCAAACAGTCCTTGATTTCATTAAAGGTTTATCACAATTTTTAATGTTCAAAATAATTAAAAAATAATTCCAGTTGGACAATCAGAATTGGAATTATAATTATGTATTTAAATGACCTTTTGTTTGAACTTTTATTCATGAATCACCAGCATCTTCACATATCAGCTATCTGCTAGATATTATGTGGGTGTCATTTGGTTAAGAATTTTGTAAAACATTATGCTTGGTCTGGATGATATTAGTTTGTGTTAACATTTAATCTTTTATACTGCATCCTAATTCATCTCTCTCAAATGTAATCAACTTGCTCTAGGCTATTGTGAAATAACTACACTTAGGTTAGAAACTCATGTGTAGGGTTGATTTAGCAATATTCAGCAATATTGGTTGGTAATAATTGCAAAAGCATGATTCAGAGATGTAAAAATTGAAAAATTGAATATTCATTCACCAGAAAGATTGCAGGATTCATTGTGCTGTTCCTTTGTCTAGTCAAAGGTCATAAATTGTCACCATATCAGGGAAGTTCTAGTCCAAAAGGACCTCTGAAAACATCCAATCAGAATTAGAACAGGGGCAGTTTTTCAGTCAGATTTGGAGTTTTGTAGTCAGTTTAGTGCTATGTAATATAGTGCTGAGGAGGAAGAGATAAGCACCAAGGAGAAGAACAGAACATAGGAAAGAGAGTGTAGAAAGGAACAAGAGAACTGCAGAAATGAAGTGAGAGAAGAGAATTAGTAGATTCACATCAAGGTGTGAAGTTTTACACATCCCAAGTATGAAAGAGACCTCAGACCTCGGAAAACTGAAAACTGTAGAACAAGAGCTTGAATCCCAGCCTTTGAGTTAATAATGTGTAATATAATTATTTGAAAATAAAAGGGATAGATAGTGGTAATACTTTATTTCAATGGCCAATTTTAGACATGCTTTATCCTTAAATTTAATTCAATAAAATGTTTAACTTGGACTCTAAAATTCACAGTCACGCTAGCCCTAACCAAATCTTAAATCCCACCCCTACAATAGCTTGTTTTACCAGATAGTTTATTAGTAATTTCAGCATTTGCCTATAGCGGAATAATACATTGAACCACAAATTTCATTCTACAGTTGTCTAATTTCACATAATTATTTTGGTAATGGCGTTAAATTAACCTGCTTGTTGTTTTTTGCCGCTTCAACTCCCATGCCAAAGGGCTGGTTGCCTTTGTAGCGTGTAGGACACGGAAGGCAGTGGAATCCTGGGTCTGTGTTCATGCAGCGCTGGCTCCCACCCACTCTGAAGCACACATCAGGAACTAGATCACACTATAAATAAAATATACAATGTTGTAATAGATGTGTAATAGTGTTGCACAAACACTGTAAATGCAACCACTTCCAAAATCACAAGGAAAATATTTCAAACTTTACTAGAGAATCTAATTTTATGTTGAAATCCAATCATTAATTTTCTTGAAACACTTCATCCTGTTTAAGGTCACATTGGGTCCAGGAACCTACCAGGAATCACTGGTAGCAAGGCAAGAACACACAGTGCATCACACATTTAAGCATTTATACACCCACTCATTATGTACAATTTGTATAGCCAATTCACCTTTCTTGCACTTGCACCTGGAGGAAACCCCCACAAACCAGAGAGAACAGACAGTGATCCGAGGCCAACTTTTAACCCATAAACCCAGGACCCTGGAACTGTGTGACAGCGATACTACATGTTGCCTAGAAGTTATAATTAATAAACAAATTTAGAATTTGATGCATTCAAAACGCCAAGACATTTGAGGCATAATTACCAATGTGGTACATCACTTTTCCTTTTCATTACACTTTTTGAATATTTTTGAATTATGGATAATAATTGTTGCAGTTTTGCAAGTGGAATATTTGCCCATTCATGCTTGATACAAGACTTCATGTGCTCAAGAGTCCATTGTCTGAATCTCCTCTTCATTATGCTCCATAGTAGACAGATCTGAACTGCAAGAAGGTCAATACTGTTGACTAATTACACACTAAGGTATGGAACGGTTATGGTAATCAATTAACAGTTAAAGATCTAAGAAATATCATGCTGCAGTTGATTCGAACCTTTGTTCAGTTTGGTCTGGACTGAGACCTGCTTATTTCATCAGAACAAGCGTTTGTTCCTGGGTCTAAACAGAGCATGTGTAAAATCAACTGTCAAAGGTCTCCAACATGACTCAGAACTGAAATTTCTTCTCTTTGATATTTAACTAAACTGATGGCTAAATAATATTTCATCTCCTTCCTGGTCTGTCTTTCTGTCTTTTCCAAGTGTCTTTGTCTTGTGCTCCTTTGTTTTGTTCTTGTCTCTGTCTTAGTACCTCCTTGTCATTAGTGTCATCCCACCTGTGCCTATTTTGTAGCATAACATTATATTATATAACATTATATTATATAATGTTATATTATCATAATATTTCCCAGGTGTTCATTGTCTGTGGTATTGTGAGTATATATACCCCTTTGTTTTCAGTGTTTCTTGTCTGCTCTTATATGTGTATGATGCCCTTTGCACATATGCACAGAAACCCATAAATATTCATCCAGGAACTTATCCTCCTAGTAAAGACTCAGGGTAAAGTCAAAGTCAGTGCATGTGAGATCGGTGTGGAAAACGTTCCAGAGATTCTCCTGGAAACCAATCGGGGACATCTTCAGACCCGATGCTCAGGAGTTCCTCTGAAAATTCTCTGAAGTTCATGTGTGAAAGAGGCATGAGCGTTTGCTTCTCCTCACATCAGTTCACTGTTGTTTTCTGTTTGTTTCCATCTAGTGTAAAGATTATTTTAGTTTATGCACTCTTGTGTTGTTTTTGGTGTTTATTTGTTTTTAATACATTACTTCTACGTACATCCGCTTTCTTGTTCTTGAACAACTGTGACACTGAATGGTAGCATTTGTTTTGGTTTAAGATGCTGGTGCTCTGGTATGGCATCTACTAGCAATGTTATAGTGGATTATGGATATAACACCTTTAAAACAAACACAAATCAACTCCCAGAGCTATTATATTTTGTGTTAAATTCTTTTTTTTTTGTTATCTATATTTCCAGCTCTCTTTTTATTGCTTTCATTTCCTTTGCACTTTAATTCTCTTTTTATTTCTGTTTTGTTTCTTTTGATCTCTTTTCTTTTAGTTATTCTTTTTCCAGAGATACCCCTCCTCTAGAGGACATCCCCAGATCCCCCCATTCCAACAGCATTATTGCCATGGAACTCACAGATGAGATGTAGGTCCAAAATGTGGCATGCTGGAACCTATAAGCACTCCTCCAGACTGTAGCTCTCCCAGCCTACTAAATACTGGTCATGTCCCCAGGTACAGGAGCATAGCATAGCATAACACGTGGGGTGGTTCTGCATACTCTGTGGTAGACGCAGCCCGTAAGTGAAAGTGTTAATTCATAGAACCACTTTAAACTGACTAGTATATCCAGGTGCCAACTTCTGGGACTCCACAAAGTGGGGAGGGTTGTGGGTGGAGCAACTGCCTGACCCACTGCCCTGGAAGGAAGGTAGCCCCTCATCTTTCCCAAAGCAGGACCTGCTTCCTCATCTCTGTAAAGGCTTGGAGGGAATCACAGGGATTCTGCCTTTCCTGCCAACCATGCAGCATGTATATTTCAGCAACCAGGAATCTGACCTGCTAGTCAACTATTTGTAAATGGTAACCATTTACAACTCACATTCAAAGGTTGACATACTCAAGGATGAATGCCAAAGGGTATTAGTGGCATATCTGGCACACAGCAATTGTTCTGCCCCGAAGGAGACGTTAGATGATAGCAACACAGTGTCCAACCCAGGTCCTGGTTGACCTGTGTGGTTTGGCCAAAGGATTACGGGTGGAAGTCTGATGAAGAAAGACTCACTGTGGCACACATAAGGCTTTCCAAAAATGGAATCATTGGAAATTGTATCTAGACAATACGTTGTATTAGGAGGTCAGCTGTCTCTGTGGCAGAAGGATGTTTGGACAAGGCCACAAAATTACAGGCCTTTGAGGCCAATCAACAATGACCAGGATAATTCCTTCATTTATTGTTGTCTTTAACAAATTATACAGTTAACCGATCGCTGTGGGTCCAGGGCCTACCCTGAATCATCGGGCGCAAGGTGGGAACACACCCTGGACAGGGCGCCAGTCTATCACATGGCACCACACACTCACACATTCACTCATGAATTTCCAAATCAATGTGATTATATTTATCACAGTCGCATGATGGGTTTTCATTTAATGCCACCTGAGGCCTTGAAGATCATGTAAATTTATGTGTTTTCCAGTCCACCCTACAGAGACATTTTTTTCTGGATTCTGTGATTTTTTTTTTTACAAATTTCAACTTGATTTGTAATTTAATAAAAAAATTTCCAAGTGAAGTAATCACAATGTCCCAACTTTTCTTGTATTAATACATACAACAGTACCAGAACAGTGTGGACATTTTGTAAAATAAATAAAATGAATTCTGTGGGGAAAAAATCAATTTAATTTACAAAGACAAGAAAAATATTACCAGTGTTTTTACTGACCAACTTGATTTTGTTTTCAAAGAAACTTATGATGTGCACCAGAGAAATGTGGTAGAGAATGATGGTCAATAATGTGGTGTCACAGTGTATAGAGTCCTGAAAATGAGTGTGTTTAGGAGTGGGGTTGCCACTTTCATGCATGAAGGTGTGCTTTGAGTTTACACCAGCTGCTCGGACTTGTGGGAAATGGTTAATTAAAAGTCCACATGAGTTTTAAACAGACTTTATTGTGGGGTTATTAGTGGCAAAGTGTCAAGTGCACAGATGTCTTTGCCAGCTAATTCATGGAGCACATCACTGGTTGGCTGGGTGAAAGGCACAGATTGTGGTTATGATGTGAGCTGGGCAGTGTCAAGCTGATGGCAATGGTGGACACAGGCTCAACAGTGTCTATCCTTACATTCAGAGTAGTGAAATAGACGGGAGGGACATGTGGTGAGAATAAAACAATGAGAATTGCTCTGTCTCAGGAGAATTGCTGGAGGCGGCGGGGAGCCTGAGGCTGCTCATAAAACTGAAACGGTGTGTTGTCCACCACGATTTCTGGATAGCACCCATTAAAGACCAGTGGATCTTGGAATATCCTCACCACTCTCTGAGCCCACATTGACCTTAGACGCTGAATGCTGCAGGCCCTTGGAATTAGTGTACAGCTGCTGCAGGTGAAAACTGAAGCAGCAAGGGTAACAGAGAGAGGTGACCATGATGACAACCACAAGTGACAGAGTGCAGGGTCCACCAGGGACCATACTCAGTTAGTACTTAGGGATCCATTGGATCCATTACCCAGTACACCAGGGGATCACCATCACCCAGTACTACATCCTCAACTGATTGAGTTAGCTCAAGACAGCCGGAGTGGTACACCTAAGCCTCACAAGGGTCCTGCCAGAGTGACTTACGCTGCGGTGTGGGTACTGTGGGCTAGCAGCTGTGACGGCCTAGTAGTTACGGGAGCTACTGTCAACTTGTATAGATCTGCACAGTGACTGATATGATGAAGCACTAGATCAACACTGCAGATTCCACACTGATTAAGCTTAGGCCACACCTCCTACCCCAGGGTTAAGCAACAAATTGAGGGGGAAAAAATGTCCAAGGGGTGGCACCATCTGGAGTGATCGAGCCGTCAAGTAGCTCCGGCTTGTGTAATGTCCCGGCCTTTGGAAAGGCTGATGGAAAAGGTGCTGGCCAAAATTCCTAGAGATCGCTGTGTGGTATACATTTACTTTGGAATTGTAAATTGGAAGTGCTTGAAGCTAAAGCTACACCCCAAGAAATGCAGCCTGCTGTGTTACAGAGTGAATGAACAAGGTGGAAGCAGTGCAGCAGTAGCTCACACCCACCAACCTGGAGCAGCTTATGAGTTTCTTGGGGCTGGCATCGTACTACCAGATTTATTAAGGCTATGTAAACACCAGATTTTTTAGTAGAACATTGTATACCAAATATTCACAAATTGGTATACAAAAGTGGGGGGGCCTACCATTACCATAATCCATCTCCATGAATGTCCAATAACCACCATATAAAGAAGCGCACATGGTTTGTTATTATTTTCTTATTTTTTAATTTTGGGCAATCTCTACGATGTCTCACAGAGGTATAAATGCCTGTGGGTTTGTTCCTGCTTTGCAAGAACTCTTCATGATGATTTCATTTTTTTTTATGAAGCAAAAAATATATATCTGAAGTGCACAAACGCGTGAGGCACTGACACTGCGAATGACTAATTTTGGCTCACTCACCCTCATAGGAGTTCCAGTGCGTCATGTACAAACATAGCTTAAAATTCCTAAGATTAAGCTCGGATGATTGAGGACTTACAAATTCCTGTCTGTATAACGTCCCATTTTACAAGGAGCCAAGTACAGAGAGCACCTGTGCAAGTTCGGGAACAGCATTGGATTGGACTCTCTTTTCAAAGCTGGTTCTGAAATATTGCACAAATACAGAAGGATGTATTTCGACTGACGAGCAAGTCATCGCTCAATTAATAAAACATAAACATGTTTCGTCTCCAAAAACGCTATAAATTTCTCAGTGCGGATTTGTTTGTGTAAAGCTGGCAGCAGCACAAGAGTTGATATTACAGACCTAAATCCTTTTACCTTGAAATAATCCACATTAAGCAATAGACCACATGAGTATTACATTAGCGAAAAATTTCCCTTTAGTTACTCCATGTTGCTCTTAATAAAAGCATGCATTAGGCAGAGGACTGTTTTGTCAAATTTCATTAGATTTTATTTTATTTCACTTATTTTAATAACATTTTTCTTGCTTTTTTTGATAGTTCAGTCAAGTCAGATGACACTTTCAGCATATTTTTACGTGTTTTCAGGACCAGATGTAAATTTTGTTCAGACCTATGAACATTTTGACGAATCCGGGTATTTACATAAAAATGGTTTAGGAATGATACACACAAAATTGTTCAGCTCATGTTTCATCAATGAGGGCCATTCTGTGTTCCCTAGTTGTTAATTTTGTGTGTTTGCATGCTGGAACAAGTCTGTATTCCTTGTTTTCCTGTGTTTATATTAAATCCCCACCTCCGCGATAGCTTATGTCTCCTCATCTCCTCCCTTATGTGACAAAGCAACACTCCAAAACAAAAATTTGGAATGCCACAAAATGATAATAAAAAGTTTATAGAATATTCACTGTTTGGAAGCCTTACATTAAGGTGAATATACAAGGTATAAAAAGAAGCATTCACCAGAGGTACCAAAAGTCTCTGCAATCAAAAATAAGTCATTGCTCATCACTTTATGCCAAACTTCAGTTCAAAATTGTCACGCCTACATCCCAGGACTCCATTTCCCAGAACGCACCAAACAGTCACATGACTATCCACCAGTCTCCCTCACCAGAATTCTTATCATGCACACCTGTTTGTATCCCTATATATACTCCAATCCCTGTATTGTTCACTGCTGAGTATTGCCGTGGTTTGTCCCAGCATACAAAGCGTTCCCTTGAAACTAGTCCAACGAAATCCTGTTGCCTGCTCCTTGTATGTTATTTCGGTTTACGTCTCTTGCCTCGTCCCTTTTGGTATTGTTTGCATTCATCGGTATTTGGACTCGGATTTTTGACTACGCTTATCGCTTCTTCCCTGAGGTACTGTTTGCTCCTTGTGATTGAACCTTGTTTTGGTTTTTCGACTACTCTTTTTGATAAGCGTTAATAAAATGTTTACTGTGATCCGCAAGTGTCAGCTCTCTGTCTGGTCCTGACAGAATACTCAGCCAAACATGCAGACAGCGGACACGGATGCCGTTAGAATGGCTATAACTAGCCAGGGCCAGATGCTAGATCAACACCAACAAATGCTAGCTAGTGTGACCCAATCGGTCGACTCTCTCGCTCAACAACAACAGAGCCAACAGCTTCAACTTAAACAAGTGTTGGAGAGTGTTAGCGCCCTTATAGCCCGTTTTGCAGCTCCTAGCCCTAACCCTAATCCTCCCACAGAGTCTGCTAACTCTACGTCATGCTATCCTGTCAGTAAACCGGAAATTTGAAGGTGATCCGGCTAAATGTAGCGGGTTTTTACTACAATGTTCAATATTTTTTGAGAATTCGCCTCCCAGTAATGATCAGGCAAAAATCGCTTTTTTGGTCTCCCGTCTGTCTGGTAAGGCACTTGAGTGGGCCACCGCAATTTGGGACAATATTGTCAATAACACATATCCCAAATTTGTCACTACATTCCGTGAGGTATTTGACCACGCTAAGGAGGGACGTTCCTGTGGTGAGATTCTTCTCACTCTTAAGCAGGGAGCTCGAACAGCAGTTGAGTATGCGTTAGAGTTTCGGACTATTGCGGCTGGGAGTGGGTAGAATGAACCTGCATTAATAAATGTTTTTCGGAATGGTCTCAATCCAGAGATACTTAGAGAACTGGCCTGTCGAGATGACGGATTATCCCTGGATCAGCTAATCTCTTTATCAATCCGCCTAGACCAACTCCTTCAGAAACGGCCCCGGACTCTGGGTCAGAGACAAAACATGTTGAAGCATCAATCCATTCCTGGTTTTTATTACTGCTCGGTACAAAGTTTCAGTCAAACTCCCTGTCCTAGTCTTCCTCCGGAGCCTATGCAGTGTGACACTATGTGGCTTTCACAAGTGGAACTCCTGCGTCGACTCCACTGTAGATTATGTCTATACTGCGGAGGATCTGATCATATCCGACGTTATTGACTAGAGGACTTTGACCCACTACCACAGCTAGAACTGGAGAAAATCATCTACTCGTCAAATTGTACGACCTGCACACTTGATGCAATACTAACAAAACTATTTAAAGAAGTATTACCAGTCATAATCAATCCCATTTTAACAATCATAAATTCGTCCCTTAGACTAGGTCACATACCCAAAGCATTTAAACTAGCAGTTATTAAGCCCCTGATCAAAAAACCGAATCTTGATCCTAGTGTACTATCCAATTACAGACCCATCTCTAACCTTCCCTTCATATCTAACAACTTAGGTCATACTTGCATAAGAATAACATATATGAAAAATTTCAATCTGGTTTTAGGCCACACCATAGCACCGAAACAGCTTTAGTTAAGATAACAAACGACCTTCTTCTCGCCTCTGATCGAGGCTGCGTATCCATGCTAGTTCTACTAGACTTCAGTGCAGCTTTCGATACAATTGATCATACTATTCTGCTAGAAAGATTAAAAAACATGGTTGGAATAACAGGAACAGACCTATCATGGTTTAAGTCTTACCTCACAGATCGCTATCAGTTTGTAAACGTAAATAATGTTTCTTCTACTCATACAAAAATGAGATTTGGAGTTCCCCAAGGCTCCATTTTAGGACCTTTACTATTCATATTATACATGCTGCCACTGGGTAGAGTTATTAGCAGGCATGGCATTACCTTCCACAGTTATGCAGATGACACACAGTTATACATATCAGCCAAACCAGGCGACAAACCAACACTAAAGAAAATGGAGGACTGTGTTAAAGAAGTGAAGCATTGGATGTCATACAATTTCCTTCTGCTAAACAGCAACAAAACCGAGGTTCTCCTTCTAGGTCCAAAACCTGCTATAAATAAGGTATCAGACTTAATACATAATTTTGACTTACCTGTTCTCCCGAGCTCATCAGCTAAAAATCTGGGTGTTATAATTGATTCAGATCTATCATTTGATCAGCATATAGGTAACATTACAAGAACAGCTTTCCTACATCTTCGGAACCTCGCTAAGTTAAGAAATTCCTTATCCCTCCCAGATGCGGAAAAATTAGTTCACGCTTTTATTACATCAAGATTAGATTATTGCAATGCACTTTTATCAGGATGCTCCAGCAGAAACTTGAGTAAACTCCAGTTAATTCAAAATGCTGCAGCCAGGGTCCTCACTAAAACTAGAAAATTTGATCATATCAGCCCAGTCTTATCGGCCCTTCACTGGCTTCCAGTTAAATTCCGTATTGATTACAAAATTCTTTTACTCACGTATAATTCCTTACAAGGTCTCGCCCCTGAATACTTGCAAGACCTCATCACACACTATGAACCACCAAGTTACTCAGATCTCAGGGCACCGGCCTCTTACTAGTACCCAGAATTCATAAGACTTCAGCGGGGGGGAAAGCCTTCTCCTACAAAGCCCCTCAGCTCTGGAACAATCTTCCAGCTAGTGTTCGGGATGCAGACACAGTCACTATGTTTAAGTCTAGGCTCAAAACACACTTGTTCAGTTTAGCCTTTGGCAACTAACCTCTGTCTAGTTTAAGGGTGTCATTTCAGGAACACATGGACATGGAGAATCAGGGTAAACCTGGATGATGTGCTCACAATTTCTCTTGCTTGGAACGAAAGGATGTCTTTGCCTGAGCTCCTTCTGGTTTCCCTACTCCCAGTCTGTTACAGTCTGATCCGTCACTACACTAAAGAAAATATTCACATGCTCTTATTCTCTGCTGCACTCAACTAAACTAACTGCTTCCCTTTTACTGTTTTACTGTTTTCTGAGAGAATGGTGGCCCACTGATGGAAGATTGTTTGCTGGATTCTCCTGCAGACCAGACCAGACCAGACCAGCTGCTCACCTTATTATTATTATTATTATTATTATTATGTAGCATAATGACACTTCATTGGTGATCATTTAAAATTCAATCTATAGTTTGATCAGAGGAGGATGGGTCCCTTTTGTGAGTCTTGGTTCCTCCCAAGGTTTCTTCCTCCAGCCTCGAGGGAGTTTTTCCTTGCCACTGTCGCCTTCGGCTTGCTTGCATTGGGCTTTGATTTAAATGTTCTGTTTTGAAACTGTGACGCTGCTTTGTGACAACGTCAGTTGTAAAAGGCGCTATACAAATAAATTTGATTTGATTTGATTTGATTGTACAAGACGTCCTCAGCGAGGTCCGACTCAAAATCCGGGGAGGACTTCACATGCTAACGTGGTGAGTGTACCCACAAAGGGGTTAATTTCAAAATCCTTCCTCATACCAGTCACTGTATACTGCCAAGGAACTTCTCTTGTCGTTCCAGCATTAATTGATTCCGGAGCCGAAGGAAACTTCATTCACCAATCCCTCATCACCCGGCTGAAAATCAAAGTCCAAGTCCGAGCTCTCGATGGCTTTCCCATTGGAGGAGATCTTATCTCTCAAGAGACAGTTCCTGTCTGGTTCCAAACCAGTTTCTTGCATTATGAGTGGCTTTCGTTTCTAGTATTACCCAAGGTGGATTTTCAGATCATTTTAGGAGTTCCTTGGTTAGAGACTCATAACCCAGTTATATCATGGAGTCAGCGCGAGATCATGTCCTGGTCCACTTTCTGTCAATCCAATTGTTTAGCCCTGAATCACATTTCTATCCATGCCATGTCAGTGGAGAGCCCTGATTCAAATTTACCTGTACAAATTCCCCCCGAATATTCTCAGTACTCAGAAGTATTCAGTAAAGTCAAAGCTATAAAATTACCTCCACATAGAACCTATGACTATGCCATAGAACTCATAGAGGGAGCTACTTTACCTAAATCACGTATTTACCCGCTTAATTTAGAGGAGGAGAGAGTCATTGAGGAATATGTTGAGGAAGCTTTGGCACAAGGGTTTATTCGCCCATCTAAGTCTCCAGTAGCATCTGTGTTCTTCTTTGTCAAAAAAAAAAAAGATAGAGGATTAAGGCCCTGTATAGACTATCGTGCCCTTAACGATATTACTAAGAAATTTGCATATCCACTACCCTTTATTCCTGTAGCATTAGAATAATTAAGAGGTGCTACAATTTTCACTAAGCTAGATCTTCGTAGTGGGCGGCACGGTGGCGCAGCAGGTAGTGTCGCAGTCACACAGCTCCAGGGGCCTGGAGGTTGTGGGTTCGATTCCAGCTCCGGGTGACTGTCTGTGAGGAGTTGGTGTGTTCTCCCCGTGTCCGCGTGGGTTTCCTCCGGGTGCTCCGGTTTCCTCCCACAGTCCAAAAACACACGTTGCAGGTGGATTGGCGACTCGAAAGTGTCCGTAGGTGTGAGTGAATGTGTGTCTGTGTTGCCCTGTGAAGGACTGGCGTCCCTTCCAGGGTGTATTCCCGCCTTGCGCCAAATGATTCCAGGTAGGCTCTGGACCCCCCGCGACCCTAAATTGGATAAGCGGTTACAGATAATGGATGGATGGATGGATGGATAGATCTTCGTAGTGCCTACAATCTCGTCCGAATTAAGGAGGGCGATGAATAGGAAAACAGCGTTTAGTAGTACTAAAGGTCACTATGAATATCTGGTAATGAGCTATGGGCTAGCAAACGCCCCGTCAGTGTTTCAGGCATCTATAAATGATATATTCAGGGATATGTTAGGAAGATTTGTAATAGCATATATTGATGATATCTTGATTTACTCCCCAGATGTCAATATGCACATAACTCAAGTCAGTCAGGTGCTTCAATGTCTTAAAGAGAACAATCTTTATGTCAAGGGAGAAAAATGTGAATTTAACCAGCAAACCATTTCATTTCTAGGGTATGTCATCAGCGTGTCTGGTATAGTTATGGACGACCAGAAAGTGGAAGCTGTTGTGAACTGGCCAGTCCCGAAAAACGTTAAAGATCTTATATAGAAGATTTATTAGTTCTATTGCAGCACCACTTACTGTGTTACTGAAGGGTAGTCCCCAACGGTTGTGTTGGTCCTCTCAGGCACAGGGTTCATTTGACCGTCTCAAGAGTGCTTTCACTACTGCTCCCATTTTAAAGCATCCAGATCCCGAACTTCCCTTCGTTGTTGAGGTCGATGCATCGGAGACAGGTATAGGGACAGTACTATCCCAGCACAGTGGAGAAGTTCCAAAGTTATGCCCTATTGCTTTTTTTCCACACAAATTATCACCTGTGGAACGAAACTATGGCATAGGAGAGAGAACTTCTGGCGGTAAAATTAGCTCTGGAGGAATGGAGGCACTGGCTAGAAGGTTCTTTACATTCCTTCACGGTTCTAACAGACCACAAGAATCTAGAATATCTCCGTACAGCAAAACGAATGAATTCTCGTCAAGCCAGGTGGTCACAGTTTTTTCTCTAGGTTTCTGTTTTCCATTACGTTCCGTCCAGGTAGTCGTAACATTAAGGCGGATGCGCTCTCTTGTATAAATCAGAATGAACCAAGGGAGAACTTTGAACAATTCACAGACTTTATATTACCTCCTTCCGTCTCTGTGTCGGCCATTAGATGGGAACTAGATGAACAAATTGAACAAGAAAATGGGTCTAAAGGGGTGCCTGAAGATTGTCCTGAAGGCAAAACGTATGTACCACCTAAACTTAGAGACAGGTTGATTACCTGGGCCCATTCGTCCCTGTCATCTGGTCACCCAGGAGAGAGACGCACTACACAGCTTATTCTTGCACGTTATTGGTGGGAGACATTAAGAGCTGATTTTCATCAGTTTATTGCGTCGTGTTCAGTTTGTACCCAGTCAAAGACACCTAAAACTCTTCCTGCAGGTAAATTAATGCCTCTACCGGTTCCGGAACGTCCCTGGTCACATCTAGCCCTTGACTTTGTCACAGACTTACCTCTATCTGAAGGTAGTACTACAGTATTCACTGTTATTGATTGGTTCTCTAGGGGGTTTATTTTCATACCGTTTCCATCACTACCCACTCCCCTAGATACAGCTAAGACTATTTACACACACGTGTTTCGTCATTATGGAATTCCTGAAGATATCTTATCTGATCGAGGTCCTCAGTTTACATCACGTGTCTGGAAGGCATTCTTTGAACACTTAGGAGTTAATGTTAGTCTTACCTCTGGGTATCATCCCCAGAGCAATGGTCAGTGTGAGCGGGCCAATCAAGAACTGGGAATTTTTACATATGTATTGCCATCAGAATCCTCAGGACTGGTCTCAGTACTTGGTGTGGGCTGAAATAGCTCAACTCCCTGGTGAATTCAACTACAGGACTCACCCCATTTCAGTGTATTTTAGATTATCAACCCCTGTTGGCACCCTGGACTGCAGTGATCTCTGGAATTCCATCAGTGGACACGCAGATGAGATGCAGTGAAGAGGTGTGGGAAGAAACTAACCAACACATATCAGAGGTCCTTTCCCGATATAAACAGGCTGATAAACACAGATCCAGTTCTCCTTCATTCCAGATTGGGGAATGGGTGTGGTTGGCTACTAAGGATATTAGGTTTGAGGGGAGGTGCAGGAAACTCCTGCCCAAGTATATTGGTCCTTTCCGTGTTTCTGGTAAAATCAATGAAGTTTCCTATAAGTTGGAGCTTCCTGCTCAATATCGTATTGCTAATTCTTTTCATGTGTCTCTCCTCAAACCTGTGGTTCCAGGACCTTTGAACGAGGTGCTGCCAGACGATGTTCCGCCCACGGCTGTTGACTTTGGGGACTCTTCAACTTATGCTGTGCGTGAGGTGCTGGATTCACGTAGATGTGGGGGGTGGGGGGGTTCTTCAGTATCTTATTGATTGGGAGGGGTACAGTCCAGAGGAGCGTTCGTGGGTACCTGCAAAGGATGTTTATGACCCGGGTCTCGTGTTGGCATTCCACTCCCGCTATCCTGAGAAGCCGGCTCCCCGTCCCAGAGGTCGCCCTAGAGGATCATTCTCCAGTCCCACTCTGTCCCGTCTTACGTCTAGATCCAGAAACCCACGTCAGTCTCAGCCCTCCGCATGTGCAGCCGTCCCTAGCTCCGGTAACTCCATTCCGCTGGGTGGTCGTCGTTGTGGCTGTCCTTGTTCCAGGCCTCCTCCGGTGCCTTCGGGGGGGGGGGGGGGGGGGGGTCTCCCTCACCAGAATTCTAATCATGCACACCTGTTTGTATCCCTATATATACTCCAATCCCTGTATTGTTCACTGCTGAGTATTGCTGTGGTTTGTCCCAGCGTACAAAGCGTTCCCTTGAAACTAGTCTAACGATATCCTGTTGCCTACTCCTTGTATGTTATTTCGGTTTACGTCTCTTGCCTCGTCCCTTTTGGTATTGTTTGCATTCATCGGTATTTGGACTCTACCTCAGGGAAGAAGCGATAAGTGTAGTCAAAAATCAGGCACTGTTTGCTCCTTCTGATTGAACCTTGTTTGTTTTTCGACTACTCTTTTGGATAAGCGTTAATAAACTGTTTACTGTGATCCGCAAGTGTCAGCTCTCTGTCTGGTCCTGACAAAACAAAATATTCCTCAATGCAAGATAGTAAAGAATTCATTATCTACTGCACTTAATATTGTGAAATGATTCTGGAAATCTGGAGAAATGCCAATCCTTCTAATTTAATGGTGGACAGCAATGTTGAATACGCATGAATTTTGAGTCCTCAGCTGGCACGGCATGAGAAACTGTCATGAACAGTTGCCACTGCTTCAAGAAATGCAACCTGAAAGTGGATTACTCAAGGACAAATCCATACTTCAATTCTATTCAAAGTGTTTATAAGTTTAACGGAAGCAGGCCTCATCCGAGATGTTCCAAAATGGAAGAAATGTATGCCATGGTCAGAGAAGTCCATGTTTCTGCTTGTTTTCATAAAACAGGGAAGTGATGTTTGCCATGCTAATAGCAAAAGCGACCATCTAGACTGTTATCAGCAATAAATACAATCAACACATGCCATCAACACAATGGATTTTTCAGAAAAATCCAAGGTTATTTAAGCAAGACAATGCCAGGCTTCATTCTGTACATCCTACAACAACATGGCTTTGTAGCCAAAGACTGTATGTGCTTGACTGGCTTTTTTGCTGTCCCTATTTATGTCCTGTGGTGCATCATGAAGAGATGTATTAGGCAAAAGCAATCATGGACTTTTGAGCCTCAGAAGTCTTGTATCAAGATGCATCTGTTCCAATTTGTTAGTGTGTTGTAGGTATCAAATTCATAATATTTACATAAATGTGCTTATATTTAAAAAAATACACTTGAAGGTCTTCAGAGAAAACTGGAATTCTTTTCTTTGTGCCTTTGTCAGTTAAATAAAAGTTTCAGTAAAATATATTATACAATACATTTTTTGTATGCACACACACACACACACACACACACACACACAAATCTAATCTCATTGAATCATATATATGCTATATGCACCAATTTAATAGCACCATAGAATGGCACGTTTGTTATACCATGCTGATTACATTAACATACTCTTACACAGTCCTTTCCACTCTTACCTCATTGACATCCTCACAAATTGTTCCATTACCATGGAAACCAACAGGGCAGAGACCACATTTCCAAGTGCCATCCGGGGCACTTGTGCAGTCCACCCCTCTGAAACAGGGACTGGACAGACAGCCATCTAACAGAGAAAAAACGAGTTAGTAAGAACGAGTGACAGTGTGAGAGAGGAAAGAAAAGATAAAAAAATAATTCCGAGAGGAAAGAGAGAGAAAGAGTACAGGGTGAATGAATGCGTGAAAGTGAAAGGTTGGGAGAAAGAAAAAGAAAAATGAAATGATAAAAAAGTAATTGTAAAAGAGAACAAAAGTATATTAGAGAAAGTAATACAATAAAAAGATTGAGTCAATGAAAGAAAGGAGATAAAGTGGTGGAACAGTGAAAGCGAGAGGGGCCAAAAGAGAAAAAGCAATAAAATTAGAGAGAGAGGAGAAATGTAAAGGGAAAGAAGAGAGTGAAAAGAGAGAGACCCAGCCCTTTGGAAATCTAATTAATTATATTACATTTTAATAAGTTCAGTCATAAACTCAGGAACCCAAAATAAGATAATGAACATTTAATCATCTAAATATTTCCACTTGTTCCCTGGCAGCCAGCTTTAACAGTGATAATCAATGTGTGTTAAAGAAAGAGCATGAATCTTTCCAGTTCTGAAAAAATATATATAAATAATAACAGGGCACAGTGCCTGCTGTTAACTTACCTACAGGGCAGTCTTGCTTGTTGCAGACCTCCATGTCCTTGCCCTCTCCTGAGCACCTCTTACCACCATGCTGAGGCTGGGGGCTGTTACACACTCGAGTTCGACTCCTCATGCCACCTCCGCAGGTGGCTGAGCATACTGCCCAGGGGGACCATGGGCCCCAGCCTCCATCAACTTTAAACATAAGGTCATGGACTTGGAAAAATGCCAATGTGCAAACAGACATTTCATACCAAAATTCATGAAAGCTAACACCAATTAATGTAACATACAGGTGCTGGCCATAACATTAGAATATCATGAAAAAGTTGATTTATTTCAGTAATTCCATTCAAAAAGTGACACTTGCATATTATACACATTCACTACACACAGACTGATATATTTCAAGTTTTATTTATTTTAATTTGATGATTATAACTGACAACTGAGGGCGGCACGGTGGCGCAGCAGGTAGTGTCGCAGTCACACAGCTCCAGGGGCCTGGAGGTTGTGGGTTCGATTCCCGCTCCGGGTGACTGTCTGTGAGGAGTTGGTGTGTTCTCCCTGTGTCTGCGTGGGTTTCCTCCGGGTGCTCCGGTTTCCTCCCACAGTCCAAAAACACACGTTGCAGGTGGATTGGCGACTCGAAAGTGTCCGTAGATGTGAGTGTGTGAGTGAATGTGTGTGTGTCTGTGTTGCCCTGTGAAGGACTGGCGCCCCCTCCAGGGTGTATTCCCGCCTTGCGCCCGATGATTCCAGGTAGGCTCTGGACCCCCCGCGACCCTAAATTGGATAAGCGGTTACAGATAATGGATGGATGGAACTGACAACTGAAAACCCCAAATCCAGTATCTCAGAAAATTTGAATATTGTGAAAAGGTTCAATATTGAAGACACCTGGTGCCAAACTCTAATCAGCTAATTAACTCAAAACACCTGCAAAGGCCTTTAATAGTCTCTCAGTCTAGTTCTGTAGGCTACACAATCATGGGGACTGTGTAAGGACTGTGTAAAAGACGTGAAAGGCTGGATTTTGCGTAACTTCCTCCTTCTAAACAGTAATAAAACAGAAGTCCTGCTTTTGGGTCCAAAAGTGGCAAGAAATACATTTTCAGATTTAATTTTAAATCTCGCTGACTTTCCAGTTAAACCTGGTTCAGCAGCAAAAAATCTTGGTGTCATAATTGACCCGGATTTATCATTTGATCAACACATAGGCAGTATCACTAGGACAGCTTTTTTACATCTTCACAATATTGCTAAGATTAGAAATGCCTTATCCCTTCAGGATGCAGAAACATTAGTACATGCCTTTATTACTTCAAGGCTTGACTACTGTAACGCACTACTGTCAGGATGCACCAGCAGCAATTTAAGAAAACTTCAACTAGTTCAAAATGCTGCAGCTAGGGTCCTCACTAAAACTAGAAAATTTGAACATATCAGTCCAGTTCTATCATCACTTCATTGGCTGCCTGTTAAATTCCGCATTGACTACAAAATTTTGTTATTAACATATAAAGCTCCACATGGGCTTGCTCCTGAATACCTTCAAGATAAAATTTCCTATTATGAGCCTCCACGTTTACTCAGATCACAGAATACTGGATTTTTAATTGTTCCCAGTATTCAGAAGCCTCAGCTGGTGGAAGAGCCTTTTCTTATAAAGCCCCCAAACTCTGGAATGATCTTCCAGAAAATGTTCGGGACTCAGACACAGTCGCAATCTTCAAATCTAGGCTAAAAACTAATTTGTTTAGTTTATCTTTTGGTAGCTAATGCTCCCCCATAGATAAAGGCAGCAGATCCGGGGGGTCCATGGACACAGGGAATTATAGTAAACTGAGACGCTGGTGCTGTTGTCCCGCCGCTTCTCGCGATCACTCAGGTTTGTTGATGGTGGATCGGAGGGATGCTAGTGTTTCAGGATGCTCCCGTGTCTGTATGTCCTTCTGGTTCTCTCCTTTTAGTTAAAGCTGTCATAGTCATAGTCATTTACATCTTTCCGAGTAAACGACTGCCCACCTGTCCATCTGGACACTGATGGATGACTGTCGAGATCCTCCTCCACGCTTCAGATCAGCTGCCCACGCTCCAGCAACCACCAAGTGTCTTGAAGCTGCCCCTACACCGAAGTTCTCACGGACTACTAACTATTATTACCAGTAGATTGACCAGAGGAGGATGGGTCACCCCTTGTGATCCTTGGTTCCTCCCAAGGTTTCTTCCTCTTTTCCTTGCCACTGTTGCCCCTGGCTTGCTCACTTGAGGGTTTTACATTTTGTTTTTTACATTTCATGTCAAATCTTTGTCTTACTGGAATTCTGTGAAGCTGCTTTGTGACAACATCAGTTGTGAAAAGCGCTATATAAATAAATTTCATTTGATTTGATTTGATGCCTTGACTTGACAGTTGTCCAAAAGACGACCACTGACACCTTACACAAGCAGGGCAAGACACTAAAGAGGCTGGCTGTTCACAGCTCTGTGTCCAAGCACATTAATAGAGAGGCGAAGGGATGGAAAAATGTGGTAGAAGAAAGTGTACAAGCAATAGGGATAACCGCACCCTGGAGAGGATTGTGAAACAAAACCCATTCAAAAATGTGGGGGAGATTCACAAAGACAGGACTGCAGCTGGAGTCAGTGCTTCAGGAACCACCACGCACAGACGTATGCAAGACATGGGTTTCAGCTGTTGCATTCCTTGTTTCAAGCCACTCTTGAAAAAGAGATAGAGTCAGAATCATCTCACCTGGGCTAAAGACAAAAAGGACTGGACTGCTGCTGAGTGGTCCAAAGTTATGTGCTCTGATGAAAGTAAATTTTGCACTTCCTTTGGAAATCAAGGTCCCAGAGTCTGGAGGAAGAGAGGAGAGGCACGGAATCCATGTTGCTAGAGGTCCAGTGTAAAGTTTCCACAGTCAGTGATGGTTTGGGGTGCCATGTCACCTGCTGGTGTTTGTCCACTGTGTTTTCTGAGGTCCAAGGTCAACGCGGCCATCTACCAGGAAGTTTTAGAGCACTTCATGCTTCCTGCTGCTGACCAAATTTATGGAGAGGCAGATTTCATTTTCCAACCGGACTTGGCTGACCTTAACCCCAGAGAAAATCTATGGGGTATTGTGAAGAGGAAGATGCAATACGCTAGACCCAACAATGCAGAAGAGCTGAAGGCCACTATCAGAGCAACCTGGGCTTTCATAACACCTGAGCAGTGCCACAGACTGATCGACTCCATGCCACGCCACATTGCTGCAGTAATTCAGGCAAAAGGAGCCCTAACTATATATTGAGTGCTGTACATGCTCATACTTTTCATGTTCATACTTTTCAGTTAGCCAGCATTTCTAAAAATCCTTTTTTTTGTATTGGTCTTAAATAATATTCTAATTTTCTGAGATGCAGAATTTGGGGTTTTCATTAGTTGTCAGTTATAATCATCAAATTAAAAGAAAATACACTTAAAATATTTTAGTCTGTGTGTAATGAATGAGTATAATATGCAAGTTAAATTTTTTGAATGGAATTATTGAAATGAATCAACTATAACTTGATATTCTAATTTTATGACCAATATCTGTAAATTGTATTTACTCTTGCTTTTTAGCTTTAATATGTTGTTAGAAAGCCACAAATAATGAGACCTTTGGTTTTCTGTATATAATATTCCAGTGGATAATATGCAGTTGAAAAACTCTGAATGGGATCACTCACTGGGACAGGGCCTGGATTCACAATACTGTGTCTCTCTGCCACTGCCTTCACAATCCTTCCCTCCAAGCTGGGGCACAGGGGAATTACAATGGCGGATTCGGGTAATCTGCCCTGCTCCACACGTCACAGAACAGGAGGACCAAGGAGACCATAAACTCCAGCCACCCTCTTGACGAACTGTAAAAAGCCAGATTGGGTATTTTCTTTTATATCCATAGGCATCCAAAGAGTTCTTTATATATTACTTTACAAATTCTGTACTGTGATATTAAAAAAAATGTGAAACGTCACTTCCAGGTCCAAACTACTGCTCGGTATTAGAGGTGGGCAATATCAGGAATTTTGGTATCGATCCGATACCAAGTAAATACAGGGCCAGTATCACTGATCTCAATACCGATACCGCTAGTCTTTACCACATGACAGTGCCATGGCAAAAGAATGGAGGGGGGATGCATGCTACTCTTTGCCACATGTTGGTGCAACAGCAAAATACAGGGCGAGGATGGGGGTTGCGCTACCCTGCGCTGTGTCACACACAAACAGAGAGTAGATTTACATGAATCCGCGTGCGCAGCAGTCACTGCGTGCGGGAGAGAAAAAAGCTTGAGTATCAATCTTTTTACACAAGTATTGCTCAATATCAATACCAGCGTTGGTATCGATATTATCGATATTTCGATCGATCCGCCCACCTCTACTCGGTATAGATAGTCATTTTGCAGCTAGATTTAGTGAATTTTCAGACCTTCTAGCAAATTATTATGAAGAAAATAGTGCCTTTCTTTACAAATCTTAGCTACTTTATATTAGATCATCGATAGTACAACTCTTTTGTAAGTCGCTTTGGATAAAAGCATCTGCCAAATGCATAAATGTAAATGTAAATGTCATTAGAACACCAGGACTGGTCATGTGCGGGAGGCGTCTCACTCCGCGGCTCCTGTACTTCCAGAGACGGAACAAAGGGAGACACGGAGAAACCAAGATAACAATTAATCGAGATATTCAGCTTTAATCAAACCATAAACCCATGCCTTATGAATGTATGAGATGAGACCAAAGGCGCAATTGGACCCGGAAATGGCAAAACGTCACGCGTTGCCTTACACTTAACAAGCAGATAGCCCTGCAATTTAGAGCCTAATGAATAGCTTGGTGAAATGCTACAATGAATGCCCTAAGAAAAAAACTGGGACTAGATGGGTGCAATTGTTCAATGAGTGTTTGAACAATGTTTGTTCTAAATGAAAATAAAGAAGGATGCAATCATATAATGTTAACTGCGTCTCCATATTTTTTTCTTATGTTCTCCCAGGAAGGAAGATTTATTTTGAAGAGTGCATAAAATCTTAAGTGCTGTATTTTATGACAGTTATGTAAATGTATCCTATTACCAATAGGTCACACCTAGTTTCTTAGCAGAATATAACCATATGTACCATTGCTGTTCATGTAGAGCTAATAAAAGCATGTTAGCATGTCAAGAATCAAGAAAAGCTTGATTCTGCTGTAATGTATAATAGAGTGTCATCCATGTACTGCTGGATTTTCTTACCTCGGCTGTCACATTTGGCCAGGCTGCACGTGCGGGTCTGGATGGATGAACCACTGCAGGTGTTGCTGGTGGCATCACATGACCTGCCTCTCTGCTGAGTGCCGACCCCACATGTGACTGTGCACTCTGTCCACTCTGACCAAGGTGACCAGCCATCTTCACTGTCCTTAGCTAAACATGTACACACACACACACACACACACACTAACTAAATAGTACAAGAAAAACCAAGCAGAATCTGGTTTGATTTTGCTATAACCAGTACACTCCTTGCCATTTTAGAAATGTTTAGAAAAATGAGGCAAGGCTGAGCCAAGGCTTTTTAGATGCTGTGTTATACACTGACTGTAAAATTCTGAGCCCACGCTAACCACTTCAAAGGGTGGAATCATCCCTTATTGGCCCTTAAAACATTGCAACAACAATGGGTGGATGGCCTTTAGTATATAACAAGCTATAAAATAATGAAAGTGATGTATCCTTAAATTCACTAAACAGTGACTCACACAGCAGACTGGCTCAGTCATAGGGAAGTCCAGCTCAGTCTCTGCATACAGCTGTGTGTAGGGAGGCCAACAATGTCTGTTCAGTTTAACACAAATTAAATAGACTTTCACACACATGTCTTACGATCATTGAAAAGAGAGTGACTTGATTTCCCTAGTGTTCTGTGCCAGTCGTATCCTATGCATGGATAGGCAAAACCAATAGTTTTGTTTTCAGACTGTTACTAAGTACTACCAGTGATATATCTTGAGTATCTCAATCAATATCTTGGGTATCTTGATATAATTTCTGCACATAAACATGTGAAAATATGTTTGTGAATATTAAAGGGAAAGTAATTCCTATCATTCACCATTATTTACTACAATCACAAAAGCAATCTCTACAGGAGACGACTATTCATTGGATGATGGTTATCTGAGTAAGCTCCTAATACTCAACATAGCAGTTTTTACTGATAAAGATATAAATATTAAAATTCCCCTGGATTTTTTTGTTCTGGAGAAATTTACATGTACATGTGGTAGCTGCAACAACAAGAAGAACATTTTTGTTTTTGCTATCTGTGACAAACACAAAAAACAAATGTGAGATTTTTTACGCAGTGGCTTCAAATACGTTGTTGGCTTTGAGTCTTGGGTTTATTGGCCTCTCTGGGGCGGACTACAGCCAAGTGAATGTTTTCCTAAAAGGACATTCATGTTACTCACACATGCATGTAGGGCAGCACTCTCCTTCCAGGAATGCAGGAGTGGCACAGGCCACAGGAGGACAAGTAATCTGGTGACACACTATCTTCGACTCCTACCAAAAAAAAAGAGGGGAATAAAACAGGAATGGAGCTAAAATAAAGAGTGGTACAAAATGGTATTTATTAAAACTTACGTAATAAACTCAAATTAAGTTGTAACACAGGGAGCTTATTAACCTGACAGGTACACTTGGTGCAGCTATCCACCACCCAGTCCTCCTTGTCCTCAAACAGACGGCCATCTTGCCAGCACATGTGCTTGTCTTTGATGTTCTTCATGTTTCCAAGAGCTTCCTTTATTACTGTGTTTTCCTCAGTCTGAGAGACACACAGATCAATAGGATGACACAAACATTAGGTAAGAAAGTGTATGTTCATTACATAATTGTCTTCCAAACTGTGAGTGACATGGCCAAAAAAAAGAAAAAAAAAAACCACCACAAAACTGAACTGCATAAGCAGTTACAAACAATGAACATATGAATGAATGTGGATTGCACAGAAACTAACTACTTTCTTTCAGACTGGTGCTGACAGGATCCAGGTGTCACAGTCAAAAACAATGCATTGTTAACAATGGTAGAATATATACTGAAGAGTACAATTTTGGGAGGGTGCAGCATTAAATTCTTCATGCATGTTGTTCCTATCACCACCATTTGTTTTCACTCCTAACAATTTAAAATAATAAGATAAAATAATTTCAAGGTTCTGGAGGTTTTTTCTAGGACAGTGAAATTGTTGTTAGTGAATGGGATGGAAGTCAGCAAGAACAGAAAGAAACACAAGTAGATTTTTTTTCATCCTTTTTAATTCAGCAGCAACAGCAATGAATAAAAGTTTGAGTGGGTCTGTGCAAAAACATGCTTATTCATGAGAGATTTCTGGATTAAGATGGAAATTATTTGCATATGTTTGTGTGTGTGTGGTTAGAGTCTTGCAAAATGTTGCACCACTCTGTCTGCATGAGCCTCAGGGACCAGCTGTATGCAGCGGCTAAATTTCCCAGAGATCATTGCCTAGACTCCCTCACTGCTGGGGCCTCCCAAAGGAAGAATGTGTGTGTGTGTGTGTGTGTGTGTGTGTTTAGTCTAAATGCCCGACAACATTTAGTTCTCAATTACAGCCAAGGGATCACTTCCTAATGTCCTGATAAAATAAGCCATAAAACGCAGCCACTGGAAAGTGTGCCATTATTATAATTTCAGTTAAAATAACCGATTACAAACATTCATAGGTAGAGAAAAATATAACATTGTTTTAAAACCTAATCTTGTTTTGACAATAATTTACCGCTAGTTATGCTGCACGTATTCAGTTTAAATTGTGGATTAGCTGCTTATTTATGGTCAGCCACATTAAATCCAGTAAATTAGAAATATGATATTTACATTTAATATGAAGTAGAATGATACTGTTTTATGAAAAAATAAATACCTTTTTTTTATTCATAGCCATACATTTACAAATATATCAATGCCTACTCAATAAGAACACAGTAAACATCAAAACCCACAAATGTCTGAACATTTCTGCTGCAAACTCCTACTGAAAAAACTGCTGCTGCTTTATCTAAACTCCAGGCAGCCAAGTTAGAGGAGTGGATATAAACCAGAAGCTGGCAGAGTTACAGCACCAGCAAAAGAACACAAGCATAAAACATAAATGTAAATGTGCTTTATTATAATCATACACAAGATAAGATGTAAAACATCCTATGCCGATCCATTAGAGTGTCACACAGGGCCCACCACACTTCCTACCTGCAGCCACCGAAATTCCTGTTGAATCCTACACCTCAACACTAAGGCTGCTGTGGCCATTTAAGATCCGATCAGCAACCAGCTACCGTTAACAACTACGGTTACTCATTGAGCCCAGCCCCTGAGTACACAAACCACCCACTGTATCACTACCTCTTCACAGTGGTTATCAGGCAGGCACCTCCTCTCGTTTGTGTTTTGCTGAATTAAGCTCACAACAGAAAGCTTATAGTTATAGTGTTGCTTGTTCAATTAAATTTTGCCTCCGCATTTAACTAATGTGTGAAAACACACACCCACACACACACACACAAGTACACGAGGGGAAGTAAATGCAGCAGCCATACCAGCCCCATTGGAGCAGTTAGGGTACAGAGAGAGCTGTTTTTTCACCTCGCCTACCCCCAAATTTCCTGTCAGACAAGGAGATTGCGGCAGCCTACCTGTCCCAAGCTAACTTCTCTTGATATTAGGCTATGGCTGGCCTCAACTGAAAGAAAGCATAATTGAGCAACTGTACAAGCCGTTAGATGACCGAGAATGTAAAGCCCTTTCTCAGAACTGATCAGAGAATTGTGACTAGAAATGCACTGATCAACTAGCTGGTGTCTGGAATTGGCCGGATTTCAATGTGAAAATGACGACTGATCATACTCATATAACCAGTTGTGTGCCATTCACATTTAACGCACGAGGGTGAAAGCAACACAAACACAAACAAGGAGCACTGCGGTAATGTGGTTAGAGCTGCAAATTGTTCTGATGGACAGAAAACATAGAAGTAGTGTTGCAGTCACACATCTCCAGGTCCATGGATTTTAGAAAGAAAAAAAATCTGCCAGATATATTCTCAAAAAAAAAAAAAAAAAAAAAAAAAACGAAAATTGGAATCAGCCAATTTCCAATATTAAGAGTCTTAAGCAGCAAATAGGAGCACAGACTTCCTAATCTTGTAATTATTTCTTCAAAGGTCTTTAAAAGACTAGGCTCCAGTATGATTAATGATGGAATGGCAAGCCATATTCCAGATTCCATTCCCAAACTTTCAACATAATTGCCTTACCCACTGCACCCCCACGCCACCCTAACCAAAGGTCAGTTATATCTAACCCTAGACAAGCATTGGATACTTCCCAATTGTCTTGAAAAGTACCCCTGTCACTGAGAAAAAGAATCTGAAATATGAACATATGATATTTTGGTATCCATATCGCCTTATATATTTGCCAGCACATACATTTGAGATATCTTTTGGGTTGTATCCTATATAAACTAGCTATGGACACAAAACACTTTTGTACATCCCTCTAATAAGACCATCTGCTAAATGTCAAAAATGTAGTTGTGAAATGGCTAAGATGGTAGGCCAGTAATACTCCATCTCAGCTGTGATTGCTCTAAGACTGCAAGGGAAGCTCAGCTTCCCCTAAATTGTAAATAAATAAGTGATCAAATATATACTGTTGTTAGTATGTGTCATTGAATAAATATGCACTGCAACGTGCTCAACCTTTGTTCAGATTCAGCTTCTTATCACTGGTATAGACGCGGCTTTCCTCTCAATCATTCCTGCAGCTTCAGTGCTTTAAACGGTGTGGATGCTGAGCGTCCACAGAGTTCAATAGCGAAGCAGCAAAGTGCAGCAAAACGAGACGAGTCATTGGATAAATGCTGGGCTTTGTCCCGCCCATTGGATGCTCAGCGTCTCTGGGGGTCTATGGGGCAGTGGGCTGGCTTCGTCTGGCCCGGACGCTCAGCTTCTGCATGATGATTGGATGATCTGTCTGAGGCTGAATCCCTTTTTGATTGACAGCGAAATGAGCGAATCAGTGATCCTTTGGTGTAAAGATCCATGGGAGCACAGGCGGACACACTTCACATGGGCCAAGGCCGTTTAAGCAGCCTAGCTCTGATGGCTATTGAGAGGACACTAGTCAAGTCCCTGGAAAAGACACCTTGTTGGTACGACGGGGTCAAAGATCATTTTCTTAAAAAGGAACGAAGGTTAGAATTTACATATAAATAAACCTACACATTTTATGATGTAGGCCGAAATTGAGCTTCCCCTCCTTGAAAGACCAGCATCCGCCACTGCTCCATCTGTAGTGGAACACCTCTCGTCTGCAGCTAAAGCTATGTGTAGAAAGTTAAGTCTCTTCTAACAGTGCAGAGTCCCATAAAAATCTACTTTAGGTCTGTGGCGGACCTGTCTCACAGACTGTTTGGCGTACAGGCACAGGCCCTGGATTTCTTTGTAAAGAAACCTTTACAAATAAAACAATGATTTTTTTATTAAATATTTTTGAATATTTATTTTACATAAAGTCCCTAATGATTTTTGTAGTTGAAGTTGACTTTACTGCTTTTCCATATCGAGCTTGCTCGATTGGCTCTTACTGCTGAAGGGCGGGACTATATCCGTTAACAGAATCCATGTTCAGTGTTACGAGAATTTCAATCGGTAATCGTTCCCTTCTCATTAATGTTTCTGGTCCCAAAAGTGTCCAAAAAGTGCTTTTATCACACCCCTTGGGTTATTTTTATTGGCCCCAGGACATAAGCAACTTATTGGAGATATATGAATATTGTTAACAACCCGCCAGAACACATTGCTGGAATCAGGGCCCAAAATTCCATCCGATCACCTTCCTAATTATAATTCTAATGGTCAGCTTCATGCACATGTGTGAAAGGCTACACCGTTTAATACAGCAGCGTATTGTGCATGGCATGTTTACCCTGTCTGGTGTGAAATTGGCTTAAGCACATTTTTACGAAAAAATATTTTTTTACCCATTATCATATAAAGACAAAACAAATGTGGGGGAGAATTATTTAAATGCATGGTGGTAAGTTGTGTGTTTCCTGATCTCCTAAAGAACACAGATGTTATTCTGGATGCATTGCAAAGGATTGAGACCAGATGTGGTAAGCCCTTTGAAATTCCTTTGGACAATTTTTGGTGTGGCGCTGTGGAACATACAGAAGCCTTTATGTCACTGGAAGACCCAGTTAGAAACCTGACAGATCATCTTCAGATTTAACCCACCAAATGTACCATACACTGCTGACATAAAATATGTTAAAGTGGTTCTCAAAGGATTAAATATGTTAAATGGCTCTCCAAATAGTATTGGAGAATCAGACTGCAAATGAATCTGTACTGCACACTGTCCTGATAGCGGGTGAGGGCATCATTAATTCAAAGCCTCTCTGAAACATCTAATCAGTCACTGATCCAAACACATTCATTCAAAATCTGTTGCTGAGCTACAATGATAAACCTCTCCCTCAAGCCACCTACTCATCAAGTGCATGGTGTTCTCAGTAGACGATACTGGCGACACAGCCAGATTGAATTTCATCTGCAGTCATCTGCTAGACCATGATCCACTTGTGAAGAAGTAATGGTGGTTCACCCTCAGTTGCCAGTAGCTAAGTGTCTCAATGGCAGAATAACAAATACCTATCCCCAGAACGAATGTACAGCAAACATATAGGTCAAAATTGGGACATCTAACAAAACAAAATATATATCAACTTAGAACACTGCATGGTGAGTTGGTGAGCTGGTGGTATTGGCATTTGTACTCATTCTCATTCATTAGCAGGGATTCAAACTCGCAAAGTCCCTAGGTTTGAAACTTTGAATATACAAATCCATTTATTGTTCTTTCTTTTTTGTTATGCAACATAGTCTATGCACCATATTCCAGCAACTTTTGTGAACGGACAAACGGTCTTTGGAAAATCCAAATGTCCAGCTTATACACACATTTAAGTTTCTTTGCCAAATCTTTCTCAGGAATGGCTTGTAAAGCCTCACAATTGTTGACCTTCTATTGTGTTAATTAAATTCCACTTTAACGTGCATGTGCAGCAAGATCTTTGACCATTTGTACAGCTTCAACTTGCTATGGCAGGCTCTTCAATCCATCACCTACATAGCAGTTTCCTAGTACAGACCATGCATGCAAAGGCTGAAACGGGGAGGTGATCTCATGTATATATTTGGGCAGAAGTTCAGGGTGGCTTCCGAATGAGTATAAAGCCAAACCTCCCATTGGATAGATGAATACAAGAAGAAGTTTAGAGATGGGGTGGAGGTGGGCGTGCTCCTACTCCCAACATTTTTTTATTAAATAACTTCCATTATTGTAAACACAATAATATGCTTGTTGTCTTGTGCTGTTTTTCAAAGAGCACAGCAGGCATAGTTTGCAGATGATACTGCTCCAAACATATGAACAATTGACCACCACAAGAACCTAAGAAAATATTTATCTCCTTCTGCAACTCTGACTTGACATAATATGGACTTGACATCAGTCATAAATGCTTGTCTAAATTGTAGCAGAATGCAGATTAAAGAACTAGTAAGTCTTTTCTTACTTTACAAGAGACCTTGTGGCGGATCACTTTTTAGAATAACTATTTAGATTTAGTCACTGATAACGCATCCAACATGGTTTTTGCTGCTGCTGGTGTCAACGCTACTACTGAAGATTAAAAGGCATTACTGCATTTTCTACTGCAGCCCAATCGCAAAACACTTGTTTGAAGAGAAGCAGAAGCTACTTGGTCTGCCAAAACACAAGTTAAATGGACGTGAGCACCAGGTGGAATAGTGAATGTGAGATGGTTGACAGGTTTCTGGAGCAACAGCCTGCAGTCTGTGCCCCTTTACTGTCTCCTCAGGTAAGCAGAGGAGAGTCTGTCACCTATATTCTCAGTGAAGCGGACTTCTTACATGTAGAGGATGTTATCAAGGCCCTAAAGCCAATGAATATATATATATATATATATATATATATATATATATATATATATATATAAATATAATGAATGTATATACATATATACTCACTTGTCAGAGAGAGCAGCCTCTACATCTGTTTAATTGCTCCTTTACTGCTTTACCCAGGACACTAAGGACAGTTTCATAAATTATCTGGGAAATAATGCCAGTGATCAAAGGGACCATCAGCAAGAGATACACTAGCAAGCAGGAGAGAAACACACTTTTCACTGGGGAGGAGACGGTGAAGGCATACTGAAAATTGCTGAGGCTGCATAATTCTGCCATTATACTTCTTAGACATTTGCACTTCCACATATTGTCATGATTTCACTGTTTTTTTTGACCACAAAGAAATGTGAACATTTTAAAAACCAAGTTTGTGGGTTTTGTACAAATTGTGTGTCAAAAATGGATATACAATGGACCCAGTGGAAGTTGCTCTTGTAAAAGCTCTGAAGGATAGAAAACAGTTATAATTCTAATATAGTCCAGGAAGCTCAAATGCTCATGCAGACTGTTTATCAAGAATGCCTTTAGACATGAGAAATACATGCTGACTTGTTCACAGCAAATGCAACCTGAGATTCTGGAAGAAGTCTGCAAAACAATGTCCATAACACATTAAGAGAGAAAAGTTTGGCTGTGCCCAATGATCTCTCAACAAATTCCAAACGGTCATACCACCCCTTACCATCCACAGGGGAATGATCAAGTTAAGAGATCCAACCATACTCTGCTGGCCATGTTATGCAATCTCACAGATGAAGCGAAGGCAGACTGGAAAAGCTCTCCATCCCAACAACACCAGCTCTTCCCACCATGAGTATGTCCATAAGTGGAGAAAGAGAATAGCTGAAGCTTATGAATTGGCGTCAAAATTGGTTTAGCAAAGTTGAAGGAGAGGAAAGGACAGCTATGACCTAAAGGTAACTGTTTAATCAGGAATGCTCGATTTGAGACACTGAATGGTGTGGCAGCGAGGAAGACCACCCCTCCTCCCAATGACAGTGTTGTACCTTACAACAGCTGATGTGAGGAAAACTCTACACAGAGTTAAGCCACGGAAAGCTGCAGGACCTGACAACATTCCTGGTAGAGTGCTCTGGGAATGTGCAGACGAGCTCACAGATGTCTTCACCGACATCTTCAACATCTCCCTGAGCTGTGCCACCGTCCCAACATGTCTCAAGGCAACCACCATCATACCTGTGCCCAAAAAGTCATCTGTGTCCTGCCTCAATGATTACCATCCCAATGCACTCACACTCAATGCCTGCATTGTTAGATCCCCTGCAGTTTGCGTACCGTCCCAACCGCTCAACAGATGACACTATATCCACCACCCTTCACCTGCCACTCACCCACCTGGACAATAAAGACACATGTTCGAATGCTGTTCATAGACTTTAGTTCAGCATTGAACACAATCATTCCTCAGCACCTGATCGGAAAGTTGAACTGACTGGGCCTGAAGATTTTTCTCTGCAATTGGATTCTGTTCTTCCTGACTGTGGTGGGTCTCATCAGTAAGAATGATGAGTCAGCGAACAGAGAGGAAGTTCAATGGTTAACAGACTGGTGTAGAAAACTGTCTCTGAGTGTAGACAAGACCAAAGAGATGGCCGTGGACAAGGCGCGATCACGTTCCACTACACATCGACAACTTCACTGAAGAGATTGTCAAGAGCAACAAGTTCCTTGTAGTTCACCTGGCAGAGGATCTTACCTAGTCCCCTTAACACTAACACCATAGCCAAAAAAGCCCAGCATCTCTAATTTCTGCAAAAGGCTTAGGAAGGCACATCTCCCACCTTTCATCCTCACCATATTCTACAGAGGAACTGTTGAGAGCATCCTGAGCAGCTGCATAACTGCCTGGTTTGGGAACGGCATCATATCGGATCGCAAATACCTGCAGCGAGTAGTGAGGACACTACTCGTTTAGCACAAAAAGTAAGGAAATTTGTGTAGATTATTTTTTTTTTTTAACAATGCCTCTTGGCAATAAATCTTTTACTGTTGGAATTTCCCTTTTAAATGGTGTCACATTTGTAAGGAATATGCATTTGTGGGATGAGCAGTAGAGCTTAGTATGTCGGTTGCGCCCATGAAATATTTTCCAAAATAGCTCTTTCCCTGCAACTTCCTACCTGTTGAGAAACCCCTTCAAGAAAAGGAAGGCACCAATAACAAAGACAAAGAGTAAAAAAATAAATAATTGACACAATGAACCTGTTCTGGGGATCAGTCCTAAGATAAGAATGACATACAGCAATATAGTTTAGAACCGCTGCACAGTGGTGCACCAAACCAAGTCAACAGTAACATCAGGGTAGAAGCTCCTGAATATCAGCTGCAAACTGTTACAGTTGACCTGCTAAGGAAGGTCACATGGAGAAAGCAGATCCATAATTACAGAGTAGGCAGGAATAGAGGAACAATGTGAAGGGTTGACAGCACAGGACACCCCTGAAATCTGTTAAAGAAAGAGTGGACTGAGTTTGGGGGATGTTGGGTTGACATTACATTTTGTAGGGGAGAGTATGATATAACATTACAAAAATATAGAATTGAAAATGCAGAGCAAGAATTGCCTGTATGGTTTTAAAACCCTTATAAACTGATTTTAACATATTATTCGGACCTATGGCTTTGTTTGGTGAATATCTCATGATTATGTGATTGGTAAATTCAGTTAGATGTACATTACTGTCACTAAAAGTACAAACAATTTAAATGTCTTTTTAAACGTACAAGAGTTTTTTTAGAATCCACCTTTTCCCCCCAAAGGTACATTACATTGTCTTCTCCAGAACGAGAAGTGAATATTTTTAATATTTCAATATAGAACTGTGTAAAATTAAAGAACATAATCTAAGTCTTGGAGATGAAATGGGGCATAAGAAATCAACAAAACTTTTAAAGGATTTAAAATTAGTAATTTTGGAGCATTTTTATTGGTCCATTCATCATGAAACTTTAGCACAATGTGAAAGAAAGCTGCTGTGTTCACATTATGTAGAAAAATGGACAAAAATGGACATGCATGTTTTTTTATTGGACACAGACCAAACTATGGAGATTCATGTCTGTGCATTTGATTTGGAAAGTGTTCCCTGTCCAGGCCTTGATAAAGCCCAAGTGACTATTGTAGTGAATATTGTATTGAATGCCTTGTTCTATGCTTCCAAGCACACAAACGTGTTAAACGTGGATGAAGCATGTAAACCATGTGCTTGATTTAAAGTATTGATACTCAAGGTAAAATATTACTCCAGTTAGAGATCCACATTTTAGATCTCCACCTGAGTAAAAGTACAAAAGTATTTACCATCAAATGTACTTAAATTTCAAACGTAAAAATACTACTTATAACAAGACTCCTGCTTAATCAGCATATTGTGGGTGAAAAGACATTGTCACTGGCTTACTACCAGACATCGATTCTGCTGTGTGTTTATAATGGCCAGAGTTAGACTTTGTGTAAGTGTAACTGAAGCTTATATATATATATATATATAAAAGCAATATATGACTTTTATCATGCAGTCAACATGATCAATGTGAATATTCCACCTCAGCCCATGTGTGTGTGCATTTGTCTGTGAGAAGAGAGAGAGGTGCACATATGAGATTGCCTCTGAGAGAAGAGAGAGGTGTGCATGTATATTTGGCTGTGAGAGGAGAGAGAGAGCGAGAGAGAGAGAGAGAGAGAGAGAGAGAGAGAGAGAGAGGTGAGACTTGTTTTCATGACAGGAGACAAAAAAACCCTTCTTACATAGTATTCATTTAAACTGCAAATAAATGGTCTTTGCTCTCATCCCAAGCATCAGAAAAATGTGATGTCATTTTGCTTTGTAACTAGCAGCATGAATTATTTGACATAGCAAAAATGCCCTACTGAATGGTTGTTTTTTTAAAGACTATTGACAAAATTGACAAAAGTTTTTAAATGCATTTTTTGAACTCTGGGAAAATACATCACTAAAGTCTATCACACAGTCTTTAACAAATGAGCCATCAACAAAAGGGCAAGTTGATTTTGCAGTCATATCAGCCACCCTGTATCTAGCGATGGTACACACACAAGACTCCTTTCATCTCTTTTCAAACACTTTATATTGTCTCACCAGTTGCTTTATTAGTGTTTAAATCTTGGACTTTCTGTCCTCACCTTGGAGAGTTTTGGGTGTTTTGTTTGGTAATGCCCCTGTAAAATTCCTTTGCTATGCATTCTAAACCTGTGGTACGTATGCGTCTGTTCTGGGTTAAATTTTCTGTTTGAAACCAACTTTTCTTTAGTTACTCGTGCTACGTTTGACAAAGTCATGCTACCAATGAAATACACTACATGCACATTACATGCACATACTTTGCAAGTCAACTTCAAAGTTCATTCACACATCTAGTCATTATAATTATACACACGAAATATAAAATGTTTCTTATCCCATAACCTTCTAGGTGGAACCACAACATTTTGAAGGTCATAAAACCAATACACTGTTGCCTGTACATTTGGGACAGAATTTAGGTATTAGAAATTCATCCTAAAGTGTCTGTAAACATTTGTGAAGAAATTTCAAGCTACAATATTTTGTAAGGTCACAGAGAATGTAATGTATTAGTCCATCTGGAATCAAGAAATGCATTCTCAAAACTAATTCTTTAAAGATCTATTTCAGTGCAAATACATAGGAAAGCTCACAAAGTGGCTTCATCAGGTCATTGGATTCCTCCTTTTACAATATGGCACACTTCTACCTCCCTTCCAGAAGGAGCATTATTTCACACATTTCACCAAAACAACCAGGAAGAAACACATACACTTTCCCCGTCTTATCACAAAAGAGGCCAGGAACTATTAACAATCACCACAAATAATGTAAATTTAAGGCAGCAATATACTGAAGGTATCAGTGGGACTTATGCAAGGTAGCAGTGCATTTAAATTAGAAGTGTATTAAAGGGACCTGTGTATTCAATGTTCCAGTGATACAAAGTAATACTAAATATATTGTAGCAGTGCATTTAAGGCATAAGCAGATTGAAGGTTCAAGTGATTTCAAGTAGCAGAAAATAAAACATATCCATGAATTTAAGGTAGCAGTGGATTTAAGATGCCTTTATATTTAAAAGATAGTATTCTGTAACTTGTTTTAATGTAACAGTAGATTTAAGGTATCAGCAGATTTAAGTTTAGAGGGATGTAAGGTATCAGAAGATTTAATGTTTCAGCAGATTTAAAGTATCAACAAATTTAAGGTTCAAGTGCTTTTCGATGACCTATTATTTAAGGAATCACTGGGTTTAATATAACCAGATTCACCATAGCCATAGATTTAATGTAACAGTATATTTAATGTGATAGTGTATAGAATGTTTTTAAAACACAAGGCACTAACTACTGATTGATTTTTTATGATAAGAAAAAGTGAGGGTGATCAAAATGAATTGCATTGTTCCAGTTAAATATTTCCTTGATAAACATTTGGTGAACTCTGTATTTTTTAGAAGGATATTCTTTAAAAAATGTAATAGTGTAAGTAAATGTTATATAATGACAAATATTAAACTGAATCAATATTGAAAAATGTATCATTAAAAACATTTTGGCCATTTCACCCAGCTCTAGAACTAGTTGATTTAATGTGGCAGTAAACTTAAGTTGGCAGTGGATTAAATGTAGCAGTTTTTGGGTATACAGTGTATGTAAGTGTGTAAATAAAAATAAAGCAATGATTTACCACTTTCTGTAGGCCATCCATAAGGTTACCAACCACAATACGCAGACCCTTGAGCTCCTTAAACATAAGGCTGAGTTCTTCACAGGAGCGCTCACATGTGTCTGCAATGGTCTTTTCTGTCTTTTGGTCAATGTAATTCATGGATATGGCTGGACTGACATCGACAAATACTGCATTCTCGCTGAACATGTTCTCTTGTTCTGAGAGGGAAACAAAATTAAATTATACATAATTTAGCTATAGTAATACTATTGTTAATATATTTATTATATATGGATGAATTTGACTAAATTCAAAATACATTAATTCAAACATCAAAAATATGGTTCAAGAAGAATGTAAAGTGGCATTTTTGTCATAAATCACTTAGCATCAAACACAATGGAGTGATCGTTTTATAAGGTAAACCACATACCATACAGATACACTTTATATGTTTGCAAATACTAAAAATAACCACCAGTTGCTGCAGTTTATAAGCACACATCATTCATTAATTATGATAGAAGAGCAGATATGTAGGTAGTGGATCTGTAATACAAATATAAAAATGGAATGTGTATCAGTGGATTTGCTGTTTTCTTTTTTAAATCACATGACTGCACATTAAACAAAAAAGTAATCATAAACAACAGAGGAGCTTCAAACCTTGACTTATCATCATTTAGTTTTAGGGGACGACATCAGCTATGACAGAACACAATTAATTCTGTGATGACTTCATGTAAACTTCATCATGGAAATGATGAGAACATGCATAGTCCCTGTCTCAGGATATCCCTGCACCATACACTTCTTTGTGTCCTCCCCAGCCTCCAAATAATGATCACCCTCCACTGTCTCACATCTTCCCTCCTCATCCAGACTTCACAGCTGATGAGGTTACAAGGGAGCTACACTACACTAGCAAAACTTACATGCAGGAAAAGCAGCACAGGCCCAGTTGTTGTCAGCGCTAAGTACAGAAGGCCAGTGTGGAGCAGTAATGTGATGTTCGCCAGTATATCTACAAACTCAATTTAAGACTGCAGAGCTTGCTCTTGAAGACCAGCACTGTTCCAGTACCAAGGATCAAGAACTCAAGGGATCAATTAACTGAATAATTACAGACTAGCAGAACTGACATCACAACGGTCAGTTGAAAGACCTCCATTTGGAAACCATTGTTTGGAGTCATCTCAGGGCAATGGTGTGAGGGGCATTGTCTCCCTTACATTTTGTCAATCAGCCACAAGTTAGGGTTGAGGACACTGCTATGTCCTTGACCTGGCAATAGCTGGGAGAACTGTGAGTGTTATGTTCTTTGACATTTCTAGTCCCTTCAGCACAATCCAGCCTTCCTGTTGAGGGCATAGGAAGAACATGCCTTAGTGTCCTGGATCACCGACTTACCTGACAGGAAGTCCTCTGTACTTGAGACAGAACTGTGTGTTAGAGCAATAAATCAATCATCAATTTTTTTATATATATATTGCACATTTCACAACAAAAAATGTCATCACAAAGCAGCTTTACGGAGATCCAGTTCCAAGCACCAGTTCCACTAGGCAGAACACCAGGAACAGGGCATCTCGATTCATGAGAAACAGGAAAGAAAACCCAAGAGCAGGGGAAAAAGAAGTGGGGTTAGTAGGTTCGTGGCAAAACAGTAGAAAAATCACCCTACAGGAAAAAAGTGGTTCAGAGACCAGGCAAAAGTGCACAGTAACAGGCAGGCAACAGTCATGAGGGAGAGAAAGAAAGACAAGAGAATGTGCAGTCTGGTAAATCAGCAAACTTACTTATATACCTAATAATTAGATGCTTTAATAAAGGCAGTAAAAGACATGCTAGACATGCAGAAAATGTAGGTTTTTTGTCTAGAGTTAAAGATTGAGTGTTTGTCTGAGCCCCAAACAGTAACAGGAAGGCTATTCCAGAGCTGAGGAACATTATTATAATCATGTGAGGAACTAAGTGTATACCAGCATGTAGAGATTTATATACCAAGAGGAGTATTATATGGTCAATGTAAAATGTAAAATATAAAAGAATGCCAGTGTACGGATGAAAAAACAATATTTCAAATTTTCTAGCTTCGGTGAGCACACTAACTGCTGCATAATTGAATAGCTATTTTTTATCTTTTAAGGATATGTTGAATTTTGGTAATATTATGCAAGTGAATCCGAATCCGTTAATTTTTTTAACGAAGTTACTGGGAATTAATGAGAAATTAGACAGGCTGGGTCACATGTTATATGAATCCTGTATTCATAATGCATTACAAATATATTATATGGCATACATAATAGCTTATGATTAATGTTATGCCTGTACATAACACTCTATAAAGTATGAATATGTGACTTTATAAATTCAAGTGTTATTATGTAATATAGTATCCATTCACAGGAGCATTTTTCATACTGTAGCAGCGCTGGAATCTGAGCATGGCTGAGATCACACAGTGGAGCTTCTAGTATGCTCCACAGCCTCCCCCTGTGCATTGTTTTGGGGTTTTGTTGGGGATGTTGCTTTGTGTGTTTTACACCATGTGGGAGACTTATGAAGTGGCTGGTGATGCTTTGCCACTCATGATCGTACATCAACTCCAACACCAAGCCCAAATACTGCCTTGTTCCTATTCCTATGATCAGGACAATAAAGGGCATATGTCAATCGTCACACATGAGCCACACGAACACTTCCAAACACGCAAAACAACAACACCAACCCACATAAAACACAACGAGACAAAACCCCAAAACAACTCCTAAAACTATAAACATGGGAGGCTGTGATTCAGCAGTATGTTCTTATGAATGGAATTATAGTGCATTATAACAACTGCTTATTTAAAGCTGCACTCTCATAATTTATAAAGTGTTATGAACATAGCTACAATATTATAAGGTATTATGTGTGCCATATAATGATTTATAAATGTATTTATAATGCATTATGCATACAAGAAGTGTTATCATGAAGGGATAACAATCAGTCAAATCAGATCTTTTAATTCCTACTAGATTTTCCAGCATATCAAGTAACATCACATGATCTATGGTTTCAAAAGCTGCACTATGTCAAACAACACCAGGATAGGGATACAGCCCCTATCAAGTGAAAGGATAGGTAATTGATCACTCTTGTTGGAGTTGACTGTACAGTTCTGGGGCTCCAGTGGACTGTTCTTGTTCCCTTTCTGTTCACTTTTTACACCTCTGATTTCAGGTATGCTTCTGAGACATACCACCTACAAATGTTCTCAGATGACACTGCTATTGAAGGAAGAGGAATATATGAGCATGGTGAACAAATTTGTGGACTGGTGCCAGCACAACCATCTCCAACTTTATGGCAGGAAGACAAAGGAGCTTGAAGTGGATTTTACAAAGAAAAATCTCCTCCACTTTACTCCGGACACTTCGTCTGTAATTTCCTAATCCACGCATCTGTACAATTGTACATCTGTTTCACTAGTGAATCTTTTTTATGACTATGTTTAAGGTTTTATTTAGTTCTGTTTTATTTTTCTTATATATTTGAACTTGTTTTTATTTTATTTAAGACACTGTGATGTGTTGTAACACACCTGTTTCCTTTCAGGGGTTAATAAATGGGTTAGTTATCTTAAACTTTACATTTAGTCAGAAATACTTTATTGATCCCAGGGGGAAATTGCAATTATTACAGTAGGAGCCAGTTGTAAAAGAATAAACACTCTAATAAAAATTTAACACAAAAGGAATTTTTTACAATATGTACACATCTATAATAATAAATACGGATATACTGTATACAGCAGTATGAGTATTGCACATTTGAGTTGTTACACTCATAATTAAAAAATTTGTTCTATTGTAATTACTGTACATGTGAAAGGTGTCGTGCTTTAAGTGTGGAGTTATTTAGAAAATGATATGCCAATACAATGTGAACGTTCTGTTTCTTATAAAACACTGGAAGGTATTCCTTCATATAGCACTGCCTAAGTTTCATGCAGGCCTGGCACGTTCATAATTCTCAGAAATGAGCCATGGAGACAGCCTCTGTCTGCTTCCAGATTTTCCAAGGTTTCATAAAAGGGATCAGAATCTTTCCAGAACACAGTCCAAATTTAGCCCTTAGAGCTGCTCAAAGGCAGCGAGTCTGCTTGTGCTTGGCTGTAGGCTTTTTTATGCTTTTGTCTGTCTGTTCAGATGGGGGGACGTGATTTTTCAATGAAAGCACACGGTTTACATATATAAGCTTTTGAGACTGAAAAAGAAAATCAGAGAAAATGTGTGGCAGTTATAATTTACGTTTTCGTCCTGCTCTCACTTGGTTGATAAACACTCAATACAAGCTACACAGAAATAACATTTCATATTGAAGTCCCAGAGCATGTCCAAGAAATGAGGAATACGAAAAGTCAAAGGAATGCTGATCATTCAGCCAAGAATCACATAAGGTTGTAGCAGCCATTTCAAGGTCACTTGTGTAAATTTTTGCAGATAAATGTAAGACAAGATACCCTAAATCACAGAGTGGGGTTGGCTCAACACAATGTCTTCGTATGCACTTTTACTAAGTCTGCTTGTCTCATTCAAATCTCCTAGGGGTTTCTATCACTGTCGAGATGTGAATGTATGTGTGTTCGTTTGAGAGAGAGAGAGAGAGAGAGAGAGAGAGAGAGAGAGAGAGAGAGAGAGAGAGAGAGAGAGAGAGAACATAGTTGCATTTTATGGTTGTAGATAGGTACTGCTCAGAGACAGTTATACTTAGAAGTCTGTTTATATGGAGAATGCCATACTGAATATAGTCTTAAGTCCCAGAATTTGTTATTAAACTTTGTAGCCATGATACTCAACTGCTGGATCCAACTACAGAAATTAAACTGAGAAAAAAACACAAGAAACAAAAAAATAGGTAAGCCCTGTCCAGTGTGTGTTCCTGCCTTGACAAGTGGTTGCACAAAATGAATGAATGAAAAATAGGTACTTCATCACCTTAGATCATATACCTACCATAGATAAACACACTGACATTACTGCTTATTACTAAGAACAACGTGGCACTCTGTTTATGGCCACATCCACAAGGTACAAGACCAAGCATTCACCATGGAGAGCATTCCACTGTGATGAGTGATAAATAAATGAAAATTCTTTGAAACTATTTCCTATTTATTCCCATTTTTTCACTACATTTCCTTAATTTAGACTAATCATTTGACAGCTCTTTGTCAACTTTGGTATGCTTGGAATGAGAACAGTTACAGGCAGTTTTGTTCTAGAAAAGGCTTTTGCCATTTGTGATTTACTGAGTTATCTTGCTGAAATGCACGAGTGAGTATGGTATCTTGCCGGGGAGGGAGTGGGCCTCATGGATGGGCCAGGTTTAAACAAAAAAGGGAAGCGCAAACTGTCTCTGGGCAGCTCATAGAACAGGGCATAGTGTGATTATAAAGCTCTCAGATCACCTATGTTTCCTCAAGGTTTCTTCCTCATGAACTGGGAGATTTTCCTTTCCAATGGCAAAGTCACTTGGGGCTAGGTCACCTTGAGTTAGGGCCAGGATTCTGTAAAGCTTCGTTAAGATGCCACCAGTCGCATAAAGCACTCTATGTAAAATTGAGTTGATTATAATGTTTTCTCATATATTAAGCCATTTAAAGCATTTTAGGTTTCTTAAGTTACATGTAAATTTTATTTCATATTTTCTGTTGAGGATTTAGAATGTGCTGGATGTAGGATGTGGCAGGTGTCTCAGTTTATTTAGAGCTTATGCAGCCATTGTTAGATATTTTACTTTGGTCTGTGTTTCCCTAAATGAAAACATTGTGACTAAATAACAATGTATGTTGTCTTGTTAATTGAACTTCAAAATATTCCCTTTTTTAAAACCTTTTTTTTTTTTTTTTACATTTTTAAACCATGTTTGGTGGTAACATCCTGGTTACATTATCCTTACCAGGCTTGGCATGCTCACAGCCCTTGTTTCTCATAATATCTTCCACTGGTGTACTAAAAATGAAGCGGACATTCTGTAGCAAGCCCTGAAAGGCAAGACAGGTGTTATTAATTTGCTAATCTACAACAGCAAAAGTATGAGAAACACTTTCATATCTATCAGCATAATACTCAGAACAAAGTTTAGTGAATATAACCTTGTGGCTTTTTGAGTACTACACACGTTATTTGAAATAAAAAGTGGGCTACTACTTGCCATATTTATTTCCAGCAAGCCATTTTGCAAAGAAGAAGGCTTCTGGAGGTACAAGAGACACTTACCCTGAAGTGATTCTCCCTGAGTGATCCCTTGGCCACATACATCTTGCTGCCATCCAACTGCAAGTGCTTGTAGAAACGCTCATCCAGGATGAAGCTGTCTATGAGGGTGCAGCCCACATAAAGGTCTGCGTTCTCCCCATGAACATGTAGTGTGATGTTTTTCCACTGTGAGTCTGACAAATTCACATTCTTGAAGGACATTACATTCTGAGAGCTCTCTATCCAGTAAACCAGGTCCAGAGTGTTGGCATGTCCATTGGACACAATCTCAAACTGGCGGCCACCATCAGGTCCTTCCAGGCCCATCAGGGTGCCTCGGGAACCCTGGTCCTGGCGTATGGAGGCCACAAACACAAAGCCTTTGTTGTCCCTGATCTGCTTTAGGAGCTGATGGAGAATCGGGGCACTGACTGATGGAACATGATCGAAACGAATAAAGCGATATGCTGGCAAATCCCAGCCATGACCCTTGAAGATCTTGGCACCAATTGTCTTTCTAGTGATGTGGCTGATCTCGAAGAGGTCAAAACTGGACTCATAATCCATTTGGCTTTCTTCAAATTAATAAAAACCAAAAAGTTGGCCACCACAGTTTTATATAATGAACTGCTAGTTAATTAAGTAATGGACCAGATAATATCTGAAGCTTAAATCGCAGACCTAATTTATTTATATATATATATATATATATATATATATATATATATATATATATATATATATATATATATATATATATAAACACACAATAATCTAAGAATGATCTAAATGGAAAGCATAACTATTATTACATTTTCATAAAAACAGCAAGACATGTAACATTTATTATCCTGACCGAATAAGTAAAAGAAAGAATAAATAAGGAAAATAGCTGTTGGATTACCTTGAGGTAGTACTGTGGAGCATATTAACAGCATTGGCAGTAACAAAGGAATCCCCCTGAGTATCATATTTCCTTCAAAATATAAAACATTTAATGCATTATGTATATATTTGTTTTACTTGTAGATATCTGGACAGACACTGCGGTTTTTACAAGTATATAATACATTACAAAAATAAACGTACCATAACGTCTACAACAGCATGAACTGAAAACGTGTAGCTTTGAATTCACTCATGAATAAAATACATCAACACAAGTTTCGGAAAACTCAAATAAAACTGTCGGCAGCATTTATACCTTTCTCAGAAAATACATTTTTGTTACCCTCTGAGACACACGCTAGAAAGAAATATAAGTAAGATTTACCTGGTAAATGTCCAATCCCAATAAAATGGCAAAACTCTCCTCTGAGAAACAAAAAGAAAGTGGTCTTAAATTTGACCAATATATAATAATATAACGTTAATGCAGGTCGCGTCGCAGTCCACGCAGTAGATCCACACAAGTCTTCACTTAAATGGTGTGAGAGATTACGGTGCACTGTCGTAGAGGTTATATATAGGCAAAACTGGTTGTCAGTATATGAATATGAGATCTGTGGTTCTGCTCTTGTGGCATCATTTACTGAAGTCCGTTCCGTCGGCGTTTAAAGTCTACGTGCGCTACCTGTGTGTGATGCACATACACTTATTTCCCCACCCGTACTCCGAAAGCCCGCCCTCCTGGCCGTGTGTACGAACCATTAAAGGCAGAGTATGTGGCTTTTAATAAAATCACTTTTTGTTATATATCTTGAAATGCTCTTTACAAACTTCACTAAAACAGACTGATCAAATGTCTTCTTAGGTACGAGTAAAAACTCCACCCTGTAATTTCACTCTGACCGTTAAATCACCCTCAGAGCCATAGCAATCAGCCTGTGTCCATGCACGCGCACTGCCTTGAGGAATGTGCTGACAAAAATAAATAAATAATTAAAAAAAAACTCTCAAGGTCAAGGTTTCAAACGAAAAGAGGCAAACCAGACTCATCATAAGTGTAGCTGGTGGTTATTTTCTACATTCATTGGTGTTGCATGTGTATGAGACGTGAGGTACGATTTGAACACGGTCTGACTCTCTGTTACAGTAATCGGTTTGGACAGGAACAGGTGGAAGAACTTGAGGGACAGTTATGTTCACTTCCAAAAAACTCACTAAAAGGAGTGGGTAAGTAGGCAAGAAAATGTATGTTATTTTTTTTTCTACGGGATGCCAAACACCTCTAAAGTTATTTGTTTACTATGGGAACCTCTAGCGCAGAAAGAAACAATGAGCAGAGTAGAGAGAACCAATGAGCAGAGAAGAGGGAACCAATGAGCAGAGAAGAGGGAACCAATGAGCAGTGCAGTGAGACCCAGTGAACAGTGCAGCATGACCCAGTGACAACTATTTTTGTATATTGCTCACCTTGAAAACACTCCGTATGAATATTGTGGCAGCACCAAGTATGCCTTTTGTTACTTATGGTTTGTTTTGTAGGTTAATTTAGGAGTTTTTGTGTTGTGTGCTTGTGGGTGGGGGGTTGCGTTTGTGTTGTTGGACTTGATGTGTGGCAGTCTCTATTGGCGAAGTATTATTCACCCTCCAAGGGTAGGTAAGAGTCTCTGCCTCTTCCGTCATACAACCAGCCCAGATTGCTGTTGTTCACTTTCTTCTTTCTGCTTAGTGCCCTTGGAAGGACACTTAAATAAAGTGACCAAGCACAGTAATGGCTAAGTTTAATTTCTCTGCATCAGAGAACGCCACAATATGAATACGCATAAACTGAATACATTGAGTCTGCTTTTTTAGATATTTACCAATTCACACTAACCAGTCAATGTGAATTTGTAATAAGTTTCAAAGGGTTTTGTATTTATTATGGTTCAGCAGAAAGCTCAAATAAATATATACAGGGGTTGGATAATGAAACTGAAACACCTGGTTTTAGACCACAATAATTTATTATTATGGTGTAGGACCTCCTTTTGCGACCAATACAGCGTCAATTTGTCTTGGGAATGACATATACAAGTCCTGCACAGTGGTCAGAGGGATTTTAAGCCATTCTTCTTGCAGGACAGTGGCCAGGTCACTATGTGATGCTGGTGGAGGAAAACGTTTCCTGACTCGCTCCTCCAAAACAACTCAAAGTGGCTCAATAATATTTAGATCTGGTGACTGTGCAGGCCATGGGAGATGCACTTTCATGTTCATCAAATCAATCTTTCACCAGTCTTGCTGTATGTATTGGTGCATTGTCATCCTGATACATGGCACCGCCTTCAGGATTCAATCTTTGAACCATTGGTCCTTCAGAATGGTTTGGTAGTCCTTGGCAGAGACGTGCCCATCTAGCACAAGTATTGGGCCAAGGGAATGCCATGATATGGCTGCCCAAACCATCACTGATCCACCCTCATGCTTCACTCTGGGCATGCAACAGTCTGGGTGGTACGCTTCTTTAGGGCTTCTCCACACCGTAACTCTCCAGGATGTGGGGAAAACAGTAAAGGTGGACTCATCAGAGAACAATACATGTTTCACATTGTCCACAGCCAAGATTTGGGCTCCTTGCACCATTGAAACTGTTTGGCATTTGCATGAGTGACCAAAGGTTTGACTATAGCAGCCCGGCCGTGTATATTGACCCTGTGGAGCTCCCGACGGACAGTTCTGGTGGAAACAGGAGAGTTGAGGTGCACATATAATTCTGCCGTGATTTGGGCAGCCGTGGCTTTATGTTTTTTGTATAAAATTGGGGTTAGCACCCGAATATTCCTTTCAGACACCTTCCTCTTGCTTCCACAGTTAATCCTGTTGGATGTGTTTCGTCCTTCTTGGTGGTATGCTGACATTACCCTGGATACCGTGGCTCTTGATACATCACAAGGACTGGGTGTCTTGCAAGACGTGCACCAACAATTTGTCCTCTTTTGAACTCTGGTATGTCACACATAATGTTGTGTGCATTGCAATATGTTTTCTCTTACCCTCTGCTAATTTAACCTTCACACCCAGATTGGCCACCAGGCTGGTCCAATTGAGCCATGAAACCCCCCACACAAAAATGACAGGTGTTTCAGTTTCATTGTCCATCCCCTGTATATTTGCATGTTCAAATGGGTCTTGTTGTGGTGAAATGGTTCTTCATATGATGAAAAATCTGTTGGAAAAAGTTTATTATAAAATGTATTTATCAATGCTTTAAAACGGTTACAGATAATCCATGATACATGGTTTATTTCATGTGATTCTATGACTGAGAGTTGTTATATGTATTCATCCATTCATTCTTTTTCTGTTACCATTTTATCCTGTTCAGCATTGCGGTGGGGCTGGAGCCTACTCTGAGTCACTGGGAGCAAGACATGAGCATCAGTCCCTCACTGGGCTTCACACAGGGAGGACCAGGGCGGAGTAAGGGATTGATTTATTAATATTAAAGAAACATTTTAAAACAATTGTGGAGGTTCTTTTAGCCAGTTACTGTTGCCAGAGTTCTGACAAACACTAGACCTGGTAACCCTGCCAGTTGTTGAAGACAAGTGAATCACAGCCGTCAGCAAAAGAAAGTGGTTAAACTTCAACAGAGTCAGCATCATCGATTGCTGGTGAACATCAGAGAGATGTTTCAGGTGAGTCCACACTAGTGAGTGGGTGAATTGGTAGATGTAATAAACAAATGTTAGCTGCGGTTAGCTCACTGGCTAAGGTCAGAACCCTTGAGATAGGGCTCTGGTTACTCTGAAAGTTAATAAAGTAAGATTTGTGTCTTGTAAGATATGTGTCTGGCTCTGCCAAAGTGACTTAAGAGTTTTATTCTGACCCATTCAAATAGAAGAAATCCAGACTTTTGTACCTGTTTAATGCTATAATAAAATGTTAAACTAAGAAACAGTGATTAAGACTTCACAGATGTAAAGTTATTTACATTTTTTATTTAATATATTAGACAATAAGTAAAATATGGCCAAGTTATTGTGCTAACTGATACAAATGTAAGCATTTTATTAATGCTATGTAAAATTTGAATGGCAAAAATTTAAATTACTTAGTAATTTAAAATTTAAATTACTTTTATCATACTCCAAAACTAAAATGGAAATTATCATACTTTTTATATGATTAACTTTGTTCTAATTGTTGCACTGCATCCAGATGGTATACTGAATATATGTAATGTAATTAAAAACAGAATCGGAAAGCAAGCCATGAAGGTGCTTTTAAAATGGAAGTTTGCCTTGTGTATGAATTTTGCAATTCTACAATTACAGTGTTTTAGCTCCTTTTTATTTTATTCTCCAATTATCAGGACCACCACAGAGCTGGTGGATGACTTTCAGTGGCAATGATGGTAGTGTGTTAGTGTGTGTTGTCCTGGCATGATTGGATCAGACAGAAGTGATGAAGTTTATCAACCCCTAGGTTTCACTCCACAATGTTAGCGTCTTTGTTGGGGGCAGAAATGAAAATTAGTCAGCAATTATTATGATATGCACATAGAATGCACATAGATGTGTTTAGGAATTCTGTTGTCTCAGATGGCTTGAAAAAGAGTTCATGACCAGAAAAACAGTTTGTATCACTATTGTGAATGGACAAATAAATCTTCAGAGGTGAGCAGAGTTTTGGACATTTGGGTTACGCCCTGGATTTTTTCAATATTTGGTTCTGCCCATGTAAACATATAAAAAAAAAGAACATATAAAAAAACAGCGACCCAATGTGGGGTTTGAACCCACAACCCCAGAACCTTGGAGCTGTGTGAAAGCAACACTACCTGATGCACTACTCTGTCTCCGGCTGTGATATTTCCCAATATTTATATAAAGGTAAAGACATTTTTGGCACCAATAACACTTTTCAATATTAACCTTTCATTCATTCATTCACTTATTGTCTGTAACCGCTTATCCAGCTTAGGGTCATAGTGGGTCCAGAGCCTACTCTGAATCACTCAGAGGGGGCGCCAGTCTTTCACAGGGTGACACACACTCACACCTATGGACACTCTATTTTTGGACCGTGGGAGGAAACGAGAGCACCCGGAGGAAACCCACGTGGACACAGGGAGAACACACCAAACTCTTCACAGTCACCCGGAGCAGGGCTTGAGCCCACAACCTCAGGACCTTAGAGTTGTGTGAAAGCAACACTACCTGCTGTGCCACCGTGCCACAACCAATATTAACCTTAAAATATTTTAATAATAGAAGAAGAAATAGGGTGAACTTGACCAGTTGTTTGCCAAATAGTGAGCCTAAATTTGTTAAGCCAGATCTTTCTGGTCTATCATTTTTCTGATAGTTTTATATGATTTATATAAGGTTTCTTTTCCAAGAGCTAAATGGCTGCCAATTCATGGAACTACCAGCTGCTTGCCAAGCCCAGTGCAGGAGACAGCTCTTGTCAGAATTAGGGGAAACACAAACAAACAAACACTTTTACTTCTATAAAATCAAAGGGTTTTTTTTCTTTTGAATGGTGTTCAGTTTCTCAGGGGAAGCACACACAGATGTCTCTCCATGCTGTAGATGATTCTGGAACCCACAAATACATCTCAAATTAATTTGGGATTCAGCATGTTTAGATTGTGCTCTTGTGTGACATATTTCCATGCTTTCCATAGTGGTAGACATTTCTTCAGATTTAATAAATGATGAGGTTAATGTTTGCGTATTTTAGTCCCTGGTTATGTGCCATGTGTATTGTTGGCAAAAATCCCCATCTTGCCTGGAAAGAATTAGTTTTTGTACAGACTTCCCTCTGTGGTGTTAGACTAGAACAGCCTGTATATTTCACTACTGGAATAAGACATTCCAAGAGATTTGCTTTGGGGTGCAGTGCAGTTCCCAGATCTTTTCCAACACCAATGAATCATGTGACAGCTTTGCTCTGTTTCAAAGAATAAACAACCAGGCTATTTCCTTATAAGGTCATAATGACTATGATATTATCTTTGCTCATAAACCGTCAGAAGTTTAGTTTTTTTTAGTTAAAAAATCCAGTAATTAAATTTGAGCCAAAACACATGGCAGATAAAATGGTCTTATTGAAGTGTTATTGAAAAAGCTTAAAGTTTAGACCCATAAAGTGTCTTGACTTCTCATGGCAGTACAAAATTTTGTTATGTAATAAGTTTGTGTAAAGGACCACCTGCAAAACAGAGAAAGTTGCAGGAACAACACAGCCCCATTATTATGATTTCAGATGTCTTCTCTAGTTTCAGAGGAGGAGATTAGGGTTTTTTTCAGACAAGGTTTATTCAGTTCTTCTCAGTCAATTCGGCAGGGCGATTGTTCGTGACAATTGACTTGTCAGATGCTAATATTAATACAGACATTTACCCCCCACCCCTACACCCCATGTGGGGAATCTGAAATCTGCTGATAGCTGCAATTATTGCAATTAAATGACATGTTCTTCACTAAATAGGGTGAGGAGCTTTTTGCATTTCTGCCAGAAAAATGTTGGTTTCGTGTGGGCGGGAGGCCAAAAGAGACAAAAAATAAATAAATAAATAAACAAACAGATCCGTGTTGACGTGTCCTCAGTTGTGGCAGAGATAAGGACAAGTTACCGCCTTTTTTGCTCTGCTTTTCTATATGTTGCACTCGCCTGTTCTGATGGGTTGTGCTACCTTGTTGAAATGTGCAACATTGCAGCTCTGCTCATGCTCAGACCAAAAATTTTAATGTTTCTATGTTTTTTGTATTTAATATATTTTTCCTCATATAAATGGATTTTGGCTGTGCATATCTCTTGCTTATACTTCTATGGGCAGCATCTTCTGATACACTACATTTATCTTACCATGCTGTTTTATTTAAACAGCTGTTCGTATAAAAGTACACCATGACAGCTCATTTCGACAAGGTAGATCATTCATTCATTATCTGTAACCGCTTATCCAGTTCAGGGTCGTGGTGGGTCCAGAGCCTACCTGGAATCATTGGGTGCAAGGCGGGAATACACCCTGGAGGGGGCGCCAGTCCTTCACAGGGCAACAAACACACACCAATCCACCTACCAACATGTGTTTTGGACTGTGGGAGAAAACCCACGCAGACACGAGGAGAACACACCAATTCCTCACAGATAGTCACCCGGAGCGGGAATCGAACCCACAACCTCCAGGCCCCTGGAGCTGTGTGGCTGCGCCACCGTGCTGCCCCCAAGGTAGATCAACTTGTCAGAAAACCTAGAAACAACTTCAACCCATCAACTCTACTGGACAATGAATGATATACATCAACATCAATTTTTAACTATCAAATACACTGGATTTGTGGAGTGTTGTTGGAGTAAAGGGATCAATTCAAATAACCTTGCCCTGTGAGAGCTACACATTTTGTCAGGTTTTTAGGTAATTTCCTTTGAATTTAAGGAGCTTTTTAAGGACTCGTGAATTGAATAAATATTAAATTCCTTTCATTTTTAATTATTTTGTTTATTTTTGTGATTATTTGTGCAACTTTTGCATAGTATGCAAAAAAAAAAACTCTAGTATGCACAATAAAAATAAAACCCTAGTATGCACAAATAAAACTAGTGGTTGTTCCTCGCTCATTTCATAAACTGATAACATGTTTGCATAATTGTAACATTCACAACCTCACAAGAAAAAAATCTATGAGTATCCTCTTTGTCCGCCACCCTGTTCACAACGGCACAATAATTTTATTTGCTGTGGTGCCTCGAGAAAGCTCACCTACTGAACAGAATATTTGTGGTCTTCTACCCCTGAGCCCATTCTCAAACTGCATCCCAGTGCAGTATGGTTTTTGTTTCAGACTGGAGAGCATGCCAACAGATGGTGAAAACTGCCCAACATACCATTGGTACTCTAAACACAATTGGCAAACCTTTTCATTTGCGCTGCTAATGCAGAGAGAAAATCATTAGTGTGGCTTGCCATCCTAATCATGGACTATTTACCCTTCTCCCATCTGGAAAGTGTTATAGAAACACATGTAGGCTCAGGAAGAGCTTCTTCCTTGAGACTGACACTGCTGAACTCCAAACCTCCATTCTATTAGCAACATTGCAGTCATTGCTTTATAGTAATTTAACCTGATCATGTATTTTACACTAATTGTATTTTGCACAGTGTAGCATGTTGGTGCAACAGGTAGAGTTGCTGTCACAGCTCCAGGGTCCTGGGGTTGTGGCTTTGAGGCCCGTTCCTGGCGACAACCTTGTTCTCCCCCTGTCCATGTGGATTTCCTGCAGGTGCTCTAGTTTCCTCCCATGGTCCAAAAACACGTCAGTAGGTGGATTAGCTACTCACAAGTGGCCATAGGTGTGTCAGCGTGTGAATGAATGTTGCCCTGCAAAGGACTGGTGCCCCCTCCAGGTAATGGCAGACACGAAAATACTGCTTTCTCTTCCACCTTAAAAACTCCTGTAAATTAAACTTATAAAGTTACTATTGCGCTGTGTTGTTTCAGCTGAGGTCGTTTACTTACTTACATTCAGGGCACATTTTTTGTGTGTTTTTCCCCATGCTCCTGACCTGTAGGAACCTGTTTTTCTACACTCCTGTCCAAGAGAGAACATCTATTTTGAATCGCCTATGCGCCAGTGAACTGTGCGCACTCGTGACGTCGCTGACCTGTATTCACAAGAATAGAGAATGACTACACACTGCATCCACAAAGTGAGTCCCCTCATCACAGTAACTACTCCTGTTCTCCCTGGATATCTATATTCCATGTTGGTTTGCATCTTTTGTGTTGGTGATTGTAAACCTTTGGATGTGCTTTTGGTGATGGAAAAGCACCAAGTAAATATGATTTTTTTTATAATTGAAATGTTCCATGTTTGTTTCTTGAGTGACTTGCATGATAATGTGAGCTGTTATGGCATTATGAGTTTGTTGTGAATGAGTCAATGTGGCCCCTGGAGCTGGTCAATGTGGATTTATTTTTTCAAATTTTGCTAAGGTGGGGTTGAGGCAGAAAAGAAGGTGATGCTGTATGGAGTCCCAAAAGAGTTTAAATTATGGCTATGCCTTAACTCTCTTGTGTCCTTGAACATCCACCCTTTTTGACTAATGTATGTGTTAATAATGTGTGTAAGGAATTGACATAAATTACGTCGTCTCTTTGTTGTCTCTGTGTATATTTTCTGCTTGTCTTTGTAACAGCATACTAAACAATAACTATTAAAAGCTTATTTGTAACATTAATATTCAAATAACACTGTTATACTTTTGTTTTGTAAAATAAAGTTATAATCCTTACACAAACTATATCCTTACTCAGTGTTATCACTGAGAGTATTAAAGAATGTTACATTTTAACACTTCATTTAACACAATGTTGCTATAACACTGGTGAATTTGCTGTGATAGTTATTTATTTATTGTAATTCAAATTAACCATTTTTTTCTAAAGTGGCAAAATAATGTTTGTTATTGTTATGTTTGGATAGTATACAAAATAAATAACATCTCAGTTAATAAGTAATGTGTTATTTATTGATATAACTTTTTTCCTAAAACACTACAGAAGTGCCATGATCCCCTACTCTTAGCCTTAGGATGTCATCACCTCCCTAAAGCTGGGATCAGACATCAAAAGACCATTTCATCTTTACAATGAAAAGGTGTTACTGACACATACTGATCTACAGTAATTATCGTATAATGTTTATAGCATAACCACAATAATAATAATAAAAAAATTTAATTATGCATGTTATTCATGTAAAAAATATGCAATATAATCTTAAGCACATAAAGAATAAAAGAAAGGCTAACCTTTGCGACACCTGTTGGTAGAAAGAGAAGCACAGCCTTGAAATCCCTACTGGCAGGGAGACTTACATTTTCACTCAGAATGAAATCAATCTAAAAACTAGCCTTGACAGAAATTATTCAAAATATTAAAGGATCCTTAAAAGGGCAATTCTAGGAAAAGCCATGACAGGAGGGCTATGGAATTCAATCCAGTGCAACAATTTTTTTCCCTAAAGGGTTGCCTTGGTAAAATGACCAGTGCTTGATGTTATTAAGTGAATACATAAAAATATATTTTAGAAAATAACACATGAAGGAACCTGTAAAATAATCAAATGATTTTGGTTTCCAAGAACGTTAATAGCTTTTAAAATCACAAATAGTGCAGTGTTATTTATTTATTGCTTATCTAAAACGGATGTCACCAAAATAAATGTTATTTTCATGTTTTTTTTTATGTAGTTTTCATAGACCCTAATTTTATATTAATAATTTATACACATTAAAATCACAAGTCATACAGTGTTGTCATTTTTTTATTTTAAATAAGACTTTTATTTCACAAATGTCATTTTAAGGGCACCTCAGTTATTCCTGAAATGTATACAGTAAATAAAGACTGATTCTGAAACGTTCACAGATGACGCAAAATGTGTTTGGGTGCTGTTGAGGTTCACAGTTTGGGTCAGAACTCTGAAGGCACACATTCTTTGTGACCGGCAGATCGCTGCCCAGCAACACAATGCATGTGGTTTACGTGTTGTCTTCGTTGAAAATAAACTGGGGAATACACACAGCAGGTACATGCTAATATACACAGAGGAGTGAAACGTAGGCTTTGTTTTGATCCTTTTGGGACCCCATAAGGTTGAAGGGAAGGGCGTTGCAGATTTACTGTTTATGTTTGGCTTTAAGAGGTTAGTGCGACATCTGCTGGAAAAATCTCGGGTAGTGCACCTTTAAGGATGAGTATCGGGCCAATTTGTGCATTCTATAAGACACTAGTAAATGTGTGTTTGTCAGTATCCAGACAAGGTGAGTGCAGTAGGGTAGTTCATGCGATGATTCATGCACTTTTCACGGTCGATGAACAATGAGTGTGTTTTGCAGTTGATGTCTTTCTCCAGAATCATCCTGCTTTCCTCCAGCTGAGCCAAGGAGCAGCGAGCTTCAGAGAGCTGCTGCCGCAGAAGACTAACACTGCTTGAGATCTCCTCCAGCTCATTCAGCAAACTAATACACATACAAAGAGAGCAAGTTTTTAATGTGATTCCTTTTAGTATTTAAAAAATATTTATTAAAATAAGTGGAGACATTCCAATAAAAATGTATTTACTAAAATTTCAGTTAATACATTAGTGTTGTTCATTCTGAACCTCAGGTGTCAAATCCAATGAGAAATAGAATTGTCTGTCACATGCAACTGGAAATGAGTCTACAATTGTTTGGGAATTCAGTACCATCCCAAAAGAGAAAGGTATTCAAGTGCTATTGGTGAGCAAGTTGTAAAGAGAGCAATGTAGTGAGCCTTTAGCGGGACCACAGTGGCAGTGAATTTTAAACCCTGGTTTATAACAGAAGAGTGAAAATGTGCAATGAATGTCTGAAACAAATAAAACACATTAATCACATCAAACTTCATTAGACATTTGAAAGCACACCCAGATAGGTCTGTTTAATTTACATTCAGTGCTTAGCCTTCATTCCAGTGATATACATTACAGTGCTTTTCCATCTCTCTACCCGCATTGTACTCTGGCTTGACATACAGCTGTATCTTAATGAATCTGAATATCATGAAAAAGTGAATTTATTTCAGTAATTCAATTCAAAACGTGAAACAGACCGAGTGATCTATTTTAAGCATTTATTTATTTAAAGGTAGATTATTATGGCTTACAGCCAATGAAAAACCGAAAGTCATTATATTAGAAAATTTTAATAGTAAGACCAATTAAATTAATTGATTAATACAGAAATGTATTTGCACTCAATACTTGGTCAATGCAACGTGGCAGGGAGGCGATCAGCCTGTGGCACTGCTGAGGTGTTATGGAAGCCCAGGTTGCTTTGATAGCGGCCTTCAGCTCGTCGGCATCATTGGGTCTGGTGTCTCTCACCTTCCTTTTGACAATATACCATAGGTTCTCTATGCAGTTTAGGTCAGGTGAGTTTGCTGGCCAATCAAGCACAGTAATACTGTGGTTATTAAACGAGGTATTGGCACTGTTGGCAGTTTGGACAGGTGCCAATTCCTGCTAGAAAATTAAATCCACATCTCCATAAAGCTTGTCAGCAGAAGGAAGCAGGAAGTTCTCTACAATTTCCTGCACTTTGGACTTGATATAATACAGTGGACTAACACCAGCAGATGACATGGCTCCCCAAACCATCACTGATTGTGGAAACTTTATACTAGGCTCAAGCAGCTTGGATTGTGTGTTCGCAGCAGTCCACTCCTTGTGAATTTTTGAGTGGCCTTTTCTTGACAATCCTTTCAAGGCTGCAGTTACCCTGTTGCTTGTGCACTTTGTTCTACCACACTTTTTCCTTCCATACAACTTTCCATTAATATGTTTGGATACAGCAGGAGGGTGTCAATGACTGGATTCTGGACATGTCAAGTTAGCAGTCTTCCCCATGTTTGTGTAGCCTACTGAAACTGACAAAGGGACCATTTTAAAGGTGTAGGAAACATTTGCAGGTGTTTTGTGTTGATTATTCTAATTTTCTGAGACTTTTGAGTTTCCATTGGCTGTAAGCCACAATCATCAGCATTAAAATAAATAAATGCTTGAAATAGATCACTATCTTTGTAATGAATCTATATATTAGTTTCAATTTTGAATTGAATTACTTGAAATAAATTAACTTTATGATGATATTCTAATTTACTATGATGCACCTGTAGTTACTATACACATGACAAAGTTAATCTTTTGTGTTTTACTTTTAATCTGAATATAAAAGTAGTTATTTTTATGCTACACTTACAATATATTCATTCATTATCTGTAACCATCCATCCATCCATTATCTGTAACCACTTATCCAATTCAGGGTCACGGTGGGTCCAGAGCCTACCTGGAATCATTGGGCGCAAGGCGGGAATACACCCTGGAGGGGGCGCCAGTCCTTCACAGGGCAACACACACATTCACTCACCCCTACAGACACTATTGAGTCACCAATCCACCTACCAACATGCGTTTTTGGACTGTGGGAGGAAACCGGAGCACCCAGCGGAAACCCACGTGGACATGGGGAGAACACCCGGAGCAGGAATCGAACCCACAACCTCCAGGTTCTTGGAGCTGTGTGACGCTACCTGCTGCGCCACCGTGTCGCCACTTACAATATAGGCTTTCTCTATGTTATATTGACTCTGACCATAGTCTAAAGACTCGTGACTTGACTTAGACTTTTCTGTATTTTGTGACTTGTGAATATCTCTGCAGCCCAATGAACTGAATCTTCTGAACTGGGAGAAGAATGCTTTTTCCCCAATTTATGGACGGTCCCAAGGCTTGGGCTTAGTCTAAAGGTCCCTGGGAGTCCTGGGAGTACCTGCCTCTTTGAGTGAGCACACATAAGCCAATCGTATAAGGAAGGATGTTCAGTCCTTGTTCCATGTGGGGTGCTAGGGCTGCCTGCATGCATTTTGAGAACGTTCCGGGGTTAGGGATAGTCCAAATGGAAGAACTTGGATTGATACACTTTGCCCTGGAAGACACAGCAGGAGAAACACGTGTTCCTGTGTAATTGGAATGTGGAAATATGCATCCTTTAGGTCTGCCAGTTTGAACCACTCTCTCTATGAGATACTGCAGAGAACAACAGTAGTGTGAAGCATCCGACAGGGAAGATCTTCAGATAAGACTTCAATGGACGGTGGTCCAAAATCAGTCGAAAGCCCCCGTCTTTTTTCAAACCAAGGTAATAAGTTACGAAGAACCTGAGGTTCTGCCAGCTCTTTTGCTTTTCTTATTATGAGGGAAGGAACTTCTTGGAACGTATCTTGTCCAAGTGTCTGCATTAGTGCTGGGGCAGCATCGGTTTAGAGGGAGAGCTTCATCAGGGGACACTACTTTTAAGGTAGTGCAAGTGTCTAATGGCAGCAAGCAATCAAGCCCAAGTGATGCAGTATCCGATGTTGATGCAAGAGCTCTGCAGCACTTGCCTGTGAGCATTAGCTGCTTGCTTAAGAGCCAGTTATGAATTCAGCAGCAAAATATTTGCCAGTGGGAAGAGAAATATTTATCAGTAGAAGATGCTCGCATGAAACATTTACACTCTTTGAGAGCTGACGTTCTTGGTCCATCAAGCTTAAGTTTAGATAGAGCCCGCTTTAATGTGCTATGAATTTGTGTGGAAGGGACTGTGCAGAAGATGGTGCACAAGCTTCTGTATTTCGAGAATGAGAGGCAGAGAGAGACTGTGGGTAAGCTGAGGTGGCAAGTGGAGTCCCCAGGTTGCCACTGTTGACAGCACATGATCAGCAACCCAGCCATGCTTCTGAAGTCCTCAATCCACTCATTCAGTATGACTGCTGAATTTGCTACTAAGTTCCACAAACTATGACTTTTATTGTGCTAAATCATCAGAATGATCACAGAGTAAGAGCTCCCAATAGGGTAAATGTAGTGCTCTACGAGGTCAGCACACACCTGCGATTCAGATTTCACATTACATCCTAGGTCTGGAAAATCCCATGTGATATAAACGGTGGGAGTGCGTTAGCTCTACTTCTTATGCTATGCTAACTCAGTGACACTTCTCTCTAATTCCTTCATGCACCAAGCATACTCTAGCTGGGAGCAGGGAGGGGAAGCAGAATAATAAGTCTCAGGAGAGAAAAAAGGAAAAAAATAAACACAGCATGTAGAGGACGAGCTTGCAGTGAGTCACAGGTTGATATAGCCAGGGTGACATCACAGGCGAGGCTCACATGTGACTATTTTGGTATTCACATCCCAATCTGAAATGTGCATGCGAATGAGGAATATCCACTAAGTAAGTACAGCCCTGGCAGTCAGGAGATACAAAACGCAATGTCTTCAAGAGACAAAAATCAAGGATATTCAGGTGTTAAATTCCGCTTTCTCTATGTTATATTGACTCTGACCATAGTCTAAAGACTCGTGACTTGACTTAGACTTTTCTGTATTTTGTGACTTGTGAATATCTCTGCATCCCAATGAACTGAATCTTCTGAACTGGGAGAAGAATGCTTTTTCCCCAATTTATGGACGGTCCCAAGGCTTGGGCTTAGTCTAAAGGTCCCTGGGTGTCTTTGAGTACCTGCCTCTTTGAGTGAGCACACATAAGCCAATCGTATAAGGAAGGATATTCAGTCCTTGTTCCATGTGGGGTGCTAGGGCTGCCTGCATGCATTTTGAGAACTTTCCGGGGTTAGGGATAGTCCGAATGGAAGAACTTGGATTGATACACTTTGCCCTGGAAGACACAGCGGGAGAAACACATGTTCCTGTGTAATTGGAATGTGGAAATATGCATCCTTTAGGTCTGCCAGTTTGAACCACTCTCTCTATGAGATACTGCAGAGAACAACAGTAGTGTGAAGCATCCGACAGGGAAGATCTTCAGATAAGACTTCAATGGATGGTGGTCCAAAATCAGTCGAAAGCCCCCGTCTTTTTTCAAACCAAGGTAATAAGTTACGAGTCACAGGTTGATATAGCCAGGGTGACATCACAGGCGAGGCTCACATTATTTATTATATATATATTAACTATTTTGGTATTCACATCCCAATCTGAAATGTGCATGCGAATGAGGAATATCCACTAAGTAAGTACAGCCCTGGCAGTCAGGAGATACAAAACGCAATGTCTTCAAGAGACAAAAATCAAGGATATTCAGGTGTTAAATTCCACTTGTTTGTAAAACAAACAGTCATGCGTCTGTAAATATGTTAGCCAAAGAATGCACAAAGCCTAAATTATAGGTTTGGAAATTACAAACTGGATAACCAGTGTAGTCACTTTTTTTATATTTGGAGTCTGTAATTTCCATATAGTCAAAACATACAACCCCCCTTTCCAGAAAAGTTGGGGCACTGCAAATTAAATAAAAAAACAGAATGCAATGATATGCAAATCATTTAAACACTGTATTGAATTTAATATAGCACAAAGACAATATTTTAAATGTTGTGAGAAATCTTACAGGTTCTTTGAACATATATGCCCATTTTGAATTTGAAGCCAGCAACACATGACAAAACATGTGGAATGGGACACCAAAAGACTCGTAAAACCCTGTAATGCAACAATAAAATAAATTTAATATAATATATTTAATAAAAGTTAAAAAAGACATCCACAATTGTAGTCAAATACACTTATAAAATTCAGAAGATGTTTCCTCACCATTTGTTTCTGTCGGGTCTCTTTGCATGCTCAAATTCTGTCTAATGTGTTTGTTAAGCCCAAGTGTCAGTAAATGGCCAAAAAAAGGGTCTTTTTTGGGTATGCTAGGCAGTGAAATGGCATCTGGAGTTTTTTAGACAACAGAGAGAAGTCCAGATGTTGAAAAACACGAACTGATATGAGGGTATTACTCTTGAGCAAGGCACCAAATCCACTCCAAACTCCTCCCCGGGCGCCATGGATGACTGCTCGCCATACTGGGTGTGTGTGTGTGTGTGTGTTCACTGCCACAGACAGGTTACATTTGGAAGACACAACAAATAACTGCACATTTATTTAACTATTCCTGCTCCATAGGTGGGTAATATTGATTTATTTTTGCTGTTTCGGATTACTTAAGATGGAATTATCTCCAAATTCTGAATTACAAATGTAGTAATTCAAACAGTGAGTAAAATTTACAGACAATTTAAACTTCAGCCATGTACGAACAAGAATCTTTTTTCCCTCAAACGTACTGTTCTACCTTTTAAAGACATTGAGCTTCTGAATGTAAGCAAACCGGAGAGAACTGCAGCTCCCCACAATTGTAGACGTTGCCTTCAGGGGGCAACAGTTGAGTGACATGGCTGGGTTTAAAAAGAGCATATCAGACAGTCTTTCAGAAATGATGCATGAATCACTTTTTTCAACTTAAAATCACAAAGAACCTAGGGGAAAAGTCTCCATATTCAAGGACAAGGCCCAAAACCAATATTGGCTGTCGTCTTTGGGTTATAAGGCCGCACTGAATTAAAATAGACACATTTTTGTATTGGAAATCTGCAAGACTCTGTAACACACTTCTGTCTGGGAACACAGTTCATGGCTGCAGCCATAAATTCAAGTTAAACCTCATAAATGCAAATAAGATACCATATATGAAGAGGAGCAAGAAATGCTGCCAGCTTTTCCATGTCTGAGCTAATTTAAAATGGACTGAGGTGGAAAAAGTTTTCTCTGGTCTGGTGAATCAAAATTTGATATTCTTTTCTGAAATCCTGGATGCTGTGTTTTCCAGGCTAAAGAGGAGAGAGACCATCTGGCTTTGTTATAAGCTCATAGTTCAAAAGCCAGCATCCATTATGTTATGGGGATGTATTTCTGCACATGGTATGGGTGACTGTGAAGGCACGATTACTGCTCAACAATATATACACATGACTTGGAGAATCATTCTCCCGTCCACTCAGCTTCTTTTTCTGGAAAGGCCTTTTCAGTAAAACAAGGCCAAGTCACATTCTGCATTGATTACAACAGTATGGCTCCTTAGTTAAAAAAAAAAAAAAGAAAGAAAGAGAAATTCCAGGTACTAAATTGGTCCAAATCTGTCACTCACTGAAAACAATTGCTAGACTACGAAGCGAAAAACACTGTAACAGAAACTATGGAGCTAAATCAATGTATTAGCTCCATATTTGAATATTTGTATTTGAATCTGAATTCTGAATATTTGAAATATACTCATCTGAAATATTGAAAATATATTGAAAATATACAAATATTTTGTATATTTTAATTATATATATATATATATATATATATATATATATATATATATATATGCAATTATGCAATATTTGAATTATAATTGTATGGCATTTGCTAAACTTGAAATTTTGAGGTGGAGAAATTATGGAAGCAAATCTGTCTCATCAGACTTTGAAATATTACCACCTTTTTTTTGCACTGAATTTATGCATCTGAATTTTGTTGCTTTTGAATTTACGTCTTCAGATTTCCACCTTTGAATATTTTAATTCGCAATTATGCATCTGAATATAATTGCTCTTGAATTGAACTCATGAATTTTCAAGAACACGTTTTACCTGTTGTTATTCAAGGTTAATAAATTCAGATAAAAAAATTCAAGCTTAAAAAATTCAAACAATATATTATGAAGTTGCTCAAATTCAAAAGACGAAATTCAGATGAAAAAAAAACGAGTGGAAAAAATTCAGAGTACACATCCGGGATACAAAGAATAAGGACTCGATATATTTGGATTTTCTTTTTCACCTTAAATGGTGCACTAGTTGCATTAGTTGCATTCTGTCGCCGCTAGATGATTACAACTTCCATACCGTGGAAAAACTACATGTTTAGCGCTCCTTCCCTGGATATTATCTCTTTATTTTCAAAGAAAAAAAAAACACACAAACTCTGATGTTGTGTCTTTATAATCTGGATATGTGCCCTATTTTTGATATAGTTAAAGTTAACCAGAGGCACTGTGTAGGTAAGAATTGGTAAGTTCATTCAGTATTTGTCTAGTTATGTCTAGGTATATATTGTTATCCGATTTGTTTTTTTTTTCAAATTATTCCGCGTTTCCTTGTCCGCTTAACTAGTCCCGCAGTTTTCGAGCTATCGACTCTGTTCCACCTGGAAATCGTGCGTCCTATAGCGACAATGTGGGCTTGTATACAGCTTTCCGATACCCGCACTCGTTCGTCCGCTACACTCGTTTTTCGCTCCGTTTTTCCCCAGTCATTTCTATGGAATTAATTTTCAAAGCGCTCTAACTCGGTCGTTTTTCAAACTACAGACATGGGATTTCAGACGGTCGGACCCGGGCATACCGGGTCCCATCACGTCCATTTTCGGACCTCTTGCACTCATCCTTCTCTTTCTATCCCTCTTTCAAAATCCCCCCATTCATTTGAATGGAGGACGTGTACAGTGCGTGACATCACCACACTCTAGGATTTTTGGCCAAAAGCCTTTTTTCACTTTTCAGCCGAACAATTCACCATAACTTCCTCATACTTTCACCTAGAAACTTCATTTAAATTGTAAATGGTCCTTTCTAGCACCTGTAAATGTGAACTTATGAATTTTCGTTCGGCACTAGGGACGGTTTCGGCTCCCATAGAGTTCAATGTATTTTTAGAGCGGCTCAGAGTGCAGTTTCTAAATTTTTCTCCTGTATTTAATTCGTCATAGTTTTTATAACATATCGATCCCCAGACTCTCCTTGTCGCAACGGTATATATGGTTAAGTGATGTGGGGAAATCTTTCCGAGCTATAAGCTTTTGTTCAGAGGGTGGGTACGCTCCCATAGGAACCCATTGAAATTATTTTTTTTTCTTTTTCAATTTTCTGCCGAACATTTCACCATAACTTCCTTATACTTTCACCTACAGACTTCATTTAAATTTTAATACAATGTATTTTAAGAGCGGCTCGGCACGCAGATTTTCAAAACTTTGCCTGTTTTTAACTCGTCATTACATCATCAATTCCATCTCGAGCGCCAGACTCTCCTTTTCGCTACGGTATGATTCGTTCATTTTTGGACCTGGAAAAGTTTTTGAGATATTTGAGGTTTTTTGGAGGGTCCCCCGGGTCGAAATTCATTGAATAGTGAGTCTGTCAGTTGTATTCTGTGAGTGTGCGTCTGACAGAGAGGGTGGGGGGGGGGGGGAGCCCGTGGCAGAGGCGGAGACTGAGGGGGCGAAGTGTGAGGGCCACAGAAATACACAGGCAGTCTCTAACACTTTAAAGGTCATTTTTAAGGGGGACGTCTTAATTATCCAGGGTTTCTTAAGGTGGAATTTTTTTTAGAATACCTCATTTACAATATACTGGCTGTCTTTTCAACATTTTAAGCTTTATTTCAAGTGGTCATTTTTAAAGGTGGACGTCTTAATACAATTGTGGGTTTGTTAAGGTGGAATTTTTCTTAAGGTGGTATTTAAAATGTATTGGCCATCTTTTTTTGCTTTTAAGACTCTTTTGGCCTGCGATGTGGACATCTGAATACAATTCTGGGTTTCTTAAGGTGGAATTGTTTTTAAAGGTGGAATTCAAAATGTATCATTTTCCTTTCACGACATACGGAGCTCCATAGAGTCCAATGTAAACTGCTGTGGGAGAGTGCTCTTTTAACATCCCAGTACCCACAGCTTAGCAGTCAACTCCTTCACCATAGCGTGGCCTAGTGACCCACGCGGATTTTCCGTACCGCCGATCTCGCTTTAAGCGGGAAAGACTCGGATTGGGGGACGGGGGTTTCAGCGGCGCAACATCTCGTGTTTCCTCCTGGAAATGCAGACCTCTAGTTGAAAACTGCGATCCATCTCTCAGTGGAAGTTTACTTTTCCTGAGAAGCTCTCTGGTTGACCTCTGGCCTGGCCTTTGAATATATGGGTCTGAATTTTTAAAATCTGAAAATGCACGTTTTTGTAAGGCATCATATTTAAAGTGGGCATATATGTTTTAAAAACAATATATTTTCTAAGATTCGATATTTAATAAATGCTGTCTCTGGTAAATATATTAAATACAGAGTTTAAAGGATTCACATATTATTGCATTTGGTTTGTATTTACATTTTGCATTGCTTATTGATTTGTTTGTTTAGAAACGGGACTTGTATGTTGTAATGTTAATGTAGTAATACTTTGAATCTGTGGTCCTAGCTGCCGAAGGCCAGACGGAGGTGGCTCGCTACTACTGCACCACAGGACAGGCTCCACATCTCTGGCAAATAAACTAGCATTCAACCCAGGAGGTGGAGTTCAGAGCCAAGCCTCAAGCTGAAACAATGGAAGTGTGGCTGAGGTCATGTAACTCAAGTAAACTGAGCAGCTGGCCTTCAGGCTGCAATACTAAGGATGGCATCAAGGTTCAAACTGGAAAAAAGTTCATTTTTGCAGTAAAATAATAATTTTTGCAGTGCTATCAGTATGTTATTAACATGTTAATTTTGATACCATTGATGTATGTTCATGTGTGTACCTGATCTGTGGCTGGTCTTTGCAGAGCTCCATGTTAGGTCTCTGTGTTCTGTAGTGCAATCTGGACTGAGCCACACGTAGGGGACCTTCTTTGTCATACACAGCCTGCTGCAGAGAGCTGATGTTATGCTCTTGGGATCCAATCTGCTCGAGTACCTGTCACACACAAATAATTAGATTATGTCCTTTACTCACATACAACATTATGTGTAATTAAGATGTAAATGTGGCCAGAGACTGTGTGGGCAGGGACTCACAGGGAACTCCCAGCAGGCACTGCAGCTCCCAGTTCTTGTTTGCTGACTATTTACTGGTTCTTTTAGAGGCTATTTGTTATGTTGGGGGTTATGTTCTTGGTGTGTGTCTGGGTGGGCTTAGTGAATGGCGATTGATGTGGGTAAATCAGTATCCATAATCAGGGAGTATAAGAATAGGGTACTGGCCTTTAAAAATCACTCGATCTTAGGGTATAGGGAATGTCCCTGTTTTACCAAAATCTGGCAGCTGCTGCATATACTTATGAAAAAAGCATCTTACATTGTGGGACATAAAGTAGGATTGTACTCTACTCACACATTACATGTATTATTTAATTGAACATTTTATATTCAACAATGCAATCAAAAAACCTTATTCTGTCCACTCCCAAACTCACCATACGTAAAGTCATGAGAGTAAGACTGTGGAAAGAATGGTCATGCCAGATGATGGGCTCCTCCATAATTGCAATGTTATTAAACAAAAAATTCTGAAGCCTAGGCAGGATTTGCAGACTGAGTCTCTAAATGATAATAAATTCATTTGGTTTGGGGATAGGTCAAATTTTAAAGGCTCTAAGGGGATCCTTATGTGCAATGAGGTCATGCAATACTGCCCACACAGTGACTCAGTTCGAAGTTTGATGAAAACCAAATTACTCCAAACATGTTCTGCTTAGCTGGCAGAAATCAAACAGCACAATTTACATTGATTCAGCATGTTGAATTATATTCAGCACACAAGCCATTTTTGTACTACCAAAAGAACTCTGTTTTATGAACCAATTCTGTTCAGTATTCTTAGAAACTTGGTGCTATTCAGGGGACTAGCCCACGTTTCCACCACTTATGATGAGAACCAAGTAAATGTCAACAGTGAGGGTGTTGCAAGCAATACTGTGGCTTAACTCAGCACCAGAGCCATAGATCAATGAATAGAGTGTAATGTACACAGATTTATCTGCTTCACTGGTCTTTTACCCAGCAAGCCATAGAGGACAATATAACATGCTGCAAATGATCCTGTCCTCCACTACGCCATAATGCTTTATCTGATGCTCGTTCTTTAGCTCGACATTCCCATGAACACTGTCACAGTTCGCACTGAAGAACCTACTATTCTTTGGCTCCTTGGAACAAACATATCTGGTTCGGGAACCAATTTATGCTGGTGGAAACAATGATTTTTTTTCCCTGTTTGTTTTTGGGCTAAAAGAGTTAGAGATGTCTCAAACATTGTTCAAGTGATGGCACAAACATGGTAAATGCACAGTGTAAAGCCATTAGTGCAAAGCTCAAAACAGGAGCCCAACCTTCTTAAGAGAGTGGCAACCTGTGACTCTGATGGGAAACAATCTTACACACATGCAGAGTTATATTTGAGGTGAGATGTACATGCAGAACGCCTTGCAACTGGCAGAAGTAACTCACAATGCTTACAACTTCCCATGGGCTGAGCTTTCAAGGAATATGCACTGCTATAAAAACTGTGAGAGTTTTTTGACCTAAAAATCATACAGTATCAGAAAAAGCATTTCTTAATTCCATGTGTCAAAGCATTTTCTTAATAAATCTTTCTGTTTATTTCTAGGTTTAAATAAATAATCAACATTTTTTTCAATGTGGCTTTTGGAACAATACTATACTCCTGCACTGATAATTCACATTTCCCTAACACATACAGTAATTCTTTATTTTTAAATGTAGATTTGCATTATGTATTCTGCAAATTCAATGATTAATATAGTAAAATGTCTCTCTTGAAAAAGTTACAATTAGAGTCTTTTTGTTAGGTATCGTCTGGGTTATGACGCAGTCTCAGTAGAGTTATGTAATTTTAAATAACAATATGTGTGAGTACCTGTGATAGCTGCAGCTCCAGCTGTCTCTTGGCTTTGCTAAGGTCCTCACAGCGCTGGCTAAAGCATTGATTCACCACAGCACTCTGAGCCAACAGGTTCTCTGCTGCCTCCTGCAGCATTCTCTCGCAAAATACATGCAGAGACTCACTAGACTCACACTGATATTTTGCCTTAGCCAGGTTATTCTCAGTAAACTTAAGCCATGCGTCCTCATCACACAGTCTGCAGAGTAAGAAAGAGAGTTAGAGAGGGAGAATGTGACATGTAGGCCTTTTTTTGTTATTGTATTATCTTAACTGAGTTATCTATGCTTCATCTAGAAATGTACATTTTTTTCATATTCACTAACATTCTGGGCTGAATTTCTGTGTTTCTCTCTTGTAGATGTGCCCATGTTTTTGATTTTGCTTGTAACCTTACAATATAATAATTTCTGAAGTTTCTTGTGGTTTACCCTGTATACATATCCACTTGATTCCATTTTTGTGCCATGCATTTTTGTTTATTCCTATGGTGTTCTGACTTGTCTTGTGTTTTTGCCTCTTTTGTTTAAATATGTTTTCTAAGACAGTTTTCTGAGTTGTGTTCTTAATTAAGGTTTGAATTTTGTTTGATAATTTTGTTCTGTGTGTTTCATTATGGACTCTGCTTATAAATAAAGCCTGCATTAGCAACCCACTTCCATGTTTGCATTTTTGCCCAATGCATGGACATACAACAACACAGTAAGTTGTTTTAGTTGGCTCCAGCATGTCACCACAGATATTTTTAATTTGTATATATCTATATACAAAATAGCACCCACATCATTCCAGCTTACAATGCCGTCAGCAGTGGCTGATTATTATGCAGTGGGTGGGAAGCAACCTGGCTTTTTGGCTTCACTCCATTCGTCACAGAGACAGCAGACAGGCCTGTAATATCATGCAAGCAGACCTGCATGGATGATGTCACTGTGTATGGTAGACACCACATTGGGTACCTTATTACCTAAACATACTATTGAAAAAAAAATCATATTCCAGTGAGTTTGTTGTTTCTTTCAACATTTTAGGTCCTCATTTAGATGTTACACTTAAAGAAACATATGGATCCTTGACCTGTTTATCCACATCATATTGTTAAACAGAGCTCTGTTAATCTGAGTCAGTCAATAGAAAGGAACTTGGGCTGCACCTCAAATATTCCATGCACAGTGCACATCACAAATAATAAATGAAAAATGCCCTACCTGGAAAGTAATTAGACACTAATTCAACAGTAAACCTCAAAATATATTGCTGACTAATAAGTATCTTTTACTCGCTATGTAAGAAACCATTATTTACTGACCAGCACCCTGCCCTACATAGGGTGTAGGGAGACATTTGGGTTTGTGAAGCTGCAGCATGGAAACATCACTCATATTTTTAGATGGGGAGAACTACTTTATTAAACTTAAAACAAAATCAGATGAATAAATTAGGTGGTCAATATAAAACAGTATCCTCCAAAAATCTGTTGTTTACAGGATCAGATTATTTACTCTGTAAACAGCTTGTAAGCTTGTATATGATCTGTGTGTGAATAACTCATTTTATACTCATAAACTGATAATTTGATCACAACAGCAGAGACAAGTGTTAGAGTCTATTCTGCTAACAGTTTCCCTTTAGATCCTATGAAGAAATGCTAGTGTGGCTAACAGAAGATAACAGGTTTTTCTTCTCCTGATTATGCAACACACAAGCGGGATCTTTACTACCACTGTGCTTCTGGGTGTTGTGAGACTTTCTATAGCACAATGAATGAGATGAGCTGTGTATAAGATAAATGTATCCATCTTTCCCATGTTTACATTAGTACTGCACTCTGAAACCAGACCATCAGCACCCACAAAAAAATACAACAACAAAAAAAAAAATAAAAACACATGCAGCTGCTTCTCCAGTGCTTTGATATTGTTTTTGTGTAATTTTGACTTACTGATTGTGCAATTTAGCTGAGCTGGGGTGGTGTTGTGTGTCTGTGCTCCTGTTGTTATAATGACTGCAGAGTTCATCCAGACTGTAGGTCTCATTTTTATCTGACCAGTCAAGTTCCAGAGTTTGTTTAGTCTCCCGGTTAAACCTACCAGCAAAGAGAGAGGAAGCACTTAATTTCACAACAAAACAACATCTGTTAAATGAAGTCTCGTGCACACCTTGTCTGAATTTGTGTACAACTTAATTTCCAGAAAAGCTGGGATGCTGTGCAAAATGTAAATAAAAATAGAATACATTAACATACAAATCACATAAGACGTATATTTAATTAATTCATTATAGTACAAAAATAAAATTCCAATGTTGTAAATGAGGCTTTGTTTTTTAAACATATTTGCCCATTTTGAATTTGATGCCATTAACATACTACAAAATTTCAAAGCTTTATAAACATAAGAAGCAATAATTTAATCTAACATTATGCATTATAAGAAAATAAGCCATTGAAATTTGTTATAACTGTGATATTTGATTTATATGATATGTGATTACATTTTGATTAAATATTAATAAATGCATAAATATTGATATTTTATTATTTACTGCATTTCAAGAAGGTCAGTTTTGGCAAACTAGTGAGGCTCTTAAAATACTAGACACAGATCTCCTGAAAGACATACCTTAGTTTTAGACCAGTTAGTCTAAAAAGCACATGCAAAAAGAAAATTAAAATGTATGAAGGACATTAATATAGGCCAAATTACAGTATAAACACTTTCCATATATTACAAAACCTATTGGGACATTTTGTAAAATACCTAAATCTGTGATGTGTTAAGTCTCTTGACACGTTTTTTAACTATAAAGGTCAAATAAACTTGCTATTTTATATTAGGTTATATTAGGTTTATCATTATAAACTTGCCTGCAACACACTCCAATAAAGCTAGAATATGATATGAATTTGAAAACATTTAATAATAATAACCAAGTTACAGGTTTGCTTATATGTGCATGCATGTTTGTGTGTCTGTGTGGATATGATTGTGTGGGTGTGTTTATGTATGTGTACAAAGTGCAGATGCAGAACTTAAAATATGAAGTTGCAAGCATCTGGGTGTAACAAAAGTTCTTGTTTGGCACATGTGAGAATGTCCTTGTTTAAAGGGAGGGGATGGATGGGGCAAGAAGCTGAGGGTGACTGTTAGCCTGAGACTTCACAGCTCTCAGTGACTGAGGTGCAGTGGTTTGGCCATGATTTTCCTTGTCCTCTTCTTCATCCTAGATAAATAAAGATCTTCGAGGGAAGAGAGCCAACAACCAATGATTTTCTCCACAAAATGCACAATTCACCGCAGGTTATGCTTGGTGTGTGAAGATGCAGAGCCAAACCAGACAGAGATGGAGGATGTGATGATGGGCTTTATGATTGCAATGGTTTGAGGCAGCCAGAATTTCTTAATTTGCCACAGAAAGTACAAGCGCTGCTGGACCTGTTTCATAACTACAGTGCTGTCTGTCACATCTGGTATCCTGCTGAACTTTAATATTGACACTCACTCACATATCTACCACTTAAAATGTTTTTAATTTTACTGTATTTATATTATTTATTGTATGCTAGTACAGACCACACCCGCAAAGGCTGAAATGGGGAGGTGAACACAGAGGTTTTTGGGGAGGAGTTCAAGGTAGCTCATGAATGCCTATGAAGCAGGATAGATGAATACAAGAATGGGGTGGAGGTGGGAGCAAGTCTGTCTGACATGGAAATGAAGTTTGCAGCGTATATATAGGGCTTAGGGGATGAGTTTTGGAGTGGTCCTACTCCCAAAATTATGTTATTACATAACTTCAATTATTCTATTCTATCTAATTCATACAAGCACCATGCTCATTTTAAAATAGTACTTTAAATAATAATAATTTTAGGTCCCTAAGACATTTGGGTCGGCATGGTGGCGCAACAGGTATTGTGGCTGTCACACAGCTCCAGGGTCTGGGTGTTTTGGGTTGGATCCCCACTCCAGGTGACTGTCTATGAGGAGTTTGGTGTGTTTTGCCAATGGCGGTGTGGGTTTCCTCCGGGTGTTCTGGTTTCCTCCAACAGTCCAAAAACACACAAGTCGGTAGGTGGACTGGCGACTCAGGTGTCCATAGGTGTGAGTGTGTGTCGCCCTGTGAAGGACTGCTGCCACCTCCAGGATGTGTTCCCACCCTGCGCCCAGTGATTCCAGGTAAGCTCTGGACCCACCACAACCCTGAACTGGATAAACAGTTACATACAATGAATCAATTAATAAAACATTTGAATCACTGATGAAGGACTAGTGGATGATCAGCACAAACTGTGCAGCACCCGATGAGCTAATATCTCTGACTTTACATGTACAAGGTGGATCAACGAGTTACGTGTCTAAGAGAATGAACAATGAATGGACAGTGTTTAAAAACCGCAGCACTGCTGTGTCTGATCCACACATACCAGCATAACACACTGCATAGAGTCACTGCAGCAGTGAGAATGATCTGTGGTTTTTGGTTTTTGAGGGTATTGACCATAGAAGAGAAGGGTAAAATGGGAAAAAGAATGTATGCATAAAAACAGGTGGGCTACAATCTGTAATTTTAGAATTTCAACCTGCTACTCTATGATCCGTGGAGCTGTAATAATGGACTATGGGTGTCTATACAGGGGTGGGTGTTCCTAATCCAGTAACCATTCAGTGTAGTAAATAAAGATATTATACAAAAATTTTGTTTGAAAACAAATATGTAAATATACACTTAGGAGACATTTTTTTGCAAGCGCTCGTAAGCAGTGACCTGTCATTTCAAAATCTTCCCACATTCTTTACAATTCCAATGTTTTACAGTTTTCATATTGGCACAAATACATAGTCTTTAAGCATTTAAGTATATACAGCTAATATATAATGTGTCTGCTGGTTAACCAGAATGAAAATGACATTTGAAAGTGAAATTCGCACTTTATTGCCATTGCACAGCCTTGCAATGAATTTGCCCTCTGAATTTAACACATTTGTTGCAATGAATGAACATGCATACTAGGGATTGAGGGCAGTGAACACAAACATCCAGAGCAGTCTTCAGCCACCCTTGTGCATGGAATATTTGGGCATTAGGTGCCTTGCTCTAGGGCACCTTTCCAGTGGATTGAGGGAGTAGACAAATTTGTTGCTTCTATCCTCCCAAATGGCCATGGCAAGATAAACTAGCTCTTACTACATTACTATAAACATCATACTGACCGTGCTGTTCTTTTCAGCTGAGGTGCTGTCCAAAGTGCCCTGTAGGTACTAGAGCTGAACTCTGACTGACCTAGTGTATTTTCAGAAAGTGTCAACTAATATCAAATATATTTCTAAACATGTCAACCTAATTCTCCCTAAGAACTGCATACCTAAACAATTATCAAAGATACTCTGAAATACATTATATGCCTAAACCATTGCTGACCTTTCGTAGCTCAATATATGGCACACACACACACACACAAACTTCCCTTTCTCTTGTACCCATGATATGAATAATGGGAGGTGATTTTATGGCATCAGATAGAAAACATTCTCTTCCTATACTTTTTGACTGTTTCATGCTGAAATATTTATTTTTAATGTCTTCGTTTAGTCTTAAATTACTGATGTTTACAACAGTAAATTATATTAAAGACAATAATGCCATAAAAATGCATGCAGGTACTGGGAATATATACATACCTAATTTGATTGACAGCTTGATCCAAAGTTTCTTTCAGAAGTACCTGGACATTTCTGATGAGTTCAACTTCCTGCAATGAACAGAGGTCTGTAAATACATGTACTCATATACTATGTAAATAAGAGTGACAAAAAGAAAATCATTTTATTGTTGAAATTCTTCCTTTTTTTGTCTGTTTGCAGGTTGTGCTCTTTATTTCTTTATAGTGTTTTGGCTTTACTGACCCCAATTTAAGCACATAGAATTTTTCCCCATTTTCAAAACACAAGTAGTGGTTTAAAAGTTGTGAGGTGTGTACTAGTGAGAGGGCATATCATTTATGTTCTATGTCATCAGCTGAAGCCAAGCCTTACAGCCTTACAACACAACAGGGTATTATCCTAGCAACAGTAATTGCAACAGAACACCACAGTTTACATATTAGTTTCAAATACATTATAACACCAAAGGTTGGTGTACACAGGTTCACCCCCCCCCCCCCCCCCCCCGTTTGGTCATTCCTGTCAAACATGCTATATGGACAAATGTCAAATATTTAACTCGAAGCAAAGAGATTTACTAGACTTTGCTCCCTTTGCTGAAAGAATGTCATAATCTGAGTGCCAAAGTATATTTTCTTTCTGATTAATTTTCTGATTAATATAATGGATAATGGAAAGATCTACATTTAGAATGCAAATTGTTCCAAAGAATGTAAAGAACAATGTGTGACTTAAGTTCATTCATTCATTTAATTAGAATTTTGTATTCTACACACAGGTTTTAAAGAGCATATTAACCTTACAGGACATCAATCCTATTCTCCCAGCCTGGTTCTTCAGTAGTTCTGGATGCCTTGCTCTGCCACAGATTTCCATGTTTAACCTAGGGCTAAAAAGTGTTATACAGGATGTAGACACACAAACTCTTAACTGTTTTTTAATGTGTGTGAAATGAAGTAAGCAAATTGTGCACTGCAAATGAGATGATGTCATTAAAGCCTTGACCATGTTGTGTATTTGAGAGGAATGAACCAACCAGGGATATGTTGTAGTTACTGCTGCTAGGATGTGTTCCTTTGTGTTGTCAGGATGTGTATCATGAGCTCCGGCTGATGGCATGAAGTGTAAATGATACGCCCTCTTACCTTGGCACACCTCACTCCTAGCATCAAAAAAGGGTATAAAACTAAAAAGCAAATAAGAAAGTGGAACACAAAGAGCAGTGCAAACAGACAAATTTTTGCAGGCAAAAAGGAAGAATGTAATACAAACGCAATAGCGTTGAGAATATAAAATATCACAGTGACAAGGCCTCCATGATTTACAAAAATGATCAGATATGGCAAAATAATACTTGTATTGATTTAGGGGGAAAAAAAAACAAGAAACAAAGGGGTTGCAATGTAACTTCGGCAATCTGTTTCATGTTCCTCCTTTTTTGTTTTGCAATTATTGTACTAATTCGATTTATCTATTTTATTTGTACTCTGTTATGTAAGACTAAATCTATTTGACCATGAAACTGGATAATATGGCTGACCATTTAACAGTTCCAACTCAGTCAGGCAAACAGCTCACAGCAGTCATCTGGAGTTTTTTTTAGACAATGGAGAAACATCTCAACTTTCAAAAGCATGAACTGAGATGAGAATATTGCTCTATTCCTGCTCCATAGGTAGGCCGATATACTATTTGTGGATATGTGGTTTATTTTAGTTATTGTTATCGGTCCGATATTGGAATTTTAGCCGAATTATTACAATCGATAATTTGGTGCCTTTGTGCTTGACGCCTGTAAATACACAACTATATTTTCCATACTGACATTTTTCACAGTTTTTGCAGTGAACAGATTCAGGGATTAAATTGCTCCATGGTGAAAACTAATTTTAAACATATCAGCGATGCTGAGTATACGCACACACCAGTGGCGGATGCTGGTCTTTCAAGAAGGGGAAGCTCAATTTCTGCCTACATCATAAAATGTGTCGGTTTATTTATACGTAAATTCTACCCTCCGTTCCTTTTCAAGAAAATGATCTGTGACCCTGTCGTACCAACAAGGCGTGTTTTCCAGGGACTTGACTACTGTCCTCTCAATGGCCAGCAGAGCTAGGCTGCTTAAACGGCCTTGGCCCATGTGAAGTGTGTCCACCTGTGAGTGCTTTGTGAGGGGCTCAGCAGCACCCGCTGGACAGAAACTGCGATAGAAGTCAGAAAGAGTGATAGAAATCAGTCTCCAAACACAAGCAGCTACAAAAACCCCACCAGAAATAGAAGCTTGATTTGTCGCTAGTCGTTTTTAACAAAGAAAATACCACTAAGTGTCCGGTTCAACACAGAACAGAATGAAAATGTAATGCTCCCACGGATCTTTACACCAAAGGATCGCTGATTCGCTCATTTCGCTGTCAATCAAAAAGGGATTCAGCCTCAGACAGATCATCCAATCATCATGCAGAAGCTGAGCATCCGGGCCAGCCGAGGCCAGCCCACTGCCCCATAGACCCCAAGAGACACTGAGCGTCCGATGGGCGGGACAAAGCCCAGCATTTATCCAATCACACGTCTCGTTTTGCTGCACTTCGATGCTTCGCTATTGAACTCTGTGGACGCTCAGCGTCCGCAATGTTTGAATCACTGTGAATCTGCGGGAATGATTGAGAGGAAAGCCGCGTCTTTACCAGTGATAAGAAGCTGATTCTGAACAAAAGTTGATCGCGTTGTAGTGCATATTTATTCAATGACATGTACACACAACAGAATATCTTGTTTTTTGACATTTTAGGGGAAGCTGAGCTTCCCTTGGAGTCTTAGAGCAATCGCCTCTGGCACACACAGTGTAATAACAGTGTAACAGCACACACACAGCAGATTAAACAACAGAAAAATATTCCAATACAACCACCACAGTGCAGGAGCTCCTCGTATATAAAACACATAAAAACTGATATAGAGTCATTCAGAGTCTGAATTTATTACTGAAACACGATAATAAACGTTTACAAACACTCGCTCAAACTCCCTCTCCCTCACTCGCTCCTGAGGAGCCACATTGAGCCACTCTCTTCCTCCTTGCTCTCCAAAACAAACCTGGTGCTGCACTAATTAGTGCCCCACTAGAAATCATTAATGCGAAACTAGCTGCTGAACAAAAGACTTGTCCTATGACAACGTATGGTAAAAATAATTGGTTTTCCTTTAATCCAGTGTGAATTTGCTTAAATTACAAAAAAATAAAACTACTTGGCTACTCCAAAGTGCTAATTGTCGGTTATCGTTTCAGCCCAAGGAATTCAAAATCAGTGCATCCCTAGTACTTTTGAATTATTTTTGCTGTAGATGAAAACACTGACTGCATGAAAGTAAACATAGACATAAGTGCTACAAAAATAAACAACTCAAGATACAGATGAGTTTCTGTGGTAACTCAACCAGAGAATAAAAACTTAGAGACAGGATAAACTTCAGCCACTTACAAATAACAGTAGTTTTTTTCTATCAAACATGCCATTCCACCTTATAAGACATGGAGCTTCTGAACATAAGCAAACCAGAGAGAATTGCATTGCCCCACAATCATAGATATTGCTTTTAAGTAAACTTCATGTACTAACCCTAACCTCAGGTACAGTTTTAATGTATCAAGTATACTTGTGGGCGGCACGGTGGCGCAGCAGGTAGTGTCGCAGTCACACAGCTCCAGGGGCCTGGAGATTGTGGGTTCGTTTCCCGCTCCGGGTGACTGTCTGTGAGGAGTTGGTGTATTCTCCCCGTGTCTGCGTGGGTTTCCTCCGGGTGCTCCGGTTGCAGGTGGATTGGCGACTCAAAAGTGTCCATAGGTGTGAGTGTGTGAGTGAATGTGCGTGTGTGTCTGTGTTGCCCTGTGAAGGACTAGCGCCCCCTCCAGGGTGTATTCCCACCTTGCGCCCAATGATTCCAGGTAGGCCCACCGCGACCCTGAATTAGATAAGCGGTTACAGATAATGAATGAATGAAAGTATACTTGCAGTTGGTATTCTTTTCTAGTTAAAAACAACCTCAAGTGAAAAAGCAGCCTTAAAATCTTCCCTAACTCTAAAATTGTAAGCCTAAACCAAACCCTACCTCGAAACTTAAAATGAAAATTTAACTGCAGAGTCAAGAAAGTTAGAAAAGCAGTGTTTTGTATGTTTATACTTAATGAAATAATAATAATAATAATAACTGATGTCTTTATACTAGCTCCTATAGATAAATAACTGAGACTGAGTTTAACCAGTGAAACACAGCCAATCAGGACAGAGTACATTCAGAGTTTAAAAGCTCAGCAACAACCGTCTGTTTAACTGTCTATTGAGAAGGTTGGAAAATGGTCATTGCTTTTTTTTTCACAATAGGTTTGATGGGGAAAAGGACCAAAATAAAGCATTTTACTTTCAGTAGTTCTTCTTCCACTTGATCTCTGACCAGATCTTGACCAAGTCGTCTCTCTCTGCAGCTCAGGTTGTCTGAAGCGATGGTGAGAGGCATGTCTGTGGCCAGCAGAGCTTTTTCCAGCCTCCTTTTCAGCCCCAGCAGTAGGTCAGTGTGGGTGGACAGACACTCCACACTGCACTCCAGCTCTGTCCTGCATGTATCAGTTGCCACATTTCAGCTTTGTTCATACAGCACATATATGAAGCTGTTACACTGAACCAGTAAAACAGTACATTAAAAGTTATATGTTATTGTCAGGGTGGCAGCCCACAAATACTTCTACATTATAATGATGAAAGTCAATTTTAGAAATTTTTTTAATATTTAGTAAAGTATACAACAAAATTTGTTTTCAATGTTGACTATAATATGCACACTCAAAATATTGTCACCTGGTAAACATCAGTAAAACAGACTGTAAATGATTAATCTTCGTTGCTTTATTGTTCTGTATAATTTTGGGGCACCTTGATTACATACATTGTGCAGCCTCCCTTTGAAAGATAAAAGTTCTGAATCTTGCTTTTTATGATTGGATAAGACAGGGCAAAAGATCTGAGATCATTCATCCACACAGAATCTCTTTACGACACTCTAGCATGAGTAGACTATCCTCTTAAGGTAAAAAATAAAATGTTTGGGGCTTACATCAGAGGACTAAAATGACCATGGCAACCTTAATTCTTAATTCAGTGGTCACTGAACCATTGTCAAACTGGAAGCAACTGTTGGATGTTTAAAAGTGACTTATACTAATCTCTGGAATGACTGTTGATGTTTGAACAGTAGGGCAAACAAGCCCCTACCTCCATTGCTCTTTCAGAAGGTTAAATTTGTGTTGTTCCTTGGTTTGTTTCCCATTTGCAGAGTCGGGGCTTAGCACAAACCCCAGACTTTTTTCCAGCATGCAAACTGGAGAGCTAGCAAACTGTGAAGAAATATTTGCTGAACTGTGTACAGTGCTTTTATAATAGGAATTTTAACACCATAAAATATAAATATATTTAATATTTTTCTGAGGGATTTCACTCAAAATATTTATTTCATAAGAAAATGTATAGACTTCTAATGAACGTTAAAAATTTTAAATTCATAATCTAACCAAATCAGCAACAGGTTTTGTTGGTTTGTTTTCGCATGCCTGATTTATTTATGTTTAACAAGGTCACCAATATGAGTGGATGCCACTACTTCAAGTAACTTATATAGCACAAGACGTGATCAGTAGGTTTTATTTGCCACAAAGACAGAATATTGATCAAAATCAATGTAGATGTCATAATGTTCACTTAAGTGCATAAATAACATTTACAAACCCTACTAACAGTATTTACAGAAATGATTGAATTTAACAGTTTAAAAAAAAAGTTTGTGTAGTTGATGTGGACATATTTGACAGAATAATTTGGACATTGTAATATATTGTTGAGAATACTATGCAGACACAGGAAAGTAGAGCTAAAACCTGAGCCCTACCTCTGGCTATGAATGTTCTGAAGTCGCGTCCCGAGCAGCCTGGTACCGCGGCCCTGAGCGCTAATCGCAACTGTCTCCACCTCAGACTTAAGTGCGCGGGAGCTGCACTGGATCCGTTTTGCTTCTTGTTGGTCGGAAAGCGCCCGCTGCAGTGTAGCCATTGCGCCGGACAGCCACTCGGTCGGAGAGTATTTAGTAGAGCGATGCCCCGCCGTGTGCACACACGCTAATGGAGCAGCAAACAGCTCTCGGTCAGCCCCAGCATTCGCAGAAACCTCAGACATTCTGGTCAAATCAGAAGTGAAAATCAGCAGAAACGTAAGAACGTATTTTGTAGCCTTGTAGGCTTCCCAGACAATAGCTTCACTCAGCGAAAAAAGCTGCACTGTTTACGATTTTGTTTCCGTTGCCTAGAAACCGGCAGTATCCAAGCGCATTGAACTGTAGGCAAGTAGATTAATTTGAATATTTGTTTGAAAATACCTCTATAGGTAATAAATATTGATTGATAGTCTTGATAATAGTGAATTTGAGCAAATAACTTATTAATTAAATGCACCTGTAGCTTGTAATTGCTGATAAAGTAACTCTGCGTTGTGTTTTTAATATGCCATTTCATTTATATATTCATTTTATTCTCCAGAAATAAACAGCCAGTATATGGTGGATATGGTGGGCAGCTGCACGCATTTTAGCGGCAGATATAAGGCAATCTCAAAATGTTTTGGACACTCCGTGTTAATACATAATTACGGGTTAACAAACACGACGTGTGTTTGCGTGTTACCGTGACCAAATAGAACATTTAGACGTTTTTTAATGTTTCCACCAATGGGATGCCTCAAATCTGAGTATATATTTTCATAACATGAATACTTCACACTTTAAAACGAAAACTGAATCCTATGAACATAGTCCTTTGGTTTCATCTGAATTATTGATAACATAGTGAGCTAAGAGCTTACACATGGCTACACTGAATACACCTCATCAGACAGGGTAATTCCCCTATACACATCAGTGGAGCATCACAATGGTTTTAAACTGCAATTAAAAAAATATTTCATAATGTTGCATAGCCAACGAATGTTGTTTTTGCTATATTTATAAGCATACTTATAAGGACCACCTATGTCCACAATACAACAAAATTTCAAAATTCAAAGTGTTTCACATATGCAAGCTGCAGTAAACGGTAGCGACAGTGCAGGCGATCCACAGCATCACAATGGCAGAAAGTTTTGAAGAAAGCCATGTCAGAGCCAAATCTGCAATTACCCACATCTTTCTCTGGTCTGCCCTCTCATGTAAGTCTCCAGTTACAAGTGTAGCACATAGGCAAACATGTGAACAGTTACATTCACAACACAAATGGTTATCTATTCGAATGCATGGCCAAACCGCAAGTACATCTCTGTGCAAAGTGCAAGAGACTAGTTTCACAAGGAAGGTAAAGAAAAACTTTGTAAGATGTTGGCTTTAGTTTTGGATAAAAACATACACTGTATTTCTGCAGTAAAAGTAATAATTGTCCTTATGAAGAACTTGGGTTCTTTGGAAGCTCCAAAGGGACACTTGGGGAGGACACCTGCTCACTGTCTACTCCTAAATACTGTCTAAGGCCTAGATTGTTAAGAGACACGAGCAAGCTAAGGTATGCACTCAGTTGTACATTGTTTCAAATTCTTTGACACTAAACACCAATAAATACATAATTCCTGGTATTTGATTATGTCTGAATATTTTATCCTCATCATTTACACAGATGCAGTGATGTATCATAGAGAATTGTCTTGCAATATACAGAGTATCGCAGAACCACAGTACTGTGATATCATCGTTATCGTGGGCAAAGTATCGTGAAAATATTTTATCGTGTCATGCCCTGTGATTTCCACCCCAATTACTTTCATACCCATATTTCAGCGTGGAAGAGAGCCCATTAGGATTGTTACATTCCATGTGTGTTTTTTTTTTTTTTTGTGTGATTTAGTTTTGTAGTGATATTGGTGTCATTAAGCAGATTCGCTTGGTCCCTATTTTTAGAGCTGTGGTTCTCAAACTTTTTCTATCATTCTCTATCTAAGACAAAGGGGAATTTCTGCGCCCGACCTGTCTCATATTGCCCCCATCCACCCATCCATCCATTATCTGTAACCGCTTATCCAATTTAGGGTCGCGGGGGGTCCAGAGCCTACCTGGAATCATCGGGCGCAAGGCGGGAATACACCCTGGAGGGGACGCCAGTCCTTCACAGGGCAACACAGACACACACACATTCACTCACACACTCGCACCTACGGACACTTTCGAGTCGCCAATCCACCTGCAACGTGTGTTTTTGGACTGTGGGAGGAAACCGGAGCACCCGGAGGAAACCCACCCGGACATGGGGAGAACACACTAACTCCTCACAGACAGTCACCCGGAGCGGGAATCGAACCCACAACCTCCAGGCCCCTGGAGCTGTGTGACTGCGACACTACCTGCTGCACCACCGTGCCGCCATATTGCCCCCAATAAAATGGTAATAAAATACACATGCAAGTTTACAATTCTCTAATTTATTCAATTAAATACAACTATCTCTAAATGAGTAGCTTAACATTATAACACCATTAACATTGACATCAATATTCAAAAATACAGAAAATTGGTCAAAACACAGAAAGTTTAATATTTAAACTGTGCTTCAGTTTCTCACTTTTCAACATGTGCAAGAATGAGCAAAGGCAGGTGCAAAGGCATAGGAGTGAGTTTGATATTGGTGAGGGACATATTTGCTGAGTCAAAGTCCACCCCATACCCAAAATATTAGCTATAAGCTCATTCCTGTAGATAAGGCAGTAAAATACTGCATTTATAATGATGTGGAACAGCATTTGATTAACATTAAGGTTAGAGCCGTTGTGTCCCAAACAACACACAATAGAATTTTACACTACAGAAACACTGCTAACATATAGCTATACATATATTTACATACTATTGAGAACAGTGTGCAGTTCATAAAATTAACTAATAGTCTCAGACATTCATATGGCATTCATATCTAAAATCAGTTGTAGTCTAAGTGTATGTTGGCTATGGATCCTTAACAGTAAGTTTATTAAATGCACTACATGTATATGTTTACAATATGTACATTGCTTAAAACTAAATATTCATATGTATAAATAAATAAAATTGAGATGGTTGTTAAGGTTGGCTATTGGTGTGTACCTCCCGTTTGTTGTATGTTATGTTTTGAGTCTTTATTAGCATCACTAACTCGCTGCTCATCTATGTACATGGTTTATGTTTTTAAATAGGTTCCGCACTTTGCCGATGGTCCCTTAGCGTCTTGGGCACCCACTTCCCAACTACATATCTCTGCAGGCCACAACTACATATCTCTGCAGTGCAAGTGGGAGGGGCGTACGCAGCAAGTGGGCAGAAACCAGCAAGTGGGCGATCTATTTTTTGTGGGAAGGCGAATGTAGGAAAAGCAGCCTTTGTGATTTGAAAAAAGGGCATAGTTTATCTCCAACAGAACTAGGTACACTCTACTAGTTATAGTTTAAAATATTAGGTTTCAGTGAAAACGAAATACATTCGTTTCACTTCTAATATTTTAATTATATATTTTTGGTAATCTGATTATGGGGTGAACTGCAAACTTATGGAATCCATTAGGTTTCTCATGTCTACAATTATTTTAATTTGATTACAGACTGTATTTATAACACTGTATTATTTGTTTTGTACTCAGCACAGTATTGGATTATAATCAGTTTAAATGTGTAAACCCTTAAGTAACACTATAGAAAATGGCCCATTATTCAAACAAATATTTAAAACAGCTCCTTTCTATTAATGGACATGGTAGAAATGGTGCTAACAATTTGCAAATAATCATCACTGTACTTCATCTAGTTCCTTTGCATGGTTATAAATGATTATTTATAGAAGTATATCCTTGTTGTAGAGTATTATGTATTTCTCTTTGTGTTCAGATGATCACACATGCTTTGATTTGGCATCAGAACCAGGTCCTACTCATCAGAGCCAATACCCTACTCACAGAATTAGTTGAATCAAGTTTGTTTGAACAGGTAGAATAGGATCAGAATGGAATAACACTGGTTTAGACGGTCAGAAAGCCTCCCTTTCTTCTTACCTGGATTGTGCATGTGAATTTGTAGAAGGACTATCATTCATTCATTCATTCATTGTCTGAAACTGCTTATCCAATTCTCTCTCACACACACATACTTGTCTTTATACGTTGTGGGGGTCACCTGGAGGAATACTCACATTGTGGGGTCCACCCTTTCCCAAGGTGCTACAGACTTGAAAAAAATCATGCTTTGTCAAAATGCACTTGTGAATCTTAATATCACTTCAAATTACAAATATCTCACCAAAATTGATTCTGACCAGACCTCCCCGTGAATTGTGGGGACATTTCAGGTGGGGAGTATATTTGGGGGCCGAATTTTACACAAATCACCTGTTCTCATTCATTGTGGGGACCAATTTCATTTTGAGAGAGAACAATGTGTAATCTATAATTAATGCAGAAAAACAACTAATCCAGGCCGATGCATTACTTTAAAGATTAATTTATTAACCTTTAACGTTATTTGAACTAATTTGTTCTTTTATTAACCTCTGAAAAAGATAGGCACAGATGTGTACATACTGTAGAAGCAATGAAGTTAGCCATAAACTGTGAGAATAAAACACAATATAAATAAATAATATCTTGAATAACTGATGAGCTTAGCTTGGCTAAAGAAAATTAAAAATCAATATGAACACACACAATATACACTCAGAATAATTGACATGAAACAGTCCATCTATGATATTAACCAAGAACTCCATTACAAACACTGTACTTACACTCGCTGTCCGTTATATTAGTTGCTCTTACCATGTAGGAGCACTGCCATGTCTGATCCACTCATACCAGAGCAGCACATTAATTGTGCTTGTGCAATGCATGGGATCTACACTACTGAACTGTTTGGTCCCTGGTTGGATTTTCACTACCACAACCTCACCCCAAGAAATGTATCTGGAATCAAAACAAATCGCGCTAGGTGGGGGTCCTCTAGGGGTACTGCCCATTGAAGAACAGGGTGAAATCTGGTAAACAAAGCATGCAACATAAGAAATGGACACTATTCTGTAAATGCTGAACTACAAAATGCTTCTACATTGTAAATGGAGCTGATGAAATGAACAGTGAGTATAGACACAAGGTGTTCCTATCAAAACTGCCTGGTCCGAGAGTGCTTTGATCAAGTCTGAAAACAGAAATTTTAAAACAATATAAATCACATCACAACATTGCAGAGACAGGTTTAAGAGCCCACTGTTCAGATGTATACAGTGAACAAACAGCTTTCCAGGAACTTTCCATCAACATGAGCTTCTCCACTCCAATTCACTGGACCTAGGTGACAAAAAAATATATATATATATATCAAATGAAATTTTCCTATGCCTAAATTTTAATAAAAATTTTGTTCTTTTACCAACATCTTTTTTGGCACAAATTGCATGATTTAATAAGGCTGTTTTTCTTACAACATGCAAAAGAGAAAACAGACCTACATTGGCACTCAAAATGGTATCAAGCCATATTAGCAATTTTTTTGCAAAAAGTGATTAAAATAACAATTTAAATAGATAAAATTGTTTTCTCCCAATCCAACAAAAAATGCCCAAAATAACTACTGCCTCAGAATTATTAAACACCTTTTAAAACCCTTTGTGACAGGTGTAATTAATACTTAGTAGAGTACCTTTTTACCATTTCTTTATACTTGAGTGAATCCATCTCATTCATAAAACAAGTACGTTCATAAATATCATTCAATTACATGTTTCTTGATGGATTCCTGATATATGATCACACTGCACGATTGTAGCCTAGATTTTCTTGTCAAAGACTGTTTTAGGGGATCACGGGCACAACCCTTAGGTCAGAGGCAAATCAACACTATCTCTAGATGTCCAGGTTCGATCGACTTCCCATCTCCCTGAGGCGACCCCCCGATAAAAGGGCCGCCTCGGGGACGGTCCGAGGACCTCACCGAGCCATCCAATCGGTAGTAGCGACGGGCGGTGTGTACAAAGGGCAGGGACTTAATCGACAAGGGCTGGTGACCCGCGCCTACTTGGGGAATAGTTGCAATCCCCTGTCCCCAGCGGGGAAGGCGTTCATAGGATTGCCCGCGCCTCTCGGCATAGGGTAAACACATGTTGAACCAGCCTTTGTAGCTCACGTGCGACCCCGGACTTCAAAGGGCATCACAGACCTGTTATTGCTCCATTTCTCAAGTGGCTTCTGTGCCACAAATCACTCTAAGAAGTTTAGCCTCCGACCGCCGATTCCCCGGGGCGACCCCACCCGCAGGCCCGCGGTAAGAGGTAGGGCACCGAGGAAGGCGAAGCATGGACAACCCACCCCGGGGAGCAGAACGAGGTGCGGACGGCATCGGGAAGGGAACCGAAAGCAACGGGGAGAGGCTGAGGCGACCCACTCGACGCAGAACTGAACCCCCGTCAACCGCATCACACCCCCCCGAACCGATCCAGGGCGGACCGAACCCCCACCAACCCCGATGGGGACCCCCCGCGAATGAGGACCCTCGGAGGGGCCACCCCCAGAGAGGGCCATGTAACTACTTAAAGGCTGGGATCTCGTTCGTTACCGGAATTGACCAGACGAATCGCTCCATGAACTACCAACGGCCATGCACCACCACCCACAGAATCGAGAAAGAGCCAAGAGCCCAAAGACACGTGGTTTCCCGGACGCTGCCCGGCGGGTAATAGTTGTTAACTCAACGCCGCCGGATCGCGGGTCGGCATAGTTTACGGTCGGAACTACGACAGTATCTGATCGTCTTTGATACTCCGACTTTCGTTCTTGATTAATTCTTGGCAAATGCCTTCACTTTCATCCTTCCCACACCGGTCTACGAATTTCACCTCTCTCGGTACGGTACGAATACCCCCGGCCGTCCCTCTTAATCATGACCTTTGGTCTGTCAAACCCACGAAATAGGACAAAGAGAGCGGACAGACACCCCCCAGTGTCTCGGGGGCGTCGGGCATCACACCCGGGCCCCGGCTACCCGGCCGTCTCACGGAAAGCTCCGACTCGCCCCCCGTGGAAGGCCTTATTCCATTATTCCTAGCTCAGTTCATTCAAGGCACGCGTCGGCCTGCTTTGAGCACTCTGTTTTGTTCAAAGTAAACGCACCGAACCCTCCGCCCCCCACATATTCACCACAGCGGACGACCCAGCTAAGGGCCTCTCCGCGGAAGAAGGGAGCAGAGGACACCGGATGAGTAGGGACTAGGTCCTACGACCTCCATCCAGAGACCGGGGGTCACCACCACACCCGAAGAGGGGGGCAGCTTCCCACCACGGTCCGGACGAGCAGAGGCCCGGCAGCCGGGACCCGTCCCCGAATCCAACTACGAGCTTTTTAACTGCAGCAACGTTAACATACGCTATTGGAGCTGGAATTACCGCGGCTGCTGGCACCAGACTTGCCCTCCAATGGGTCCTCACCCACGGATGTAGATTGAGTTCATTTTGGTCACGAAATCTTCAAACCACTATTTTTCTTCACTACCTCCCCGTGTCGGGAATGTGTAATTTGCGCGCCTGCTGCCTTCCTTGGATGTGGTAGCCGTTTCTCAGGCTCCCTCTCCGGAATCGAACCCAGATTCCCCGTTACCCGTGGTCACCACCATAGTCCTGTAGACTACCGTCGAAAGTTGATAGGGCAGACACTCGAATGAGACGTCGCCGCCCCGGAGGGCTCTGCGATCGGCCAAAGGTTATCTAGAGTCACCAAAGCGACCCGACTGGAGTCGGGAGGGTTTTTTCGGTACTGATAAATGCACATATCCGGGGGCCAAGGGGAAGGAGAACCAGTCACCGACCCCCCAATGGCCCCCTTCCAACGCTTCGTTTGCATGTATTAGCTCTGCAATTACCACAGTTATACCAAGTAACATGTGGAGCGATCAAAGGAACCATTACTGATTTAATGAGCCATTCGCAGTTTCACTGTACCAACCCCCGTGTGTACTTAAGACTTGCATGGCTTAATCTTTGAGATAAGCATATGATACTGGCAGGATCAACCAGGCCGATTCTCTGGTTCTCAAACCCGGCTTGGGGAAAGAGAGAGACTCGGTGGTGCGTGGAACTCAACCCCCAAGGAGGAAGAGACACGCACCGTGGAAAGGCTTTTCGAATCGTTTGGCAACTTGGAAAACGCACGATTCAAGGCCCGGACGATGCAGGCTAGGGGCCGGGTCCTTCCCTCATTAGGATCCCGACCCTAAGGCACCACCGACGCGGACCTTTTAACGGACCCAACTGTGGTGGATTAGACCGACCGATCGACTAAGTCTCCCTCGGAACGATTCTGGACAAGCGGACCCCTACCCCATTGTTTAATGGGGGTGGTCCCCGAGCCATAGAGGCTGGAGCACAAGGCGGGAGGATCATTCTAAAAGCTGGTATATATTTCGGATTAGAAGCCTGCCCCTGGTGCTCCGGGTATGCCACATTTAGAACGGGCGTAAAGGACGTCCGTTTAAGGGAAGAGAATGGAAGAGAATTCCTGGCCCCCTCAAAGCATGAGGAGGTCGGCATAGGTTTTACGAAGGGGCCGCGATCTGTAGGCCGAGCCCCTGCGAACTTCCAGCCACGGTCTGTGTAAGACCGATCCGTGTCACCTCTAATGCGCTCTTTGCCTCCGGCCGTTTCCAGCACGGGGCCCGGTGGTGCACTCCCAAGTTCCCACAGAGGGGAAAATCTGGGAGATCCCACATTAGACCAGCGGAAAGCCGGTCTTCGCCTTGGGGGTTTGTATGCCCCCTTTGACTCGCGCACGGGCAAGAATCAATGATTTTAAAACGGGGTCAACTGCCGGCAGGCGGCCCGTTCCACCCGCCCCGCAAGTGGGCAGGTGGTCGGTGGCCTGTGGACCCGCCGCTCGGATTCATTTAGGAGGAACCATAGGGGTACACCCTCATACGCTCAACCCCCTCACGCCCAGGGAAGTTGTCACCTCCCTGGGCATATATCGAACGAATCATCGGGGTTGAAGAGGAGGCCACCCAAACCATCCCCTTAGCCGAGAGGGGTGCCAGTCCTCGGGCTTTGGTATTCGCATCACCAGGGTCTACGGATGTCTCGACTTAGGTTTTGAAATCATCCAGAAAGGGGGGGCCGGTCTTACCACCACCCTAGCCCAGAGGGGTGCCAGTCCTCGGGCTTTGGTATTCGCATCACCGGGGTCTAGAGATGTCTCGACTTAGGTTTTGAAATCATCCAGAAAGGGGGGGCCGGTCTTACCACCACCCTAGCCCAGAGGGGTGCCAGTCCTCAGGCTTTGGTATTCGCATCACCGGGGTCTACGGATGTCTCAACTTAGGTTTTGAAATCATCCAGAAAGGGGGACCGGTCTTACCACCACCCTAGCCCAGAGGGGTGCCAGTCCTCGGGCTTTGGTATTCGCATCACCGGGGCCTACGGATGTCTCGACTTAGGTTTTGAAATCATCCAGAAGGGGGGGCCGGTCTTACCACCACCCTAGCCCAGAGGGGTCCCAGTCCTCGGGCTTGAAATTCGCATCACCGGGGTCTACGGATGTCTCAACTTAGGTTTTGAAATCATCCAGAAAGGGGGGGTCGGTCTTACCACCACCCTAGCCCAGAGGGGTGCCAGTCCTCGGGCTTTGGTATTCGCATCACCGGGGCCTACGGATGTCTCGACTTAGGTTTTGAAATCATCCAGAAGGGGGGGCCGGTCTTACCACCACCCTAGCCCAGAGGGGTGCCAGTCCTCGGGCTTGAAATTCGCATCACCGGGGTCTACGGATGTCTCAACTTAGGTTTTGAACACTTCCAGAGGGGGGGCCGTGCTTACCACCACCCTAGCCCAGAGGGTGTCACTCCACGGGCTTGAAATTCGCATCACCGGGGTCTACGGATGTCTCAACTTAGGTTTTGAACACTTCCAGAGGGGGGGCCGCGCTTACCACCACCCTAGCCCAGAGGGCGTCACTCCTCGGGCTTCAAATTCGCATAATCGGGGTCTATGGATGTCTCGACTTCCAGTGAGATTAGGCGTAAAACTCACAATATTCATGCCCAGGCATATTCACCCGAATGCTCTGGTTCTCTGGGTCGGCATGAATTTCACAAAGGGCCCCCTAACTCCGGAGCTCCCTATCGGCCAATAAATTAGGAACACCTCTTTCTGGGCTTAGGTAAGGCTTGCCCCCGGTCCCTACCTCCGGGGGCATATTCACCCGAATGCTCTGGTTCTCTGAGTCGGCCTGAATTTGAACGAACACCGCTCCCCCCCCTACCTCCGGAGCTCCCTATCGGCCAATACATTAAGAACACCTCATCCTGGGCTTAGGTAAGGCTTGCCCCCGGTCCCGGTCACTACCTCCGGGGCCTTATTCAACCAAATTCCCTGGTTCCCTAAGTCGGCCTCATTCACACGATCGCCCCACTCCTAAACCCCAGAGCTTCCCATCGGCCAATACATTAAGAACACCTCATCCTGGGCTTAGATAAGGCTTGCCCTCGGTCCCGGTCCCTACCTCTGGGGGCTTATTCACCCAAATGCTCTGGTCCCCTGAGTCGGCCTGAATTTGAACGAACACCCCCCTACCTCCGGAGCTCCCTATCGGCCAATACATTAAGAACACCTCTTTCTGGGCTTTAGGTAAGGCTTGACCCTGGTCACTACCTCCGGGGGCTTATTCAACCCAACGCCCTGGTTCCCTGAACCGGCCTTATTCAAACAATCTCTCCGCCACCTAACCTCCGGAGCTTCCTTTCGGCCATAACATTAAAAACACCTATTTCTGGGCTAAGATAAGGCTTGTGCCCGCTCCCTACCTCCGGGGACATCTTCCCATACCCTCAGCCAAGCCCTGGTACCCTAAATTGGCCTCATTCAAACCATCGCCCCAGTCAGAACCTCTGTGAATAAGACCCCCATCTCCGCCCCCACACATGCCCGAGCCATGGTCCCCCAACTCGGCCTCACTCACACCATCGCCCCGAGGCCCCCCGCGGGGCTCAACCTCCAGGAACCCAGCGCACCACTCGAATTCACCGCGTGAATTACGGTTCTATATCGCCCCAGGCTCAGAGCACTTTTTTCAGCCATGGGACCTCAAGGGGAGGCCCTTCTTGGCTCCGTCAATATTCCTTAGTCTCATTCCGCCCACTGCGAGACCTGAAATTTTAGACCGCGTGAATTACGGTTCTCTATCGCCCCGGGCTCGGAGCACATTTTTCGGCCATGGGACCTCCAAGGGAGGCCCTTCTTGGCTCCCTCAATATTCCTTAAGTTTCATTCTGCCACTGTGAGACCTGCAAGGTACATCCAGGACTATTTAAGGGAGCAACCTGCCTCCCTATGTCCGCCACCGGCTCCCTCTAACCGGTGTACGGACTCTCGGGGCCCGCGCCCCAGAGAACCAGAGGTTCAGAAATTGCACTAAGTCATGACATCCAGGACTTTTTAAGGGAGCGACCTGCCTCCCTATGCCCGCCACCGGCTCCCTCTAACCGGTGTACGGACTCTCGGGGCCCGCGCCCCCAGAGAACCAGAGGTTCAAAAATTGCACTAAGTCCAATTTTCGCCCACTACGAGACCTGAAACCAACATCCAGGATTTCACAGGGGAGTACCCTCCTCCCCTATGCCCGCCACTGGCTCCCTCTAACCGGTGTACGGAGTCTCTGGGGCCCGTGCTAAGTCCAATTTTCACCCACTGCGAGACCTGGATCGAACCTTGGGCACGGACGTATCGCTCCTTCTAGGCGGGATTCCGACTTAGAGGCGTTTCCGTCCGTCCCTGAGCCCGCCTTAGGACACCTGCGTTACGCTTTGACAGGTGTACCGCCCCAGTCAAACTCCCCACCTGTCACTGTCCCTGGAGGAACTCGCCCCAGGGTGAGGAAGGGCCAACCCCGTGCGAGCTTGCCTCCGACCCGCAAGGGGAAGGACCCCCCCCCCACCAGGGCCTTAGCACCTTTGAACAAGGAACCCCAGCAAGGCAAAGGTTCCCATCGACACCCTCACCGGGTTAGTGAGGTAACGTGTAAGAGTAGTGGTATTTCACGGACGACCCGTCCCGGTGCTGGCAATCGGCGGGCCTCCCACTTATTCTACACCCCTTAAGTTGCCTCACAGTGACAGACTAGAGTCAAGCTCAACAGGGTCTTCTTTCCCCGCTGATTCCGCCAAGCCCGTTCCCTTGGCTGTGGTTTCGCTAGATAGTAGGTAGGGACAGTGGGAATCTCGTTAATCCATTCATGCAGGTCACCAATTAAATGACGAGGCATTTAGCTATGTTCGACAGAGCGGGCTACTCTGTTTCGGAGGTTTTAACGCTGCCCCCTACAGCGCCGTTGATTGTCTTGATCCATCTCGGCCCATCCTAGAGATAGATATCCTTGTCCACTCCGCATCGGTCTGTGTCTGCTTTCTCGGTCTCAACGGGTTCGTCACTGTTCCTTGTCCGTGGTGGATTACCTGTGAACACAAGCAGGGGGTTGAACACAGATCGAATCCGGCCGTATATTTGTTTTAAACCGTCAAACATAGTGGAGCTGAATGGATTAACCAGGCTAGTCCCGCCCTTGGCACCGCAGGCGGATATCCAGAGTGAGATAGGGCGGGGAAGCCCGCACGCCATAAACCGAAGCAGATACTGTATACCTCAATACCTTCCCACTCACAGAAGAGAACGGGTCATGACGGAACCAACTTAACCACCACCCCTCCCTCGTAAGGGAGTCTGACCGGCTAGACCACACATGTCATGTCCGCATCGGGCCAACCAACCAGGCACGAAGAACCCATCACGGGAAGAAGTTCCCCGTCACCAAGTCACTATTTTTGTTTTCTACCCTGCTTGTATATGGTACCTGGCCAGGCCAGCACGTCCACCTCAGTCGAAACCAGGCTGGCGCTCCTTCCCAGTGTAGTCACTGCGTTAGAGTCTTTAAGCCATCCCATCGTGCCATTGACCGACACAGGACTGGTAGGTTATACACTCATCCAAAGGTCACTAGGGACAGCCGTTTTGCCGTTACCTCATGGGCCTAAGGGTCGGCGATCTCCCATGATATGCTACCAGCACAGTCCGTCCATTCAGCTAGGAAGCTTGACCTATTCACGCCTTTGCCTCTAGCCTCATAGATCGACCGTCACCAGCGCACAACAAAGAGAATCAACTCGTCCTTTGCCCATGAGGATGAGTTTTCACCCTACCTAATAAAGTGTGGGTCGGAGACCCCCGCCCAAAGTCAACCAACAGCCTACCCTGAGGGGCTTGCCATAGTGGTGGTCCCCGCCCCAGGGAACCAGCACTTGAATACCCGTGCTACAACCTGCTAGCGTGAAGTGCCCGGGGAGACCTGGCTAATGTGAACGATCGGTCAGTCCGTCACATGGGGAGCCTCTCTTAGCCGCCCTGACCGCACAGGACGTTTCCAGGTGATACCACGAGGAGGTGGAGGTATTGTGCCGGTATTTAGCCTTAGATGGAGTTTACCACCCACTTTGGGCTGCATTCCCAAGCAACCCGATTCTGAGAAGCCCGATCTACCCGGCGGAACGCGGGACTCGCTACCGGGTTTTCACCGTCTATGGGAAGAAGCCACATTCGCGAGGACTTGGTCCCGCGTCCGCACCGAGACGGATCTTCGGACTTCCGTACGCTACATTTCCCGGCCCACCCCGGTCAGGGGAAAGTGGGATTCAGTGCTGGGCTCTTCCCTCTTCGCTCGCCGCTACTAGGGGAATCCTTGTTAGTTTCTCTTCCTCCGCTTACTGATATGCTTAAATTCTCGTCTGATCTGAGGTCGCACTCAGAGGCTTGTTTTGTGGGGGCGAGGGCGAGGGGTGAGAGCCCGGTACTCGACCGAACTCCGCACCATCCCGGCCGCTCGCTCGCTCGCTCGCCGTATTTCGGTGCTTGCCACCCCGCGTCCAACAGCGTGGAGCCCGCTCGGGACTCGGGGAGAAACCATAATGGATGTGGACCCAGACCTACTCGGCTCTCCCTCCGTCCGTACGGCGCTCTCTCGCAACACGGGGGTGTGGGGTGGCTCGGAACCGAGTCTGCATTTAGGAAGACGAAGGGCCGTTCCGAGGGGGAACGAAAGAAGCCTTTGGAACATAGTGAGTTTTTCAGGCCCGAGTAGGTGCCCAAGTTACGTGCTTTTAAGAGACCGGAATGGCTTATCATGGGGGGTGGGCCTCGCCAATTCCAGCGAGGCCTGGGTTGGTTTGAGATTTTAACGAGGCTCGCGTACGGGTCCTGGTCTAAGGTTTTTCACCAGGCGTGTGCTCTAGGCCACGCTCTCCCCCCCGGATGAGCGGGCCTGGTGGTGCGCTCCCAAGTCCCCCGCTTAGGGGGAAGCGCTGGGTAGATCCCACCTAGTCTGGACCGGCGGGCACCGGCCGTCTCCTTCGGGTGTTAACGCATCCGGGGTTCGTAAGGCCCCTTCAACTTGCGCACCGGCCCTTAGACTATTACAATGGTCAGTCTCTGCAAAGCCCGCGTCAGGGAGGCGAGATAGTGCCCCCACCCTTCGGATACATGCGCTCTTAAGCTCCGCTCTAACCCGTGAGGGAAAGAGTTTTGCCCGGCGGTACGCTCGTCCCCCACCCCCTATGCCGGGGGTGGGTTCAGGGAGATCCCACCAAGGCCGGCGAACACCGGCCAACGCCCTGGGGGTCCGTAAGCCCCTTTGACTCGCACATGCACAACAGCCTTGAATGATCAATTTTGGTTTAACAACCAGCGGGCGGCTCCGATACCACTCGTCTCCCCGCGAGCGGGGGTGGTGGACCGGGAGACCTATGCACCCAAGGCGGTCCTCGCATAACCCCGAGTTCCGAGGCCGGCTCGCTACGTCCACCCCGGAGGGGAGACTCACGTCAGCCGACGACGAAAGGTACGAGGCGTCTGCGGTCCATACTTTTAAGGTACCCACCGGGGGGATTTGGCCTTTCGAGACCGACTCGACTACCAGCATGGAGGGCGGGTGCCCACCACGGCCAGGTCACCGTTAGTGATCCTTCCGCAGGTTCCCCTACGAAAACCTTGTTACGACTTTTACTCCCTCTAGATGCCCAGGTTCGATCCACTTCCCACCTCAACGAGGCAACCCCCCGGTAAAGGGGCACCTCGGGGACGGTCCGAGGACCTCACCAGGCCATCCAATCGGTAGTAGCGACGTGCGATGTGTACAAAGGGCAGGGACTTAATAGACGCGGGCTGGTGACCCAGCTTACAAGTTACAAGTTACAATCCCCTATCCCCAGCGGGGAAGGCGTTCATAGGATTGCCCAGGCCTTTTGGCATAGGATGGATGCACATGCTGAACCAGCCAGTGTAACTCACGTGCGGCCCCGGGCGTCTAAGGGCATCACAGACCTGTTATTGCCCCGAATCTCATACGGCTTTGCCTCGCCCCGGATCGCTCTAAGAAGTTCGGCGACCAACCGCTGACCCCTCGGGCCGCCTGCCCGCACACCTAGCAGGGACCCAGGGAGGGCCGTGTAACTTTTTAAGGCACAGGGTCTCGTCCGTTATCGGATTCAACCAGACAAATCACTCCACTCCACAGTAAAATTACCAACAAACTACCAACGGCCATGCACCACCACCCACAGAATCAAGAAAGAGCCATCAATCTGTCAATCCTTACTGTGTCCGGGCCAGGTGAGTTTCCCCATGTTGAGTCAAGTTAAGCCGCAAGTTCCACTCCTTGTGGTTCCCTTCCGTCAATTCCTTTAAGTTTCAGCTTTGCAACCATACTCCCCCCAGAGCCCAAAGACTCGTGGTTTCCCTCATGCTGCCCGGCGGGTCATGGTCGCTAACCTAACGCCACCGGATCGCGGGTCGGCATAGTTTACGGTCGGAACTACGACGGTACCTGATCGTCTTCGCTCCCCCGACTTTCGTTCTTGATTAATGAAAACATTCTTGGCCCACACCGGTCAACGAATTTCACCTCTGTCGGTGTGGTACGAATGCCCCCGGCTGTCCCTCTTAATCATTGCCCTCGGTCCTTAAAACCCACGAAATAGGACAGTGAAAGCCCCGGAGCCCCACTCCGGAACGACCAGCCGTACCGAAAGAGAGACCCCGACGCCCCGCGGAGGGCCCTATTCCATTATTCCTAGCTCAGTCAGTCATGGCACGTGTCGGCCTGCTTTGAGCACTCTGCTTTGTTCAAAGTAAACGCTCCGGACCCTCCAACCCACCATGCACCGCAGTGAAGTACCCAGCTAAGGGCTTTTCTGCGGCTGGCGAGCAGAGGACACCGGTGGTAGGGACCAGGTCTCACAACCCACCCGGAGACAGAGAGTCACCCCCGAAGGAGCTTCTCAGCCATCCGGACAGTCCAGGGGATCCGAGACCAGTCCCCAAATCCAAGTACGAGCCTTTTAACTGCAGCAATCTTAGCATACGCTATTGGAGCTGGAATAACCGCGGCTGCTGGCACCAGACTTGCCCTCCAATGGGTTCTCACTCACGGATGTAGATTGAGTTCATTTCGGTTACGCTCCACAGGATCATAGGACCCGCATCGATATTTTTCGTCACTACCTCCCCGTGTCGGGAATGGATAATTTGCACGCCTGCTGCCTTCCTTGGATGTGGTAGCCGTTTCTCAGGCTCCCTCTCCGGAATCGAACCCAGATTCCCCGTTACCCGTGGTCACCACGTTAGGCTCGTAGCCTGCTGTCAAAAATTGATAGGGCAGACACTCGAATGATACGTCGCCACCCCGGAGGGCTTAACGATCGGCCAAAGGTTATCTAGAGTCACCAAAGCGACCCGACCGGAGCCGGGAGGGTTTTTCGGTTCTGATAAATGCACGTATCCGGGAGACAGGGGCCGAGAGAATCTTTCATGCCGACCCCCAGAACCCTTCCAACGCTTCATTTGCATGTATTAGCTCTGGAATTACTACAGTTATACTAAGTAACGTGTGGAGCGATCAAAGGAACCATAACTGATTTAATGAGCCATTCGCAGTTTCACTGTACCAAACTGTGTGTACTTAGACTTGCATGGCTTAATCTTTGAGACAAGCATATGATACTGGCAGGATCAACCAGACCGATCCCCCTGGATCTCAAACCCTGGCTGAGGAAAGAGAGGGGGCGCATGGTGACAGTGAGAATAATCTCAAGGGACACCAGCGAAGAGGATCGAATGCAACCCCGCTGTGGGGGTCTGCAATCGGCTCCGCAACTTGGAAAACGTATGATTTTCGCCCGGACGATGCAGGCTAGGGGCCGGGTCCTTCCCTCAAACGGATCCCGACCCTAAGGCACCACCGACGTTCCCCTCGGAACAATTCTGGGCAAGTGGACGCCTATTACGGGCATCCACGAGCCATGGAGGCTGGGAGCACAAGGCGGGGAGGATCGTTCTAAGCACAGTATTTCGGCTTAGAAGCCTGCCCCTGGTGCTCCGCGTATACCGAACTCAAATGGTCGTAAAGGACGGCTGTTAAGGGAAGAGAATGGAAGAGAATCCTGGCCCCCTCAAAGCGCGAGGAGCTCGGCATAGGTTTACGGTTTGCCCCCAGAGCCTACGGAAGTCTGCGTTTAAGAAGACGAAGGGTCGATCCGTAGGCCGACCCTGCGAACTTCCAGCCGCGGTCTGTGGAAGACCGATCCGTGTCACCTCTAATGCACTCTTTGCCTCCGGCCGTTTCCAGCCGGGGCCCAGTGGTGCGCTCCCACGTCCCGCTTAAAGGAGGGGAAAGGTCGGGAGATCCCACGGACCGGCGTATAACCGCCGGCCAACGCATCGGGGGTTACGCGGCCCCGTCGACTCGCGCACGGACAAATTTATGGGTTTAAAAAGGCACGGGCAAATTTATGGGTTTAAAAAGCGGGAAAATCCTCATACGTTCGACCCCCCGGTGCCCAGGGAAGTTGACCCTCCCCGGGCAGGCATATCGAACGAATCATCGGTTGGAAAATTACTCTTTCGGGATGGGGGAAACCCCTCATACGCTCAACCCCCCATGCCCAGGAATGTTTTACCTTCCCAGGCATACATTGAACGAATTATCGGGGTGGAAACGGGCTTAACCGGGTTAACACAATCGATGGGGCGGCCCGTTCCACCCGCCCCACAAGTGTGCAGATGGTCAGTGGCCTATAGACCCACAGGCCGTCCCAATACCACCGTGATACGAGATCCGGGGTTGGGACTCGACCTTAAAGATACCCGGTCGAGGCGGACCGAGTGGAAACCACTCGGAATTATGACAGTGACGCCACTGACAGGCCCCACAGACCTTGGGGACCACTCCCCATCGCTCTGCCCGGCACCTGGGTTGGAAACCGGGACTAATTTCGTCAGTAATACGCAATTCGTCTCAATGATCTTACTGGTCCATACGCCCGGACGGGTGACATCGAACGCGACCGAGAAAGATAAACGCCGCATAATTTTCATAATGGCCCTGTGAATATAGCATTTGACATGATGCAATATGGAGAAATTGAGCATTTGTCTAAATTCACTGGATGCTATCACTTTAATTTCAAAGTGTCTCAATAATTAGAAAAGCTCACTGAAGACACAATATAATAGAATATTAATACCCTGAATATGAAGATATTTTGATGTGGATTTTTTTTAATTGCCCTATAACAGCAGTGGACATGATAGAATATGTGGAGAAATCATGCATGTGCCTAAATTTATTGGACATTTTCTCTTTTTTATCAAAGAGTCTCAAACATCTAAAAGGCTCACTAAAGACACAATATAACAGACGATTAATATCCTGAAGATGAATAAATTTTGCTCTGGATTTTTTTTATAATGACCTTGTAAACACAGCAATGGAGGTAATAGAATTATGTGGAGAAATTGCGCATTTGTCTAAATTCACTGGATATTATCTTTTTATTTTCAAACTGTCTCAAAAATGTAAAAGGCTCATCGAAGACACAATATCACAGACTATAAACGTCCTCAAGATGAAGAAATTCTACTGTGGAATTTTTTTCATAATGGCCCTGGGAATACAGCATTTGACATGATAGAATATGGAGAAATTGCACATTTGTCTAAATTCACTGGATATTTTCTCTATATTTTCAATTAGTCTCAAAAATCTAAAAGGCTCACTGAAGACACAATATAACAGACGATTAATATACTGAATATGAAGAAATGTTGCTGTGGAATTTTTTTCATAATGACCTTGTAAACACAGCATTGGACAGAATAGAATTATGTGAGAAATTGCACATTTGTCTAAATTCACTGAATATTTTCCCTTTATTTTCAATGAGTCTCAAACAACTAACAAGGCTCACTGACGACACAATATAACATACTATAAATATCCTGAAGATGAAGATGTTTTGATGTGGAAGTTTTTTCATCATGACCGTATAAACACAGCATTAGAGGTGATAGAATATATGGAGGAATTGCGCATTTGGCTAAATTCACTGGATATTATCTCTTTATTTTCAAAGTGTCTCAAAAATCTAAAAGGCTCATTGAAGACACAATATTACAGACTATAAACATCCTCAAGATTAAGAAATTTTACTGTGGAATTTCTTTTGTAGTGGTCATGTGACTATAACATTTGACATGATCGAATATGTGGAGAAATTGCGCATTTTTCTAAATTCACTGGATATTTTCCCTTTATTTTCAAAGTGTCTCAAAAATGTAAAAGGCTCATTGAAGACACAATATTACAGACTATAAACATCCTCAAGATTAAAAAATTTTACTGTGGAGTTTTTTTCATAATGGCCCTGTGAATAAAGCATTTGACATGATAGAATACGGAGAAATTGCGCATTTGTCTAAATTCAATGGACATTTTCTCTTTATTTTCAATGAGTCTCAAAAATCTAACAGGCTAACTGAAGACACAATATAACATACTATAAATATCCTGAAGATGAAGATATTTAGATGTGGAATTTTTTTTTATAATTACCGTATAATCACAGCATTAGAGGTGATAGAATATGAGGAGGAATTGCGCATTTGGCTAAATTCACTGGATATTTTCCCTTTTTTTTCAAAGTGTCTCAAAAATGTAAAAGGCTCACTGACGACACAATATTACAGACTATAAACATCCTCAAGATGAAGAAATTTTACTGAGGAATTTTTTTCATAATGGCCCTGTGAATATAGCATTTGACATGATAAAATATGGAGAAATTGCGCATTTGTCTAAATTCACTGGATGCTATCAATTTATTTTCAAAGTGTCTCAATAATTAGAAAAGCTGACTGAAGACACAATATAACAGAATATTAATACCCTGAATATGAAGATATTTTGATGTGGATTTTTTTTTAATTGCCCTTTAACAGCAGTGGACATGATAGAATATGTGGAGAAATCATGCATGTGCCTAAATTAATTGGACATTTTCTCTTTTTTATCAAAGAGTCTCAAACATCTAAAAGGCTCACTGAAGACACAATATAACATACTATAAATATCCTGAAGATGAAGATATTTAGATGTGGAATTTCTTTTATAATGACCGTATATAAACACAGCATTAGAGGTGGTAGGATATGAGGAGGAATTGCGCATTTGGCTAAATTCACTGGATATTTTCCCTTTATTTTCAAACTGTCTCAAAAATGTAAAAGGCTCATCGAAGACACAATATTGCAGACTATAAACATCCTCAAGATGAAGAAATTCTACTGTGGAATGTTTTTCATAATGGCCCTGTGAATACAGCATTTGACATGATAGAATATGGAGAAATTGCACATTTGTCTAAATTCACTGGATATTTTCTCTTTATTTTCAATGAGTCTCAAAAATCTAAAAGGCTCACTGAAGACAAAATATAACAGACGATTAATATACTGAAGATGAAGAAATGTTGCTGTGGAATTTTTTTCATAATGACCTTGAAAGCACAGTATTACACAGAATATAATTATGTGGAGAAATTGCACATTTGTCTAAATTCACTGGATATTTTCTCTTTATTTTCAATGAGTCTCAAACATCTAACAGGTTCACTGAAGACACAATATAACATACTATAAATATCCTGAAGATGAAGATGTTTTGATGTGGAAGTTTTTTCATCATGACAGTATAAACACAGCATTAGAGGTGATAGAATATATGGAGGAATTGCAAATTTGTCTAAATTCACTGGATATTATCTCTTTATTTTCAAAGTGTCTCAAAAATCTAAAAGGCTCATTGAAGACACAATATTACAGACTATAAACATCCTCAAGATTAAGAAATTTTACTGTGGAATTTATTTTGTAGTGGCCTTGTGAATATAGCATTTGACATGATCGAGCATGGAGAAATTGCGCATTTTTCTAAATTCAATGGATATTTTCTCTTTATTTTCAATGAGTCTCAAAAATCTAACAGGCTCACTGAAGACACAATATAACATTCTATAAAAATCCTGAAGATGAAGACATTTAGATGTGTAATTTCTTTTATAATGACCTTGTAAACACAGCATTAGAGGTAATAGAATTATGTGGAGAAATTGTGCATTTGTCTAATTTCACTGGATATTATCTCTTTATTTTCAAATTCTACTGTGGAATGTTTTTCATAATGGCCCTGTGAATACAGCATTTGACATGATAGAATATGGAGAAATTGCACATTTGTCTAAATTCACTGGATATTTTCTCTTTATTTTCAATGAGTCTCAAACATCTAACAGGTTCACTGAAGACACAATATAACATACTATAAATATCCTGAAGATGAAGATATTTTGATGTGGAAGTTTTTTTCATAATGACCGTATAAACACAGCATTAGAGGTGATAGAATGTATGGAGGAATTGCGCATTTGTCTAAATTCACTGGATATTATCTCTTTATTTTCAAAGTGTCTCAAGAATCTAAAAGGCTCATTGAAGACACAATTATACAGACTATAAACATCCTCTAGATTAAGAAATTTTACTGTGGAATATCTTTTGTAGTGGCCCTGTGAATATAGCATTTGACATGATCGAATATGGAGAAATTGCGCATATTTCTAAATTCAATGGATATTTTCTCTTTATTTTCAATGAGTCTCAAAAATCTAACAGACCCACTGAAGAAACAATATAACATACTATAAATATCCTGAAGATGAAGTTATTTAGATGTGGAATTTTTTTTATAATGACCATACAAACACAGCATTAGGGGTGTTAGAATTATGTGGAGAAATTGCGCATTTGTCTAAATTCACTGGATATTATCTCTTTATTTTCAAAGTGTCTCAAAAATCTAAAAGGCTCAATGAAGACACAATATTACAGACTATAAACATCCTCAAGATGAAGACATTTTACTGAGGAATTTTTTTCATAATGGCCCTGTGAATATAGCATTTGACATGATAAAATATGGAGAAATTACGCATTTGTCTAAATTCACTGGATGCTATCAATTTATTTTCAAAGTGTCTCAATAATTAGAAAAGCTCACTGAAGACACAATATAACAGAATATTAATACCCTGAATATGAAGATATTTTGATGTGGATTTTTTTTTTAATTGCCCTTTAACAGCAGTGGATATGATAGAATATGTGGAGAAATCATGCATGTGCCTAAATTAATTGGACATTTTCTCATTTTTATAAAAGGGTCTCAAACATCTAAAAGGCTCACTGAAGACACAATATGACAGAAGATTAATATCCTGAAGATGAATAAATTTTGCTGTGGATTTTTTTTATAATGACCTTGTAAACACAACATTAGAGGTAATAGAATTATGTGGAGAAGTTGCGCATTTGTCTAAATTCACTGGATATTATTTCTTTATTTTCAAACTGTCTCAAAAATGTAAAAGGCTCATCGAAGACACAATATTACAGACTATAAAGGTCCTCAAGATGAAGAAATTCTACTGTGGAATGGTTTTCATAATGGCCCTGTGAATACAGCATTTGACATGATAGAGTATGGAGAAATTGCACATTTGTCTAAATTCACTGGATATTTTCTCTTTATTTTCAATGAGTCTCAAACATCTAACAGTTTCACTGAAGACACAATACAACATACTATAAATATCCTGAAGATGAAGATATTTTGATGTGGAAGTTTTTTCATAATGACCGTATAAACACAGCATTAGAGGTGATAGAATATATGGAGGAATTGCGCATTTGTCTAAATTCAATGGATATTATCTCTTTATTTTCAAAGTGTCTCAAAAATCTAAAAGGCTCATTGAAGACACAATATTACAGACTATAAACATCCTCAAGATTAAGAAATGTTACTGTGGAATTTCTTTTGTAGTGGCCCTGTGAATATAGCATTTGACATGATCGAATATGGAGAAATTGCGCATTTTTCTAAATTCAATGGACATTTTCTCTTTATTTTCAATGCATGTGCCTAAATTAATTGGACATTTTCTCTTTTTTATCAAAGAGTCTCAAACATCTAAAAGGCTCACTGAAGACACAATATAACAGATGATTATTATCCTGAAGATGAATAAATTTTGCTGTGGATTTTTTTTATAATGACCTTGTAAACACAGCATTAGAGGTAATAGAATTATGTGGAGAAATTGCGCATTTTTCTAAATTCAATTAATATTTTCTCTCTATTTTCAATGACTCTCAAAAATCTAAAAGGCTCACTGAAGACACAATATAACATACTATAAATATCCTGAAGATGAAGATATTTAGATGTGGAATTTTTTTTATAATGAGCGTACAAACACAGCATTAGGGGTGATAGAATTATGTGGAGAAATTGCGCATTTGTCTAAATTCACTGGATATTATCTCTTTATTTTCAAACTGTCTCAAAAATGTAAAAGGCTCATCGAAGACACAATATTACAGACTATAAACGTCCTCAAGATGAAGAAATTCTAATGTGGAATGGTTTTCATAATGGCCCTGTGAATACAGCATTTGACATGATAGAGTATGGAGAAATTGCACATTTGTCTAAATTCACTGGATATTTTCTCTTTATTTTCAATGAGTCTCAAAAATCTAAAAGGCTCACTGAAGACAAAATATAACAGACGATTAATATACTGAAGATGAAGAAATGTTGCTGTGGAATTTTTTTCATAATGACCTTGTAAACACAGCATTAGACAGAATAGAATTATGTGGAGAAATTGCACATTTGTCTAAATTCACTGGATATTATCTCTTTATTTCCAAAGTGTCTCAAAAATCTTAAAGGCTCATTGAAGACACAATATTACAGACTATAAGCATCCTCAAGATTAAGAAATTTTACTGTGGAGTTTTTTTCATAATGGCCCTGTGAATATACCATTTGACATGATAGAATATGGAGAAATTGCGAATTTTTCTAAATTCAATGGATATTTTCTCTTTATTTTCAATGAGTCTCAAAAATCTAACAGGCTCACTGAAGACACAATATAACATACTATAAATATCCTGAAGATGAAGATATTTAGATGTGGAATTTGTTTTATAATGACCGTACAAACACAGCATTAGGGGTGATAGAATTATGTGGAGAAATTGCGCAATTGTCTAAATTCACTGAATATTATCTCTTTATTTTCAAACTGTCTCAAAAATGTAAAAGGCTCATCAAAGACACAATATTACAGACTATAAACGTCCTCAAGATGAAGAAATTCTACTGTGGAATGTTTTTCATAATGGCCCTGTGAATACAGCATTTGACATGATAGAATATGGAGAAATTGCACATTTGTCTAAATTCACTGGATATTTTCTCTTTATTTTCAATGAGTCTCAAACATCTAACAGGTTCACTGAAGACAAAATATTACATACTATAAATATCCTGAAGATGAAGATATTTAGATGTGGAATTATTTTTATAATGACCGTATAAACACAGCATTAGAGGTGATAGAATATGAGGAGGAATTGCGCATTTGGCTAAATTCACTGGATATTTTCCCTTTATTTTCAAAGTGTCTCAAAAATGTAAAAGGCTCACTGACGACACAATATTACAGACTAAAAACGTCCTCAAGATGAAGAGATTCTACTGTGGAATGTTTTTCATAATGGCCCTGTGAATACAGCATTTGACATGATAGAATGTGGAGAAATTGCACATTTGTCTAAATTCACTGGGTATTTTCTCTTTATTTTCAATGAGTCTCAAAAATCTAAAAGGCTCAGTGAAGACAAAATATAACAGACGATTAATATACTGAAGATGAAGAAATGTTGCTGTGGAATTTTTTTCATAATGACCTTGTAAACACAGCATTAGACAGAATAGAATTATGTGGAGAAATTGCACATTTGTCTAAATTCACTGGATATTATCTCTTTGTTTCCAAAGTGTCTAAAAATCTTAAAGGCTCATTGAAGACACAATATTACAGACTATAAACATCCTCAAGATTAAGAAATTTTACTGTGGAGTTTTTTCATAATGGCCCTGTGAATATACCATTTGACATGATAGAATATGGAGAAATTGCGAATTTTTCTAAATTCAATGGATATTTTCTCTTTATTTTCAATGAGTCTCAAAAATCTAACAGGCTCACTGAAGACACATTATAACATACTATAAATATCCTGAAGATGAAGATATTTAGATGTGGAATTTGTTTTATAATAACCGTATAAACACAGCATTAGAGGTGATAGAATATGAGGAGGAATTGCGCATTTGGCTAAATTCACTGGATATTTTCCCTTTATTTTCAAAGTGTCTCAAAAATGTAAAAGGCTCACTGACGACACAATATTACAGACTAAAAACGTCCTCAAGATGAAGAGATTCTACTGTGGAATGTTTTTCATAATGGCCCTGTGAATACAGCATTTGACATGATAGAATATGGAGAAATTGCACATTTGTCTAAATTCACTGGATATTTTCTCTTTATTTTCAATGAGTCTCAAAAATCTAAAAGGCTCACTGAAGACAAAATATAACAGACGATTAATATACTGAAGATGAAGAAATGTTGCTGTTGAATTTTTTTCATAATGACCTTGTAAACACAGCATTAGACAGAATAGAATTATGTGGAGAAATTGCACATTTGTCTAAATTCACTGGATATTTTCTCTTTATTTTCAATGAGTCTCAAACATCTAACAGGTTCACTGAAGACACAATATAACATACTATAATTATCCTGAAGATGAAGATATTTTGATGTGGAAGTTTTTTCATAATGACCGTATAAACAGAGCATTAGAGGTGATAGAATATATGGAGGAATTGTGCATTTGTCTAAATTCACTTGATATTATCTCTTTATTTTCAAACTGTCTCAAAAATGTAAAAGGCTCATCGAAGACACAATATTACAGACTATAAACATCCTCAAGATGAAGAAATTCTACTGTGGAATGTGTTTCATAATGGCCCTGTGAATACAGCATTTGACATGATAGAATGTGGAGAAATTGCACATTTGTCTAAATTCACTGGGTATTTTCTCTTTATTTTCAATGAGTCTCAAAAATCTAAAAGGCTCACTGAAGACAAAATATAACAGACGATTAATATACTGAAGATGAAGAAATGTTGCTGTGGAATTTTTTTCATAATGACCTTGTAAACACAGCATTAGACAGAATAGAATTATGTGGAGAAATTGCACATTTGTCTAAATTCACTGGATATTATCTCTTTATTTCCAAAGTGTCTCAAAAATCTTAAAGGCTCATTGAAGAAACAATATTACAGACTATAAACATCCTCAAGATTAAGAAATTTTACTGTGGAGTTTTTTTTTCATAATGGCCCTGTGAATATACCATTTGACATGATAGAATATGGAGAAATTGCGCATTTTTCTAAATTCAATGGATATTTTCTCTTTATTTTCAATGAGTCTCAAAAATCTAACAGGCTCACTGAAGACACAATATAACATACTATAAATATCCTGAAGATGAAGATATTTAGATGTGGAATTTGTTCTATAATGACCGTACAAACACAGCATTAGGGGTGATAGAATTATGTGGAGAAATTGCGCAATTGTCTAAATTCACTGAATATTATCTCTTTATTTTCAAACTGTCTCAAAAATTTAAAAGGCTCATCGAAGACACAATATTACAGACTATAAACGTCCTCAAGATGAAGAAATTCTACTGTGGAATGTTTTTCATAATGGCCCTGTGAATACAGCATTTGACATGATAGAATATGGAGAAATTGCACATTTGTCTAAATTCACTGAATATTTTCTCTTTATTCTCAATGAGTCTCAAACATCTAACAGGTTCACTGAAGACAAAATATTACATACTATAAATATCCTGAAGATGAAGATATTTAGATGTGGAATTATTTTTATAATGACCGTATAAACACAGCATTAGAGGTGATAGAAAATGAGGAGGAATTGCGCATTTGGCTAAATTCACTGGATATTTTCCCTTTATTTTCAAAGTGTCTCAAAAATGTAAAAGGCTCACTGACGACACAATATTACAGACTAAAAACGTCCTCAAGATGAAGAGATTCTACTGTGGAATGTTTTTCATAATGGCCCTGTGAATACAGCATTTGACATGATAGAATATGGAGAAATTGCACATTTGTCTAAATTCACTGGATATTTTCTCTTTATTTTCAATGAGTCTCAAAAATCTAAAAGGCTCACTGAAGACAAAATATAACAGACGATTAATATACTGAAGATGAAGAAATGTTGCTGTGGAATTTTTTTCATAATGACCTTGTAAACACAGCATTAGACAGAATAGAATTATGTGGAGAAATTGCACATTTGTCTAAATTCACTGGATATTTTCTCTTTATTTTCAATGAGTCTCAAACATCTAACAGGTTCACTGAAGACACAATATAACATACTATAAATATCCTGAAGATGAAGATATTTTGATGTGGAAGTTTTTTCATAATGACCGTATAAACAGAGCATTAGAGGTGATAGAATATATGGAGGAATTGTGCATTTGTCTAAATTCACTTGATATTATCTCTTTATTTTCAAACTGTTTCAAAAATGTAAAAGGCTCATCGAAGACACAATATTACAGACTATAAACATCCTCAAGATGAAGAAATTCTACTGTGGAATGTGTTTCATAATGGCCCTGTGAATACAGCATTTGACATGATAGAATGTGGAGAAATTCCACATTTGTGTAAATTCACTGGGTATTTTCTCTTTATTTTCAATGAGTCTCAAAAATCTAAAAGGCTCACTGAAGACAAAATATAACAGACGATTAATATACTGAAGATGAAGAAATGTTGCTGTGGAATTTTTTTCATAATGACCTTGTAAACACAGCATTAGACAGAATAGAATTATGTGGAGAAATTGCACATTTGTCTAAATTCACTGGATATTATCTCTTTATTTCCAAAGTGTCTCAAAAATCTTAAAGGCTCATTGAAGAAACAATATTACAGACTATAAACACCCTCAAGATTAAGAAATTTTACTGTGGAGTTTTTTTTCATAATGGCCCTGTGAATATACCATTTGACATGATAGAATATGGAGAAATTGCGCATTTATCTAAATTCAATGTATATTTTCTCTTTTTTTCAATGAGTCTCAAAAATCTAACAGGCTCACTGAAGACACAATATAACATACTATAAATATCCTGAAGATGAAGATATTTAGATGTGGAATTTGTTTTATAATGACCGTACAAACACAGCATTAGCGGTGATAGAATTATGTGGAGAAATTGCGCAGTTGTCTAAATACACTGAATCTCTTTATATTCAAACTGTCTCAAAAATTTAAAAGGCTCATCGAAGACACAATATTACAGACTATAAACGTCCTCAAGATGAAGAAATTCTACTGTGGAATGTTTTTCATAATGGCCCTGTGAATACAGCATTTGACATGATAGAATATGGAGAAATTGCACATTTGTCTAAATTCACTGAATATTTTCTCTTTATTTTCAATGAGTCTCAAACATCTAACAGGTTCACTGAAGACAAAATATTACATACTATAAATATCCTGAAGATGAAGATATTTAGATGTGGAATTATTTTTATAATGAACGTATAAACACAGCATTAGAGGTGATAGAATATGAGGAGGAATTGCGCATTTGGCTAAATTCACTGGATATTTTCCCTTTATTTTCAAAGTGTCTCAAAAATGTAAAAGGCTCACTGACGACACAATATTACAGACTAAAAACGTCCTCAAGATGAAGAGATTCTACTGTGGAATGTTTTTCATAATGGCCCTGTGAATACAGCATTTGACATGATAGAATATGGAGAAATTGCACATTTGTCTAAATTCACTGGATATTTTCTCTTTATTTTCAATGAGTCTCAAACATCTAACAGGTTCACTGAAGACACAATATAACATACTATAAATATCCTGAAGATGAAGATATTTTGATGTGGAAGTTTTTTCATAAAGACCGTATAAACAGAACATTAGAGGTGATAGAATATATGGAGGAATTGTGCATTTGTCTAAAATCACTGGATATTATCTCTTTATTTCCAAAGTGTCTCAAAAATCTAAAAGGCTCAATGAAGACACAATATTACAGACTATAAACATCCTCAAGATGAAGAAATTTTACTGAGGAATTTTTTTCATAATGGCCCTGTGAATATAGCATTTGACATGATAGAATATGGAGAAATTGCGCATTTGTCTAAATTCACTGGATGCTATCAATTTATTTTCAAAGTGTCTCAATAATTAGAAAAGCTCACTGAAGACACAATATAACAGAATATTAATACCCTGAATATGAAGATATTTTGATGTGGATTTTTTTTTTAATTGCCCTTTAACAGCAGTGGATATGATAGAATATGTGGAGAAATCATGCATGTGCCTAAATTAATTGGACATTTTCTCATTTTTATAAAAGGGTCTCAAACATCTAAAAGGCTCACTGAAGACACAATATGACAGAAGATTAATATCCTGAAGATGAATAAATTTTGCTGTGGATTTTTTTTATAATGACCTTGTAAACACAACATTAGAGGTAATAGAATTATGTGGAGAAGTTGCGCATTTGTCTAAATTCACTGGATATTATTTCTTTATTTTCAAACTGTCTCAAAAATGTAAAAGGCTCATCGAAGACACAATATTACAGACTATAAAGGTCCTCAAGATGAAGAAATTCTACTGTGGAATGGTTTTCATAATGGCCCTGTGAATACAGCATTTGACATGATAGAGCATGGAGAAATTGCACATTTGTCTAAATTCACTGGATATTTTCTCTTTATTTTCAATGAGTCTCAAAAATCTAAAAGACTCACTGAAGACAAAATATAACAGACGATTAATATACTGAAGATGAAGAAATGTTGCTGTGGAACTTTTTTCATAATGACCTTGTAAACACAGCATTAGACAGAATAGAATTATGTGGAGAAATTGCACATTTGTCTAAATTCACTGGATATTTTCTCTTTATTTTCAATGAGTCTCAAACATCTAACAGGTTCACTGAAGACACAATATAACATACTATAAATATCCTGAAGATGAAGATATTTTGATGTGGAAGTTTTTTCATAAAGACCGTATAAACAGAGAATTAGAGGTGATAGAATATATGGAGGAATTGTGCATTTGTCTAAATTCACTGGATATTATCTCTTTATTTTCAAAGTGTCTCAAAAATCTAAAAGGCTCAATGAAGACACAATATTACAGACTATAAACATCCTCAAGATGAAGAAATTTTACTGAGGATTTTTTTTCATAATGGCCCTGTGAATATAGCATTTGACATGATAAAATATGGAGAAATTGCTCATTTGTCTAAATTCACTGGATGCTATCAGTTTATTTTCAAAGTGTCTCAATAATTAGAAAAGCTCACTGAAGACACAATATAACAGAATATTAATACCCTGAATATGAAGATATTTTGATGTGGATTTTTTTTTAAATTGCCCTTTAACAGCAGTGGATATGATAGAATATGTGGAGAAATCATGCATGTGCCTAAATTAATTGGACATTTTCTCATTTTTATAAAAGGGTCTCAAACATCTAAAAGGCTCACTGAAGACACAATATGACAGAAGATTAATATCCTGAAGATGAAAAAATTTTGCTGTGGATTTTTTTTATAATGACCTTGTAAACACAACATTAGAGGTAATAGAATTATGTGGAGAAGTTGCGCATTTGTCTAAATTCACTGGATATTATTTCTTTATTTTCAAACTGTCTCAAAAATGTAAAAGGCTCATCGAAGACACAATATTACAGACTATAAACATCCTCAAGATGAAGAAATTCTACTGTGGAATGTGTTTCATAATGGCCCTGTGAATACAGCATTTGACATGATAGAATGTGGAGAAATTACACATTTGTCTAAATTCACTTGATATTGTCTCTTTATTTTCAATGAGTCTCAAAAATCAAAAAGGCTCACTGAAGACAAAATATAACAGACGATTAATATACTGAAGATGAAGAAATGTTGCTGTGGAATTATTTTCATAATGACCTTGTAAACACAGCATTAGACAGAATAGAATTATGTGGAGAAATTGCACATTTGTCTAAATTCACTGGATATTATCTCTTTATTTCCAAAGTGTCTCAAAAATCTTAAAGGCTCATTGAAGACACAATATTACAGACTATAAACATCCTCAAGATTAAGAAATTTTACTGTGGAGTTTTTTTCATAATGGCCCTGTGAATATACCATTTGACATGATAGAATATGGAGAAATTGCGCATTTTTCTAAATTCAATGGATAATTTCTCTTTATTTTCAATGACTCTCAAAAATCTAACAGGCTCACTGAAGACACAATATAACATACTATAAATATCCTGAAGATGAAGATATTTAGATGTGGAATTTGTTTTATAATGACCGTACAAACACAGCATTAGGGGTGATAGAATTATGTGGAGAATTTGCGCAATTGTCTAAATTCACTGAATATTATCTCTTTATTTTCAAACTGTCTCAAAAATGTAAAAGGCTCATCAAAGACACAATATTACAGACTATAAACGTACTCAAGATGAAGAAATTCTACTGTGGAATGTTTTTCATAATGGCCCTGTGAATACAGCATTTGACATGATAGAATATGGAGAAATTGCACATTTGTCTAAATTCACTGAATATTTTCTCTTTATTTTCAATGAGTCTCAAATATCTAACAGGTTCACTGAAGACAAAATATTACATACTATAAATATCCTGAAGATGAAGATATTTAGATGTGGAATTATTTTTATAATGACCGTATAAACACAGCATTAGAGGTGATAGAATATGAGGAGGAATTGCGCATTTGGCTAAATTCACTGGATATTTTCCCTTTATTTTCAAAGTGTCTCAAAAATGTAAAAGGATCACTGACGACACAATATTACAGACTAAAAACGTCCTCAAGATGAAGAGATTCTACTGTGGAATGTTTTTCATAATGGCCCTGTGAATACAGCATTTGACATGATAGAATATGGAGAAATTGCACATTTGTCTAAATTCACTGGATATTTTCTCTTTATTTTCAATGAGTCTCAAAAATCTAAAAGGCTCACCGAAGACAAAATATAAGAGACGATTAATATACTGAAGATGAAGAAATGTTGCTGTGGAATTTTTTTCATAATGACCTTGTAAACACAGCATTAGACAGAATAGAATTATGTGGAGAAATTGCACATTTGTCTAAATTCACTGGATATTTTCTCTTTATTTTCAATGAGTCTCAAACATCTAACAGGTTCACTGAAGACACAATATAACATACTATAAATATCCTGAAGATGAAGATATTTTGATGTGGAAGTTTTTTCATAATGACCGTATAAACAGAGCATTAAGAGGTGATAGAATATATGGAGGAATTGTGCATTTGTCTAAATTCACTTGATATTATCTCTTTATTTTCAAAGTGTCTCAAAAATCTAAAAGGCTCAATGAAGACACAATATTACAGACTATAAACATCCTCAAGATGAAGAAATTTTACTGAGGATTTTTTTTCATAATGGCCCTGTGAATATAGCATTTGACATGATAAAATATGGAGAAATTGCTCATTTGTCTAAATTCACTGGATGCTATCAGTTTATTTTCAAAGTGTCTCAATAATTAGAAAAGCTCACTGAAGACACAATATAACAGAATATTAATACCCTGAATATGAAGATATTTTGATGTGGATTTTTTTTTAAATTGCCCTTTAACAGCAGTGGATATGATAGAATATGTGGAGAAATCATGCATGTGCCTAAATTAATTGGACATTTTCTCATTTTTATAAAAGGGTCTCAAACATCTAAAAGGCTCACTGAAGACACAATATGACAGAAGATTAATATCCTGAAGATGAAAAAATTTTGCTGTGGATTTTTTTTATAATGACCTTGTAAACACAACATTAGAGGTAATAGAATTATGTGGAGAAGTTGCGCATTTGTCTAAATTCACTGGATATTATTTCTTTATTTTCAAACTGTCTCAAAAATGTAAAAGGCTCATCGAAGACACAATATTACAGACTATAAACATCCTCAAGATGAAGAATTTCTACTGTGGAATGTGTTTCATAATGGCCCTGTGAATACAGCATTTGACATGATAGAATGTGGAGAAATTACACATTTGTCTAAATTCACTTGATATTATCTCTTTATTTTCAATGAGTCTCAAAAATCAAAAAGGCTCACTGAAGACAAAATATAACAGACGATTAATATACTGAAGATGAAGAAATGTTGCTGTGGAATTATTTTCATAATGACCTTGTAAACACAGCATTAGACAGAATAGAATTATGTGGAGAAATTGCACATTTGTCTAAATTCACTGGATATTATCTCTTTATTTCCAAAGTGTCTCAAAAATCTTAAAGGCTCATTGAAGACACAATATTACAGACTATAAACATCCTCAAGATTAAGAAATTTTACTGTGGAGTTTTTTTCATAATGGCCCTGTGAATATACCATTTGACATGATAGAATATGGAGAAATTGCGCATTTTTCTAAATTCAATGGATAATTTCTCTTTATTTTCAATGACTCTCAAAAATCTAACAGGCTCACTGAAGACACAATATAACATACTATAAATATCCTGAAGATGAAGATATTTAGATGTGGAATTTGTTTTATAATTACCGTACAAACACAGCATTAGGGGTGATAGAATTATGTGGAGAATTTGCGCAATTGTCTAAATTCACTGAATATTATCTCTTTATTTTCAAACTGTCTCAAAAATGTAAAAGGCTCATCAAAGACACAATATTACAGACTATAAACGTACTCAAGATGAAGAAATTCTACTGTGGAATGTTTTTCATAATGGCCCTGTGAATACAGCATTTGACATGATAGAATATGGAGAAATTGCACATTTGTCTAAATTCACTGAATATTTTCTCTTTATTTTCAATGAGTCTCAAATATCTAACAGGTTCACTGAAGACAAAATATTACATACTATAAATATCCTGAAGATGAAGATATTTAGATGTGGAATTATTTTTATAATGACCGTATAAACACAGCATTAGAGGTGATAGAATATGAGGAGGAATTGCGCATTTGGCTAAATTCACTGGATATTTTCCCTTTATTTTCAAAGTGTCTCAAAAATGTAAAAGGATCACTGACGACACAATATTACAGACTAAAAACGTCCTCAAGATGAAGAGATTCTACTGTGGAATGTTTTTCATAATGGCCCTGTGAATACAGCATTTGACATGATAGAATATGGAGAAATTGCACATTTGTCTAAATTCACTGGATATTTTCTCTTTATTTTCAATGAGTCTCAAAAATCTAAAAGGCTCACCGAAGACAAAATATAAGAGATGATTAATATACTGAAGATGAAGAAATGTTGCTGTGGAATTTTTTTCATAATGACCTTGTAAACACAGCATTAGACAGAATAGAATTATGTGGAGAAATTGCACATTTGTCTAAATTCACTGGATATTTTCTCTTTATTTTCAATGAGTCTCAAACATCTAACAGGTTCACTGAAGACACAATATAACATACTATAAATATCCTGAAGATGAAGATATTTTGATGTGGAAGTTTTTTCATAATGACCGTATAAACAGAGCATTAAGAGGTGATAGAATATATGGAGGAATTGTGCATTTGTCTAAATTCACTTGATATTATCTCTTTATTTTCAAACTGTCTCAAAAATGTAAAAGGCTCATCGAAGACACAATATTACAGACTATAAACATCCTCAAGATGAAGAAATTCTACTGTGGAATGTGTTTCATAATGGCCCTGTGAATACAGCATTTGACATGATAGAATGTGGAGAAATTGCACATTTGTGTAAATTCACTGGGTATTTTCTCTTTATTTTCAATGAGTCTCAAAAATCTAAAAGGCTCACTGAAGACAAAATATAACAGATGATTAATATACTGAAGATGAAGAAATGTTGCTGTGGAATTTTTTTTATAATGACCTTGTAAACACAGCATTAGACAGAATAGAATTATGTGGAGAAATTGCACATTTGTCTAAATTCACTGGATATTATCTCTTTATTTCCAAAGTGTCTCAAAAATCTTAAAGGCTCATTGAAGAAACAATATTACAGACTATAAACATCCTCAAGATTAAGAAATTTTACTGTGGAGTTTTTTTTTCATAATGGCCCTGTGAATATACCATTTGACATGATAGAATATGGAGAAATTGCGCATTTTTCTAAATTCAATGGATATTTTCTCTTTATTTTCAATGAGTCTCAAAAATCTAAAAGGCTCACTGAAGACAAAATATCACAGACGATTAATATACTGAAGATGAAGAAATGTTGCTGTGGAATTTTTTTCATAATGACCTTGTAAACACAGCATTAGACAGAATAGAATTATGTGGAGAAATTGCACATTTGTCTAAATTCACTGGATATTATCTCTTTATTTCCAAAGTGTCTCAAAAATCTTAAAGGCTCATTGAAGAAACAATATTACAGACTATAAACATCCTCAAGATTTAGAAATTTTACTGTGGAGTTTTTTTTCATAATGGCCCTGTGAATATACCATTTGACATGATAGAATATGGAGAAATTGCGCATTTTTCTAAATTCAATGGATATTTTCTCTTTATTTTCAATGAGTCTTAAAAATCTAAAAGGCTCACTGAAGACAAAATATAACAGACGATTAATATACTGAAGATGAAGAAATGTTGCTGTGGAATTTTTTTCATAATGACCTTGTAAACACAGCATTAGACAGAATAGAATTATGTGGAGAAATTGCACATTTGTCTAAATTCACTGGATATTATCTCTTTATTTCCAAAGTGTCTCAAAAATCTTAAAGGCTCATTGAAGAAACAATATTACAGACTATAAACATCCTCAAGATTAAGAAATTTTACTGTGGAGTTTTTTTTCATAATGGCCCTGTGAATATACCATTTGACATGATAGAATATGGAGAAATTGCGCATTTATCTAAATTCAATGTATATTTTCTCTTTATTTTCAATGAGTCTCAAAAATCTAACAGGCTCACTGAAGACACAATATAACATACTATAAATATCCTGAAGATGAAGATATTTAGATGTGGAATTTGTTTTATAATGACCGTACAAACACAGCATTAGGGGTGATAGAATTATGTGGAGAAATTGCGCAATTGTCTAAATTCACTGAATATTATCTCTTTATATTCAAACTGTCTCAAAAATTTAAAAGGCTCATCGAAGACACAATATTACAGACTATAAACGTCCTCAAGATGAAGAAATTCTACTGTGGAATGTTTTTCATAATGGCCCTGTGAATACAGCATTTGACATGATAGAATATGGAGAAATTGCACATTTGTCTAAATTCACTGAATATTTTCTCTTTATTTTCAATGAGTCTCAAACATCAAACAGGTTCACTGAAGACAAAATATTACATACTATAAATATTCTGAAGATGAAGATATTTAGATGTGGAATTATTTTTATAATGACCGTATAAACACAGCATTAGAGGTGATAGAATATGAGGAGGAATTGCGCATTTGGCTAAATTCACTGGATATTTTCCCTTTATTTTCAAAGTGTCTCAAAAATGTAAAAGGCTCACTGACGACACAATATTACAGACTAAAAACGTCCTCAAGATGAAGAGATTCTACTGTGGAATGTTTTTCATAATGGCCCTGTGAATACAGCATTTGACATGATAGAATATGGAGAAATTGCACATTTGTCTAAATTCACTGGATATTTTCTCTTTATTTTCAATGAGTCTCAAAAATCTAAAAGGCTCACTGAAGACAAAATATAACAGACGATTAATATACTGAAGATGAAGAAATGTTGCTGTGGAATTTTTTTCATAATGACCTTGTAAACACAGCATTAGACAGAATAGAATTATGTGGAGAAATTGCACATTTGTCTAAATTCACTGGATATTTTCTCTTTATTTTCAATGAGTCTCAAACATCTAACAGGTTCACTGAAGACACAATATAACATACTATAAATATCCTGAAGATGAAGATATTTTGATGTGGAAGTTTTTTCATAAAGACCGTATAAACAGAGCATTAGAGGTGATAGAATATATGGAGGAATTGTGCATTTGTCTAAATTCACTGGATATTATCTCTTTATTTCCAAAGTGTCTCAAAAATCTAAAAGGCTCAATGAAGACACAATATTACAGACTATAAACATCCTCAAGATGAAGAAATTTTACTGAGGAATTTTTTTCATAATGGCCCTGTGAATATAGCATTTGACATGATAAAATATGGAGAAATTGCGCATTTGTCTAAATTCACTGGATGCTATCAATTTATTTTCAAAGTGTCTCAATAATTAGAAAAGCTCACTGAAGACACAATATAACAGAATATTAATACCCTGAATATGAAGATATTTTGATGTGGATTTTTTTTTTAATTGCCCTTTAACAGCAGTGGATATGATAGAATATGTGGAGAAATCATGCATGTGCCTAAATTAATTGGACATTTTCTCATTTTTATAAAAGGGTCTCAAACATCTAAAAGGCTCACTGAAGACACAATATGACAGAAGATTAATATCCTGAAGATGAATAAATTTTGCTGTGGATTTTTTTTATAATGACCTTGTAAACACAACATTAGAGGTAATAGAATTATGTGGAGAAGTTGCGCATTTGTCTAAATTCACTGGATATTATTTCTTTATTTTCAAACTGTCTCAAAAATGTAAAAGGCTCATCGAAGACACAATATTACAGACTATAAACATCCTCAAGATGAAGAAATTCTACTGTGGAATGTGTTTCATAATGGCCCTGTGAATACAGCATTTGACATGATAGAATATGGAGAAATTGCACATTTGTCTAAATTCACTGGATATTTTCTCTTTATTTTCAATGAGTCTCAAAAATCTAAAAGGCTCACCGAAGACAAAATATAACAGACGATTAATATACTGAAGATGAAGAAATGTTGCTGTGGAATTTTTTTCATAATGACCTTGTAAACACAGCATTAGACAGAATAGAATTATGTGGAGAAATTGCACATTTGTCTAAATTCACTGGATATTTTCTCTTTATTTTCAATGAGTCTCAAACATCTAACAGGTTCACTGAAGACACAATATAACATACTATAAATATCCTGAAGATGAATATATTTTGATGTGGAAGTTTTTTCATAATGACCGTATAAACAGAGCATTAGAGGTGATAGAATATATGGAGGAATTGTGCATTTGTCTAAATTCACTTGATATTATCTCTTTATTTTCAAACTGTCTCAAAAATGTAAAAGGCTCATCGAAGACACAATATTACAGACTATAAACATCCTCAAGATGAAGAAATTCTACTGTGGAATGTGTTTCATAATGGCCCTGTGAATACAGCATTTGACATGATAGAATGTGGAGAAATTGCACATTTGTGTAAATTCACTGGGTATTTTCTCTTTATTTTCAATGAGTCTCAAAAATCAAAAAGGCTCACTGAAGACAAAATATAACAGACGATTAATATACTGAAGATGAAGAAATGTTGCTGTGGAATTATATTCATAATGACCTTGTAAACACAGCATTAGACAGAATAGAATTATGTGGAGAAATTGCACATTTGTCTAAATTCACTGGATATTATCTCTTTATTTCCAAAGTGTCTCAAAAATCTTAAAGGCTCATTGAAGACACAATATTACAGACTATAAACATCCTCAAGATTAAGAAATTTTACTGTGGAGTTTTTTTCATAATGGCCCTGTGAATATACCATTTGACATGATAGAATATGGAGAAATTGCGCATTTTTCTAAATTCAATGGATAATTTCTCTTTATTTTCAATGACTCTCAAAAATCTAACAGGCTCACTGAAGACACAATATAACATACTATAAATATCCTGAAGATGAAGATATTTAGATGTGGAATTTGTTTTATAATTACCGTACAAACACAGCATTAGGGGTGATAGAATTATGTGGAGAATTTGCGCAATTGTCTAAATTCACTGAATATTATCTCTTTATTTTCAAACTGTCTCAAAAATGTAAAAGGCTCATCAAAGACACAATATTACAGACTATAAACGTACTCAAGATGAAGAAATTCTACTGTGGAATGTTTTTCATAATGGCCCTGTGAATACAGCATTTGACATGATAGAATATGGAGAAATTGCACATTTGTCTAAATTCACTGAATATTTTCTCTTTATTTTCAATGAGTCTCAAATATCTAACAGGTTCACTGAAGACAAAATATTACATACTATAAATATCCTGAAGATGAAGATATTTAGATGTGGAATTATTTTTATAATGACCGTATAAACACAGCATTAGAGGTGATAGAATATGAGGAGGAATTGCGCATTTGGCTAAATTCACTGGATATTTTCCCTTTATTTTCAAAGTGTCTCAAAAATGTAAAAGGCTCACTGACGACACAATATTACAGACTAAAAACGTCCTCAAGATGAAGAGATTCTACTGTGGAATGTTTTTCATAATGGCCCTGTGAATACAGCATTTGACATGATAGAATATGGAGAAATTGCACATTTGTCTAAATTCACTGGATATTTTCTCTTTATTTTCAATGAGTCTCAAACATCTAACAGGTTCACTGAAGACACAATATAACATACTATAAATATCCTGAAGATGAATATATTTTGATGTGGAAGTTTTTTCATAATGACCGTATAAACAGAGCATTAGAGGTGATAGAATATATGGAGGAATTGTGCATTTGTCTAAATTCACTTGATATTATCTCTTTATTTTCAAACTGTCTCAAAAATGTAAAAGGCTCATCGAAGACACAATATTACAGACTATAAACATCCTCAAGATGAAGAAATTCTACTGTGGAATGTGTTTCATAATGGCCCTGTGAATACAGCATTTGACATGATAGAATGTGGAGAAATTGCACATTTGTGTAAATTCACTGGGTATTTTCTCTTTATTTTCAATGAGTCTCAAAAATCTAAAAGGCTCACTGAAGACAAAATATAACAGATGATTAATATACTGAAGATGAAGAAATGTTGCTGTGGAATTTTTTTTATAATGACCTTGTAAACACAGCATTAGACAGAATAGAATTATGTGGAGAAATTGCACATTTGTCTAAATTCACTGGATATTATCTCTTTATTTCCAAAGTGTCTCAAAAATCTTAAAGGCTCATTGAAGAAACAATATTACAGACTATAAACATCCTCAAGATTAAGAAATTTTACTGTGGAGTTTTTTTTTTCATAATGGCCCTGTGAATATACCATTTGACATGATAGAATATGGAGAAATTGCGCATTTTTCTAAATTCAATGGATATTTTCTCTTTATTTTCAATGAGTCTCAAAAATCTAAAAGGCTCACTGAAGACAAAATATCACAGACGATTAATATACTGAAGATGAAGAAATGTTGCTGTGGAATTTTTTTCATAATGACCTTGTAAACACAGCATTAGACAGAATAGAATTATGTGGAGAAATTGCACATTTGTCTAAATTCACTGGATATTATCTCTTTATTTCCAAAGTGTCTCAAAAATCTTAAAGGCTCATTGAAGAAACAATATTACAGACTATAAACATCCTCAAGATTTAGAAATTTTACTGTGGAGTTTTTTTTCATAATGGCCCTGTGAATATACCATTTGACATGATAGAATATGGAGAAATTGCGCATTTTTCTAAATTCAATGGATATTTTCTCTTTATTTTCAATGAGTCTTAAAAATCTAAAAGGCTCACTGAAGACAAAATATAACAGACGATTAATATACTGAAGATGAAGAAATGTTGCTGTGGAATTTTTTTCATAATGACCTTGTAAACACAGCATTAGACAGAATAGAATTATGTGGAGAAATTGCACATTTGTCTAAATTCACTGGATATTATCTCTTTATTTCCAAAGTGTCTCAAAAATCTTAAAGGCTCATTGAAGAAACAATATTACAGACTATAAACATCCTCAAGATTAAGAAATTTTACTGTGGAGTTTTTTTTCATAATGGCCCTGTGAATATACCATTTGACATGATAGAATATGGAGAAATTGCGCATTTATCTAAATTCAATGTATATTTTCTCTTTATTTTCAATGAGTCTCAAAAATCTAACAGGCTCACTGAAGACACAATATAACATACTATAAATATCCTGAAGATGAAGATATTTAGATGTGGAATTTGTTTTATAATGACCGTACAAACACAGCATTAGGGGTGATAGAATTATGTGGAGAAATTGCGCAATTGTCTAAATTCACTGAATATTATCTCTTTATATTCAAACTGTCTCAAAAATTTAAAAGGCTCATCGAAGACACAATATTACAGACTATAAACGTCCTCAAGATGAAGAAATTCTACTGTGGAATGTTTTTCATAATGGCCCTGTGAATACAGCATTTGACATGATAGAATATGGAGAAATTGCACATTTGTCTAAATTCACTGAATATTTTCTCTTTATTTTCAATGAGTCTCAAACATCAAACAGGTTCACTGAAGACAAAATATTACATACTATAAATATTCTGAAGATGAAGATATTTAGATGTGGAATTATTTTTATAATGACCGTATAAACACAGCATTAGAGGTGATAGAATATGAGGAGGAATTGCGCATTTGGCTAAATTCACTGGATATTTTCCCTTTATTTTCAAAGTGTCTCAAAAATGTAAAAGGCTCACTGACGACACAATATTACAGACTAAAAACGTCCTCAAGATGAAGAGATTCTACTGTGGAATGTTTTTCATAATGGCCCTGTGAATACAGCATTTGACATGATAGAATATGGAGAAATTGCACATTTGTCTAAATTCACTGGATATTTTCTCTTTATTTTCAATGAGTCTCAAAAATCTAAAAGGCTCACTGAAGACAAAATATAACAGACGATTAATATACTGAAGATGAAGAAATGTTGCTGTGGAATTTTTTTCATAATGACCTTGTAAACACAGCATTAGACAGAATAGAATTATGTGGAGAAATTGCACATTTGTCTAAATTCACTGGATATTATCTCTTTATTTCCAAAATGTCTCAAAAATCTTAAAGGCTCATTGAAGAAACAATATTACAGACTATAAACATCCTCAAGATTAAGAAATTTTACTGTGGAGTTTTTATTCATAATGGCCCTGTGAATATACCATTTGACATGATAGAATATGGAGAAATTGCGCATTTATCTAAATTCAATGTTTATTTTCTCTTTATTTTCAATGAGTCTCAAAAATCTAACAGGCTCACTGAAGACACAATATAACATACTATAAATATCCTGAAGATGAAGATATTTAGATGTGGAATTTGTTTTATAATGACCGTACAAACACAGCATTAGCGGTGATAGAATTATGTGGAGAAATTGCGCAGTTGTCTAAATTCACTGAATATTATCTCTTTTTATTCAAACTGTCTCAAAAATTTAAAAGGCTCATCGAAGACACAATATTACAGACTATAAACGTCCTCAAGATGAAGAAATTCTACTGTGGAATGTTTTTCATAATGGCCCTGTGAATACAGCATTTGACATGATAGAATATGGAGAAATTGCACATTTGTCTAAATTCACTGAATATTTTCTCTTTATTTTCAATGAGTCTCAAACATCTAACAGGTTCACTGAAGACAAAATATTACATACTATAAATATCCTGAAGATGAAGATATTTAGATGTGGAATTATTTTTATAATGACCGTATAAACACAGCATTAGAGGTGATAGAATATGAGGAGGAATTGCGCATTTGGCTAAATTCACTGGATATTTTCCCTTTATTTTCAAAGTGTCTCAAAAATGTAAAAGGCTCACTGACGACACAATATTACAGACTAAAAACGTCCTCAAGATGAAGAGATTCTACTGTGGAATGTTTTTCATAATGGCCCTGTGAATACAGCATTTGACATGATAGAATATGGAGAAATTGCACATTTGTCTAAATTCACTGGATATTTTCTCTTTATTTTCAATGAGTCTCAAAAATCTAAAAGGCTCACTGAAGACAAAATATAACAGACGATTAATATACTGAAGATGAAGAAATGTTGCTGTGGAATTTTTTTCATAATGACCTTGTAAACACAGCATTAGACAGAATAGAATTATGTGGAGAAATTGCACATTTGTCTAAATTCACTGGATATTTTCTCTTTATTTTCAATGAGTCTCAAACATCTAACAGGTTCACTGAAGACACAATATAACATACTATAAATATCCTGAAGATGAAGATATTTTGATGTGGAAGTTTTTTCATAAAGACCGTATAAACAGAGCATTAGAGGTGATAGAATATATGGAGGAATTGTGCATTTGTCTAAATTCACTGGATATTATCTCTTTATTTCCAAAGTGTCTCAAAAATCTAAAAGGCTCAATGAAGACACAATATTACAGACTATAAACATCCTCAAGATGAAGAAATTTTACTGAGGAATTTTTTTCATAATGGCCCTGTGAATATAGCATTTGACATGATAAAATATGGAGAAATTGCGCATTTGTCTAAATTCACTGGATGCTATCAATTTATTTTCAAAGTGTCTCAATAATTAGAAAAGCTCACTGAAGACACAATATAACAGAATATTAATACCCTGAATATGAAGATATTTTGATGTGGATTTTTTTTTTAATTGCCCTTTAACAGCAGTGGATATGATAGAATATGTGGAGAAATCATGCATGTGCCTAAATTAATTGGACATTTTCTCATTTTTATAAAAGGGTCTCAAACATCTAAAAGGCTCACTGAAGACACAATATGACAGAAGATTAATATCCTGAAGATGAATAAATTTTGCTGTGGATTTTTTTTATAATGACCTTGTAAACACAACATTAGAGGTAATAGAATTATGTGGAGAAGTTGCGCATTTGTCTAAATTCACTGGATATTATTTCTTTATTTTCAAACTGTCTCAAAAATGTAAAAGGCTCATCGAAGACACAATATTACAGACTATAAACATCCTCAAGATGAAGAAATTCTACTGTGGAATGTGTTTCATAATGGCCCTGTGAATACAGCATTTGACATGATAGAATATGGAGAAATTGCACATTTGTCTAAATTCACTGGATATTTTCTCTTTATTTTCAATGAGTCTCAAAAATCTAAAAGGCTCACCGAAGACAAAATATAACAGACGATTAATATACTGAAGATGAAGAAATGTTGCTGTGGAATTTTTTTCATAATGACCTTGTAAACACAGCATTAGACAGAATAGAATTATGTGGAGAAATTGCACATTTGTCTAAATTCACTGGATATTTTCTCTTTATTTTCAATGAGTCTCAAACATCTAACAGGTTCACTGAAGACACAATATAACATACTATAAATATCCTGAAGATGAATATATTTTGATGTGGAAGTTTTTTCATAATGACCGTATAAACAGAGCATTAGAGGTGATAGAATATATGGAGGAATTGTGCATTTGTCTAAATTCACTTGATATTATCTCTTTATTTTCAAACTGTCTCAAAAATGTAAAAGGCTCATCGAAGACACAATATTACAGACTATAAACATCCTCAAGATGAAGAAATTCTACTGTGGAATGTGTTTCATAATGGCCCTGTGAATACAGCATTTGACATGATAGAATGTGGAGAAATTGCACATTTGTGTAAATTCACTGGGTATTTTCTCTTTATTTTCAATGAGTCTCAAAAATCAAAAAGGCTCACTGAAGACAAAATATAACAGACGATTAATATACTGAAGATGAAGAAATGTTGCTGTGGAATTATATTCATAATGACCTTGTAAACACAGCATTAGACAGAATAGAATTATGTGGAGAAATTGCACATTTGTCTAAATTCACTGGATATTATCTCTTTATTTCCAAAGTGTCTCAAAAATCTTAAAGGCTCATTGAAGACACAATATTACAGACTATAAACATCCTCAAGATTAAGAAATTTTACTGTGGAGTTTTTTTCATAATGGCCCTGTGAATATACCATTTGACATGATAGAATATGGAGAAATTGCGCATTTTTCTAAATTCAATGGATAATTTCTCTTTATTTTCAATGACTCTCAAAAATCTAACAGGCTCACTGAAGACACAATATAACATACTATAAATATCCTGAAGATGAAGATATTTAGATGTGGAATTTGTTTTATAATTACCGTACAAACACAGCATTAGGGGTGATAGAATTATGTGGAGAATTTGCGCAATTGTCTAAATTCACTGAATATTATCTCTTTATTTTCAAACTGTCTCAAAAATGTAAAAGGCTCATCAAAGACACAATATTACAGACTATAAACGTACTCAAGATGAAGAAATTCTACTGTGGAATGTTTTTCATAATGGCCCTGTGAATACAGCATTTGACATGATAGAATATGGAGAAATTGCACATTTGTCTAAATTCACTGAATATTTTCTCTTTATTTTCAATGAGTCTCAAATATCTAACAGGTTCACTGAAGACAAAATATTACATACTATAAATATCCTGAAGATGAAGATATTTAGATGTGGAATTATTTTTATAATGACCGTATAAACACAGCATTAGAGGTGATAGAATATGAGGAGGAATTGCGCATTTGGCTAAATTCACTGGATATTTTCCCTTTATTTTCAAAGTGTCTCAAAAATGTAAAAGGCTCACTGACGACACAATATTACAGACTAAAAACGTCCTCAAGATGAAGAGATTCTACTGTGGAATGTTTTTCATAATGGCCCTGTGAATACAGCATTTGACATGATAGAATATGGAGAAATTGCACATTTGTCTAAATTCACTGGATATTTTCTCTTTATTTTCAATGAGTCTCAAAAATCTAAAAGGCTCACCGAAGACAAAATATAAGAGACGATTAATATACTGAAGATGAAGAAATGTTGCTGTGGAATTTTTTTCATAATGACCTTGTAAACACAGCATTAGACAGAATAGAATTATGTGGAGAAATTGCACATTTGTCTAAATTCACTGGATATTTTCTCTTTATTTTCAATGAGTCTCAAACATCTAACAGGTTCACTGAAGACACAATATAACATACTATAAATATCCTGAAGATGAATATATTTTGATGTGGAAGTTTTTTCATAATGACCGTATAAACAGAGCATTAGAGGTGATAGAATATATGGAGGAATTGTGCATTTGTCTAAATTCACTTGATATTATCTCTTTATTTTCAAACTGTCTCAAAAATGTAAAAGGCTCATCGAAGACACAATATTACAGACTATAAACATCCTCAAGATGAAGAAATTCTACTGTGGAATGTGTTTCATAATGGCCCTGTGAATACAGCATTTGACATGATAGAATGTGGAGAAATTGCACATTTGTGTAAATTCACTGGGTATTTTCTCTTTATTTTCAATGAGTCTCAAAAATCTAAAAGGCTCACTGAAGACAAAATATAACAGACGATTAATATACTGAAGATGAAGAAATGTTGCTGTGGAATTTTTTTCATAATGACCTTGTAAACACAGCATTAGACAGAATAGAATTATGTGGAGAAATTGCACATTTGTCTAAATTCACTGGATATTATCTCTTTATTTCCAAAGTGTCTCAAAAATCTTAAAGGCTCATTGAAGAAACAATATTACAGACTATAAACATCCTCAAGATTAAGAAATTTTACTGTGGAGTTTTTTTTTTCATAATGGCCCTGTGAATATACCATTTGACATGATAGAATATGGAGAAATTGCGCATTTTTCTAAATTCAATGGATATTTTCTCTTTATTTTCAATGAGTCTCAAAAATCTAAAAGGCTCACTGAAGACAAAATATCACAGACGATTAATATACTGAAGATGAAGAAATGTTGCTGTGGAATTTTTTTCATAATGACCTTGTAAACACAGCATTAGACAGAATAGAATTATGTGGAGAAATTGCACATTTGTCTAAATTCACTGGATACTATCTCTTTATTTCCAAAGTGTCTCAAAAATCTTAAAGGCTCATTGAAGAAACAATATTACAGACTATAAACATCCTCAAGATTTAGAAATTTTACTGTGGAGTTTTTTTTCATAATGGCCCTGTGAATATACCATTTGACATGATAGAATATGGAGAAATTGCGCATTTTTCTAAATTCAATGGATATTTTCTCTTTATTTTCAATGAGTCTTAAAAATCTAAAAGGCTCACTGAAGACAAAATATAACAGACGATTAATATACTGAAGATGAAGAAATGTTGCTGTGGAATTTTTTTCATAATGACCTTGTAAACACAGCATTAGACAGAATAGAATTATGTGGAGAAATTGCACATTTGTCTAAATTCACTGGATATTATCTCTTTATTTCCAAAGTGTCTCAAAAATCTTAAAGGCTCATTGAAGAAACAATATTACAGACTATAAACATCCTCAAGATTAAGAAATTTTACTGTGGAGTTTTTTTTCATAATGGCCCTGTGAATATACCATTTGACATGATAGAATATGGAGAAATTGCGCATTTATCTAAATTCAATGTATATTTTCTCTTTATTTTCAATGAGTCTCAAAAATCTAACAGGCTCACTGAAGACACAATATAACATACTATAAATATCCTGAAGATGAAGATATTTAGATGTGGAATTTGTTTTATAATGACCGTACAAACACAGCATTAGGGGTGATAGAATTATGTGGAGAAATTGCGCAATTGTCTAAATTCACTGAATATTATCTCTTTATATTCAAACTGTCTCAAAAATTTAAAAGGCTCATCGAAGACACAATATTACAGACTATAAACGTCCTCAAGATGAAGAAATTCTACTGTGGAATGTTTTTCATAATGGCCCTGTGAATACAGCATTTGACATGATAGAATATGGAGAAATTGCACATTTGTCCAAATTCACTGAATATTTTCTCTTTATTTTCAATGAGTCTCAAACATCTAACAGGTTCACTGAAGACAAAATATTACATACTATAAATATCCTGAAGATGAAGATATTTAGATGTGGAATTATTTTTATAATGACCGTATAAACACAGCATTAGAGGTGATAGAATATGAGGAGGAATTGCGCATTTAGCTAAATTCACTGGATATTTTCCCTTTATTTTCAAAGTGTCTCAAAAATGTAAAAGGCTCACTGACGACACAATATTACAGACTAAAAACGTCCTCAAGATGAAGAGATTCTACTGTGGAATGTTTTTCATAATGGCCCTGTGAATACAGCATTTGACATGATAGAATATGGAGAAATTGCACATTTGTCTAAATTCACTGGATATTTTCTCTTTATTTTCAATGAGTCTCAAAAATCTAAAAGGCTCACTGAAGACAAAATATAACAGACGATTAATATACTGAAGATGAAGAAATGTTGCTGTGGAATTTTTTTCATAATGACCTTGTAAACACAGCATTAGACAGAATAGAATTATGTGGAGAAATTGCACATTTGTCTAAATTCACTGGATATTATCTCTTTATTTCCAAAATGTCTCAAAAATCTTAAAGGCTCATTGAAGAAACAATATTACAGACTATAAACATCCTCAAGATTAAGAAATTTTACTGTGGAGTTTTTTTTCATAATGGCCCTGTGAATATACCATTTGACATGATAGAATATGGAGAAATTGCGCATTTATCTAAATTCAATGTATATTTTCTCTTTATTTTCAATGAGTCTCAAAAATCTAACAGGCTCACTGAAGACACAATATAACATACTATAAATATCCTGAAGATGAAGATATTTAGATGTGGAATTTGTTTTATAATGACCGTACAAACACAGCATTAGCGGTGATAGAATTATGTGGAGAAATTGCGCAGTTGTCTAAATTCACTGAATATTATCTCTTTTTATTCAAACTGTCTCAAAAATTTAAAAGGCTCATCGAAGACACAATATTACAGACTATAAACGTCCTCAAGATGAAGAAATTCTACTGTGGAATGTTTTTCATAATGGCCCTGTGAATACAGCATTTGACATGATAGAATATGGAGAAATTGCACATTTGTCTAAATTCACTGAATATTTTCTCTTTATTTTCAATGAGTCTCAAACATCTAACAGGTTCACTGAAGACAAAATATTACATACTATAAATATCCTGAAGATGAAGATATTTAGATGTGGAATTATTTTTATAATGACCGTATAAACACAGCATTAGAGGTGATAGAATATGAGGAGGAATTGCGCATTTGGCTAAATTCACTGGATATTTTCCCTTTATTTTCAAAGTGTCTCAAAAATGTAAAAGGCTCACTGACGACACAATATTACAGACTAAAAACGTCCTCAAGATGAAGAGATTCTACTGTGGAATGTTTTTCATAATGGCCCTGTGAATACAGCATTTGACATGATAGAATATGGAGAAATTGCACATTTGTCTAAATTCACTGGATATTTTCTCTTTATTTTCAATGAGTCTCAAAAATCTAAAAGGCTCACTGAAGACAAAATATAACAGACGATTAATATACTGAAGATGAAGAAATGTTGCTGTGGAATTTTTTTCATAATGACCTTGTAAACACAGCATTAGACAGAATAGAATTATGTGGAGAAATTGCACATTTGTCTAAATTCACTGGATATTTTCTCTTTATTTTCAATGAGTCTCAAACATCTAACAGGTTCACTGAAGACACAATATAACATACTATAAATATCCTGAAGATGAAGATATTTTGATGTGGAAGTTTTTTCATAAAGACCGTATAAACAGAGCATTAGAGGTGATAGAATATATGGAGGAATTGTGCATTTGTCTAAATTCACTGGATATTATCTCTTTATTTCCAAAGTGTCTCAAAAATCTAAAAGGCTCAATGAAGACACAATATTACAGACTATAAACATCCTCAAGATGAAGAAATTTTACTGAGGAATTTTTTTCATAATGGCCCTGTGAATATAGCATTTGACATGATAAAATATGGAGAAATTGCGCATTTGTCTAAATTCACTGGATGCTATCAATTTATTTTCAAAGTGTCTCAATAATTAGAAAAGCTCACTGAAGACACAATATAACAGAATATTAATACCCTGAATATGAAGATATTTTGATGTGGATTTTTTTTTTAATTGCCCTTTAACAGCAGTGGATATGATAGAATATGTGGAGAAATCATGCATGTGCCTAAATTAATTGGACATTTTCTCATTTTTATAAAAGGGTCTCAAACATCTAAAAGGCTCACTGAAGACACAATATGACAGAAGATTAATATCCTGAAGATGAATAAATTTTGCTGTGGATTTTTTTTATAATGACCTTGTAAACACAACATTAGAGGTAATAGAATTATGTGGAGAAGTTGCGCATTTGTCTAAATTCACTGGATATTATTTCTTTATTTTCAAACTGTCTCAAAAATGTAAAAGGCTCATCGAAGACACAATATTACAGACTATAAACATCCTCAAGATGAAGAAATTCTACTGTGGAATGTGTTTCATAATGGCCCTGTGAATACAGCATTTGACATGATAGAATATGGAGAAATTGCACATTTGTCTAAATTCACTGGATATTTTCTCTTTATTTTCAATGAGTCTCAAAAATCTAAAAGGCTCACCGAAGACAAAATATAACAGACGATTAATATACTGAAGATGAAGAAATGTTGCTGTGGAATTTTTTTCATAATGACCTTGTAAACACAGCATTAGACAGAATAGAATTATGTGGAGAAATTGCACATTTGTCTAAATTCACTGGATATTTTCTCTTTATTTTCAATGAGTCTCAAACATCTAACAGGTTCACTGAAGACACAATATAACATACTATAAATATCCTGAAGATGAATATATTTTGATGTGGAAGTTTTTTCATAATGACCGTATAAACAGAGCATTAGAGGTGATAGAATATATGGAGGAATTGTGCATTTGTCTAAATTCACTTGATATTATCTCTTTATTTTCAAACTGTCTCAAAAATGTAAAAGGCTCATCGAAGACACAATATTACAGACTATAAACATCCTCAAGATGAAGAAATTCTACTGTGGAATGTGTTTCATAATGGCCCTGTGAATACAGCATTTGACATGATAGAATGTGGAGAAATTGCACATTTGTGTAAATTCACTGGGTATTTTCTCTTTATTTTCAATGAGTCTCAAAAATCTAAAAGGCTCACTGAAGACAAAATATAACAGACGATTAATATACTGAAGATGAAAAAATGTTGCTGTGGAATTTTTTTCATAATGACCTTGTAAACACAGCATTAGACAGAATAGAATTATGTGGAGAAATTGCACATTTGTCTAAATTCACTGGATATTATCTCTTTATTTCCAAAGTGTCTCAAAAATCTTAAAGGCTCATTGAAGAAACAATATTACAGACTATAAACATCCTCAAGATTTAGAAATTTTACTGTGGAGTTTTTTTTCATAATGGCCCTGTGAATATACCATTTGACATGATAGAATATGGAGAAATTGCGCATTTTTCTAAATTCAATGGATATTTTCTCTTTATTTTCAATGAGTCTTAAAAATCTAAAAGGCTCACTGAAGACAAAATATAACAGACGATTAATATACTGAAGATGAAGAAATGTTGCTGTGGAATTTTTTTCATAATGACCTTGTAAACACAGCATTAGACAGAATAGAATTATGTGGAGAAATTGCACATTTGTCTAAATTCACTGGATATTATCTCTTTATTTCCAAAGTGTCTCAAAAATCTTAAAGGCTCATTGAAGAAACAATATTACAGACTATAAACATCCTCAAGATTAAGAAATTTTACTGTGGAGTTTTTTTTCATAATGGCCCTGTGAATATACCATTTGACATGATAGAATATGGAGAAATTGCGCATTTATCTAAATTCAATGTATATTTTCTCTTTATTTTCAATGAGTCTCAAAAATCTAACAGGCTCACTGAAGACACAATATAACATACTATAAATATCCTGAAGATGAAGATATTTAGATGTGGAATTTGTTTTATAATGACCGTACAAACACAGCATTAGGGGTGATAGAATTATGTGGAGAAATTGCGCAATTGTCTAAATTCACTGAATATTATCTCTTTATATTCAAACTGTCTCAAAAATTTAAAAGGCTCATCGAAGACACAATATTACAGACTATAAACGTCCTCAAGATGAAGAAATTCTACTGTGGAATGTTTTTCATAATGGCCCTGTGAATACAGCATTTGACATGATAGAATATGGAAAAATTGCACATTTGTCTAAATTCACTGAATATTTTCTCTTTATTTTCAATGAGTCTCAAACATCTAACAGGTTCACTGAAGACAAAATATTACATACTATAAATATCCTGAAGATGAAGATATTTAGATGTGGAATTATTTTTATAATGACCGTATAAACACAGCATTAGAGGTGATAGAATATGAGGAGGATTTGCGCATTTGGCTAAATTCACTGGATATTTTCCCTTTATTTTCAAAGTGTCTCAAAAATGTAAAAGGCTCACTGACGACACAATATTACAGACTAAAAACGTCCTCAAGATGAAGAGATTCTACTGTGGAATGTTTTTCATAATGGCCCTGTGAATACAGCATTTGACATGATAGAATATGGAGAAATTGCACATTTGTCTAAATTCACTGGATATTTTCTCTTTATTTTCAATGAGTCTCAAAAATCTAAAAGGCTCACTGAAGACAAAATATAACAGACGATTAATATACTGAAGATGAAGAAATGTTGCTGTGGAATTTTTTTCATAATGACCTTGTAAACACAGCATTAGACAGAATAGAATTATGTGGAGAAATTGCACATTTGTCTAAATTCACTGGATATTATCTCTTTATTTCCAAAATGTCTCAAAAATCTTAAAGGCTCATTGAAGAAACAATATTACAGACTATAAACATCCTCAAGATTAAGAAATTTTACTGTGGAGTTTTTTTTCATAATGGCCCTGTGAATATACCATTTGACATGATAGAATATGGAGAAATTGCGCATTTATCTAAATTCAATGTATATTTTCTCTTTATTTTCAATGAGTCTCAAAAATCTAACAGGCTCACTGAAGACACAATATAACATACTATAAATATCCTGAAGATGAAGATATTTAGATGTGGAATTTGTTTTATAATGACCGTACAAACACAGCATTAGCGGTGATAGAATTATGTGGAGAAATTGCGCAGTTGTCTAAATTCACTGAATATTATCTCTTTATATTCAAACTGTCTCAAAAATTTAAAAGGCTCATCGAAGACACAATATTACAGACTATAAACGTCCTCAAGATGAAGAAATTCTACTGTGGAATGTTTTTCATAATGGCCCTGTGAATACAGCATTTGACATGATAGAATATGGAGAAATTGCACATTTGTCTAAATTCACTGAATATTTTCTCTTTATTTTCAATGAGTCTCAAACATCTAACAGGTTCACTGAAGACAAAATATTACATACTATAAATATCCTGAAGATGAAGATATTTAGATGTGGAATTATTTTTATAATGACCGTATAAACACAGCATTAGAGGTGATAGAATATGAGGAGGAATTGCGCATTTGGCTAAATTCACTGGATATTTTCCCTTTATTTTCAAAGTGTCTCAAAAATGTAAAAGGCTCACTGACGACACAATATTACAGACTAAAAACGTCCTCAAGATGAAGAGATTCTACTGTGGAATGTTTTTCATAATGGCCCTGTGAATACAGCATTTGACATGATAGAATATGGAGAAATTGCACATTTGTCTAAATTCACTGGATATTTTCTCTTTATTTTCAATGAGTCTCAAAAATCTAAAAGGCTCACTGAAGACAAAATATAACAGACGATTAATATACTGAAGATGAAGAAATGTTGCTGTGGAATTTTTTTCATAATGACCTTGTAAACACAGCATTAGACAGAATAGAATTATGTGGAGAAATTGCACATTTGTCTAAATTCACTGGATATTTTCTCTTTATTTTCAATGAGTCTCAAACATCTAACAGGTTCACTGAAGACACAATATAACATACTATAAATATCCTGAAGATGAAGATATTTTGATGTGGAAGTTTTTTCATAAAGACCGTATAAACAGAGCATTAGAGGTGATAGAATATATGGAGGAATTGTGCATTTGTCTAAATTCACTGGATATTATCTCTTTATTTCCAAAGTGTCTCAAAAATCTAAAAGGCTCAATGAAGACACAATATTACAGACTATAAACATCCTCAAGATGAAGAAATTTTACTGAGGAATTTTTTTCATAATGGCCCTGTGAATATAGCATTTGACATGATAAAATATGGAGAAATTGCGCATTTGTCTAAATTCACTGGATGCTATCAATTTATTTTCAAAGTGTCTCAATAATTAGAAAAGCTCACTGAAGACACAATATAACAGAATATTAATACCCTGAATATGAAGATATTTTGATGTGGATTTTTTTTTAATTGCCCTTTAACAGCAGTGGATATGATAGAATATGTGGAGAAATCATGCATGTGCCTAAATTAATTGGACATTTTCTCATTTTTATAAAAGGGTCTCAAACATCTAAAAGGCTCACTGAAGACACAATATGACAGAAGATTAATATCCTGAAGATGAATAAATTTTGCTGTGGATTTTTTTTATAATGACCTTGTAAACACAACATTAGAGGTAATAGAATTATGTGGAGAAGTTGCGCATTTGTCTAAATTCACTGGATATTATTTCTTTATTTTCAAACTGTCTCAAAAATGTAAAAGGCTCATCGAAGACACAATATTACAGACTATAAAGGTCCTCAAGATGAAGAAATTCTACTGTGGAATGGTTTTCATAATGGCCCTGTGAATACAGCATTTGACATGATAGAGCATGGAGAAATTGCACATTTGTCTAAATTCACTGGATATTTTCTCTTTATTTTCAATGAGTCTCAAAAATCTAAAAGACTCACTGAAGACAAAATATAACAGACGATTAATATACTGAAGATGAAGAAATGTTGCTGTGGAACTTTTTTCATAATGACCTTGTAAACACAGCATTAGACAGAATAGAATTATGTGGAGAAATTGCACATTTGTCTAAATTCACTGGATATTTTCTCTTTATTTTCAATGAGTCTCAAACATCTAACAGGTTCACTGAAGACACAATATAACATACTATAAATATTCTGAAGATGAAGATATTTTGATGTGGAAGTTTTTTCATAAAGACCGTATAAACAGAGAATTAGAGGTGATAGAATATATGGAGGAATTGTGCATTTGTCTAAATTCACTGGATATTATCTCTTTATTTTCAAAGTGTCTCAAAAATCTAAAAGGCTCATTGAAGACACAATATTACAGACTATAAACATCCTCAAGATGAAGAAATTTTACTGAGGATTTTTTTTCATAATGGCCCTGTGAATATAGCATTTGACATGATAAAATATGGAGAAATTGCTCATTTGTCTAAATTCACTGGATGCTATCAGTTTATTTTCAAAGTGTCTCAATAATTAGAAAAGCTCACTGAAGACACAATATAACAGAATATTAATACCCTGAATATGAAGATATTTTGATGTGGATTTTTTTTTAATTGCCCTTTAACAGCAGTGGATATGATAGAATATGTGGAGAAATCATGCATGTGCCTAAATTAATTGGACATTTTCTCATTTTTATAAAAGGGTCTCAAACATCTAAAAGGCTCACTGAAGACACAATATGACAGAAGATTAATATCCTGAAGATGAATAAATTTTGCTGTGGATTTTTTTTATAATGACCTTGTAAACACAACATTAGAGGTAATAGAATTATGTGGAGAAGTTGCGCATTTGTCTAAATTCACTGGATATTATTTCTTTATATTCAAACTGTCTCAAAAATGTAAAAGGCTCATCGAAGACACAATATTACAGACTATAAACATCCTCAAGATGAAGAAATTCTACTGTGGAATGTGTTTCATAATGGCCCTGTGAATACAGCATTTGACATGATAGAATGTGGAGAAATTGCACATTTGTGTAAATTCACTGGGTATTTTCTCTTTATTTTCAATGAGTCTCAAAAATCTAAAAGGCTCACTGAAGACAAAATATAACAGACGATTAATATACTGAAGATGAAGAAATGTTGCTGTGGAATTTTTTTCATAATGACCTTGTAAACACAGCATTAGACAGAATAGAATTATGTGGAGAAATTGCACATTTGTCTAAATTCACTGGATATTATCTCTTTATTTCCAAAGTGTCTCAAAAATCTTAAAGGCTCATTGAAGAAACAATATTACAGACTATAAACATCCTCAAGATTAAGAAATTTTACTGTGGAGTTTTTTTTTTCATAATGGCCCTGTGAATATACCATTTGACATGATAGAATATGGAGAAATTGCGCATTTTTCTAAATTCAATGGATATTTTCTCTTTATTTTCAATGAGTCTCAAAAATCTAAAAGGCTCACTGAAGACAAAATATCACAGACGATTAATGTAATGAAGATGAAGAAATGTTGCTGTGGAATTTTTTTCATAATGACCTTGTAAACACAGCATTAGACAGAATAGAATTATGTGGAGAAATTGCACATTTGTCTAAATTCACTGGATATTATCTCTTTATTTCCAAAGTGTCTCAAAAATCTAAAAGGTTCATTGAGGAAACAATATTACAGACTATAAACATCCTCAAGATTTAGAAATTTTACTGTGGAGTTTTTTTTCATAATGGCCCTGTGAATATACCATTTGACATGATAGAATATGGAGAAATTGCGCATTTTTCTAAATTCAATGGATATTTTCTCTTTATTTTCAATGAGTCTTAAAAATCTAAAAGGCTCACTGAAGACAAAATATAACAGACGATTAATATACTGAAGATGAAGAAATGTTGCTGTGGAATTTTTTTCATAATGACCTTGTAAACATAGCATTAGACAGAATAGAATTATGTGGAGAAATTTCACATTTGTCTAAATTCACTGGATATTATCTCTTTATTTCCAAAGTGTCTCAAAAATCTTAAAGGCTCATTGAAGAAACAATATTACAGACTATAAACATCCTCAAGATTAAGAAATTTTACTGTGGAGTTTTTTTTCATAATGGCCCTGTGAATATACCATTTGACATGATAGAATATGGAGAAATTGCGCATTTATCTAAATTCAATGTATATTTTCTCTTTATTTTCAATGAGTCTCAAAAATCTAACAGGCTCACTGAAGACACAATATAACAAACTATAAATATCCTGAAGATGAAGATATTTAGATGTGGAATTTGTTTTATAATGACCGTACAAACACAGCATTAGGGGTGATAGAATTATGTGGAGAAATTGCGCAATTGTCTAAATTCACTGAATATTATCTCTTCATATTCAAACTGTCTCAAAAATTTAAAAGGCTCATCGAAGACACAATATTACAGACTATAAACGTCCTCAAGATGAAGAAATTCTACTGTGGAATGTTTTTCATAATGGCCCTGTGAATACAGCATTTGACATGATAGAATATGGAAAAATTGCACATTTGTCTAAATTCACTGAATATTTTCTCTTTATTTTCAATGAGTCTCAAACATCTAACAGGTTCACTGAAGACAAAATATTACATACTATAAATATCCTGAAGATGAAGATATTTAGATGTGGAATTATTTTTATAATGACCGTATAAACACAGCATTAGAGGTGATAGAATATGAGGAGGAATTGCGCATTTGGCTAAATTCACTGGATATTTTCCCTTTATTTTCAAAGTGTCTCAAAAATGTAAAAGGCTCACTGACGACACAATATTACAGACTAAAAACGTCCTCAAGATGAAGAGATTCTACTGTGGAATGTTTTTCATAATGGCCCTGTGAATACAGCATTTGACATGATAGAATATGGAGAAATTGCACATTTGTCTAAATTCACTGGATATTTTCTCTTTATTTTCAATGAGTCTCAAAAATCTAAAAGGCTCACTGAAGACAAAATATAACAGACGATTAATATACTGAAGATGAAGAAATGTTGCTGTGGAATTTTTTTCATAATGACCTTGTAAACACAGCATTAGACAGAATAGAATTATGTGGAGAAATTGCACATTTGTCTAAATTCACTGGATATTATCTCTTTATTTCCAAAATATCTCAAAAATCTTAAAGGCTCATTGAAGAAACAATATTACAGACTATAAACATCCTCAAGATTAAGAAATTTTACTGTGGAGTTTTTTTTCATAATGGCCCTGTGAATATACCATTTGACATGATAGAATATGGAGAAATTGCGCATTTATCTAAATTCCATGTATATTTTCTCTTTATTTTCAATGAGTCTCAAAAATCTAACAGGCTCACTGAAGACACAATATAACATACTATAAATATCCTGAAGATGAAGATATTTAGATGTGGAATTTGTTTTATAATGACCGTACAAACACAGCATTAGCGGTGATAGAATTATGTGGAGAAATTGCGCAGTTGTCTAAATTCACTGAATATTATCTCTTTATATTCAAACTGTCTCAAAAATTTAAAAGGCTCATCGAAGACACAATATTACAGACTATAAACGTCCTCAAGATGAAGAAATTCTACTGTGGAATGTTTTTCATAATGGCCCTGTGAATACAGCATTTGACATGATAGAATATGGAGAAATTGCACATTTGTCTAAATTCACTGAATATTTTCTCTTTATTTTCAATGAGTCTCAAACATCTAACAGGTTCACTGAAGACAAAATATTACATACTATAAATATCCTGAAGATGAAGATATTTAGATGTGGAATTATTTTTATAATGACCGTATAAACACAGCATTAGAGGTGATAGAATATGAGGAGGAATTGCGCATTTGGCTAAATTCACTGGATATTTTCCCTTTATTTTCAATGAGTCTCAAAAATGTAAAAGGCTCACTGACGACACAATATTACAGACTAAAAACGTCCTCAAGATGAAGAGATTCTACTGTGGAATGTTTTTCATAATGGCCCTGTGAATACAGCATTTGACATGATAGAATATGGAGAAATTGCACATTTGTCTAAATTCACTGGATATTTTCTCTTTATTTTCAATGAGTCTCAAAAATCTAAAAGGCTCACTGAAGACAAAATATAACAGACGATTAATATACTGAAGATGAAGAAATGTTGCTGTGGAATTTTTTTCATAATGACCTTGTAAACACAGCATTAGACAGAATAGAATTATGTGGAGAAATTGCACATTTGTCTAAATTCACTGGATATTTTCTCTTTATTTTCAATGAGTCTCAAACATCTAACAGGTTCACTGAAGACACAATATAACATACTATAAATATCCTGAAGATGAAGATATTTTGATGTGGAAGTTTTTTCATAAAGACCGTATAAACAGAGCATTAGAGGTGATAGAATATATGGAGGAATTGTGCATTTGTCTAAATTCACTGGATATTATCTCTTTATTTCCAAAGTGTCTCAAAAATCTAAAAGGCTCAATGAAGACACAATATTACAGACTATAAACATCCTCAAGATGAAGAAATTTTACTGAGGAATTTTTTTCATAATGGCCCTGTGAATATAGCATTTGACATGATAAAATATGGAGAAATTGCGCATTTGTCTAAATTCACTGGATGCTATCAATTTATTTTCAAAGTGTCTCAATAATTAGAAAAGCTCACTGAAGACACAATATAACAGAATATTAATACCCTGAATATGAAGATATTTTGATGTGGATTTTTTTTTTAATTGCCCTTTAACAGCAGTGGATATGATAGAATATGTGGAGAAATCATGCATGTGCCTAAATTAATTGGACATTTTCTCATTTTTATAAAAGGGTCTCAAACATCTAAAAGGCTCACTGAAGACACAATATGACAGAAGATTAATATCCTGAAGATGAATAAATTTTGCTGTGGATTTTTTTTATAATGACCTTGTAAACACAACATTAGAGGTAATAGAATTATGTGGAGAAGTTGCGCATTTGTCTAAATTCACTGGATATTATTTCTTTATTTTCAAACTGTCTCAAAAATGTAAAAGGCTCATCGAAGACACAATATTACAGACTATAAAGGTCCTCAAGATGAAGAAATTCTACTGTGGAATGGTTTTCATAATGGCCCTGTGAATACAGCATTTGACATGATAGAGCATGGAGAAATTGCACATTTGTCTAAATTCACTGGATATTTTCTCTTTATTTTCAATGAGTCTCAAAAATCTAAAAGACTCACTGAAGACAAAATATAACAGACGATTAATATACTGAAGATGAAGAAATGTTGCTGTGGAAGTTTTTTCATAAAGACCGTATAAACAGAGAATTAGAGGTGATAGAATATATGGAGGAATTGTGCATTTGTCTAAATTCACTGGATATTATCTCTTTATTTTCAAAGTGTCTCAAAAATCTAAAAGGCTCATTGAAGACACAATATTACAGACTATAAACATCCTCAAGATGAAGAAATTTTACTGAGGATTTTTTTTCATAATGGCCCTGTGAATATAGCATTTGACATGATAAAATATGGAGAAATTGCTCATTTGTCTAAATTCACTGGATGCTATCAGTTTATTTTCAAAGTGTCTCAATAATTAGAAAAGCTCACTGAAGACACAATATAACAGAATATTAATACCCTGAATATGAAGATATTTTGATGTGGATTTTTTTTTAATTGCCCTTTAACAGCAGTGGATATGATAGAATATGTGGAGAAATCATGCATGTGCCTAAATTAATTGGACATTTTCTCATTTTTATAAAAGGGTCTCAAACATCTAAAAGGCTCACTGAAGACACAATATGACAGAAGATTATTATCCTGAAGATGAATAAATTTTGCTGTGGATTTTTTTTATAATGACCTTGTAAACACAACATTAGAGGTAATAGAATTATGTGGAGAAGTTGCGCATTTGTCTAAATTCACTGGATATTATTTCTTTATTTTCAAACTGTCTCAAAAATGTAAAAGGCTCATCGAAGACACAATATTACAGACTATAAACATCCTCAAGATGAAGAAATTCTACTGTGGAATGTGTTTCATAATGGCCCTGTGAATACAGCATTTGACATGATAGAATATGGAGAAATTGCGCATTTATCTAAATTCCATGTATATTTTCTCTTTATTTTCAATGAGTCTCAAAAATCTAATAGGCTCACTGAAGACACAATATAACATACTATAAATATCCTGAAGATGAAGATATTTAGATGTGGAATTTGTTTTATAATGACCGTACAAACACAGCATTAGCGGTGATAGAATTATGTGGAGAAATTGCGCAGTTGTCTAAATTCACTGAATATTATCTCTTTATATTCAAACTGTCTCAAAAATTTAAAAGGCTCATCGAAGACACAATATTACAGACTATAAACGTCCTCAAGATGAAGAAATTCTACTGTGGAATGTTTTTCATAATGGCCCTGTGAATACAGCATTTGACATGATAGAATATGGAGAAATTGCACATTTGTCTAAATTCACTGAATATTTTCTCTTTATTTTCAATGAGTCTCAAACATCTAACAGGTTCACTGAAGACAAAATATTACATACTATAAATATCCTGAAGATGAAGATATTTAGATGTGGAATTATTTTTATAATGACCGTATAAACACAGCATTAGAGGTGATAGAATATGAGGAGGAATTGCGCATTTGGCTAAATTCACTGGATATTTTCCCTTTATTTTCAATGAGTCTCAAAAATGTAAAAGGCTCACTGACGACACAATATTACAGACTAAAAACGTCCTCAAGATGAAGAGATTCTACTGTGGAATGTTTTTCATAATGGCCCTGTGAATACAGCATTTGACATGATAGAATATGGAGAAATTGCACATTTGTCTAAATTCACTGGATATTTTCTCTTTATTTTCAATGAGTCTCAAAAATCTAAAAGGCTCACTGAAGACAAAATATAACAGACGATTAATATACTGAAGATGAAGAAATGTTGCTGTGGAATTTTTTTCATAATGACCTTGTAAACACAGCATTAGACAGAATAGAATTATGTGGAGAAATTGCACATTTGTCTAAATTCACTGGATATTTTCTCTTTATTTTCAATGAGTCTCAAACATCTAACAGGTTCACTGAAGACACAATATAACATACTATAAATATCCTGAAGATGAAGATATTTTGATGTGGAAGTTTTTTCATAAAGACCGTATAAACAGAGCATTAGAGGTGATAGAATATATGGAGGAATTGTGCATTTGTCTAAATTCACTGGATATTATCTCTTTATTTCCAAAGTGTCTCAAAAATCTAAAAGGCTCAATGAAGACACAATATTACAGACTATAAACATCCTCAAGATGAAGAAATTTTACTGAGGAATTTTTTTCATAATGTCCCTGTGAATATAGCATTTGACATGATAAAATATGGAGAAATTGCGCATTTGTCTAAATTCACTGGATGCTATCAATTTATTTTCAAAGTGTCTCAATAATTAGAAAAGCTCACTGAAGACACAATATAACAGAATATTAATACCCTGAATATGAAGATATTTTGATGTGGATTTTTTTTTAATTGCCCTTTAACAGCAGTGGATATGATAGAATATGTGGAGAAATCATGCATGTGCCTAAATTAATTGGACATTTTCTCATTTTTATAAAAGGGTCTCAAACATCTAAAAGGCTCACTGAAGACACAATATGACAGAAGATTAATATCCTGAAGATGAATAAATTTTGCTGTGGATTTTTTTTATAATGACCTTGTAAACACAACATTAGAGGTAATAGAATTATGTGGAGAAGTTGCGCATTTGTCTAAATTCACTGGATATTATTTCTTTATTTTCAAACTGTCTCAAAAATGTAAAAGGCTCATCGAAGACACAATATTACAGACTATAAAGGTCCTCAAGATGAAGAAATTCTACTGTGGAATGGTTTTCATAATGGCCCTGTGAATACAGCATTTGACATGATAGAGCATGGAGAAATTGCACATTTGTCTAAATTCACTGGATATTTTCTCTTTATTTTCAATGAGTCTCAAAAATCTAAAAGACTCACTGAAGACAAAATATAACAGACGATTAATATACTGAAGATGAAGAAATGTTGCTGTGGAAGTTTTTTCATAAAGACCGTATAAATAGAGAATTAGAGGTGATAGAATATATGGAGGAATTGTGCATTTGTCTAAATTCACTGGATATTATCTCTTTATTTTCAAAGTGTCTCAAAAATCTAAAAGGCTCATTGAAGACACAATATTACAGACTATAAACATCCTCAAGATGAAGAAATTTTACTGAGGATTTTTTTTCATAATGGCCCTGTGAATATAGCATTTGACATGATAAAATATGGAGAAATTGCTCATTTGTCTAAATTCACTGGATGCTATCAGTTTATTTTCAAAGTGTCTCAATAATTAGAAAAGCTCACTGAAGACACAATATAACAGAATATTAATACCCTGAATATGAAGATATTTTGATGTGGATTTTTTTTTAATTGCCCTTTAACAGCAGTGGATATGATAGAATATGTGGAGAAATCATGCATGTGCCTAAATTAATTGGACATTTTCTCATTTTTATAAAAGGGTCTCAAACATCTAAAAGGCTCACTGAAGACACAATATGACAGAAGATTAATATCCTGAAGATGAATAAATTTTGCTGTGGATTTTTTTTATAATGACCTTGTAAACACAACATTAGAGGTAATAGAATTATGTGGAGAAGTTGCGCATTTGTCTAAATTCACTGGATATTATTTCTTTATTTTCAAACTGTCTCAAAAATGTAAAAGGCTCATCGAAGACACAATATTACAGACTATAAAGGTCCTCAAGATGAAGAAATTCTACTGTGGAATGGTTTTCATAATGGCCCTGTGAATACAGCATTTGACATGATAGAGCATGGAGAAATTGCACATTTGTCTAAATTCACTGGATATTTTCTCTTTATTTTCAATGAGTCTCAAAAATCTAAAAGACTCACTGAAGACAAAATATAACAGACGATTAATATACTGAAGATGAAGAAATGTTGCTGTGGAAGTTTTTTCATAAAGACCGTATAAACAGAGAATTAGAGGTGATAGAATATATGGAGGAATTGTGCATTTGTCTAAATTCACTGGATATTATCTCTTTATTTTCAAAGTGTCTCAAAAATCTAAAAGGCTCATTGAAGACACAATATTACAGACTATAAACATCCTCAAGATGAAGAAATTTTACTGAGGATTTTTTTTCATAATGGCCCTGTGAATATAGCATTTGACATGATAAAATATGGAGAAATTGCTCATTTGTCTAAATTCACTGGATGCTATCAGTTTATTTTCAAAGTGTCTCAATAATTAGAAAAGCTCACTGAAGACACAATATAACAGAATATTAATACCCTGAATATGAAGATATTTTGATGTGGATTTTTTTTTAATTGCCCTTTAACAGCAGTGGATATGATAGAATATGTGGAGAAATCATGCATGTGCCTAAATTAATTGGACATTTTCTCATTTTTATAAAAGGGTCTCAAACATCTAAAAGGCTCACTGAAGACACAATATGACAGAAGATTATTATCCTGAAGATGAATAAATTTTGCTGTGGATTTTTTTTATAATGACCTTGTAAACACAACATTAGAGGTAATAGAATTATGTGGAGAAGTTGCGCATTTGTCTAAATTCACTGGATATTATTTCTTTATTTTCAAACTGTCTCAAAAATGTAAAAGGCTCATCGAAGACACAATATTACAGACTATAAACATCCTCAAGATGAAGAAATTCTACTGTGGAATGTGTTTCATAATGGCCCTGTGAATACAGCATTTGACATGATAGAATGTGGAGAAATTGCACATTTGTGTAAATTCACTGGGTATTTTCTCTTTATTTTCAATGAGTCTCAAAAATCTAAAAGGCTCACTGAAGACAAAATATAACAGACGATTAATATACTGAAGATGAAGAAATGTTGCTGTGGAATTTTTTTCATAATGACCTTGTAAACACAGCATTAGACAGAATAGAATTATGTGGAGAAATTGCACATTTGTCTAAATTCACTGGATATTATCTCTTTATTTCCAAAGTGTCTCAAAAATCTTAAAGGCTCATTGAAGAAACAATATTACAGACTATAAACATCCTCAAGATTAAGAAATTTTACTGTGGAGTTTTTTTTTCACAATGGCCCTGTGAATATACCATTTGACATGATAGAATATGGAGAAATTGCGCATTTTTCTAAATTCAATGGATATTTTCTCTTTATTTTCAATGAGTCTCAAAAATCTAAAAGGCTCACTGACGACAAAATATCACAGACGATTAATATACTGAAGATGAAGAAATGTTGCTGTGGAATTTTTTTCATAATGACCTTGTAAACACAGCATTAGACAGAATAGAATTATGTGGAGAAATTGCACATTTGTCTAAATTCACTGGATATTATCTCTTTATTTCCAAAGTGTCTCAAAAATCTTAAAGGCTCATTGAAGAAACAATATTACAGACTATAAACATCCTCAAGATTTAGAAATTTTACTGTGGAGTTTTTTTTCATAATGGCCCTGTGAATATACCACTTGACATGATAGAATATGGAGAAATTGCGTATTTTTCTAAATTCAATGGATATTTTCTCTTTATTTTCAATGAGTCTCAAAAATCTAAAAGGCTCACTGAAGACAAAATATAACAGACGATTAATATACTGAAGATGAAGAAATGTTGCTGTGGAATTTTTTTCATAATGACCTTGTAAACACAGCATTAGACAGAATAGAATTATGTGGAGAAATTGCACATTTGTCTAAATTCACTGGATATTATCTCTTTATTTCCAAAGTGTCTCAAAAATCTTAAAGGCTCATTGAAGAAACAATATTACAGACTATAAACATCCTCAAGATTAAGAAATTTTACTGTGGAGTTTTTTTTCATAATGGCCCTGTGAATATACCATTTGACATGATAGAATATGGAGAAATTGCGCATTTATCTAAATTCAATGTATATTTTCTCTTTATTTTCAATGAGTCTCAAAAATCTAACAGGCTCACTGAAGACACAATATAATATACTATAAATATCCTGAAGATGAAGATATTTAGATGTGGAATTTTTTTTATAATGACCGTACAAACACAGCATTAGGGGTGATAGAATTATGTGGAGAAATTGCGCAATTGTCTAAATTCACTGAATATTATCTCTTTATATTCAAACTGTCTCAAAAATTTAAAAGGCTCATCGAAGACACAATATTACAGACTATAAACGTCCTCAAGATGAAGAAATTCTACTGTGGAATGTTTTTCATAATGGCCCTGTGAATACAGCATTTGACATGATAGAATATGGAGAAATTGCACATTTGTCTAAATTCACTGAATATTTTCTCTTTATTTTCAATGAGTCTCAAACATCTAACAGGTTCACTGAAGACAAAATATTACATACTATAAATATCCTGAAGATGAAGATATTTAGATGTGGAATTATTTTTATAATGACCGTATAAACACAGCATTAGAGGTGATAGAATATGAGGAGGAATTGCGCATTTGGCTAAATTCACTGGATATTTTCCCTTTATTTTCAAAGTGTCTCAAAAATGTAAAAGGCTCACTGACGACACAATATTACAGACTAAAAACGTCCTCAAGATGAAGAGATTCTACTGTGGAATGTTTTTCATAATGGCCCTGTGAATACAGCATTTGACATGATAGAATATGGAGAAATTGCACATTTGTCTAAATTCACTGGATATTTTCTCTTTATTTTCAATGAGTCTCAAAAATCTAAAATGCTCACTGAAGACAAAATATAACAGACGATTAATATACTGAAGATGAAGAAATGTTGCTGTGGAATTTTTTTCATAATGACCTTGTAAACACAGCATTAGACAGAATAGAATTATGTGGAGAAATTGCACATTTGTCTAAATTCACTGGATATTATCTCTTTATTTCCAAAGTGTCTCAAAAATCTTAAAGGCTCATTGAAGAAACAATTTTACAGACTATAAACATCCTCAAGATTAAGAAATTTTACTGTGGAGTTTTTTTTCATAATGGCCCTGTGAATATACCATTTGACATGATAGAATATGGAGAAATTGCGCATTTATCTAAATTCAATGTATATTTTCTCTTTATTTTCAATGAGTCTCAAAAATCTAACAGGCTCACTGAAGACACAATATAACATACTATAAATATCCTGAAGATGAAGATATTTAGATGTGGAATTTGTTTTATAATGACCGTACAAACACAGCATTAGCGGTGATAGAATTATGTGGAGAAATTGCGCAGTTGTCTAAATTCACTGAATATTATCTCTTTATATTCAAACTGTCTCAAAAATTTAAAAGGCTCATCGAAGACACAATATTACAGACTATAAACGTCCTCAAGATGAAGAAATTCTACTGTGGAATGTTTTTCATAATGGCCCTGTGAATACAGCATTTGACATGATAGAATATGGAGAAATTGCACATTTGTCTAAATTCACTGAATATTTTCTCTTTATTTTCAATGAGTCTCAAACATCTAACAGGTTCACTGAAGACAAAATATTACATACTATAAATATCCTGAAGATGAAGATATTTAGATGTGGAATTATTTTTATAATGACCGTATAAACACAGCATTAGAGGTGATAGAATATGAGGAGGAATTGTGCATTTGGCTAAATTCACTGGATATTTTCCCTTTATTTTCAAAGTGTCTCAAAAATGTAAAAGGCTCACTGACGACACAATATTACAGACTAAAAACGTCCTCAAGATGAAGAAATTCTACTGTGGAATGTTTTTCATAATGGCCCTGTGAATACAGCATTTGACATGATAGAATATGGAGAAATTGCACATTTGTCTAAATTCACTGGATATTTTCTCTTTATTTTCAATGAGTCTCAAAAATCTAAAAGGCTCACTGAAGACAAAATATAACAGACGATTAATATACTGAAGATGAAGAAATGTTGCTGTGGAATTTTTTTCATAATGACCTTGTAAACACAGCATTAGACAAAATAGAATTATGTGGAGAAATTGCACATTTGTCTAAATTCACTGGATATTTTCTCTTTATTTTCAATGAGTCTCAAACATCTAACAGGTTCACTGAAGACACAATATAACATACTATAAATATCCTGAAGATGAAGATATTTTGATGTGGAAGTTTTTTCATAAAGACCGTATAAACAGAGCATTAGAGGTGATATAATATATGGAGGAATTGTGCATTTGTCTAAATTCACTGGATATTATCTCTTTATTTCCAAAGTGTCTCAAAAATCTAAAAGGCTCAATGAAGACACAATATTACAGACTATAAACATCCTCAAGATGAAGAAATTTTACTGAGGAATTTTTTTCATAATGGCCCTGTGAATATAGCATTTGACATGATAAAATATGGAGAAATTGCGCATTTGTCTAAATTCACTGGATGCTATCAATTTATTTTCAAAGTGTCTCAATAATTAGAAAAGCTCACTGAAGACACAATATAACAGAATATTAATACCCTGAATATGAAGATATTTTGATGTGGATTTTTTTTTAATTGCCCTTTAACAGCAGTGGATATGATAGAATATGTGGAGAAATCATGCATGTGCCTAAATTAATTGGACATTTTCTCATTTTTATAAAAGGGTCTCAAACATCTAAAAGGCTCACTGAAGACACAATATGACAGAAGATTAATATCCTGAAGATGAATAAATTTTGCTGTGGATTTTTTTTATAATGACCTTGTAAACACAACATTAGAGGTAATAGAAATATGTGGAGAAGTTGCGCATTTGTCTAAATTCACTGGATATTATTTCTTTATTTTCAAACTGTCTCAAAAATGTAAAAGGCTCATCGAAGACACAATATTACAGACTATAAAGGTCCTCAAGATGAAGAAATTCTACTGTGGAATGGTTTTCATAATGGCCCTGTGAATACAGCATTTGACATGATAGAGCATGGAGAAATTGCACATTTGTCTAAATTCACTGGATATTTTCTCTTTATTTTCAATGAGTCTCAAAAATCTAAAAGACTCACTGAAGACAAAATATAACAGACGATTAATATACTGAAGATGAAGAAATGTTGCTGTGGAACTTTTTTCATAATGACCTTGTAAACACAGCATTAGACAGAATAGAATTATGTGGAGAAATTGCACATTTGTCTAAATTCACTGGATATTTTCTCTTTATTTTCAATGAGTCTCAAACATCTAACAGGTTCACTGAAGACACAATATAACATACTATAAATATCCTGAAGATGAAGATATTTTGATGTGGAAGTTTTTTCATAAAGACCGTATAAACAGAGAATTAGAGGTGATAGAATATATGGAGGAATTGTGCATTTGTCTAAATTCACTGGATATTATCTCTTTATTTTCAAAGTGTCTCAAAAATCTAAAAGGCTCATTGAAGACACAATATTACAGACTATAAACATCCTCAAGATGAAGAAATTTTACTGAGGATTTTTTTTCATAATGGCCCTGTGAATATAGCATTTGACATGATAAAATATGGAGAAATTGCTCATTTGTCTAAATTCACTGGATGCTATCAGTTTATTTTCAAAGTGTCTCAATAATTAGAAAAGCTCACTGAAGACACAATATAACAGAATATTAATACCCTGAATATGAAGATATTTTGATGTGGATTTTTTTTTAATTGCCCTTTAACAGCAGTGGATATGATAGAATATGTGGAGAAATCATGCATGTGCCTAAATTAATTGGACATTTTCTCATTTTTATAAAAGGGTCTCAAACATCTAAAAGGCTCACTGAAGACACAATATGACAGAAGATTAATATCCTGAAGCTGAATAAATTTTGCTGTGGATTTTTTTTATAATGACCTTGTAAACACAACATTAGAGGTAATAGAATTATGTGGAGAAGTTGCGCATTTGTCTAAATTCACTGGATATTATTTCTTTATTTTCAAACTGTCTCAAAAATGTAAAAGGCTCATCGAAGACACAATATTACAGACTATAAACATCCTCAAGATGAAGAAATTCTACTGTGGAATGTGTTTCATAATGGCCCTGTGAATACAGCATTTGACATGATAGAATGTGGAGAAATTACACATTTGTCTAAATTCACTTGATATTATCTCTTTATTTTCAATGAGTCTCAAAAATCTAAAAGGCTCACTGAAGACAAAATATAACAGACGATTAATATACTGAAGATGAAGAAATGTTGCTGTGGAATTATTTTCATAATGACCTTGTAAACACAGCATTAGACAGAATAGAATTATGTGGAGAAATTGCACATTTGTCTAAATTCACTGGATATTATCTCTTTATTTCCAAAGTGTCTCAAAAATCTTAAAGGCTCATTGAAGACACAATATTACAGACTATAAACATCCTCAAGATTAAGAAATTTTACTGTGGAGTTTTTTTCATAATGGCCCTGTGAATAAACCATTTGACATGATAGAATATGGAGAAATTGCGCATTTTTCTAAATTCAATGGATATTTTCTCTTTATTTTCAATGACTCTCAAAAATCTAACAGGCTCACTGAAGACACAATATAACATACTATAAATATCCTGAAGATGAAGATATTTAGATGTGGATTTTTTTTTATAATGACCGTACAAACACAGCATTAGGGGTGATAGAATTATGTGGAGAAATTGCGCATTTGGCTAAATTCACTGGATATTATCTCTTTATTTTCAAACTGTCTCAAAAATATAAAAGGCTCATCGAAGACACAATATTACAGACTATAAACATCCTCAAGATGAAGAAATTCTACTGTGGAATGGTTTTCATAATGGCCCTGTGAATACAGCATTTGACATGATAGAGTATGGAGAAATTGCACATTTGTCTAAATTCACTGGATATTTTCTCTTTATTTTCAATGAGTCTCAAAAATCTAAAAGGCTCACTGAAGACAAAATATAACAGACGATTAATATACTGAAGATGAAGAAATGTTGCTGTGGAATTTTTTTCATAATGACCTTATAAACACAGCATTAGACACAATAGAATTATGTGGAGAAATTGCACATTTGTCTAAATTCACTGGATATTATCTCTTTATTTCCAAAGTGTCTCAAAAATCTTAAAGGCTCATTGAAGACACAATATTACAGACTATAAACATCCTCAAGATTAAGAAATTTTACTGTGGAGTTTTTTTTCATAATGGCCCTGTGAATATACCATTTGACATGATAGAATATGGAGAAATTACGCATTTTTCTAAATTCAATGGATATTTTCTCTTTATTTTCAATGAGTCTCAAAAATCTAAAAGGCTCACTGATGACAAAATATAACAGACGATTAATATACTGAAGATGAAGAAATGTTGCTGTGGAATTTTTTTCATAATGAACTTGTAAACACAGCATTAGACAGAATAGAATTATGTGGAGAAATTGCACATTTGTCTAAATTCACTGGATATTTTCTCTTTATTTTCAATGAGTCTCAAACATCTAACAGGTTCACTGAAGACACAATATAACATACTATAAATATCCTAAAGATGAAGATATTTTGATGTGGAAGTTTTTTCATAATGACCGTATAAACAGAGCATTAGAGGTGATAGAATATATGGAGGAATTGTGCATTTGTCTAAATTCACTTGATATAATCTCTTTATTTTCAAACTGTCTCAAAAATCTAAAAGGCTCATCGAAGACACAATATTACAGACTATAAACATCCTCAAGATGAAGAAATTCTACTGTGGAATGTGTTTCATAATGGCCCTGTGAATACAGCATTTGACATGATAGAATGTGGAGAAATTACACATTTGTCTAAATTCACTTGATATTATCTCTTTATTTTCAATGAGTCTCAAAAATCTAAAAGGCTCACTAAAGACAAAATATAACAGACGATTAATATACTGAAGATGAAGAAATGTTGCTGTGGAATTATTTTCATAATGACCTTGTAAACACAGCATTAGACAGAATAGAATTATGTGGAGAAATTGCACATTTGTCTAAATTCACTGGATATTATCTCTTTATTTCCAAAGTGTCTCAAAAATCTTAAAGGCTCATTGAAGACACAATATTACAGACTATAAACATCCTCAAGATTAAGAAATTTTACTGTGGAGTTTTTTTCATAATGGCCCTGTGAATATACCATTTGACATGATAGAATATGGAGAAATTGCGCATTTTTCTAAATTCAATGGATATTTTCTCTTTATTTTCAATGACTCTCAAAAATCTAACAGGCTCACTGAAGACACAATATAACATACTATAAATATCCTGAAGATGAAGATATTTAAATGTGGAATTATTTTTATAATGACCGTACAAACACAGCATTAGGGGTGATAGAATTATGTGGAGAAATTGCGCATTTGGCTAAATTCACTGGATATTATCTCTTTATTTTCAAACTGTCTCAAAAATATAAAAGGCTCATCGAAGACACAATATTACAGACTATAAACGTCCTCAAGATGAAGAAATTCTACTGTGGAATGGTTTTCATAATGGCCTTGTGAATACAGCATTTGACATTATAGAGTATGGAGAAATTGCACATTTGTCTAAATTCACTGGATATTTTCTCTTTATTTTCAATGAGTCTCAAAAATCTAAAAGGCTCACTGAAGACAAAATATAACAGACGATTAATATACTGAAGATGAAGAAATGTTGCTGTGGAATTTTTTTCATAATGACCTTATAAACACAGCATTAGACACAATAGAATTATGTGGAGAAATTGCACATTTGTCTAAATTCACTGGATATTATCTCTTTATTTCCAAAGTGTCTCAAAAATCTTAAAGGCTAATTGAAGACACAATATTACAGACTATAAACATCCTCAAGATTAAGAAATTTTACTGTGGAGTTTTTTTTCATAATGGCCCTGTGAATATACCATTTGACATGATAGAATATGGAGAAATTGCGCATTTTTCTAAATTCAATGGATACTTTCTCTTTATTTTCAATGAGTCTCAAAAATCTAAAAGGCTCACTGATGACAAAATATAACAGACGATTAATATACTGAAGATGAAGAAATGTTGCTGTGGAATTTTTTTCATAATGACCTTGTAAACACAGCTTTAGACAGAATAGAATTATGTGGAGAAATTGCACATTTGTCTAAATTCACTGGATATTTTCTCTTTATTTTCAATGAGTCTCAAACATCTAACAGGTTCACTGAAGACACAATATAACATACTATAAATATCCTGAAGATGAAGAAATGTTGCTGTGGAATTTTTTTCATAATGACCTTATAAACACAGCATTAGACACAATAGAATTATGTGGAGAAATTGCACATTTGTCTAAATTCACTGGATATTATCTCTTTATTTCCAAAGTGTCTCAAAAATCTTAAAGGCTCATTGAAGACACAATATTACAGACTATAAACATCCTCAAGATTAAGAAATTTTACTGTGGAGTTTTTTTTCATAATGGCCATGTGAATATACCATTTGACATGATAGAATATGGAGAAATTACGCATTTTTCTAAATTCAATGGATATTTTCTCTTTATTTTCAATGAGTCTCAAAAATCTAAAAGGCTCACTGATGACAAAATATAACAGACGATTAATATACTGAAGATGAAGAAATGTTGCTGTGGAATTTTTTTCATAATGAACTTGTAAACACAGCATTAGACAGAATAGAATTATGTGGAGAAATTGCACATTTGTCTAAATTCACTGGATATTTTCTCTTTATTTTCAATGAGTCTCAAACATCTAACAGGTTCACTGAAGACACAATATAACATACTATAAATATCCTAAAGATGAAGATATTTTGATGTGGAAGTTTTTTCATAATGACCGTATAAACAGAGCATTAGAGGTGATAGAATATATGGAGGAATTGTGCATTTGTCTAAATTCACTTGATATAATCTCTTTATTTTCAAACTGTCTCAAAAATCTAAAAGGCTCATCGAAGACACAATATTACAGACTATAAACATCCTCAAGATGAAGAAATTCTACTGTGGAATGTGTTTCATAATGGCCCTGTGAATACAGCATTTGACATGATAGAATGTGGAGAAATTACACATTTGTCTAAATTCACTTGATATTATCTCTTTATTTTCAATGAGTCTCAAAAATCTAAAAGGCTCACTAAAGACAAAACATAACAGACGATTAATATACTGAAGATGAAGAAATGTTGCTGTGGAATTATTTTCATAATGACCTTGTAAACACAGCATTAGACAGAATAGAATTATGTGGAGAAATTGCACATTTGTCTAAATTCACTGGATATTATCTCTTTATTTCCAAAGTGTCTCAAAAATCTTAAAGGCTCATTGAAGACACAATATTACAGACTATAAACATCCTCAAGATTAAGAAATTTTACTGTGGAGTTTTTTTCATAATGGCCCTGTGAATATACCATTTGACATGATAGAATATGGAGAAATTGCGCATTTTTCTAAATTCAATGGATATTTTCTCTTTATTTTCAATGACTCTCAAAAATCTAACAGGCTCACTGAAGACACAATATAACATACTATAAATATCCTGAAGATGAAGATATTTAAATGTGGAATTTTTTTTATAATGACCGTACAAACACAGCATTAGGGGTGATAGAATTATGTGGAGAAATTGCGCATTTGGCTAAATTCACTGGATATTATCTCTTTATTTTCAAACTGTCTCAAAAATATAAAAGGCTCATCGAAGACACAATATTACAGACTATAAACGTCCTCAAGATGAAGAAATTCTACTGTGGAATGGTTTTCATAATGGCCTTGTGAATACAGCATTTGACATTATAGAGTATGGAGAAATTGCACATTTGTCTAAATTCACTGGATATTTTCTCTTTATTTTCAATGAGTCTCAAAAATCTAAAAGGCTCACTGAAGACAAAATATAACAGACGATTAATATACTGAAGATGAAGAAATGTTGCTGTGGAATTTTTTTCATAATGACCTTATAAACACAGCATTAGACACAATATAATTATGTGGAGAAATTGCACATTTGTCTAAATTCACTGGATATTATCTCTTTATTTCCAAAGTGTCTCAAAAATCTTAAAGGCTAATTGAAGACACAATATTACAGACTATAAACATCCTCAAGATTAAGAAATTTTACTGTGGAGTTTTTTTTCATAATGGCCCTGTGAATATACCATTTGACATGATAGAATATGGAGAAATTGCGCATTTTTCTAAATTCAATGGATACTTTCTCTTTATTTTCAATGAGTCTCAAAAATCTTAAAGGCTCATTGAAGACACAATATTACAGACTATAAACATCCTCAAGACTAAGAAATTTTACTGTGGAGTTTTTTTCATAATGGCCCTGTGAATATACCATTTGACATGATAGAATATGGAGAAATTGCGCATTTTTCTAAATTCAATGGATATTTTCTCTTTATTTTCAATGACTCTCAAAAATCTAACAGGCTCACTGAAGACACAATATAACATACTATAAATATCCTGAAGATGAAGATATTTTGATGTGGAAGTTTTTTCATAAAGACCGTATAAACAGAGCATTAGAGGTGATAGAATATATGGAGGAATTGTGCATTTGTCTTAATTCACTGGATATTATCTCTTTATTTCCAAGGTGTCTCAAAAATCTAAAAGGCTCATTGAAGACAAAATATTACAGACTATAAACACCCTCAAGATTAAGAAATTTTACTGTGGAGTTTTTTTCATAATGGCCCTGTGAATATACCATTTGACATGATAGAATATGGAGAAATTGCGCATTTTTCTAAATTCAATGGATATTTTCTCTTTATTTTCAATGAGTCTCAAAAATCTAACAGGCTCACTGAAGACACAATATAACATACTATAAATATCCTGAAGATGAAGATATTTAGATGTGGAATTTTTTTTATAATGACCGTACAAACACAGCATTAGGGGTGATAGAATTATGTGGAGAAATTGCGCATTTGTCTAAATTCACTGGATATTATCTCTTTATTTTCAAACTGTCTCTAAAATTTAAAAGGCTCATCGAAGACACAATATTACAGACTATAAACGTCCTCAAGATGAAGAAATTCTACCGTGGAATGTTTTTCATAATGGCCCTGTGAATACAGCATTTGACATGATAGAATATGGAGAAATTTCACATTTGTCTAAATTCACTGGATATTTTCTCTTTATTTTCAATGAGTCTCAAACATCTAACAGGTTCACTGAAGACAAAATATAACATACTATAAATATCCTGAAGATGAAGATATTTAGATGTGGAATTATTTTTATAATGACCGTATAAACACAGCATTAGAGGTGATAGAATATGAGGAGGAATTGCGCATTTGGCTAAATTCACTGGATATTTTCCCTTTATTTTCAAAGTGTCTCAAAAATGTAAAAGGCTCACTGACGACACAATATTACAGACTATAAACGTCCTCAAGATGAAGAAATTCTACTGTGGAATGTTTTTCATAATGGCCCTGTGAATACAGCATTTGACATGATAGAATATGGAGAAATTGCACATTTGTCTAAATTCACTGGATATTTTCTCTTTATTTTCAATGAGTTTTAAAAATCTAAAAGGCTCACTGAAGACAAAATATAACAGACGATTAATATACTGAAGATGAAGAAATGTTGCTGTGGAATTTTTTTTCATAATGACCTTGTAAACACAGCATTAGACAGAATAGAATTATGTGGAGAAATTGCACATTTGTCTAAATTCACTGGATATTTTCTCTTTATTTTCAATGAGTCTCAAACATCTAACAGGTTCACTGAAGACACAATATAACATACTATAAATATCCTGAAGGTGAAGATATTTTGATGTGGATGTTTTTTCATAAAGACCGTATAAACAGAGCATTAGAGGTGATAGAATATATGGAGGAATTGTGCATTTGTCTTAATTCACTGGATATTATCTCTTTATTTCCAAACTGTCTCAAAAATCTAAAAGGCTCATTGAAGACAAAATATTACAGACTATAAACATCCTCAAGATTAAGAAATATTACTGTGGAGTTTTTTTCATAATGGCCCTGTGAATATACCATTTGACATGATAGAATATGGAGAAATTGCGCATTTTTCTAAATTCAATGGATATTTTCTCTTTATTTTCAATGAGTCTAAAAAATCTAACAGGCTCACTGAAGACACAATATAACATACTATAAATATCCTGAAGATGAAGATATTTAGATGTGGATTTTTTTTTTATAATGACCGTACAAACACAGCATTAGGGGTGATAGAATTATGTGGAGAAATTGCGCATTTGTCTAAATTCACTGGATATTATCTCTTTATTTTCAAAGTGTCTCAAAAATCTAAAAGGCTCATTGAAGACACAATATTACAGACTATAAACATCCTCAAGATGAAGAAATTTTACTGAGGAATTTTTTTCATAATGGCCCTGTGAATATAGCATTTGACATGATAAAATATGGAGAAATTGCGCATTTGTCTAAATTCACTGGATGCTATCAATTTATTTTCAAAGTGTCTCAATAATTAGAAAAGCTCACTGAAGACACAATATAACAGAATATTAATACCCTGAATATGAAGATATTTTGATGTGGATTTTTTTTTAAATTGCCCTTTAACAGCAGTGGATATGATAGAATATGTGGAGAAATCATGCATGTGCCTAAATTAATTGGACCTTTTCTCATTTTTATAAAAGAGTCTCAAACATCTAAAAGGCTCACTGAAGACACAATATGACAGAAGATTAATATCCTGAAGATGAATAAATTTTGCTGTGGATTTTTTTTATAATGACCTTGTAAACACAACATTAGAGGTAATAGATTTATGTGGAGAAGTTGCACATTTGTCTAAATTCACTGGATATTATTTCTTTATTTTCAAACTGTCTCAAAAATGTAAAAGGCTCATCGAAGACACAATATTACAGACTATAAACGTCCTCAAGATGAAGAAATTCTACTGTGGAATGGTTTTCATAATGGCCCTGTGAATACAGCATTTGACATGATAGAGTATGGAGAAATTGCACATTTGTCTAAATTCAATGGATATTTTCTCTTTATTTTCAATGAGTCTCAAAAATCTAAAAGGCTCACTGAAGACAAAATATAACAGACGATTAATATACTGAAGATGAAGAAATGTTGCTGTGGAATTTTTTTCATAATGACCTTGTAAACACAGCATTAGACAGAATAGAATTATGTGGAGAAATTGCACATTTGTCTAAATTCACTGGATATTTTCTCTTTATTTTCAATGAGTCTCAAACATCTAACAGGTTCACTGAAGACACAATATAACATACTATAAATATCCTGAAGATGAAGATATTTTGATGTGGAAGTTTTTTCATAAAGACCGTATAAACAGAGCATCAGAGGTGATAGAATATATGGAGGAATTGTGGATTTGTCTAAATTCACTGGATGCTATCAATTTATTTTCAAAGTGTCTCAATAATTAGAAAAGCTCACTGAAGACACAATATAACAGAATATTAATACCCTGAATATGAAGATATTTTGATGTGGATTTTTTTTTAAATTGCCCTTTAACAGCAGTGGATATGATAGAATATGTGGAGAAATCATGCATGTGCCTAAATTAATTGGACATTTTCTCTTTTTTATCAAAGAGTCTCAAACATCTAAAAGGCTCACTGAAGACACAATATAACAGATGATTAATATCCTGAAGATGAATAAATTTTGCTGTGGATTTTTTTTATAATGACCTTGTAAACACAGGATTAGAGGTAATAGAATTATGTGGAGAAATTGCGCATTTGTCTAAATTCACTGGATATTATCTCTTTATTTTCAAACTGTCTCAAAAATGTAAAAGGCTCATCGAAGACACAATATTACAGACTACAAACGTCCTCAAGATGAAGAAATTCTACTGTGGAATGTTTTTCATAATGGCCCTGTGAATATAGCATTTGACATGATAGAATATGGAGAAATTGCACATTTGTCTAAATTCACTGGATATTTTCTCTTTATTTTCAATTAGTCTCAAAAATCTAAAAGGCTCACTGAAGACAAAATATAACAGACGATTAATATACTGAAGATGAAGAAATGTTGCTGTGGAATTTTTTTCATAATGACCTTGTAAACACAGCATTAGACAGAATAGAATTATGTGAAGAAATTGCACATTTGTCTAATTTCACTGGATATTATCTCTTTATTTCCAAGGTGTCTCAAAAATCTTAAAGGCTCATTGAAGACACAATATTACAGACTATAAACATCCTCAAGATTAAGAAATTTTACTGTGGAGTTTTTTTCATAATGGCCCTGTGAATATACCATTTGACATGATAGAATATGGAGAAATTGCGTATTTTTCTAAATTCAATGGATATTTTCTCTTTATTTTCAATGAGTCTCAAAAATCTAACAGGCTCACTGAAGACACAATATAACATACTATAAATATCCTGAAGATGAAGATATTTAGATGTGGAATTTTTTTTATAATGACCGTACAAACACAGCATTAGGGGTGATAGAATTATGTGGAGAAATTGCGCATTTGTCTAAATTCACTGGATATAATCTCTTTATTTTCAAACTGTCTCAAAAATGTAAAAGGCTCATCGAAGACACAATATTACAGACTATAAACGTCCTCAAGATGAAGAAATTCTACCGTGGAATGTTTTTCATAATGGCCCTGTGAATACAGCATTTGACATGATAGAATATGGAGAAATTTCACATTTGTCTAAATTCACTGGATATTTTCTCTTTATTTTCAATGAGTCTCAAACATCTAACAGGTTCACTGAAGACACAATATAACATACTATAAATATCCTGAAGATGAAGATATTTTGATGTGGAAGTTTTTTCATAAAGACCGTATAAACAGAGCATTAGAGGTGATAGAATAAATGGAGGAATTGTGCATTTGTCTTAATTCACTGAATATTATCTCTTTATTTTCAAAGTGTCTCAAAAGTCTAAAAGGCTCATTGAAGACACAATATTACAGACTATAAACATCCTCAAGATTAAGAAATTTTACTGAGGAATTTTTTTTCATAATGGCCCTGTGAATATAGCATTTGACATGATAAAATATGGAGAAATTGCGCATTTGTCTAAATTCACTGGATGCTATCAATTTATTTTCAAAGTGTCTCAATAATTAGAAAAGCTCACTGAAGACACAATATAACAGAATATTAATACCCTGAATATGAAGATATTTTGATGTGGATTTTTTTTTAAATTGCCCTTTAACAGCAGTGGATATGATAGAATATGTGGAGAAATCATGCATGTGCCTAAATTAATTGGACATTTTCTCATTTTTATAAAAGGGTCTCAAACATCTAAAAGGCTCACTGAAGACACAATATGACAGAAGATTAATATCCTGAAGATGAATAAATTTTGCTGTGGATTTTTTTATAATGACCTTGTAAACACAACATTAGAGGTAATAGATTTATGTGGAGAAGTTGCACATTTGTCTAAATTCACTGGATACTATTTCTTTATTTTCAAACTGTCTCAAAAATGTAAAAGGCTCATCGAAGACACAATATTACAGACTATAAACGTCCTCAAGATGAAGAAATTCTACTGTGGAATGGTTTTCATAATGGCCCTGTGAATACAGCATTTGACATGATAGAGTATGGAGAAATTGCACATTTGTCTAAATTCAATGGATATTTTCTCTTTATTTTCAATGAGTCTCAAAAATGTAACAGGCTCACTGAAGACACAATATAACATACTATAAATATCCTGAAGATGAAGACATTTAGATGTGGAATTTTTTTTATAATGACCGTACAAACACAGCATTAGGGGTGATAGAATTATGTGGAGAAATTGCGCATTTGTCTAAATTCACTGGATATTATCTCTTTATTTTCAAACTGTCTCAAAAATGTAAAAGGCTCATCGAAGACACAATATTACAGACTATAAACATCCTCAAGATGAAGAAATTCTACTGTGGAATGTGTTTCATAATGGCCCTGTGAATACAGCATTTGACATGATAGAATGTGGAGAAATTGCACATTTGTCTAAATTCACTGGATATTTTCTCTTTATTTTTAATGAGTCTCAAAAATCCAAAAGGCTCACTGAAGACAAAATATAACAGACGATTAATATACTGAAGATGAAGAAATGTTGCTGTGGAATTTTTTTCATAATGACCTTGTAAACACAGCATTAGACAAACTAGAATTATGTGGAGAAATTGCACATTTGCCTAAATTCACTGGATATTTTCCCTTTATTTTCAAAGTGTCTCAAAAATGTAAAAAGCTCACTGACGACACAATATTACAGACTATAAACGTCCTCAAGATGAAGAAATTCTACTGTGGAATGTTTTTCATTATGGCCCTGTGAATACAGCATTTGACATGATAGAATATGGAGAAATTGCACATTTGTCTAAATTCACTGGATATTTTCTCTTTATTTTCAATGAGTCTCAAAAATCTAAAAGGCTCACTGAAGACAAAATATAACAGACGATTAATATACTGAAGATGAAGAAATGTTGCTGTGGAATTTTTTTCATAATGACCTTGTAAACACAGCATTAGACAGAATAGAATTATGTGGAGAAATTGCACATTTGTCTAAATTCACTGGATATTTTCTCTTTATTTTCAATGAGTCTCAAACATCTAACAGGTTCACTGAAGACACAATATAACATACTATAAATATCCTGAAGGTGAAGATATTTTGATGTGGATGTTTTTTCATAAAGACCGTATAAACAGAGCATTAGAGGTGATAGAATATATGGAGGAATTTTGCATTTGTCTTAATTCACTGGATATTATCTCTTTATTTCCAAATTGTCTCAAAAATCTAAAAGGCTCATTGAAGACAAAATATTACAGACTATAAACATCCTCAAGATTAAGAAATATTACTGTGGAGTTTTTTTCATAATGGCCCTGTGAATATACCATTTGACATGATAGAATATGGAGAAATTGCGCATTTTTCTAAATTCAATGGATATTTTCTCTTTATTTTCAATGAGTCTAAAAAATCTAACAGGCTCACTGAAGACACAATATAACATACTATAAATATCCTGAAGATGAAGATATTTAGATGTGGATTTTTTTTTTATAATGACCGTACAAACACAGCATTAGGGGTGATAGAATTATGTGGAGAAATTGCGCATTTGTCTAAATTCACTGGATATTATCTCTTTATTTTCAAAGTGTCTCAAAAATCTAAAAGGCTCATTGAAGACACAATATTACAGACTATAAACATCCTCAAGATGAAGAAATTTTACTGAGGAATTTTTTTCATAATGGCCCTGTGAATATAGCATTTGACATGATAAAATATGGAGAAATTGCGCATTTGTCTAAATTCACTGGATGCTATCAATTTATTTTCAAAGTGTCTCAATAATTAGAAAAGCTCACTGAAGACACAATATAACAGAATATTAATACCCTGAATATGAAGATATTTTGATGTGGATTTTTTTTTAAATTGCCCTTTAACAGCAGTGGATATGATAGAATATGTGGAGAAATCATGCATGTGCCTAAATTAATTGGACCTTTTCTCATTTTTATAAAAGAGTCTCAAACATCTAAAAGGCTCACTGAAGACACAATATGACAGAAGATTAATATCCTGAAGATGAATAAATTTTGCTGTGGATTTTTTTATAATGACCTTGTAAACACAACATTAGAGGTAATAGATTTATGTGGAGAAGTTGCACATTTGTCTAAATTCACTGGATACTATTTCTTTATTTTCAAACTGTCTCAAAAATGTAAAAGGCTCATCGAAGACACAATATTACAGACTATAAACGTCCTCAAGATGAAGAAATTCTACTGTGGAATGGTTTTCATAATGGCCCTGTGAATACAGCATTTGACATGATAGAGTATGGAGAAATTGCACATTTGTCTAAATTCAATGGATATTTTCTCTTTATTTTCAATGAGTCTCAAAAATGTAACAGGCTCACTGAAGACACAATATAACATACTATAAATATCCTGAAGATGAAGACATTTAGATGTGGAATTTTTTTTATAATGACCGTACAAACACAGCATTAGGGGTGATAGAATTATGTGGAGAAATTGCGCATTTGTCTAAATTCACTGGATATTATCTCTTTATTTTCAAACTGTCTCAAAAATGTAAAAGGCTCATCGAAGACACAATATTACAGACTATAAACATCCTCAAGATGAAGAAATTCTACTGTGGAATGTGTTTCATAATGGCCCTGTGAATACAGCATTTGACATGATAGAATGTGGAGAAATTGCACATTTGTCTAAATTCACTGGATATTTTCTCTTTATTTTCAATGAGTCTCAAAAATCCAAAAGGCTCACTGAAGACAAAATATAACAGACGATTAATATACTGAAGATGAAGAAATGTTGCTGTGGAATTTTTTTCATAATGACCTTGTAAACACAGCATTAGACAAACTAGAATTATGTGGAGAAATTGCACATTTGCCTAAATTCACTGGATATTTTCCCTTTATTTTCAAAGTGTCTCAAAAATGTAAAAAGCTCACTGACGACACAATATTACAGACTATAAACGTCCTCAAGATGAAGAAATTCTACTGTGGAATGTTTTTCATTATGGCCCTGTGAATACAGCATTTGACATGATAGAATATGGAGAAATTGCACATTTGTCTAAATTCACTGGATATTTTCTCTTTATTTTCAATGAGTCTCAAAAATCTAAAAGGCTCACTGAAGACAAAATATAACAGACGATTAATATACTGAAGATGAAGAAATGTTGCTGTGGAATTTTTTTCATAATGACCTTGTAAACACAGCATTAGACAGAATAGAATTATGTGGAGAAATTGCACATTTGTCTAAATTCACTGGATATTTTCTCTTTATTTTCAATGAGTCTCAAACATCTAACAGGTTCACTGAAGACACAATATAACATACTATAAATATCCTGAAGATGAAGATATTTAGATGTGGATTTTTTTTTTATAATGACCGTACAAACACAGCATTAGGGGTGATAGAATTATGTGGAGAAATTGCGCATTTGTCTAAATTCACTGGATATTATCTCTTTATTTTCAAAGTGTCTCAAAAATCTAAAAGGCTCATTGAAGACACAATATTACAGACTATAAACATCCTCAAGATGAAGAAATTTTACTGAGGAATTTTTTTCATAATGGCCCTGTGAATATAGCATTTGACATGATAAAATATGGAGAAATTGCGCATTTGTCTAAATTCACTGGATGCTATCAATTTATTTTCAAAGTGTCTCAATAATTAGAAAAGCTCACTGAAGACACAATATAACAGAATATTAATACCCTGAATATGAAGATATTTTGATGTGGATTTTTTTTTAAATTGCCCTTTAACAGCAGTGGATATGATAGAATATGTGGAGAAATCATGCATGTGCCTAAATTAATTGGACCTTTTCTCATTTTTATAAAAGAGTCTCAAACATCTAAAAGGCTCACTGAAGACACAATATGACAGAAGATTAATATCCTGAAGATGAATAAATTTTGCTGTGGATTTTTTTTATAATGACCTTGTAAACACAACATTAGAGGTAATAGATTTATGTGGAGAAGTTGCACATTTGTCTAAATTCACTGGATATTATTTCTTTATTTTCAAACTGTCTCAAAAATGTAAAAGGCTCATCGAAGACACAATATTACAGACTATAAACGTCCTCAAGATGAAGAAATTCTACTGTGGAATGGTTTTCATAATGGCCCTGTGAATACAGCATTTGACATGATAGAGTATGGAGAAATTGCACATTTGTCTAAATTCAATGGATATTTTCTCTTTATTTTCAATGAGTCTCAAAAATCTAAAAGGCTCACTGAAGACAAAATATAACAGACGATTAATATACTGAAGATGAAGAAATGTTGCTGTGGAATTTTTTTCATAATGACCTTGTAAACACAGCATTAGACAGAATAGAATTATGTGGAGAAATTGCACATTTGTCTAAATTCACTGGATATTTTCTCTTTATTTTCAATGAGTCTCAAACATCTAACAGGTTCACTGAAGACACAATATAACATACTATAAATATCCTGAAGATGAAGATATTTTGATGTGGAAGTTTTTTCATAAAGACCGTATAAACAGAGCATCAGAGGTGATAGAATATATGGAGGAATTGTGGATTTGTCTAAATTCACTGGATGCTATCAATTTATTTTCAAAGTGTCTCAATAATTAGAAAAGCTCACTGAAGACACAATATAACAGAATATTAATACCCTGAATATGAAGATATTTTGATGTGGATTTTTTTTTAAATTGCCCTTTAACAGCAGTGGATATGATAGAATATGTGGAGAAATCATGCATGTGCCTAAATTAATTGGACATTTTCTCTTTTTTATCAAAGAGTCTCAAACATCTAAAAGGCTCACTGAAGACACAATATAACAGATGATTAATATCCTGAAGATGAATAAATTTTGCTGTGGATTTTTTTTATAATGACCTTGTAAACACAGCATTAGAGGTAATAGAATTATGTGGAGAAATTGCGCATTTGTCTAAATTCACTGGATATTATCTCTTTATTTTCAAACTGTCTCAAAAATGTAAAAGGCTCATCGAAGACACAATATTACAGACTACAAACGTCCTCAAGATGAAGAAATTCTACTGTGGAATGTTTTTCATAATGGCCCTGTGAATATAGCATTTGACATGATAGAATATGGAGAAATTGCACATTTGTCTAAATTCACTGGATATTTTCTCTTTATTTTCAATGAGTCTCAAAAATCTAAAAGGCTCACTGAAGACAAAATATAACAGACGATTAATATACTGAAGATGAAGAAATGTTGCTGTGGAATTTTTTTCATAATGACCTTGTAAACACAGCATTAGACAGAATAGAATTATGTGGAGAAATTGCACATTTGTCTAAATTCACTGGATATTATCTCCTTATTTCCAAGGTGTCTCAAAAATCTTAAAGGCTCATTGAAGACACAATATTACAGACTATAAACATCCTCAAGATTAAGAAATTTTACTGTGGAGTTTTTTTCATAATGGCCCTGTGAATATACCATTTGACATGATAGAATATGGAGAAATTGCGTATTTTTCTAAATTCGATGGATATTTTCTCTTTATTTTCAATGAGTCTCAAAAATCTAACAGGCTCACTGAAGACACAATATAACATACTATAAATATCCTGAAGATGAAGATATTTAGATGTGGAATTTTTTTTATAATGACCGTACAAACACAGCATTAGGGGTGATAGAATTATGTGGAGAAATTGCGCATTTGTCTAAATTCACTGGATATAATCTCTTTATTTTCAAACTGTCTCAAAAATGTAAAAGGCTCATCGAAGACACAATATTACAGACTATAAACGTCCTCAAGATGAAGAAATTCTACCGTGGAATGTTTTTTATAATGGCCCTGTGAATACAGCATTTGACATGATAGAATATGGAGAAATTTCACATTTGTCTAAATTCACTGGATATTTTCTCTTTATTTTCAATGAGTCTCAAACATCTAACAGGTTCACTGAAGACACAATATAACATACTATAAATATCCTGAAGATGAAGATATTTTGATGTGGAAGTTTTTTCATAAAGACCGTATAAACAGAGCATTAGAGGTGATAGAATATATGGAGGAATTGTGCATTTGTCTAAATTCACTGGATATTATCTCTTTATTTCCAAAGTGTCTCAAAAATCTAAAAGGCTCAATGAAGACACAATATTACAGACTATAAACATCCTCAAGATGAAGAAATTTTACTGAGGAATTTTTTTCATAATGGCCCTGTGAATATAGCATTTGACATGATAAAATATGGAGAAATTGCGCATTTGTCTAAATTCACTGGATGCTATCAATTTATTTTCAAAGTGTCTCAATAATTAGAAAAGCTCACTGAAGACACAATATAACAGAATATTAATACCCTGAATATGAAGATATTTTGATGTGGATTTTTTTTTTAATTGCCCTTTAACAGCAGTGGATATGATAGAATATGTGGAGAAATCATGCATGTGCCTAAATTAATTGGACATTTTCTCATTTTTATAAAAGGGTCTCAAACATCTAAAAGGCTCACTGAAGACACAATATGACAGAAGATTAATATCCTGAAGATGAATAAATTTTGCTGTGGATTTTTTTTATAATGACCTTGTAAACACAACATTAGAGGTAATAGAATTATGTGGAGAAGTTGCGCATTTGTCTAAATTCACTGGATATTATTTCTTTATTTTCAAACTGTCTCAAAAATGTAAAAGGCTCATCGAAGACACAATATTACAGACTATAAACATCCTCAAGATGAAGAAATTCTACTGTGGAATGTGTTTCATAATGGCCCTGTGAATACAGCATTTGACATGATAGAATATGGAGAAATTGCACATTTGTCTAAATTCACTGGATATTTTCTCTTTATTTTCAATGAGTCTCAAAAATCTAAAAGGCTCACCGAAGACAAAATATAACAGACGATTAATATACTGAAGATGAAGAAATGTTGCTGTGGAATTTTTTTCATAATGACCTTGTAAACACAGCATTAGACAGAATAGAATTATGTGGAGAAATTGCACATTTGTCTAAATTCACTGGATATTTTCTCTTTATTTTCAATGAGTCTCAAACATCTAACAGGTTCACTGAAGACACAATATAACATACTATAAATATCCTGAAGATGAATATATTTTGATGTGGAAGTTTTTTCATAATGACCGTATAAACAGAGCATTAGAGGTGATAGAATATATGGAGGAATTGTGCATTTGTCTAAATTCACTTGATATTATCTCTTTATTTTCAAACTGTCTCAAAAATGTAAAAGGCTCATCGAAGACACAATATTACAGACTATAAACATCCTCAAGATGAAGAAATTCTACTGTGGAATGTGTTTCATAATGGCCCTGTGAATACAGCATTTGACATGATAGAATGTGGAGAAATTGCACATTTGTGTAAATTCACTGGGTATTTTCTCTTTATTTTCAATGAGTCTCAAAAATCTAAAAGGCTCACTGAAGACAAAATATAACAGACGATTAATATACTGAAGATGAAGAAATGTTGCTGTGGAATTTTTTTCATAATGACCTTGTAAACACAGCATTAGACAGAATAGAATTATGTGGAGAAATTGCACATTTGTCTAAATTCACTGGATATTATCTCTTTATTTCCAAAGTGTCTCAAAAATCTTAAAGGCTCATTGAAGAAACAATATTACAGACTATAAACATCCTCAAGATTAAGAAATTTTACTGTGGAGTTTTTTTTTCATAATGGCCCTGTGAATATACCATTTGACATGATAGAATATGGAGAAATTGCGCATTTTTCTAAATTCAATGGATATTTTCTCTTTATTTTCAATGAGTCTCAAAAATCTAAAAGGCTCACTGAAGACAAAATATCACAGACGATTAATATACTGAAGATGAAGAAATGTTGCTGTGGAATTTTTTTCATAATGACCTTGTAAACACAGCATTAGACAGAATAGAATTATGTGGAGAAATTGCACATTTGTCTAAATTCACTGGATATTATCTCTTTATTTCCAAAGTGTCTCAAAAATCTTAAAGGCTCATTGAAGAAACAATATTACAGACTATAAACATCCTCAAGATTTAGAAATTTTACTGTGGAGTTTTTTTTCATAATGGCCCTGTGAATATACCATTTGACATGATAGAATATGGAGAAATTGCGCATTTTTCTAAATTCAATGGATATTTTCTCTTTATTTTCAATGAGTCTTAAAAATCTAAAAGGCTCACTGAAGACAAAATATAACAGACGATTAATATACTGAAGATGAAGAAATGTTGCTGTGGAATTTTTTTCATAATGACCTTGTAAACACAGCATTAGACAGAATAGAATTATGTGGAGAAATTGCACATTTGTCTAAATTCACTGGATATTATCTCTTTATTTCCAAAGTGTCTCAAAAATCTTAAAGGCTCATTGAAGAAACAATATTACAGACTATAAACATCCTCAAGATTAAGAAATTTTACTGTGGAGTTTTTTTTCATAATGGCCCTGTGAATATACCATTTGACATGATAGAATATGGAGAAATTGCGCATTTATCTAAATTCAATGTATATTTTCTCTTTATTTTCAATGAGTCTCAAAAATCTAACAGGCTCACTGAAGACACAATATAACATACTATAAATATCCTGAAGATGAAGATATTTAGATGTGGAATTTGTTTTATAATGACCGTACAAACACAGCATTAGGGGTGATAGAATTATGTGGAGAAATTGCGCAATTGTCTAAATTCACTGAATATTATCTCTTTATATTCAAACTGTCTCAAAAATTTAAAAGGCTCATCGAAGACACAATATTACAGACTATAAACGTCCTCAAGATGAAGAAATTCTACTGTGGAATGTTTTTCATAATGGCCCTGTGAATACAGCATTTGACATGATAGAATATGGAAAAATTGCACATTTGTCTAAATTCACTGAATATTTTCTCTTTATTTTCAATGAGTCTCAAACATCTAACAGGTTCACTGAAGACAAAATATTACATACTATAAATATCCTGAAGATGAAGATATTTAGATGTGGAATTATTTTTATAATGACCGTATAAACACAGCATTAGAGGTGATAGAATATGAGGAGGATTTGCGCATTTGGCTAAATTCACTGGATATTTTCCCTTTATTTTCAAAGTGTCTCAAAAATGTAAAAGGCTCACTGACGACACAATATTACAGACTAAAAACGTCCTCAAGATGAAGAGATTCTACTGTGGAATGTTTTTCATAATGGCCCTGTGAATACAGCATTTGACATGATAGAATATGGAGAAATTGCACATTTGTCTAAATTCACTGGATATTTTCTCTTTATTTTCAATGAGTCTCAAAAATCTAAAAGGCTCACTGAAGACAAAATATAACAGACGATTAATATACTGAAGATGAAGAAATGTTGCTGTGGAATTTTTTTCATAATGACCTTGTAAACACAGCATTAGACAGAATAGAATTATGTGGAGAAATTGCACATTTGTCTAAATTCACTGGATATTATCTCTTTATTTCCAAAATGTCTCAAAAATCTTAAAGGCTCATTGAAGAAACAATATTACAGACTATAAACATCCTCAAGATTAAGAAATTTTACTGTGGAGTTTTTTTTCATAATGGCCCTGTGAATATACCATTTGACATGATAGAATATGGAGAAATTGCGCATTTATCTAAATTCAATGTATATTTTCTCTTTATTTTCAATGAGTCTCAAAAATCTAACAGGCTCACTGAAGACACAATATAACATACTATAAATATCCTGAAGATGAAGATATTTAGATGTGGAATTTGTTTTATAATGACCGTACAAACACAGCATTAGCGGTGATAGAATTATGTGGAGAAATTGCGCAGTTGTCTAAATTCACTGAATATTATCTCTTTATATTCAAACTGTCTCAAAAATTTAAAAGGCTCATCGAAGACACAATATTACAGACTATAAACGTCCTCAAGATGAAGAAATTCTACTGTGGAATGTTTTTCATAATGGCCCTGTGAATATAGCATTTGACATGATAAAATATGGAGAAATTGCGCATTTGTCTAAATTCACTGGATGCTATCAATTTATTTTCAAAGTGTCTCAATAATTAGAAAAGCTCACTGAAGACACAATATAACAGAATATTAATACCCTGAATATGAAGATATTTTGATGTGGATTTTTTTTTTAATTGCCCTTTAACAGCAGTGGATATGATAGAATATGTGGAGAAATCATGCATGTGCCTAAATTAATTGGACATTTTCTCATTTTTATAAAAGGGTCTCAAACATCTAAAAGGCTCACTGAAGACACAATATGACAGAAGATTAATATCCTGAAGATGAATAAATTTTGCTGTGGATTTTTTTTATAATGACCTTGTAAACACAACATTAGAGGTAATAGAATTATGTGGAGAAGTTGCGCATTTGTCTAAATTCACTGGATATTATTTCTTTATTTTCAAACTGTCTCAAAAATGTAAAAGGCTCATCGAAGACACAATATTACAGACTATAAACATCCTCAAGATGAAGAAATTCTACTGTGGAATGTGTTTCATAATGGCCCTGTGAATACAGCATTTGACATGATAGAATATGGAGAAATTGCACATTTGTCTAAATTCACTGGATATTTTCTCTTTATTTTCAATGAGTCTCAAAAATCTAAAAGGCTCACCGAAGACAAAATATAACAGACGATTAATATACTGAAGATGAAGAAATGTTGCTGTGGAATTTTTTTCATAATGACCTTGTAAACACAGCATTAGACAGAATAGAATTATGTGGAGAAATTGCACATTTGTCTAAATTCACTGGATATTTTCTCTTTATTTTCAATGAGTCTCAAACATCTAACAGGTTCACTGAAGACACAATATAACATACTATAAATATCCTGAAGATGAATATATTTTGATGTGGAAGTTTTTTCATAATGACCGTATAAACAGAGCATTAGAGGTGATAGAATATATGGAGGAATTGTGCATTTGTCTAAATTCACTTGATATTATCTCTTTATTTTCAAACTGTCTCAAAAATGTAAAAGGCTCATCGAAGACACAATATTACAGACTATAAACATCCTCAAGATGAAGAAATTCTACTGTGGAATGTGTTTCATAATGGCCCTGTGAATACAGCATTTGACATGATAGAATGTGGAGAAATTGCACATTTGTGTAAATTCACTGGGTATTTTCTCTTTATTTTCAATGAGTCTCAAAAATCTAAAAGGCTCACTGAAGACAAAATATAACAGACGATTAATATACTGAAGATGAAGAAATGTTGCTGTGGAATTTTTTTCATAATGACCTTGTAAACACAGCATTAGACAGAATAGAATTATGTGGAGAAATTGCACATTTGTCTAAATTCACTGGATATTATCTCTTTATTTCCAAAGTGTCTCAAAAATCTTAAAGGCTCATTGAAGAAACAATATTACAGACTATAAACATCCTCAAGATTAAGAAATTTTACTGTGGAGTTTTTTTTTCATAATGGCCCTGTGAATATACCATTTGACATGATAGAATATGGAGAAATTGCGCATTTTTCTAAATTCAATGGATATTTTCTCTTTATTTTCAATGAGTCTCAAAAATCTAAAAGGCTCACTGAAGACAAAATATCACAGACGATTAATATACTGAAGATGAAGAAATGTTGCTGTGGAATTTTTTTCATAATGACCTTGTAAACACAGCATTAGACAGAATAGAATTATGTGGAGAAATTGCACATTTGTCTAAATTCACTGGATATTATCTCTTTATTTCCAAAGTGTCTCAAAAATCTTAAAGGCTCATTGAAGAAACAATATTACAGACTATAAACATCCTCAAGATTTAGAAATTTTACTGTGGAGTTTTTTTTCATAATGGCCCTGTGAATATACCATTTGACATGATAGAATATGGAGAAATTGCGCATTTTTCTAAATTCAATGGATATTTTCTCTTTATTTTCAATGAGTCTTAAAAATCTAAAAGGCTCACTGAAGACAAAATATAACAGACGATTAATATACTGAAGATGAAGAAATGTTGCTGTGGAATTTTTTTCATAATGACCTTGTAAACACAGCATTAGACAGAATAGAATTATGTGGAGAAATTGCACATTTGTCTAAATTCACTGGATATTATCTCTTTATTTCCAAAGTGTCTCAAAAATCTTAAAGGCTCATTGAAGAAACAATATTACAGACTATAAACATCCTCAAGATTAAGAAATTTTACTGTGGAGTTTTTTTTCATAATGGCCCTGTGAATATACCATTTGACATGATAGAATATGGAGAAATTGCGCATTTATCTAAATTCAATGTATATTTTCTCTTTATTTTCAATGAGTCTCAAAAATCTAACAGGCTCACTGAAGACACAATATAACATACTATAAATATCCTGAAGATGAAGATATTTAGATGTGGAATTTGTTTTATAATGACCGTACAAACACAGCATTAGCGGTGATAGAATTATGTGGAGAAATTGCGCAGTTGTCTAAATTCACTGAATATTATCTCTTTATATTCAAACTGTCTCAAAAATTTAAAAGGCTCATCGAAGACACAATATTACAGACTATAAACGTCCTCAAGATGAAGAAATTCTACTGTGGAATGTTTTTCATAATGGCCCTGTGAATACAGCATTTGACATGATAGAATATGGAGAAATTGCACATTTGTCTAAATTCACTGAATATTTTCTCTTTATTTTCAATGAGTCTCAAACATCTAACAGGTTCACTGAAGACAAAATATTACATACTATAAATATCCTGAAGATGAAGATATTTAGATGTGGAATTATTTTTATAATGACCGTATAAACACAGCATTAGAGGTGATAGAATATGAGGAGGAATTGCGCATTTGGCTAAATTCACTGGATATTTTCCCTTTATTTTCAAAGTGTCTCAAAAATGTAAAAGGCTCACTGACGACACAATATTACAGACTAAAAACGTCCTCAAGATGAAGAGATTCTACTGTGGAATGTTTTTCATAATGGCCCTGTGAATACAGCATTTGACATGATAGAATATGGAGAAATTGCACATTTGTCTAAATTCACTGGATATTTTCTCTTTATTTTCAATGAGTCTCAAAAATCTAAAAGGCTCACTGAAGACAAAATATAACAGACGATTAATATACTGAAGATGAAGAAATGTTGCTGTGGAATTTTTTTCATAATGACCTTGTAAACACAGCATTAGACAGAATAGAATTATGTGGAGAAATTGCACATTTGTCTAAATTCACTGGATATTTTCTCTTTATTTTCAATGAGTCTCAAACATCTAACAGGTTCACTGAAGACACAATATAACATACTATAAATATCCTGAAGATGAAGATATTTTGATGTGGAAGTTTTTTCATAAAGACCGTATAAACAGAGCATTAGAGGTGATAGAATATATGGAGGAATTGTGCATTTGTCTAAATTCACTGGATATTATCTCTTTATTTCCAAAGTGTCTCAAAAATCTAAAAGGCTCAATGAAGACACAATATTACAGACTATAAACATCCTCAAGATGAAGAAATTTTACTGAGGAATTTTTTTCATAATGGCCCTGTGAATATAGCATTTGACATGATAAAATATGGAGAAATTGCGCATTTGTCTAAATTCACTGGATGCTATCAATTTATTTTCAAAGTGTCTCAATAATTAGAAAAGCTCACTGAAGACACAATATAACAGAATATTAATACCCTGAATATGAAGATATTTTGATGTGGAATTTTTTTCATAATGACCTTGTAAACACAGCATTAGACAGAATAGAATTATGTGGAGAAATTGCACATTTGTCTAAATTCACTGGATATTATCTCTTTATTTCCAAAATGTCTCAAAAATCTTAAAGGCTCATTGAAGAAACAATATTACAGACTATAAACATCCTCAAGATTAAGAAATTTTACTGTGGAGTTTTTTTTCATAATGGCCCTGTGAATATACCATTTGACATGATAGAATATGGAGAAATTGCGCATTTATCTAAATTCAATGTATATTTTCTCTTTATTTTCAATGAGTCTCAAAAATCTAACAGGCTCACTGAAGACACAATATAACATACTATAAATATCCTGAAGATGAAGATATTTAGATGTGGAATTTGTTTTATAATGACCGTACAAACACAGCATTAGCGGTGATAGAATTATGTGGAGAAATTGCGCAGTTGTCTAAATTCACTGAATATTATCTCTTTTTATTCAAACTGTCTCAAAAATTTAAAAGGCTCATCGAAGACACAATATTACAGACTATAAACGTCCTCAAGATGAAGAAATTCTACTGTGGAATGTTTTTCATAATGGCCCTGTGAATACAGCATTTGACATGATAGAATATGGAGAAATTGCACATTTGTCTAAATTCACTGAATATTTTCTCTTTATTTTCAATGAGTCTCAAACATCTAACAGGTTCACTGAAGACAAAATATTACATACTATAAATATCCTGAAGATGAAGATATTTAGATGTGGAATTATTTTTATAATGACCGTATAAACACAGCATTAGAGGTGATAGAATATGAGGAGGAATTGCGCATTTGGCTAAATTCACTGGATATTTTCCCTTTATTTTCAAAGTGTCTCAAAAATGTAAAAAGCTCACTGACGACACAATATTACAGACTAAAAACGTCCTCAAGATGAAGAGATTCTACTGTGGAATGTTTTTCATAATGGCCCTGTGAATACAGCATTTGACATGATAGAATATGGAGAAATTGCACATTTGTCTAAATTCACTGGATATTTTCTCTTTATTTTCAATGAGTCTCAAAAATCTAAAAGGCTCACTGAAGACAAAATATAACAGACGATTAATATACTGAAGATGAAGAAATGTTGCTGTGGAATTTTTTTCATAATGACCTTGTAAACACAGCATTAGACAGAATAGAATTATGTGGAGAAATTGCACATTTGTCTAAATTCACTGGATATTTTCTCTTTATTTTCAATGAGTCTCAAACATCTAACAGGTTCACTGAAGACACAATATAACATACTATAATATCCTGAAGATGAAGATATTTTGATGTGGAAGTTTTTTCATAAAGACCGTATAAACAGAGCATTAGAGGTGATAGAATATATGGAGGAATTGTGCATTTGTCTAAATTCACTGGATATTATCTCTTTATTTCCAAAGTGTCTCAAAAATCTAAAAGGCTCAATGAAGACACAATATTACAGACTATAAACATCCTCAAGATGAAGAAATTTTACTGAGGAATTTTTTTCGTAATGGCCCTGTGAATATAGCATTTGACATGATAAAATATGGAGAAATTGCGCATTTGTCTAAATTCACTGGATGCTATCAATTTATTTTCAAAGTGTCTCAATAATTAGAAAAGCTCACTGAAGACACAATATAACAGAATATTAATACCCTGAATATGAAGATATTTTGATGTGGATTTTTTTTTTAATTGCCCTTTAACAGCAGTGGATATGATAGAATATGTGGAGAAATCATGCATGTGCCTAAATTAATTGGACATTTTCTCATTTTTATAAAAGGGTCTCAAACATCTAAAAGGCTCACTGAAGACACAATATGACAGAAGATTAATATCCTGAAGATGAATAAATTTTGCTGTGGATTTTTTTTATAATGACCTTGTAAACACAACATTAGAGGTAATAGAATTATGTGGAGAAGTTGCGCATTTGTCTAAATTCACTGGATATTATTTCTTTATTTTCAAACTGTCTCAAAAATGTAAAAGGCTCATCGAAGACACAATATTACAGACTATAAACATCCTCAAGATGAAGAAATTCTACTGTGGAATGTGTTTCATAATGGCCCTGTGAATAGAGCATTTGACATGATAGAATATGGAGAAATTGCACATTTGTCTAAATTCACTGGATATTTTCTCTTTATTTTCAATGAGTCTCAAAAATCTAAAAGGCTCACCGAAGACAAAATATAACAGACGATTAATATACTGAAGATGAAGAAATGTTGCTGTGGAATTTTTTTCATAATGACCTTGTAAACACAGCATTAGACAGAATAGAATTATGTGGAGAAATTGCACATTTGTCTAAATTCACTGGATATTTTCTCTTTATTTTCAATGAGTCTCAAACATCTAACAGGTTCACTGAAGACACAATATAACATACTATAAATATCCTGAAGATGAATATATTTTGATGTGGAAGTTTTTTCATAATGACCGTATAAACAGAGCATTAGAGGTGATAGAATATATGGAGGAATTGTGCATTTGTCTAAATTCACTTGATATTATCTCTTTATTTTCAAACTGTCTCAAAAATGTAAAAGGCTCATCGAAGACACAATATTACAGACTATAAACATCCTCAAGATGAAGAAATTCTACTGTGGAATGTGTTTCATAATGGCCCTGTGAATACAGCATTTGACATGATAGAATGTGGAGAAATTGCACATTTGTGTAAATTCACTGGGTATTTTCTCTTTATTTTCAATGAGTCTCAAAAATCTAAAAGGCTCACTGAAGACAAAATATAACAGACGATTAATATACTGAAGATGAAGAAATGTTGCTGTGGAATTTTTTTCATAATGACCTTGTAAACACAGCATTAGACAGAATAGAATTATGTGGAGAAATTGCACATTTGTCTAAATTCACTGGATATTATCTCTTTATTTCCAAAGTGTCTCAAAAATCTTAAAGGCTCATTGAAGAAACAATATTACAGACTATAAACATCCTCAAGATTAAGAAATTTTACTGTGGAGTTTTTTTTTCATAATGGCCCTGTGAATATACCATTTGACATGATAGAATATGGAGAAATTGCGCATTTTTCTAAATTCAATGGATATTTTCTCTTTATTTTCAATGAGTCTCAAAAATCTAAAAGGCTCACTGAAGACAAAATATCACAGACGATTAATATACTGAAGATGAAGAAATGTTGCTGTGGAATTTTTTTCATAATGACCTTGTAAACACAGCATTAGACAGAATAGAATTATGTGGAGAAATTGCACATTTGTCTAAATTCACTGGATATTATCTCTTTATTTCCAAAGTGTCTCAAAAATCTTAAAGGCTCATTGAAGAAACAATATTACAGACTATAAACATCCTCAAGATTTAGAAATTTTACTGTGGAGTTTTTTTTCATAATGGCCCTGTGAATATACCATTTGACATGATAGAATATGGAGAAATTGCGCATTTATCTAAATTCAATGTATATTTTCTCTTTATTTCCAAAGTGTCTCAAAAATCTTAAAGGCTCATCGAAGACACAATATTACAGACTATAAACATCCTCAAGATGAAGAAATTCTACTGTGGAATGTGTTTCATAATGGCCCTGTGAATACAGCATTTGACATGATAGAATATGGAGAAATTGCACATTTGTCTAAATTCACTGGATATTTTCTCTTTATTTTCAATGAGTCTCAAAAATCTAAAAGGCTCACCGAAGACAAAATATAACAGACGATTAATATACTGAAGATGAAGAAATGTTGCTGTGGAATTTTTTTCATAATGACCTTGTAAACACAGCATTAGACAGAATAGAATTATGTGGAGAAATTGCACATTTGTCTAAATTCACTGGATATTTTCTCTTTATTTTCAATGAGTCTCAAACATCTAACAGGTTCACTGAAGACACAATATAACATACTATAAATATCCTGAAGATGAATATATTTTGATGTGGAAGTTTTTTCATAATGACCGTATAAACAGAGCATTAGAGGTGATAGAATATATGGAGGAATTGTGCATTTGTCTAAATTCACTTGATATTATCTCTTTATTTTCAAACTGTCTCAAAAATGTAAAAGGCTCATCGAAGACACAATATTACAGACTATAAACATCCTCAAGATGAAGAAATTCTACTGTGGAATGTGTTTCATAATGGCCCTGTGAATACAGCATTTGACATGATAGAATGTGGAGAAATTGCACATTTGTGTAAATTCACTGGGTATTTTCTCTTTATTTTCAATGAGTCTCAAAAATCTAAAAGGCTCACTGAAGACAAAATATAACAGACGATTAATATACTGAAGATGAAGAAATGTTGCTGTGGAATTTTTTTCATAATGACCTTGTAAACACAGCATTAGACAGAATAGAATTATGTGGAGAAATTGCACATTTGTCTAAATTCACTGGATATTATCTCTTTATTTCCAAAGTGTCTCAAAAATCTTAAAGGCTCATTGAAGAAACAATATTACAGACTATAAACATCCTCAAGATTAAGAAATTTTACTGTGGAGTTTTTTTTTCATAATGGCCCTGTGAATATACCATTTGACATGATAGAATATGGAGAAATTGCGCATTTTTCTAAATTCAATGGATATTTTCTCTTTATTTTCAATGAGTCTCAAAAATCTAAAAGGCTCACTGAAGACAAAATATCACAGACGATTAATATACTGAAGATGAAGAAATGTTGCTGTGGAATTTTTTTCATAATGACCTTGTAAACACAGCATTAGACAGAATAGAATTATGTGGAGAAATTGCACATTTGTCTAAATTCACTGGATATTATCTCTTTATTTCCAAAGTGTCTCAAAAATCTTAAAGGCTCATTGAAGAAACAATATTACAGACTATAAACATCCTCAAGATTTAGAAATTTTACTGTGGAGTTTTTTTTCATAATGGCCCTGTGAATATACCATTTGACATGATAGAATATGGAGAAATTGCGCATTTTTCTAAATTCAATGGATATTTTCTCTTTATTTTCAATGAGTCTTAAAAATCTAAAAGGCTCACTGAAGACAAAATATAACAGACGATTAATATACTGAAGATGAAGAAATGTTGCTGTGGAATTTTTTTCATAATGACCTTGTAAACACAGCATTAGACAGAATAGAATTATGTGGAGAAATTGCACATTTGTCTAAATTCACTGGATATTATCTCTTTATTTCCAAAGTGTCTCAAAAATCTTAAAGGCTCATTGAAGAAACAATATTACAGACTATAAACATCCTCAAGATTAAGAAATTTTACTGTGGAGTTTTTTTTCATAATGGCCCTGTGAATATACCATTTGACATGATAGAATATGGAGAAATTGCGCATTTATCTAAATTCAATGTATATTTTCTCTTTATTTTCAATGAGTCTCAAAAATCTAACAGGCTCACTGAAGACACAATATAACATACTATAAATATCCTGAAGATGAAGATATTTAGATGTGGAATTTGTTTTATAATGACCGTACAAACACAGCATTAGGGGTGATAGAATTATGTGGAGAAATTGCGCAATTGTCTAAATTCACTGAATATTATCTCTTTATATTCAAACTGTCTCAAAAATTTAAAAGGCTCATCGAAGACACAATATTACAGACTATAAACGTCCTCAAGATGAAGAAATTCTACTGTGGAATGTTTTTCATAATGGCCCTGTGAATACAGCATTTGACATGATAGAATATGGAAAAATTGCACATTTGTCTAAATTCACTGAATATTTTCTCTTTATTTTCAATGAGTCTCAAACATCTAACAGGTTCACTGAAGACAAAATATTACATACTATAAATATCCTGAAGATGAAGATATTTAGATGTGGAATTATTTTTATAATGACCGTATAAACACAGCATTAGAGGTGATAGAATATGAGGAGGAATTGCGCATTTGGCTAAATTCACTGGATATTTTCCCTTTATTTTCAAAGTGTCTCAAAAATGTAAAAGGCTCACTGACGACACAATATTACAGACTAAAAACGTCCTCAAGATGAAGAGATTCTACTGTGGAATGTTTTTCATAATGGCCCTGTGAATACAGCATTTGACATGATAGAATATGGAGAAATTGCACATTTGTCTAAATTCACTGGATATTTTCTCTTTATTTTCAATGAGTCTCAAAAATCTAAAAGGCTCACTGAAGACAAAATATAACAGACGATTAATATACTGAAGATGAAGAAATGTTGCTGTGGAATTTTTTTCATAATGACCTTGTAAACACAGCATTAGACAGAATAGAATTATGTGGAGAAATTGCACATTTGTCTAAATTCACTGGATATTATCTCTTTATTTCCAAAATGTCTCAAATATCTTAAAGGCTCATTGAAGAAACAATATTACAGACTATAAACATCCTCAAGATTAAGAAATTTTACTGTGGAGTTTTTTTTCATAATGGCCCTGTGAATATACCATTTGACATGATAGAATATGGAGAAATTGCGCATTTATCTAAATTCAATGTATATTTTCTCTTTATTTTCAATGAGTCTCAAAAATCTAACAGGCTCACTGAAGACACAATATAACATACTATAAATATCCTGAAGATGAAGATATTTAGATGTGGAATTTGTTTTATAATGACCGTACAAACACAGCATTAGGGGTGATAGAATTATGTGGAGAAATTGCGCAATTGTCTAAATTCACTGAATATTATCTCTTTATATTCAAACTGTCTCAAAAATTTAAAAGGCTCATCGAAGACACAATATTACAGACTATAAACGTCCTCAAGATGAAGAAACTCTACTGTGGAATGTTTTTCATAATGGCCCTGTGAATACAGCATTTGACATGATAGAATATGGAAAAATTGCACATTTGTCTAAATTCACTGAATATTTTCTCTTTATTTTCAATGAGTCTCAAACATCTAACAGGTTCACTGAAGACAAAATATTACATACTATAAATATCCTGAAGATGAAGATATTTAGATGTGGAATTATTTTTATAATGACCGTATAAACACAGCATTAGAGGTGATAGAATATGAGGAGGAATTGCGCATTTGGCTAAATTCACTGGATATTTTCCCTTTATTTTCAAAGTGTCTCAAAAATGTAAAAGGCTCACTGACGACACAATATTACAGACTAAAAACGTCCTCAAGATGAAGAGATTCTACTGTGGAATGTTTTTCATAATGGCCCTGTGAATACAGCATTTGACATGATAGAATATGGAGAAATTGCACATTTGTCTAAATTCACTGGATATTTTCTCTTTATTTTCAATGAGTCTCAAAAATCTAAAAGGCTCACTGAAGACAAAATATAACAGACGATTAATATACTGAAGATGAAGAAATGTTGCTGTGGAATTTTTTTCATAATGACCTTGTAAACACAGCATTAGACAGAATAGAATTATGTGGAGAAATTGCACATTTGTCTAAATTCACTGGATATTATCCCTTTATTTCCAAAATGTCTCAAAAATCTTAAAGGCTCATTGAAGAAACAATATTACAGACTATAAACATCCTCAAGATTAAGAAATTTTACTGTGGAGTTTTTTTTCATAATGGCCCTGTGAATATACCATTTGACATGATAGAATATGGAGAAATTGCGCATTTATCTAAATTCAATGTATATTTTCTCTTTATTTTCAATGAGTCTCAAAAATCTAACAGGCTCACTGAAGACACAATATAACATACTATAAATATCCTGAAGATGAAGATATTTAGATGTGGAATTTGTTTTATAATGACCGTACAAACACAGCATTAGCGGTGATAGAATTATGTGGAGAAATTGCGCAGTTGTCTAAATTCACTGAATATTATCTCTTTATATTCAAACTGTCTCAAAAATTTAAAAGGCTCATCGAAGACACAATATTACAGACTATAAACGTCCTCAAGATGAAGAAATTCTACTGTGGAATGTTTTTCATAATGGCCCTGTGAATACAGCATTTGACATGATAGAATATGGAGAAATTGCACATTTGTCTAAATTCACTGAATATTTTCTCTTTATTTTCAATGAGTCTCAAACATCTAACAGGTTCACTGAAGACAAAATATTACATACTATAAATATCCTGAAGATGAAGATATTTAGATGTGGAATTATTTTTATAATGACCGTATAAACACAGCATTAGAGGTGATAGAATATGAGGAGGAATTGCGCATTTGGCTAAATTCACTGGATATTTTCCCTTTATTTTCAAAGTGTCTCAAAAATGTAAAAGGCTCACTGACGACACAATATTACAGACTAAAAACGTCCTCAAGATGAAGAGATTCTACTGTGGAATGTTTTTCATAATGGCCCTGTGAATACAGCATTTGACATGATAGAATATGGAGAAATTGCACATTTGTCTAAATTCACTGGATATTTTCTCTTTATTTTCAATGAGTCTCAAAAATCTAAAAGGCTCACTGAAGACAAAATATAACAGACGATTAATATACTGAAGATGAAGAAATGTTGCTGTGGAATTTTTTTCATAATGACCTTGTAAACACAGCATTAGACAGAATAGAATTATGTGGAGAAATTGCACATTTGTCTAAATTCACTGGATATTTTCTCTTTATTTTCAATGAGTCTCAAACATCTAACAGGTTCACTGAAGACACAATATTACATACTATAAATATCCTGAAGATGAAGATATTTTGATGTGGAAGTTTTTTCATAAAGACCGTATAAACAGAGCATTAGAGGTGATAGAATATATGGAGGAATTGTGCATTTGTCTAAATTCACTGGATATTATCTCTTTATTTCCAAAGTGTCTCAAAAATCTAAAAGGCTCAATGAAGACACAATATTACAGACTATAAACATCCTCAAGATGAAGAAATTTTACTGAGGAATTTTTTTCATAATGGCCCTGTGAATATAGCATTTGACATGATAAAATATGGAGAAATTGCGCATTTGTCTAAATTCACTGGATGCTATCAATTTATTTTCAAAGTGTCTCAATAATTAGAAAAGCTCACTGAAGACACAATATAACAGAATATTAATACCCTGAATATGAAGATATTTTGATGTGGATTTTTTTTTTAATTGCCCTTTAACAGCAGTGGATATGATAGAATATGTGGAGAAATCATGCATGTGCCTAAATTAATTGGACATTTTCTCATTCTTATAAAAGGGTCTCAAACATCTAAAAGGCTCACTGAAGACACAATATGACAGAAGATTAATATCCTGAAGATGAATAAATTTTGCTGTGGATTTTTTTTATAATGACCTTGTAAACACAACATTAGAGGTAATAGAATTATGTGGAGAAGTTGCGCATTTGTCTAAATTCACAGGATATTATTTCTTTATTTTCAAACTGTCTCAAAAATGTAAAAGGCTCATCGAAGACACAATATTACAGACTATAAAGGTCCTCAAGATGAAGAAATTCTACTGTGGAATGGTTTTCATAATGGCCCTGTGAATACAGCATTTGACATGATAGAGCATGGAGAAATTGCACATTTGTCTAAATTCACTGGATATTTTCTCTTTATTTTCAATGAGTCTCAAAAATCTAAAAGACTCACTGAAGACAAAATATAACAGACGATTAATATACTGAAGATGAAGAAATGTTGCTGTGGAACTTTTTTCATAATGACCTTGTAAACACAGCATTAGACAGAATAGAATTATGTGGAGAAATTGCACATTTGTCAAAAATTCACTGGATATTTTCTCTTTATTTTCAATGAGTCTCAAACATCTAACAGGTTCACTGAAGACACAATATAACATACTATAAATATCCTGAAGATGAAGATATTTTGATGTGGAAGTTTTTTCATAAAGACCGTATAAACAGAGAATTAGAGGTGATAGAATATATGGAGGAATTGTGCATTTGTCTAAATTCACTGGATATTATCTCTTTATTTTCAAAGTGTCTCAAAAATCTAAAAGGCTCATTGAAGACACAATATTACAGACTATAAACATCCTCAAGATGAAGAAATTTTACTGAGGATTTTTTTTCATAATGGCCCTGTGAATATAGCATTTGACATGATAAAATATGGAGAAATTGCTCATTTGTCTAAATTCACTGGATGCTATCAGTTTATTTTCAAAGTGTCTCAATAATTAGAAAAGCTCACTGAAGACACAATATAACAGAATATTAATACCCTGAATATGAAGATATTTTGATGTGGATTTTTTTTTAATTGCCCTTTAACAGCAGTGGATATGATAGAATATGTGGAGAAATCATGCATGTGCCTAAATTAATTGGACATTTTCTCATTTTTATAAAAGGTTCTCAAACATCTAAAAGGCTCACTGAAGACACAATATGACAGAAGATTAATATCCTGAAGATGAATAAATTTTGCTGTGGATTTTTTTTATAATGACCTTGTAAACACAACATTAGAGGTAATAGAATTATGTGGAGAAGTTGCGCATTTGTCTAAATTCACTGGATATTATTTCTTTATATTCAAACTGTCTCAAAAATGTAAAAGGCTCATCGAAGACACAATATTACAGACTATAAACATCCTCAAGATGAAGAAATTCTACTGTGGAATGTGTTTCATAATGGCCCTGTGAATACAGCATTTGACATGATAGAATGTGGAGAAATTGCACATTTGTGTAAATTCACTGGGTATTTTCTCTTTATTTTCAATGAGTCTCAAAAATCTAAAAGGCTCACTGAAGACAAAATATAACAGACGATTAATATACTGAAGATGAAGAAATGTTGCTGTGGAATTTTTTTCATAATGACCTTGTAAACACAGCATTAGACAGAATAGAATTATGTGGAGAAATTGCACATTTGTCTAAATTCACTGGATATTATCTCTTTATTTCCAAAGTGTCTCAAAAATCTTAAAGGCTCATTGAAGAAACAATATTACAGACTATAAACATCCTCAAGATTAAGAAATTTTACTGTGGAGTTTTTTTTTCATAATGGCCCTGTGAATATACCATTTGACATGATAGAATATGGAGAAATTGCGCATTTTTCTAAATTCAATGGATATTTTCTCTTTATTTTCAATGAGTCTCAAAAATCTAAAAGGCTCACTGAAGACAAAATATCACAGACGATTAATATACTGAAGATGAAGAAATGTTGCTGTGGAATTTTTTTCATAATGACCTTGTAAACACAGCATTAGACAGAATAGAATTATGTGGAGAAATTGCACATTTGTCTAAATTCACTGGATATTATCTCTTTATTTCCAAAGTGTCTCAAAAATCTTAAAGGCTCATTGAAGAAACAATATTACAGACTATAAACATCCTCAAGATTTAGAAATTTTACTGTGGAGTTTTTTTTCATAATGGCCCTGTGAATATACCATTTGACATGATAGAATATGGAGAAATTGCGCATTTTTCTAAATTCAATGGATATTTTCTCTTTATTTTCAATGAGTCTTAAAAATCTAAAAGGCTCACTGAAGACAAAATATAACAGACGATTAATATACTGAAGATGAAGAAATGTTGCTGTGGAATTTTTTTCATAATGACCTTGTAAACATAGCATTAGACAGAATAGAATTATGTGGAGAAATTTCACATTTGTCTAAATTCACTGGATATTATCTCTTTATTTCCAAAGTGTCTCAAAAATCTTAAAGGCTCATTGAAGAAACAATATTACAGACTATAAACATCCTCAAGATTAAGAAATTTTACTGTGGAGTTTTTTTTCATAATGGCCCTGTGAATATACCATTTGACATGATAGAATATGGAGAAATTGCGCATTTATCTAAATTCAATGTATATTTTCTCTTTATTTTCAATGAGTCTCAAAAATCTAACAGGCTCACTGAAGACACAATATAACAAACTATAAATATCCTGAAGATGAAGATATTTAGATGTGGAATTTGTTTTATAATGACCGTACAAACACAGCATTAGGGGTGATAGAATTATGTGGAGAAATTGCGCAATTGTCTAAATTCACTGAATATTATCTCTTCATATTCAAACTGTCTCAAAAATTTAAAAGGCTCATCGAAGACACAATATTACAGACTATAAACGTCCTCAAGATGAAGAAATTCTACTGTGGAATGTTTTTCATAATGGCCCTGTGAATACAGCATTTGACATGATAGAATATGGAGAAATTGCACATTTGTCTAAATTCACTGAATATTTTCTCTTTATTTTCAATGAGTCTCAAACATCTAACAGGTTCACTGAAGACAAAATATTACATACTATAAATATCCTGAAGATGAAGATATTTAGATGTGGAATTATTTTTATAATGACCGTATAAACACAGCATTAGAGGTGATAGAATATGAGGAGGAATTGCGCATTTGGCTAAATTCACTGGATATTTTCCCTTTATTTTCAAAGTGTCTCAAAAATGTAAAAGGCTCACTGACGACACAATATTACAGACTAAAAACGTCCTCAAGATGAAGAGATTCTACTGTGGAATGTTTTTCATAATGGCCCTGTGAATACAGCATTTGACATGATAGAATATGGAGAAATTGCATATTTGTCTAAATTCACTGGATATTTTCTCTTTATTTTCAATGAGTCTCAAAAATCTAAAAGGCTCACTGAAGACAAAATATAACAGACGATTAATATACTGAAGATGAAGAAATGTTGCTGTGGAATTTTTTTCATAATGACCTTGTAAACACAGCATTAGACAGAATAGAATTATGTGGAGAAATTGCACATTTGTCTAAATTCACTGGATATTTTCTCTTTATTTTCAATGAGTCTCAAACATCTAACAGGTTCACTGAAGACACAATATTACATACTATAAATATCCTGAAGATGAAGATATTTTGATGTGGAAGTTTTTTCATAAAGACCGTATAAACAGAGCATTAGAGGTGATAGAATATATGGAGGAATTGTGCATTTGTCTAAATTCACTGGATATTATCTCTTTATTTCCAAAGTGTCTCAAAAATCTAAAAGGCTCAATGAAGACACAATATTACAGACTATAAACATCCTCAAGATGAAGAAATTTTACTGAGGAATTTTTTTCATAATGGCCCTGTGAATATAGCATTTGACATGATAAAATATGGAGAAATTGCGCATTTGTCTAAATTCACTGGATGCTATCAATTTATTTTCAAAGTGTCTCAATAATTAGAAAAGCTCACTGAAGACACAATATAACAGAATATTAATACCCTGAATATGAAGATATTTTGATGTGGATTTTTTTTTTAATTGCCCTTTAACAGCAGTGGATATGATAGAATATGTGGAGAAATCATGCATGTGCCTAAATTAATTGGACATTTTCTCATTCTTATAAAAGGGTCTCAAACATCTAAAAGGCTCACTGAAGACACAATATGACAGAAGATTAATATCCTGAAGATGAATAAATTTTGCTGTGGATTTTTTTTATAATGACCTTGTAAACACAACATTAGAGGTAATAGAATTATGTGGAGAAGTTGCGCATTTGTCTAAATTCACAGGATATTATTTCTTTATTTTCAAACTGTCTCAAAAATGTAAAAGGCTCATCGAAGACACAATATTACAGACTATAAAGGTCCTCAAGATGAAGAAATTCTACTGTGGAATGGTTTTCATAATGGCCCTGTGAATACAGCATTTGACATGATAGAGCATGGAGAAATTGCACATTTGTCTAAATTCACTGGATATTTTCTCTTTATTTTCAATGAGTCTCAAAAATCTAAAAGACTCACTGAAGACAAAATATAACAGACGATTAATATACTGAAGATGAAGAAATGTTGCTGTGGAACTTTTTTCATAATGACCTTGTAAACACAGCATTAGACAGAATAGAATTATGTGGAGAAATTGCACATTTGTCAAAAATTCACTGGATATTTTCTCTTTATTTTCAATGAGTCTCAAACATCTAACAGGTTCACTGAAGACACAATATAACATACTATAAATATCCTGAAGATGAAGATATTTTGATGTGGAAGTTTTTTCATAAAGACCGTATAAACAGAGAATTAGAGGTGATAGAATATATGGAGGAATTGTGCATTTGTCTAAATTCACTGGATATTATCTCTTTATTTTCAAAGTGTCTCAAAAATCTAAAAGGCTCATTGAAGACACAATATTACAGACTATAAACATCCTCAAGATGAAGAAATTTTACTGAGGATTTTTTTTCATAATGGCCCTGTGAATATAGCATTTGACATGATAAAATATGGAGAAATTGCTCATTTGTCTAAATTCACTGGATGCTATCAGTTTATTTTCAAAGTGTCTCAATAATTAGAAAAGCTCACTGAAGACACAATATAACAGAATATTAATACCCTGAATATGAAGATATTTTGATGTGGATTTTTTTTTAATTGCCCTTTAACAGCAGTGGATATGATAGAATATGTGGAGAAATCATGCATGTGCCTAAATTAATTGGACATTTTCTCATTTTTATAAAAGGTTCTCAAACATCTAAAAGGCTCACTGAAGACACAATATGACAGAAGATTAATATCCTGAAGATGAATAAATTTTGCTGTGGATTTTTTTTATAATGACCTTGTAAACACAACATTAGAGGTAATAGAATTATGTGGAGAAGTTGCGCATTTGTCTAAATTCACTGGATATTATTTCTTTATATTCAAACTGTCTCAAAAATGTAAAAGGCTCATCGAAGACACAATATTACAGACTATAAACATCCTCAAGATGAAGAAATTCTACTGTGGAATGTGTTTCATAATGGCCCTGTGAATACAGCATTTGACATGATAGAATGTGGAGAAATTGCACATTTGTGTAAATTCACTGGGTATTTTCTCTTTATTTTCAATGAGTCTCAAAAATCTAAAAGGCTCACTGAAGACAAAATATAACAGACGATTAATATACTGAAGATGAAGAAATGTTGCTGTGGAATTTTTTTCATAATGACCTTGTAAACACAGCATTAGACAGAATAGAATTATGTGGAGAAATTGCACATTTGTCTAAATTCACTGGATATTATCTCTTTATTTCCAAAGTGTCTCAAAAATCTTAAAGGCTCATTGAAGAAACAATATTACAGACTATAAACATCCTCAAGATTAAGAAATTTTACTGTGGAGTTTTTTTTTCATAATGGCCCTGTGAATATACCATTTGACATGATAGAATATGGAGAAATTGCGCATTTTTCTAAATTCAATGGATATTTTCTCTTTATTTTCAATGAGTCTCAAAAATCTAAAAGGCTCACTGAAGACAAAATATCACAGACGATTAATATACTGAAGATGAAGAAATGTTGCTGTGGAATTTTTTTCATAATGACCTTGTAAACACAGCATTAGACAGAATAGAATTATGTGGAGAAATTGCACATTTGTCTAAATTCACTGGATATTATCTCTTTATTTCCAAAGTGTCTCAAAAATCTTAAAGGCTCATTGAAGAAACAATATTACAGACTATAAACATCCTCAAGATTTAGAAATTTTACTGTGGAGTTTTTTTTCATAATGGCCCTGTGAATATACCATTTGACATGATAGAATATGGAGAAATTGCGCATTTTTCTAAATTCAATGGATATTTTCTCTTTATTTTCAATGAGTCTTAAAAATCTAAAAGGCTCACTGAAGACAAAATATAACAGACGATTAATATACTGAAGATGAAGAAATGTTGCTGTGGAATTTTTTTCATAATGACCTTGTAAACATAGCATTAGACAGAATAGAATTATGTGGAGAAATTTCACATTTGTCTAAATTCACTGGATATTATCTCTTTATTTCCAAAGTGTCTCAAAAATCTTAAAGGCTCATTGAAGAAACAATATTACAGACTATAAACATCCTCAAGATTAAGAAATTTTACTGTGGAGTTTTTTTTCATAATGGCCCTGTGAATATACCATTTGACATGATAGAATATGGAGAAATTGCGCATTTATCTAAATTCAATGTATATTTTCTCTTTATTTTCAATGAGTCTCAAAAATCTAACAGGCTCACTGAAGACACAATATAACAAACTATAAATATCCTGAAGATGAAGATATTTAGATGTGGAATTTGTTTTATAATGACCGTACAAACACAGCATTAGGGGTGATAGAATTATGTGGAGAAATTGCGCAATTGTCTAAATTCACTGAATATTATCTCTTCATATTCAAACTGTCTCAAAAATTTAAAAGGCTCATCGAAGACACAATATTACAGACTATAAACGTCCTCAAGATGAAGAAATTCTACTGTGGAATGTTTTTCATAATGGCCCTGTGAATACAGCATTTGACATGATAGAATATGGAAAAATTGCACATTTGTCTAAATTCACTGAATATTTTCTCTTTATTTTCAATGAGTCTCAAACATCTAACAGGTTCACTGAAGACAAAATATTACATACTATAAATATCCTGAAGATGAAGATATTTAGATGTGGAATTATTTTTATAATGACCGTATAAACACAGCATTAGAGGTGATAGAATATGAGGAGGAATTGCGCATTTGGCTAAATTCACTGGATATTTTCCCTTTATTTTCAAAGTGTCTCAAAAATGTAAAAGGCTCACTGACGACACAATATTACAGACTAAAAACGTCCTCAAGATGAAGAGATTCTACTGTGGAATGTTTTTCATAATGGCCCTGTGAATACAGCATTTGACATGATAGAATATGGAGAAATTGCACATTTGTCTAAATTCACTGGATATTTTCTCTTTATTTTCAATCAGTCTCAAAAATCTAAAAGGCTCACTGAAGACAAAATATAACAGACGATTAATATACTGAAGATGAAGAAATGTTGCTGTGGAATTTTTTTCATAATGACCTTGTAAACACAGCATTAGACAGAATAGAATTATGTGGAGAAATTGCACATTTGTCTAAATTCACTGGATATTATCTCTTTATTTCCAAAATGTCTCAAAAATCTTAAAGGCTCATTGAAGAAACAATATTACAGACTATAAACATCCTCAAGATTAAGAAATTTTACTGTGGAGTTTTTTTTCATAATGGCCCTGTGAATATACCATTTGACATGATAGAATATGGAGAAATTGCGCATTTATCTAAATTCCATGTATATTTTCTCTTTATTTTCAATGAGTCTCAAAAATCTAACAGGCTCACTGAAGACACAATATAACATACTATAAATATCCTGAAGATGAAGATATTTAGATGTGGAATTTGTTTTATAATGACCGTACAAACACAGCATTAGCGGTGATAGAATTATGTGGAGAAATTGCGCAGTTGTCTAAATTCACTGAATATTATCTCTTTATATTCAAACTGTCTCAAAAATTTAAAAGGCTCATCGAAGACACAATATTACAGACTATAAACGTCCTCAAGATGAAGAAATTCTACTGTGGAATGTTTTTCATAATGGCCCTGTGAATACAGCATTTGACATGATAGAATATGGAGAAATTGCACATTTGTCTAAATTCACTGAATATTTTCTCTTTATTTTCAATGAGTCTCAAACATCTAACAGGTTCACTGAAGACAAAATATTACATACTATAAATATCCTGAAGATGAAGATATTTAGATGTGGAATTATTTTTATAATGACCGTATAAACACAGCATTAGAGGTGATAGAATATGAGGAGGAATTGCGCATTTGGCTAAATTCACTGGATATTTTCCCTTTATTTTCAATGAGTCTCAAAAATGTAAAAGGCTCACTGACGACACAATATTACAGACTAAAAACGTCCTCAAGATGAAGAGATTCTACTGTGGAATGTTTTTCATAATGGCCCTGTGAATACAGCATTTGACATGATAGAATATGGAGAAATTGCACATTTGTCTAAATTCACTGGATATTTTCTCTTTATTTTCAATGAGTCTCAAAAATCTAAAAGGCTCACTGAAGACAAAATATAACAGACGATTAATATACTGAAGATGAAGAAATGTTGCTGTGGAATTTTTTTCATAATGACCTTGTAAACACAGCATTAGACAGAATAGAATTATGTGGAGAAATTGCACATTTGTCTAAATTCACTGGATATTTTCTCTTTATTTTCAATGAGTCTCAAACATCTAACAGGTTCACTGAAGACACAATATAACATACTATAAATATCCTGAAGATGAAGATATTTTGATGTGGAAGTTTTTTCATAAAGACCGTATAAACAGAGCATTAGAGGTGATAGAATATATGGAGGAATTGTGCATTTGTCTAAATTCACTGGATATTATCTCTTTATTTCCAAAGTGTCTCAAAAATCTAAAAGGCTCAATGAAGACACAATATTACAGACTATAAACATCCTCAAGATGAAGAAATTTTACTGAGGAATTTTTTTCATAATGGCCCTGTGAATATAGCATTTGACATGATAAAATATGGAGAAATTGCGCATTTGTCTAAATTCACTGGATGCTATCAATTTATTTTCAAAGTGTCTCAATAATTAGAAAAGCTCACTGAAGACACAATATAACAGAATATTAATACCCTGAATATGAAGATATTTTGATGTGGAATTTTTTTTAATTGCCCTTTAACAGCAGTGGATATGATAGAATATGTGGAGAAATCATGCATGTGCCTAAATTAATTGGACATTTTCTCATTTTTATAAAAGGGTCTCAAACATCTAAAAGGCTCACTGAAGACACAATATGACAGAAGATTAATATCCTGAAGATGAATAAATTTTGCTGTGGATTTTTTTTATAATGACCTTGTAAACACAACATTAGAGGTAATAGAATTATGTGGAGAAGTTGCGCATTTGTCTAAATTCACTGGATATTATTTGTTTATTTTCAAACTGTCTCAAAAATGTAAAAGGCTCATCGAAGACACAATATTACAGACTATAAAGGTCCTCAAGATGAAGAAATTCTACTGTGGAATGGTTTTCATAATGGCCCTGTGAATACAGCATTTGACATGATAGAGCATGGAGAAATTGCACATTTGTCTAAATTCACTGGATATTTTCTCTTTATTTTCAATGAGTCTCAAAAATCTAAAAGACTCACTGAAGACAAAATATAACAGACGATTAATATACTGAAGATGAAGAAATGTTGCTGTGGAAGTTTTTTCATAAAGACCGTATAAACAGAGAATTAGAGGTGATAGAATATATGGAGGAATTGTGCATTTGTCTAAATTCACTGGATATTATCTCTTTATTTTCAAAGTGTCTCAAAAATCTAAAAGGCTCATTGAAGACACAATATTACAGACTATAAACATCCTCAAGATGAAGAAATTTTACTGAGGATTTTTTTTCATAATGGCCCTGTGAATATAGCATTTGACATGATAAAATATGGAGAAATTGCTCATTTGTCTAAATTCACTGGATGCTATCAGTTTATTTTCAAAGTGTCTCAATAATTAGAAAAGCTCACTGAAGACACAATATAACAGAATATTAATACCCTGAATATGAAGATATTTTGATGTGGATTTTTTTTTAATTGCCCTTTAACAGCAGTGGATATGATAGAATATGTGGAGAAATCATGCATGTGCCTAAATTAATTGGACATTTTCTCATTTTTATAAAAGGGTCTCAAACATCTAAAAGGCTCACTGAAGACACAATATGACAGAAGATTATTATCCTGAAGATGAATAAATTTTGCTGTGGATTTTTTTTATAATGACCTTGTAAACACAACATTAGAGGTAATAGAATTATGTGGAGAAGTTGCGCATTTGTCTAAATTCACTGGATATTATTTCTTTATTTTCAAACTGTCTCAAAAATGTAAAAGGCTCATCGAAGACACAATATTACAGACTATAAACATCCTCAAGATGAAGAAATTCTACTGTGGAATGTGTTTCATAATGGCCCTGTGAATACAGCATTTGACATGATAGAATATGGAGAAATTGCGCATTTATCTAAATTCCATGTATATTTTCTCTTTATTTTCAATGAGTCTCAAAAATCTAACAGGCTCACTGAAGACACAATATAACATACTATAAATATCCTGAAGATGAAGATATTTAGATGTGGAATTTGTTTTATAATGACCGTACAAACACAGCATTAGCGGTGATAGAATTTTGTGGAGAAATTGCGCAGTTGTCTAAATTCACTGAATATTATCTCTTTATATTCAAACTGTCTCAAAAATTTAAAAGGCTCATCGAAGACACAATATTACAGACTATAAACGTCCTCAAGATGAAGAAATTCTACTGTGGAATTTTTTTCATAATGGCCCTGTGAATACAGCATTTGACATGATAGAATATGGAGAAATTGCACATTTGTCTAAATTCACTGAATATTTTCTCTTTATTTTCAATGAGTCTCAAACATCTAACAGGTTCACTGAAGACAAAATATTACATACTATAAATATCCTGAAGATGAAGATATTTAGATGTGGAATTATTTTTATAATGACCGTATAAACACAGCATTAGAGGTGATAGAATATGAGGAGGAATTGCGCATTTGGCTAAATTCACTGGATATTTTCCCTTTATTTTCAATGAGTCTCAAAAATGTAAAAGGCTCACTGACGACACAATATTACAGACTAAAAACGTCCTCAAGATGAAGAGATTCTACTGTGGAATGTTTTTCATAATGGCCCTGTGAATACAGCATTTGACATGATAGAATATGGAGAAATTGCACATTTGTCTAAATTCACTGGATATTTTCTCTTTATTTTCAATGAGTCTCAAAAATCTAAAAGGCTCACCGAAGACAAAATATAACAGACGATTAATATACTGAAGATGAAGAAATGTTGCTGTGGAATTTTTTTCATAATGACCTTGTAAACACAGCATTAGACAGAATAGAATTATGTGGAGAAATTGCACATTTGTCTAAATTCACTGGATATTTTCTCTTTATTTTCAATGAGTCTCAAACATCTAACAGGTTCACTGAAGACACAATATAACATACTATAAATATCCTGAAGATGAAGATATTTTGATGTGGAAGTTTTTTCATAAAGACCGTATAAACAGAGCATTAGAGGTGATAGAATATATGGAGGAATTGTGCATTTGTCTAAATTCACTGGATATTATCTCTTTATTTCCAAAGTGTCTCAAAAATCTAAAAGGCTCAATGAAGACACAATATTACAGACTATAAACATCCTCAAGATGAAGAAATTTTACTGAGGAATTTTTTTCATAATGGCCCTGTGAATATAGCATTTGACATGATAAAATATGGAGAAATTGCGCATTTGTCTAAATTCACTGGATGCTATCAATTTATTTTCAAAGTGTCTCAATAATTAGAAAAGCTCACTGAAGACACAATATAACAGAATATTAATACCCTGAATATGAAGATATTTTGATGTGGATTTTTTTTAATTGCCCTTTAACAGCAGTGGATATGATAGAATATGTGGAGAAATCATGCATGTGCCTAAATTAATTGGACATTTTCTCATTTTTATAAAAGGGTCTCAAACATCTAAAAGGCTCACTGAAGACACAATATGACAGAAGATTAATATCCTGAAGATGAATAAATTTTGCTGTGGATTTTTTTTATAATGACCTTGTAAACACAACATTAGAGGTAATAGAATTATGTGGAGAAGTTGCGCATTTGTCTAAATTCACTGGATATTATTTCTTTATTTTCAAACTGTCTCAAAAATGTAAAAGGCTCATCGAAGACACAATATTACAGACTATAAAGGTCCTCAAGATGAAGAAATTCTACTGTGGAATGGTTTTCATAATGGCCCTGTGAATACAGCATTTGACATGATAGAGCATGGAGAAATTGCACATTTGTCTAAATTCACTGGATATTTTCTCTTTATTTTCAATGAGTCTCAAAAATCTAAAAGACTCACTGAAGACAAAATATAACAGACGATTAATATACTGAAGATGAAGAAATGTTGCTGTGGAAGTTTTTTCATAAAGACCGTATAAACAGAGAATTAGAGGTGATAGAATATATGGAGGAATTGTGCATTTGTCTAAATTCACTGGATATTATCTCTTTATTTTCAAAGTGTCTCAAAAATCTAAAAGGCTCATTGAAGACACAATATTACAGACTATAAACATCCTCAAGATGAAGAAATTTTACTGAGGATTTTTTTTCATAATGGCCCTGTGAATATAGCATTTGACATGATAAAATATGGAGAAATTGCTCATTTGTCTAAATTCACTGGATGCTATCAGTTTATTTTCAAAGTGTCTCAATAATTAGAAAAGCTCACTGAAGACACAATATAACAGAATATTAATACCCTGAATATGAAGATATTTTGATGTGGATTTTTTTTTAATTGCCCTTTAACAGCAGTGGATATGATAGAATATGTGGAGAAATCATGCATGTGCCTAAATTAATTGGACATTTTCTCATTTTTATAAAAGGGTCTCAAACATCTAAAAGGCTCACTGAAGACACAATATGACAGAAGATTATTATCCTGAAGATGAATAAATTTTGCTGTGGATTTTTTTTATAATGACCTTGTAAACACAACATTAGAGGTAATAGAATTATGTGGAGAAGTTGCGCATTTGTCTAAATTCACTGGATATTATTTCTTTATTTTCAAACTGTCTCAAAAATGTAAAAGGCTCATCGAAGACACAATATTACAGACTATAAACATCCTCAAGATGAAGAAATTCTACTGTGGAATGTGTTTCATAATGGCCCTGTGAATACAGCATTTGACATGATAGAATATGGAGAAATTGCGCATTTATCTAAATTCCATGTATATTTTCTCTTTATTTTCAATGAGTCTCAAAAATCTAACAGGCTCACTGAAGACACAATATAACATACTATAAATATCCTGAAGATGAAGATATTTAGATGTGGAATTTGTTTTATAATGACCGTACAAACACAGCATTAGCGGTGATAGAATTTTGTGGAGAAATTGCGCAGTTGTCTAAATTCACTGAATATTATCTCTTTATATTCAAACTGTCTCAAAAATTTAAAAGGCTCATCGAAGACACAATATTACAGACTATAAACGTCCTCAAGATGAAGAAATTCTACTGTGGAATTTTTTTCATAATGGCCCTGTGAATACAGCATTTGACATGATAGAATATGGAGAAATTGCACATTTGTCTAAATTCACTGAATATTTTCTCTTTATTTTCAATGAGTCTCAAACATCTAACAGGTTCACTGAAGACAAAATATTACATACTATAAATATCCTGAAGATGAAGATATTTAGATGTGGAATTATTTTTATAATGACCGTATAAACACAGCATTAGAGGTGATAGAATATGAGGAGGAATTGCGCATTTGGCTAAATTCACTGGATATTTTCCCTTTATTTTCAATGAGTCTCAAAAATGTAAAAGGCTCACTGACGACACAATATTACAGACTAAAAACGTCCTCAAGATGAAGAGATTCTACTGTGGAATGTTTTTCATAATGGCCCTGTGAATACAGCATTTGACATGATAGAATATGGAGAAATTGCACATTTGTCTAAATTCACTGGATATTTTCTCTTTATTTTCAATGAGTCTCAAAAATCTAAAAGGCTCACCGAAGACAAAATATAACAGACGATTAATATACTGAAGATGAAGAAATGTTGCTGTGGAATTTTTTTCATAATGACCTTGTAAACACAGCATTAGACAGAATAGAATTATGTGGAGAAATTGCACATTTGTCTAAATTCACTGGATATTTTCTCTTTATTTTCAATGAGTCTCAAACATCTAACAGGTTCACTGAAGACACAATATAACATACTATAAATATCCTGAAGATGAAGATATTTTGATGTGGAAGTTTTTTCATAAAGACCGTATAAACAGAGCATTAGAGGTGATAGAATATATGGAGGAATTGTGCATTTGTCTAAATTCACTGGATATTATCTCTTTATTTCCAAAGTGTCTCAAAAATCTAAAAGGCTCAATGAAGACACAATATTACAGACTATAAACATCCTCAAGATGAAGAAATTTTACTGAGGAATTTTTTTCATAATGGCCCTGTGAATATAGCATTTGACATGATAAAATATGGAGAAATTGCGCATTTGTCTAAATTCACTGGATGCTATCAATTTATTTTCAAAGTGTCTCAATAATTAGAAAAGCTCACTGAAGACACAATATAACAGAATATTAATACCCTGAATATGAAGATATTTTGATGTGGATTTTTTTTTAATTGCCCTTTAACAGCAGTGGATATGATAGAATATGTGGAGAAATCATGCATGTGCCTAAATTAATTGGACATTTTCTCATTTTTATAAAAGGGTCTCAAACATCTAAAAGGCTCACTGAAGACACAATATGACAGAAGATTAATATCCTGAAGATGAATAAATTTTGCTGTGGATTTTTTTTATAATGACCTTGTAAACACAACATTAGAGGTAATAGAATTATGTGGAGAAGTTGCGCATTTGTCTAAATTCACTGGATATTATTTCTTTATTTTCAAACTGTCTCAAAAATGTAAAAGGCTCATCGAAGACACAATATTACAGACTATAAAGGTCCTCAAGATGAAGAAATTCTACTGTGGAATGGTTTTCATAATGGCCCTGTGAATACAGCATTTGACATGATAGAGCATGGAGAAATTGCACATTTGTCTAAATTCACTGGATATTTTCTCTTTATTTTCAATGAGTCTCAAAAATCTAAAAGACTCACTGAAGACAAAATATAACAGACGATTAATATACTGAAGATGAAGAAATGTTGCTGTGGAAGTTTTTTCATAAAGACCGTATAAACAGAGAATTAGAGGTGATAGAATATATGGAGGAATTGTGCATTTGTCTAAATTCACTGGATATTATCTCTTTATTTTCAAAGTGTCTCAAAAATCTAAAAGGCTCATTGAAGACACAATATTACAGACTATAAACATCCTCAAGATGAAGAAATTTTACTGAGGATTTTTTTTCATAATGGCCCTGTGAATATAGCATTTGACATGATAAAATATGGAGAAATTGCTCATTTGTCTAAATTCACTGGATGCTATCAGTTTATTTTCAAAGTGTCTCAATAATTAGAAAAGCTCACTGAAGACACAATATAACAGAATATTAATACCCTGAATATGAAGATATTTTGATGTGGATTTTTTTTTAATTGCCCTTTAACAGCAGTGGATATGATAGAATATGTGGAGAAATCATGCATGTGCCTAAATTAATTGGACATTTTCTCATTTTTATAAAAGGGTCTCAAACATCTAAAAGGCTCACTGAAGACACAATATGACAGAAGATTATTATCCTGAAGATGAATAAATTTTGCTGTGGATTTTTTTTATAATGACCTTGTAAACACAACATTAGAGGTAATAGAATTATGTGGAGAAGTTGCGCATTTGTCTAAATTCACTGGATATTATTTCTTTATTTTCAAACTGTCTCAAAAATGTAAAAGGCTCATCGAAGACACAATATTACAGACTATAAACATCCTCAAGATGAAGAAATTCTACTGTGGAATGTGTTTCATAATGGCCCTGTGAATACAGCATTTGACATGATAGAATGTGGAGAAATTGCACATTTGTGTAAATTCACTGGGTATTTTCTCTTTATTTTCAATGAGTCTCAAAAATCTAAAAGGCTCACTGAAGACAAAATATAACAGACGATTAATATACTGAAGATGAAGAAATGTTGCTGTGGAATTTTTTTCATAATGACCTTGTAAACACAGCATTAGACAGAATAGAATTATGTGGAGAAATTGCACATTTGTCTAAATTCACTGGATATTATCTCTTTATTTCCAAAGTGTCTCAAAAATCTTAAAGGCTCATTGAAGAAACAATATTACAGACTATAAACATCCTCAAGATTAAGAAATTTTACTGTGGAGTTTTTTTTTCACAATGGCCCTGTGAATATACCATTTGACATGATAGAATATGGAGAAATTGCGCATTTTTCTAAATTCAATGGATATTTTCTCTTTATTTTCAATGAGTCTCAAAAATCTAAAAGGCTCACTGACGACAAAATATCACAGACGATTAATATACTGAAGATGAAGAAATGTTGCTGTGGAATTTTTTTCATAATGACCTTGTAAACACAGCATTAGACAGAATAGAATTATGTGGAGAAATTGCACATTTGTCTAAATTCACTGGATATTATCTCTTTATTTCCAAAGTGTCTCAAAAATCTTAAAGGCTCATTGAAGAAACAATATTACAGACTATAAACATCCTCAAGATTTAGAAATTTTACTGTGGAGTTTTTTTTCATAATGGCCCTGTGAATATACCACTTGACATGATAGAATATGGAGAAATTGCGTATTTTTCTAAATTCAATGGATATTTTCTCTTTATTTTCAATGAGTCTCAAAAATCTAAAAGGCTCACTGAAGACAAAATATAACAGACGATTAATATACTGAAGATGAAGAAATGTTGCTGTGGAATTTTTTTCATAATGACCTTGTAAACACAGCATTAGACAGAATAGAATTATGTGGAGAAATTGCACATTTGTCTAAATTCACTGGATATTATCTCTTTATTTCCAAAGTGTCTCAAAAATCTTAAAGGCTCATTGAAGAAACAATATTACAGACTATAAACATCCTCAAGATTAAGAAATTTTACTGTGGAGTTTTTTTTCATAATGGCCCTGTGAATATACCATTTGACATGATAGAATATGGAGAAATTGCGCATTTATCTAAATTCAATGTATATTTTCTCTTTATTTTCAATGAGTCTCAAAAATCTAACAGGCTCACTGAAGACACAATATAATATACTATAAATATCCTGAAGATGAAGATATTTAGATGTGGAATTTTTTTTATAATGACCGTACAAACACAGCATTAGGGGTGATAGAATTATGTGGAGAAATTGCGCAATTGTCTAAATTCACTGAATATTATCTCTTTATATTCAAACTGTCTCAAAAATTTAAAAGGCTCATCGAAGACACAATATTACAGACTATAAACGTCCTCAAGATGAAGAAATTCTACTGTGGAATGTTTTTCATAATGGCCCTGTGAATACAGCATTTGACATGATAGAATATGGAGAAATTGCACATTTGTCTAAATTCACTGAATATTTTCTCTTTATTTTCAATGAGTCTCAAACATCTAACAGGTTCACTGAAGACAAAATATTACATACTATAAATATCCTGAAGATGAAGATATTTAGATGTGGAATTATTTTTATAATGACCGTATAAACACAGCATTAGAGGTGATAGAATATGAGGAGGAATTGCGCATTTGGCTAAATTCACTGGATATTTTCCCTTTATTTTCAAAGTGTCTCAAAAATGTAAAAGGCTCACTGACGACACAATATTACAGACTAAAAACGTCCTCAAGATGAAGAGATTCTACTGTGGAATGTTTTTCATAATGGCCCTGTGAATACAGCATTTGACATGATAGAATATGGAGAAATTGCACATTTGTCTAAATTCACTGGATATTTTCTCTTTATTTTCAATGAGTCTCAAAAATCTAAAATGCTCACTGAAGACAAAATATAACAGACGATTAATATACTGAAGATGAAGAAATGTTGCTGTGGAATTTTTTTCATAATGACCTTGTAAACACAGCATTAGACAGAATAGAATTATGTGGAGAAATTGCACATTTGTCTAAATTCACTGGATATTATCTCTTTATTTCCAAAGTGTCTCAAAAATCTTAAAGGCTCATTGAAGAAACAATATTACAGACTATAAACATCCTCAAGATGAAGAAATTTTACTGTGGAGTTTTTTTTCATAATGGCCCTGTGAATATACCATTTGACATGATAGAATATGGAGAAATTGCGCATTTATCTAAATTCAATGTATATTTTCTCTTTATTTTCAATGAGTCTCAAACATCTAACAGGTTCACTGAAGACAAAATATTACATACTATAAATATCCTGAAGATGAAGATATTTAGATGTGGAATTATTTTTATAATGACCGTATAAACACAGCATTAGAGGTGATAGAATATGAGGAGGAATTGTGCATTTGGCTAAATTCACTGGATATTTTCCCTTTATTTTCAAAGTGTCTCAAAAATGTAAAAGGCTCACTGACGACACAATATTACAGACTAAAAACGTCCTCAAGATGAAGAGATTCTACTGTGGAATGTTTTTCATAATGGCCCTGTGAATACAGCATTTGACATGATAGAATATGGAGAAATTGCACATTTGTCTAAATTCACTGGATATTTTCTCTTTATTTTCAATGAGTCTCAAAAATCTAAAAGGCTCACTGAAGACAAAATATAACAGACGATTAATATACTGAAGATGAAGAAATGTTGCTGTGGAATTTTTTTCATAATGACCTTGTAAACACAGCATTAGACAAAATAGAATTATGTGGAGAAATTGCACATTTGTCTAAATTCACTGGATATTTTCTCTTTATTTTCAATGAGTCTCAAACATCTAACAGGTTCACTGAAGACACAATATAACATACTATAAATATCCTGAAGATGAAGATATTTTGATGTGGAAGTTTTTTCATAAAGACCGTATAAACAGAGCATTAGAGGTGATATAATATATGGAGGAATTGTGCATTTGTCTAAATTCACTGGATATTATCTCTTTATTTCCAAAGTGTCTCAAAAATCTAAAAGGCTCAATGAAGACACAATATTACAGACTATAAACATCCTCAAGATGAAGAAATTTTACTGAGGAATTTTTTTCATAATGGCCCTGTGAATATAGCATTTGACATGATAAAATATGGAGAAATTGCGCATTTGTCTAAATTCACTGGATGCTATCAATTTATTTTCAAAGTGTCTCAATAATTAGAAAAGCTCACTGAAGACACAATATAACAGAATATTAATACCCTGAATATGAAGATATTTTGATGTGGATTTTTTTTTAATTGCCCTTTAACAGCAGTGGATATGATAGAATATGTGGAGAAATCATGCATGTGCCTAAATTAATTGGACATTTTCTCATTTTTATAAAAGGGTCTCAAACATCTAAAAGGCTCACTGAAGACACAATATGACAGAAGATTAATATCCTGAAGATGAATAAATTTTGCTGTGGATTTTTTTTATAATGACCTTGTAAACACAACATTAGAGGTAATAGAAATATGTGGAGAAGTTGCGCATTTGTCTAAATTCACTGGATATTATTTCTTTATTTTCAAACTGTCTCAAAAATGTAAAAGGCTCATCGAAGACACAATATTACAGACTATAAAGGTCCTCAAGATGAAGAAATTCTACTGTGGAATGGTTTTCATAATGGCCCTGTGAATACAGCATTTGACATGATAGAGCATGGAGAAATTGCACATTTGTCTAAATTCACTGGATATTTTCTCTTTATTTTCAATGAGTCTCAAAAATCTAAAAGACTCACTGAAGACAAAATATAACAGACGATTAATATACTGAAGATGAAGAAATGTTGCTGTGGAACTTTTTTCATAATGACCTTGTAAACACAGCATTAGACAGAATAGAATTATGTGGAGAAATTGCACATTTGTCTAAATTCACTGGATATTTTCTCTTTATTTTCAATGAGTCTCAAACATCTAACAGGTTCACTGAAGACACAATATAACATACTATAAATATCCTGAAGATGAAGATATTTTGATGTGGAAGTTTTTTCATAAAGACCGTATAAACAGAGAATTAGAGGTGATAGAATATATGGAGGAATTGTGCATTTGTCTAAATTCACTGGATATTATCTCTTTATTTTCAAAGTGTCTCAAAAATCTAAAAGGCTCATTGAAGACACAATATTACAGACTATAAACATCCTCAAGATGAAGAAATTTTACTGAGGATTTTTTTTCATAATGGCCCTGTGAATATAGCATTTGACATGATAAAATATGGAGAAATTGCTCATTTGTCTAAATTCACTGGATGCTATCAGTTTATTTTCAAAGTGTCTCAATAATTAGAAAAGCTCACTGAAGACACAATATAACAGAATATTAATACCCTGAATATGAAGATATTTTGATGTGGATTTTTTTTTAATTGCCCTTTAACAGCAGTGGATATGATAGAATATGTGGAGAAATCATGCATGTGCCTAAATTAATTGGACATTTTCTCATTTTTATAAAAGGGTCTCAAACATCTAAAAGGCTCACTGAAGACACAATATGACAGAAGATTAATATCCTGAAGCTGAATAAATTTTGCTGTGGATTTTTTTTATAATGACCTTGTAAACACAACATTAGAGGTAATAGAATTATGTGGAGAAGTTGCGCATTTGTCTAAATTCACTGGATATTATTTCTTTATTTTCAAACTGTCTCAAAAATGTAAAAGGCTCATCGAAGACACAATATTACAGACTATAAACATCCTCAAGATGAAGAAATTCTACTGTGGAATGTGTTTCATAATGGCCCTGTGAATACAGCATTTGACATGATAGAATGTGGAGAAATTACACATTTGTCTAAATTCACTTGATATTATCTCTTTATTTTCAATGAGTCTCAAAAATCTAAAAGGCTCACTGAAGACAAAATATAACAGACGATTAATATACTGAAGATGAAGAAATGTTGCTGTGGAATTATTTTCATAATGACCTTGTAAACACAGCATTAGACAGAATAGAATTATGTGGAGAAATTGCACATTTGTCTAAATTCACTGGATATTATCTCTTTATTTCCAAAGTGTCTCAAAAATCTTAAAGGCTCATTGAAGACACAATATTACAGACTATAAACATCCTCAAGATTAAGAAATTTTACTGTGGAGTTTTTTTCATAATGGCCCTGTGAATAAACCATTTGACATGATAGAATATGGAGAAATTGCGCATTTTTCTAAATTCAATGGATATTTTCTCTTTATTTTCAATGACTCTCAAAAATCTAACAGGCTCACTGAAGACACAATATAACATACTATAAATATCCTGAAGATGAAGATATTTAGATGTGGATTTTTTTTTATAATGACCGTACAAACACAGCATTAGGGGTGATAGAATTATGTGGAGAAATTGCGCATTTGGCTAAATTCACTGGATATTATCTCTTTATTTTCAAACTGTCTCAAAAATATAAAAGGCTCATCGAAGACACAATATTACAGACTATAAACATCCTCAAGATGAAGAAATTCTACTGTGGAATGGTTTTCATAATGGCCCTGTGAATACAGCATTTGACATGATAGAGTATGGAGAAATTGCACATTTGTCTAAATTCACTGGATATTTTCTCTTTATTTTCAATGAGTCTCAAAAATCTAAAAGGCTCACTGAAGACACAATATAACATACTATAAATATCCTGAAGATGAAGATATTTAAATGTGGAATTTTTTTTATAATGACCGTACAAACACAGCATTAGGGGTGATAGAATTATGTGGAGAAATTGCGCATTTGGCTAAATTCACTGGATATTATCTCTTTATTTTCAAACTGTCTCAAAAATATAAAAGGCTCATCGAAGACACAATATTACAGACTATAAACGTCCTCAAGATGAAGAAATTCTACTGTGGAATGGTTTTCATAATGGCCTTGTGAATACAGCATTTGACATTATAGAGTATGGAGAAATTGCACATTTGTCTAAATTCACTGGATATTTTCTCTTTATTTTCAATGAGTCTCAAAAATCTAAAAGGCTCACTGAAGACAAAATATAACAGACGATTAATATACTGAGGATGAAGAAATGTTGCTGTGGAATTTTTTTCATAATGACCTTATAAACACAGCATTAGACACAATAGAATTATGTGGAGAAATTGCACATTTGTCTAAATTCACTGGATATTATCTCTTTATTTCCAAAGTGTCTCAAAAATCTTAAAGGCTAATTGAAGACACAATATTACAGACTATAAACATCCTCAAGATTAAGAAATTTTACTGTGGAGTTTTTTTTCATAATGGCCCTGTGAATATACCATTTGACATGATAGAATATGGAGAAATTGCGCATTTTTCTAAATTCAATGGATACTTTCTCTTTATTTTCAATAAGTCTCAAAAATCTAAAAGGCTCACTGATGACAAAATATAACAGACGATTAATATACTGAAGATGAAGAAATGTTGCTGTGGAATTTTTTTCATAATGACCTTGTAAACACAGCTTTAGACAGAATAGAATTATGTGGAGAAATTGCACATTTGTCTAAATTCACTGGATATTTTCTCTTTATTTTCAATGAGTCTCAAACATCTAACAGGTTCACTGAAGACACAATATAACATACTATAAATATCCTGAAGATGAAGAAATGTTGCTGTGGAATTTTTTTCATAATGACCTTATAAACACAGCATTAGACACAATAGAATTATGTGGAGAAATTGCACATTTGTCTAAATTCACTGGATATTATCTCTTTATTTCCAAAGTGTCTCAAAAATCTTAAAGGCTCATTGAAGACACAATATTACAGACTATAAACATCCTCAAGATTAAGAAATTTTACTGTGGAGTTTTTTTTCATAATGGCCCTGTGAATATACCATTTGACATGATAGAATATGGAGAAATTACGCATTTTTCTAAATTCAATGGATATTTTCTCTTTATTTTCAATGAGTCTCAAAAATCTAAAAGGCTCACTGATGACAAAATATAACAGACGATTAATATACTGAAGATGAAGAAATGTTGCTGTGGAATTTTTTTCATAATGAACTTGTAAACACAGCATTAGACAGAATAGAATTATGTGGAGAAATTGCACATTTGTCTAAATTCACTGGATATTTTCTCTTTATTTTCAATGAGTCTCAAACATCTAACAGGTTCACTGAAGACACAATATAACATACTATAAATATCCTAAAGATGAAGATATTTTGATGTGGAAGTTTTTTCATAATGACCGTATAAACAGAGCATTAGAGGTGATAGAATATATGGAGGAATTGTGCATTTGTCTAAATTCACTTGATATAATCTCTTTATTTTCAAACTGTCTCAAAAATCTAAAAGGCTCATCGAAGACACAATATTACAGACTATAAACATCCTCAAGATGAAGAAATTCTACTGTGGAATGTGTTTCATAATGGCCCTGTGAATACAGCATTTGACATGATAGAATGTGGAGAAATTACACATTTGTCTAAATTCACTTGATATTATCTCTTTATTTTCAATGAGTCTCAAAAATCTAAAAGGCTCACTAAAGACAAAACATAACAGACGATTAATATACTGAAGATGAAGAAATGTTGCTGTGGAATTATTTTCATAATGACCTTGTAAACACAGCATTAGACAGAATAGAATTATGTGGAGAAATTGCACATTTGTCTAAATTCACTGGATATTATCTCTTTATTTCCAAAGTGTCTCAAAAATCTTAAAGGCTCATTGAAGACACAATATTACAGACTATAAACATCCTCAAGATTAAGAAATTTTACTGTGGAGTTTTTTTCATAATGGCCCTGTGAATATACCATTTGACATGATAGAATATGGAGAAATTGCGCATTTTTCTAAATTCAATGGATATTTTCTCTTTATTTTCAATGACTCTCAAAAATCTAACAGGCTCACTGAAGACACAATATAACATACTATAAATATCCTGAAGATGAAGATATTTAAATGTGGAATTTTTTTTATAATGACCGTACAAACACAGCATTAGGGGTGATAGAATTATGTGGAGAAATTGCGCATTTGGCTAAATTCACTGGATATTATCTCTTTATTTTCAAACTGTCTCAAAAATATAAAAGGCTCATCGAAGACACAATATTACAGACTATAAACGTCCTCAAGATGAAGAAATTCTACTGTGGAATGGTTTTCATAATGGCCTTGTGAATACAGCATTTGACATTATAGAGTATGGAGAAATTGCACATTTGTCTAAATTCACTGGATATTTTCTCTTTATTTTCAATGAGTCTCAAAAATCTAAAAGGCTCACTGAAGACAAAATATAACAGACGATTAATATACTGAGGATGAAGAAATGTTGCTGTGGAATTTTTTTCATAATGACCTTATAAACACAGCATTAGACACAATAGAATTATGTGGAGAAATTGCACATTTGTCTAAATTCACTGGATATTATCTCTTTATTTCCAAAGTGTCTCAAAAATCTTAAAGGCTAATTGAAGACACAATATTACAGACTATAAACATCCTCAAGATTAAGAAATTTTACTGTGGAGTTTTTTTTCATAATGGCCCTGTGAATATACCATTTGACATGATAGAATATGGAGAAATTGCGCATTTTTCTAAATTCAATGGATACTTTCTCTTTATTTTCAATGAGTCTCAAAAATATAAAAGGCTCATCGAAGACACAATATTACAGACTATAAACGTCCTCAAGATGAAGAAATTCTACTGTGGAATGGTTTTCATAATGGCCTTGTGAATACAGCATTTGACATTATAGAGTATGGAGAAATTGCACATTTGTCTAAATTCACTGGATATTTTCTCTTTATTTTCAATGAGTCTCAAAAATCTAAAAGGCTCACTGAAGACAAGATATAACAGACGATTAATATACTGAAGATGAAGAAATGTTGCTGTGGAATTTTTTTCATAATGACCTTGTAAACACAGCATTAGACAGAATTATGTGGAGAAATTGCACATTTGTCTAAATTCACTGGATATTATCTCTTTATTTCCAAAGTGTCTCAAAAATCTTAAAGGCTCATTGAAGACACAATATTACAGACTATAAACATCCTCAAGATTAAGAAATTTTACTGTGGAGTTTTTTTCATAATGGCCCTGTGAATATACCATTTGACATGATAGAATATGGAGAAATTGCGCATTTTTCTAAATTCAATGGATATTTTCTCTTTATTTTCAATGAGTCTCAAAAATCTAACAGGCTCACTGAAGACACAATATAATATACTATAAATATCTTGAAGATGAAGATATTTAGATGTGGAATTTTTTTTATAATGACCTTACAAACACAGCATTAGGGGTGATAGAATTATGTGGAGAAATTGCGCATTTGTCTAAATTCACTGGATATTATCTCTTTATTTTCAAACTGTCTCAAAAATGTAAAAGGCTCATCGAAGACACAATATTACAGACTATAAACGTCCTCAAGATGAAGAAATTCTACTGTGGAATGTTTTTCATAATGACCTTGTAAACACAGCATTAGACAGAATATAATTATGTGGAGAAATTGCACATTTGTCTAAATTCACTGGATATTTTCTCTTTATTTTCAATGAGTCTCAAACATCTAACAGGTTCACTGAAGACACAATATAACATACTATAAATATCCTGAAGATGAAGATATTTTGATGTGGAAGTTTTTTCATAATGACCGTATAAACAGAGCATTAGAGGTAATAGAATTTTGTGGAGAAGTTGCGCATTAGTTTAATTCACTGGATATTATTTCTTTATTTTCAAACTGTCTCAAAAATGTAAAAGGCTCATCGAAGACACAATATTACAGACTATAAACGTCCTCAAGATGAAGAAACTCTACTGTGGAATGTTTTTCATAATGACCTTGTAAACACAGCATTAGACAGAATAGAATTATGTGGAGAAATTGCACATTTGTCTAAATTCACTGGATATTTTCTCTTTATTTTCAATGAGTCTCAAAAATCTAAAAGGCTCACTGAAGACAAAATATAACAGACGATTAATATACTGAAGATGAAGAAATGTTGCTGTGGAATTTTTTTCATAATGACCTTGTAAACACAGCATTAGACAGAATAGAATTATGTGGAGAAATTGCACATTTGTCTAAATTCACTGGATATTATCTCTTTATTTCCAAAGTGTCTCAAAAATCTTAAAGGCTCATTGAAGACACAATTTAACATACTATAAATATCCTGAAGATGAAGATATTTTGATGTGGAAGTTTTTTCATAATGACCGTATAAACAGAGCATTACAGGTAATAGAATTATGTGGAGAAGTTGCGCATTAGTTTAATTCACTGGATATTATTTCTTTATTTTCAAACTGTCTCAAAAATGTAAAAGGCTCATCGAAGACACAATATTACAGACTATAAACGTCCTCAAGATGAAGAAATTCTACTGTGGAATGTTTTTCATAATGACCTTGTAAACACAGCATTAGACAGAATAGAATTATGTGGAGAAATTGCACATTTGTCTAAATTCACTGGATATTTTCTCTTTATTTTCAATGAGTCTCAAAAATCTAAAAGGCTCACTGAAGACAAAATATAACAGACGATTAATATACTGAAGATGAAGAAATGTTGCTGTGGAATATTTTTCATAATGACCTTGTAAACACAGCATTAGACAGAATAGAATTATGTGGAGAAATTGCACATTTGTCTAAATTCACTGGATATTTTCTCTTTATTTTCAATGAGTCTCAAACATCTAACAGGTTCACTGAAGACACAATTTAACATACTATAAATATCCTGAAGATGAAGATATTTTGATGTGGAACTTTTTTCATAAAGACCGTATAAACAGAGCATTAGAGGTGATAGAATATATGGAGGAATTGTGCATTTGTCTAAATTCACTGGATATTATCTCTTTATTTCCAAAGTGTCTCAAAAATCTAAAAGGCTCATTGAAAACACAATATTACAGACTATAAACATCCTCAAGATTAAGAAATTTTACTGTGGAGTTTTTTTTCATAATGGCCCTGTGAATATACCATTTGACATGATATAATATGGAGAAATTGCACATTTTTCTAAATTCAATGGATATTTTCTCTTTATTTTCAATGAGTCTCAAAAATCTAACAGACTCACTGAAGACACAATATAACATACTATAAATATCCTGAAGATAAAGATATTTTGATGTGGAAGTTTTTTCATAAAGACCTTATAAACAGAGCATTAGAGGTGACAGAATATATGGAGGAATTGTGCATTTGTCTAAATTCACTGGATATTATCTCTTTATTTCCAAAGTGTCTCAAAAATCTAAAAGGCTCATTGAAGACACAATATTACAGACTATAAACATCCTCAGGATTAAGAAATTTTACTGTGGAGTTTTTTTTCATAATGGCCCTGTGAATATACCATTTGACATGATAGAATATGGAGAAATTGCGCATTTGTCTAAATTCAATGGATATTTTCTCTGTATTTTCAATGAGTCTCAAAAATCTAACAGGCTCACTGAAGACACAATATAACATACTATAAATATCCTGAAGATGAAGATATTTAGATGTGGAATTTTTTTTATAATGACAGTACAAACACAGCATTAGGGGTGATAGAATTATGTGGAGAAATTGCGCATTTGTCTAAATTCACTGGATATTATCTCTTTATTTTCAAACTGTCTCAAAAATGTAAAAGGCTCATCGAAGACACAATATTACAGACTATAAACGTCCTCAAGATGAAGAAATTCTACTGTGGAATGTTTTTCATAATGGCCCTGTGAATACAGCATTTGACATGATAGAATATGGAGAAATTGCACATTTGTCTAAATTCACTGGATAATTTCTCTTTATTTTCAATGAGTCTCAAACATCTAACAGGTTCACTGAAGACAAAATATAACATACTATAAATATCCTGAAGATGAAGATATTTAGATGTGGAATTATTTTTATAATGACCGTATAAACACAGCATTAGAGGCGATAGGATATGAGGAGGAATTGCGCATTTGGCTAAATTCACTGGATATTTTCCCTTTATTTTCAAAGTGTCTCAAAAATGTAAAAGGCTCACTGACGACACAATATTACAGACTATAAACGTCCTCAAGATGAAGAAATTCTACTGTGGAATGTTTTTCATAATGGCCCTGTGAATACAGCATTTGACATGATAGAATATGGAGAAATTGCACATTTGTCTAAATTCACTGGATATTTTCTCTTTATTTTCAATGAGTCTCAAAAATCTAAAAGGCTCACTGAAGACAGAATATAACAGACGATTAATATACTGAAGATGAAGAAATGTTGCTGTGGAATTTTTTTCATAATGACCTTGTAAACACAGCTTTAGACAGAATAGAATTATGTGGAGAAATTGCACATTTGTCTAAATTCACTGGATATTTTCCCTTTATTTTCAATGAGTCTCAAACATCTAACAGGTTCACTGAAGACACAATATAACATACTATAAATATCCTGAAGATGAAGATATTTTGATGTGGAAGTTTTTTCATAAAGACCGTATAAACAGAGCATTAGAGGTGATAGAATATATGGAGGAATTGTGCATTTGTCTAAATTCACTGGATATTATCTCTTTATTTCCAAAGTGTCTCAAACATCTAAAAGGCTCATTGAAGACACAATATTACAGACTATAAACATCCTCAAGATTAAGTAATTTTACTGTGGAGTTTTTTTTCATAATGGCCCTGTGAATATACCATTTGACATGATAGAATATGGAGAAATTGCGCATTTTTCTAAATTCAATGGATATTTTCTCTTTATTTTCAATGAGTCTCAAAAATCTAACAGGCTCACTGAAGACACAATATAACATACTATAAATATCCTGAGGATGAAGATATTTAGATGTGGATTTTTTTTATATAAAGACCGTACAAACACAGCATTAGGGGTGATAGAATTATTTGGAGAAATTGCGCTTTTGTCTAAATTCACTGGATATTATCTCTTTATTTTCAAAGTGTCTCAAAAATCTAAAAGGCTCATTGAAGACACAATATTACAGACTATAAACATCCTCAAGATGAAGAAATTTTACTGAGGAATTTTTTTCATAATGGCCCTGTGAATATAGCATTTGACATGATAAAATATGGAGAAATTGCGCATTTGTCTAAATTCACTGGATGCTATCAATTTATTTTCAAAGTGTCTCAATAATTAGAAAAGCTCACTGAAGACACAATATAACAGAATATTAATACCCTGAATATGAAGATATTTTGATGTGGATTTTTTTTTTAAATTGCCCTTTAACAGCAGTGGATATGATAGAATATGTGGAGAAATCATGCATGTGCCTAAATTAATTGGACATTTTCTCATTTTTATAAAAGAGTCTCAAACATCTAAAAGGCTCACTGAAGACACAATATGACAGAAGATTAATATCCTGAAGATGAATAAATTTTGCTGTGGATTTTTTTTATAATGACCTTGTAAACACAACATTAGAGGTAATAGAATTATGTGGAGAAGTTGCGCATTTGTCTAAATTCACTGGATATTATTTCTTTATTTTCAAACTGTCTCAAAAATGTAAAAGGCTCATCGAAGACACAATATTACGGACTATACACGTCCTCAAGATGAAGAAATTCTACTGTGGAATGGTTTTCATAATGGCCCTGTGAATGCAGCATTTGACATGATAGAGTATGGAGAAATTGCACATTTGTCTAAATTCACTGGATATTTTCTCTTTATTTTCAATGAGTCTCAACCATCTAACAGGTTCACTGAAGACACAATATAACATACTATAAATATCCTGAAGATGAAGATATTTTGATGTGGAAGTTTTTTCATAAAGACCGTATAAACAGATCATTAGAGGTGATAGAATATATGGAGGAATTGTGCATTTGTCTAAATTCACTGGATATTATCTCTTTATTTCCAAAGTGTCTCAAAAATCTAAAAGGCTCATTGAAGACACAATATTACAGACTATAAACATCCTCAAGATTAAGAAATTTTACTGTGGAGTTTTTTTTCATAATAGCCCTGTGAATATACCATTTGACATGATAGAATATGGAGAAATTGCACATTTGTCTAAATTCACTGGATATTTTCTCTTTATTTTCAATGAGTCTCAAAAATCTAAAAGGCTCACTGAAGACAGAATATAACAGACGATTAATATACTGAAGATGAAGAAATGTTGCTGTGGAATTTTTTTCATAATGACCTTGTAAACACAGCTTTAGACAGAATAGAATTATGTGGAGAAATTGCACATTTGTCTAAATTCACTGGATATTTTCTCTTTATTTTCAATGAGTCTCAAACATCTAACAGGTTCACTGAAGACACAATATAACATACTATAAATATCCTGAAGATGAAGATATTTTGATGTGGAAGTTTTTTCATAATGACCGTATAAACAGAGCATTAGAGGTAATAGAATTTTGTGGAGAAATTGCACATTTGTCTAAATTCACTGGATATTTTCTCTTTATTTTATATTGTGAAGACACAATATAACATACTATAAATATCCTGAAGATGAAGATATTTTGATATGGAAGTTTTTTCATAATGACCGTATAAACAGAGCATTAGAGGTGATAGAATATATGGAGGAATTGTGCATTTGTCTAAATTTACTTGATATTATCTCTTTATTTTCAAACTGTCTCAAAAATGTAAAAGGCTTATCGAAAACACAATATTACAGACTATAAACATTCACAAGATGAAGAAATTCTACTGTGGAATGTGTTTCATAATGGCCCTGTGAATACAGCATTTGGCATGATAGAATGTGGAGAAATTGCACATTTGTCTAAATTCACTGGATATTTTCCCTTTATTTTCAATGAGTCTCAAAAATGTAAAAGGCTCACTGAAGACAAAATATAACAGACGATTAATATACTGAATATGAAGAAATGTTGCTGTGGAATTTTTTTCATAATGACCTTGTAAACACAGCATTAGACAGAATAGAATTATGTGGAGAAATTGCACATTTGTCTAAATTCACTGGATATTTTCCCTTTATTTTCAAAGTGTCTCAAAAATGTAAAAGGCTCACTGACGACACAATATTACAGACTATAAACGTCCTCAAGATGAAGAAATTCTACTGTGGAATGTTTTTCATAATGGCCCTGTGAATACAGCATTTGACATGATAGAATATGGAGAAATTGCACATTTGTCTAAATTCACTGGATATTTTCTCTTTATTTTCAATGAGTCTTAAAAATCTAAAAGGCTCACTGAAGACAAAATATAACAGACGATTAATATACTGAAGATGAAGAAATGTTGCTGTGGAATTTTTTTCATAATGACCTTGTAAACACAGCATTAGACAGAATAGAATTATGTGGAGAAATTGCACATTTGTCTAAATTCACTGGATATTTTCTCTTTATTTTCAATGAGTCTCAAACATCTAACAGGTTCACTGAAGACACAATATAACATACTATAAATATCCTGAAGATGAAGATATTTTGATATGGAAGTTTTTTCATAATGACCGTATAAACAGAGCATTAGAGGTGATAGAATATATGGAGGAATTGTGCATTTGTCTAAATTCACTTGATATTATCTCTTTATTTTCAAACTGTCTCAAAAATGTAAAAGGCTCATCTAAAACACAATATTACAGACTATAAACATTCACAAGATGAAGAAATTCTACTGTGGAATGTGTTTCATAATGGCCCTGTGAATACAGCATTTGGCATGATAGAATGTGGAGAAATTGCACATTTGTCTAAATTCACTGGATATTTTCTCTTTATTTTCAATGAGTCTCAAAAATCTAAAAGGCTCACTGAAGACAAAATATAACAGACGATTAATATACTGAATATGAAGAAATGTTGCTGTGGAATTTTTTTCATAATGACCTTGTAAACACAGCATTAGACAGAATAGAATTATGTGGAGAAATTGCACATTTGTCTAAATTCACTGGATATTTTCCCTTTATCTTCAAAGTGTCTCAAAAATGTAAAAGGCTCACTGACGACACAATATTACAGACTATAAACGTCCTCAAGATGAAGAAATTCTACTGTGGAATGTTTTTCATAATGGCCCTGTGAATACAGCATTTGACATGATAGAATATGGAGAAATTGCACATTTGTCTAAATTCACTGGATATTTTCTCTTTATTTTCAATGAGTCTTAAAAATCTAAAAGGCTCACTGAAGACAAAATATAACAGACGATTAATATACTGAAGATGAAGAAATGTTGCTGTGGAATTTTTTTCATAATGACCTTGTAAACACAGCATTAGACAGAATAGAATTATGTGGAGAAATTGCACATTTGTCTAAATTCACTGGATATTTTCTCTTTATTTTCAATGAGTCTCAAACATCTAACAGGTTCACTGAAGACACAATATAACATACTATAAATATCCTGAAGATGAAGATATTTTGATATGGAAGTTTTTTCATAATGACCGTATAAACAGAGCATTAGAGGTGATAGAATATATGGAGGAATTGTGCATTTGTCTAAATTCACTTGATATTATCTCTTTATTTTCAAACTGTCTCAAAAATGTAAAAGGCTCATCGAAAACACAATATTACAGACTATAAACATTCACAAGATGAAGAAATTCTACTGTGGAATGTGTTTCATAGTGGCCCTGTGAATACAGCATTTGGCATGATAGAATGTGGAGAAATTGCACATTTGTCTAAATTCACTGGATATTTTCTCTTTATTTTCAATGAGTCTTAAAAATCTAAAAGGCTCACTGAAGACAAAATATAACAGACGATTAATATACTGAAGATGAAGAAATGTTGCTGTGGAATTTTTTTCATAATGACCTTGTAAACACAGCATTAGACAGAATAGAATTATGTGGAGAAATTGCACATTTGTCTAAATTCACTGGATATTTTCTCTTTATTTTCAATGAGTCTCAAACATCTAACAGGTTCACTGAAGACACAATATAACATACTATAAATATCCTGAAGATGAAGATATTTTGATGTGGAAGTTTTTTCATAAAGACCGTATAAACAGAGCATTAGAGGTGATAGAATATATGGAGGAATTGTGCATTTATCTAAATTCACTTGATATTATCTCTTTATTTTCAAACTGTCTCAAAAATGTAAAAGGCTCATCGAAGACACAATATTACAGACTATAAACATCCTCAAGATGAAGAAATTCTACTGTGGAATGTGTTTCATAATGGCCCTGTGAATACAGCACTTGACATGATAGAATGTGGAGAAATTGCACATTTGTCTAAATTCACTGGATATTTTCTCTTTATTTTCAATGAGTCTCAAAAATCTAAAAGGCTCCCTGAAGACAAAATATAACAGACGATTAATATACTGAAGATGAAGAAATGTTACTGTGGAATTTTTTTCATAATGACCTTGTAAACACAGCATTAGACAGAATAGAATTATGTGGAGAAATTGCACATTTGTCTAAATTCACTGGATATTTTCCCTTTATTTTCAAAGTGTCTCAAAAATGTAAAAGGCTCACTGACGACACAATATTACAGACTATAAACGTCCTCAAGATGAAGAAATTCTACTGTGGAATGTTTTTCATAATGGCCCTGTGAATACAGTATTTGACATGATAGAATATGGAGAAATTGCACATTTGTCTAAATTCACTGGATATTTTCTCTTTATTTTCAATGAGTCTTAAAAATCTAACAGGTTCACTGAAGACACAATATAACAGACGATTAATATACTGAAGATGAAGAAATGTTGCTGTGGAATTTTTTTCATAATGACCTTGTAAACACAGCATTAGACAGAATAGAATTATGTGGAGAAATTGCACATTTGCCTAAATTCACTGGATATTTTCTCTTTATTTTCAATGAGTCTCAAACATCTAACAGGTTCACTGAAGACACAATATAACATACTATAAATATCCTGAAGATGAAGATATTTTGATGTGGAAGTTTTTTCATAAAGACCGTATAAACAGAGCATTAGAGGTGATAGAATATATGGAGGAATTGTGCATTTGTCTAAATTCACTGGACATTATCTCTTTATTTCCAAAGTGTCTCAAAAATCTAAAAGGCTCATTGAAGACAAAATATTACAGACTATAAACATCCTCAAGATGAAGAAATTCTACTGTGGAATGCGTTTCATAATGGCCATATGAATACAGCATTTGACATGATAGAATGTGGAGAAATTGCACATTTGTCTAAATTCACTGGATATTTTCTCTTTATTTTCAATGAGTCTCAAACATCTAAAAGGCTCACTGAAGAGAGCACTCTCCCACAGCAGTTTACATTGGACTCTATGGAGCTGTGTAGGCCGTGAATGGAAAACGGGGTCAAAGGTCATGAAGCGGGTGGGCTATCGGCCCATAATTTTACGTGGCGGGACCGTGGACCCTCGGGTCTGCCCGTTTGAGTTCTGGTGTCTCTAGCTCGAAAACTGACCGTGTGACAGCAGTTTTAAAGTTTGACAAAAGTTTATGGACATTTTTCCATTCATTCCTATGGGAGAAAAGATGAAACTTCAAAGGCTTACTGTGCAAAAACTATGCAACTTTTCCAAAAGCTGTATACAAGCCCGCATCCCACAGGGCAGCTCTACGAAACAAACTTTGAACGGAGTCGATATCTCGAAAAATGTGAGCGGAGTTAACCGGACAAGAATGAACGATCCTCAGAATGAAGGGCAGCAAACGTAACACTAGAGGTCTGCATTTCCAGGAGGAAACGCGAGATGTTGCGCCGCCTAAACCCCCGTCCCCCGATCCGCGTCTTTCCCGCTTAAAGCGAGGTCCTCGATACGGTAAACCCGCGTGGGTCACTAGGCGACGCTTATGGTGAAGGAGTTTACTGCTAAGCTGTTGGTAGTGGGATGTTAAGAGAGCACTCTCCCACAGCAGTTTACATTGGACTCTATGGAGCTCTGTAGGCCGTGAATGGAAAACGGGGTCAAAGGTCATGAAGCGGGTGGGCTATCGGCCTATAGTTTCACGTGGTGGGACCGTGGACCCTCGGGTCTGCCCGTTTGAGTTCTGGTGTCTCTAGCTCGAAAACTGACCGTGTGACAGCAGTTTTAAAGTTTGACAAAAGTTTATGGACATTTTTCCATTCATTCCTATGGGAGTAAAGATGAAACTTCAAATGCTTCCTGTGCGAAAACTATGTAACTTTTCCAAAAGCTGTATACAAGCCCGCATCCCACAGGGAAGCTCTACAAATGAAACTTTGAACGGAGTCGATATCTCGAAAACTGTGGGCGGAGTTAACCGGACAAGAATGAACGATCCTCAGAATGAAGGGCAGCAAACGTAACACTAGAGGTCTGCATTTCCAGGAGGAAACGCGAGATGTTGCGCCGCCTAAACCCCCGTCCCCCGATCTGCGTCTTTCCCGCTTAAAGCGAGGTCCTCGACACGGTAAACCCGCGTGGGTCACTAGGCGACGCTTATGGTGAAGGAGTTTACTGCTAAGCTGTCGGTAGTGGGATGTTAAGAGAGCATTCTCCCACAGCAGTTTACATTGGACTCTATGGAGCTCTGTAGGCCGTGAATGGAAAACGATACATTTTGAATTCCACCTTTAAAAACAATTCCACCTTAAGAAACCCAGAATTGTTTTGAAATGTCCACATCACAGGCCAAAAGAGTCTTAAAAGCAAAAAAAGATGGCCAATACATTTTAAATACCACCTTAATAAAAATTCCACCTTAAGAAACCCACAGTTGTATTGACACGTCCACCTTTAAAAATGACCACTTTAAATAAAGCTTAAAATGTCGAAAAGACAGGCAGTATATTGTGAATGAGGTATTCTTAAAAAATTCCACGTTAAGAAACCCTGGATAATTAAGAAGTCCCCCTTAAAAATGACCTTTAAAGTGTTACAGACTGCCTGTGTATTTCTGTGGCCCTCACAGCTCTCCACCTCAGTCTCTGCCTCTGCCCCTCCCCCCTCTGTCTGTCTCTCACACGCACGCTCACAGAATACAACTGACAGACTCATGATTCAATGAATTTCGACCGGTGGCGCACCTTCCAAAAAACCTCAAATATCTCAAAAACTTTTCCAGGTCCAAAAATGAACGAAGCATACCGTAGCGACAAGGAGAGTCTGGTGCTCGATATGGTATAAAAATTTTGCATATTAAGTGAGAATTGAGCATGTTATGACGAGTTAAAAACAGGAGAAATTTTTAGAAACCGCACTCTGAGCTGCTCCAAAAATACATTGAACCCTATGGGAGCCGAAACCGTCCCTAGTGCCGAACAAAAATTCATAACTCAAAAACCGTATTTTCAATAATGTTCAAATTTAGAGGTCTTAGAAAGGACAAGTTTCTCTACCATTTAAAATTTAAATGAAGTTTCTAGGTGAAAGTATGAGGAAGTTATGGCGATTTGTTCGGCTGAAAAGTGAAAAACCCGTTTTCTGAGAAGGAATCTACAGTGTATGATGTCACCCACTCTAAGAGCCTCCCATTGAAATGAATGGAGGGATTTTGAAGGAGTGATAGAAAGGGAAGGATGAGTGCAAAAATTCCGAAAACGGAAGTGATGGGAGCCGGTACACCCGGGTCCGACCGTCTGAAATCCCGTGTCCGTAGCTTGAAAAATGACCGAGTTAGAGCACTTTGAAAATTAATTCCATAGAAATGACTGGGGAAAAACGGAGCGATAAACGATTGTAGCGGACGAACGAGTGCGGGTATCGGAAAGCTGTATACAAGCCCACATCGTCGCTATAGGACGCACGATTTCCAGGTGGAACGGAGTCGATAGCTCGAAAGCTGCGGGACTAGTTAGGCGGACAAGGAAACGTGGAATAATAAGAAGAAGAATAATAATAATATGACTTTCGGATAACAATATATTGCGCGCTGCTGAAGCAGCTTGCGCAACATAACTAGAGGTCTGCATTTCCAGGAGGAAACGCGAGATGTTGCGCCGCCTAAACCCCCGCCCCCCGATCCGCGTCTTTCCCGCTTAAAGCGAGGTCCTCGATACGGTAAACCCGCGTGGGTCACTAGGCGACGCTTATGGTGAAGGAGTTGACTGCTAAGCTGTTGGTAGTGGGATGTTAAGAAAGCAGTCTCCCACAGCAGTTTACATTGGACTCTATGGAGCTCAGTAGGCCGTGAAAGGAAAACGGGGTCAAAGGTCATGAAGCAGGTGGGCTATCGGCCCATAAGTTTACGTGGTGGGACCGTGGACCCTCGGGTCTGCCCGTTTGAGTTCTGGTGTCTCTAGCTCGAAAACTGAGCGTGTGACAGCAGTTTGAAAGTTTGACAAAAGTTTATGGACATTTTTCCATTCATTCCTATGGGAGTAAAGATGAAACTTTAAATGCTTACTGTGCGAAAACTATGCAACTTTTCCAAAAGCTGTATACAAGCCCGCATCCCATAGGGCAGCTCTACGAGACAAACTTTGAACGGAGTCGATATCTCGAAAACTGTGGGCGGAGTTAACCGGACAAGAATGAACGATCCTCAGAATGAAGGGCAGCAAACGTAACACTAGAGGTCTGCATTTCCAGGAGGAAACGCGAGATGTTGCGCCGCCTAAACCCCCGTCCCCCGATCCGCGTCTTTCCCGCTTAAAGCGAGGTCCTCGATACGGTAAACCCGCGTGGGTCACTAGGCGACCCTTATGGTGAAGGAGTTTACTGCTAAGCTGTTGGTAGTGGGATGTTAAGAGAGCACTCTCCCACAGCAGTTTACATTGGACTCTATGGAGCTCTGTAGGCCGTGAATGGAAAACGGGGTCAAAGGTCATGAAGCGGGTGGGCTATCGGCCTATAGTTTCACGTGGTGGGACCGTGGACCCTCGGGTCTGCCCGTTTGAATTCTGGTGTGTCTAGCTCGAAAACTGACCGTGTGACAGCAGTTTAAAAATTTGACAAAAGTTTATGGACATTTTTCCATTCATTCCTATGGGAGTAAAGATGAAACTTCAAATGCTTCCTGTGCGAAAACTATGTAACTTTTCCAAAAGCTGTATACAAGCCCGCATCCCACAGGGAAGCTCTACAAATGAAACTTTGAACGGAGTCGATATCTCGAAAACTGTGGGCGGAGTTAACCGGACAAGAATGAACGATCCTCAGAATGAAGGGCAGCAAACGTAACACTAGAGGTCTGCATTTCCAGGAGGAAACGCGAGATGTTGCGCCGCCTAAACCCCTGCCCCCCGATCCGCGTCTTTCCCGCTTAAAGCGAGGTCCTCGATACGGTAAACCCGCGTGGGTCACTAGGCGACGCTTATGCTGAAGGAGTTTACTGCTAAGCTGTCGGTAGTGGGATGTTAAGAGAGCACTCTCCCACAGCAGTTTACATTGGACTCTATGGAGCTGTGTAGGCCGTGAATGGAAAACGGGGTCAAAGGTCATGAAGCGGGCGGGGTATCGGCCTATAGTTTCACGTGGTTGGACCGTGGACTCTCGGGTCTGCCCGTTTGAGTTCTGGTGTCTCTAGCTCGAAAACTGACCGTGTGACAGCAGTTTGAATGTTTGACAAAAGTTTATGGACACTTTTCCATTCATTCCTATGGGAGAAAACACGAAACTTCAAATGCTTACTGTGCGAAAACTATGTAAATTTTCCAAAAGCTGTATACAAGCCCACATCCCACAGGGAAGCTCTACGAATGAAACTTTGAACGGAGTCGATATCTCGAAAACTGTGGGCGGAGTTAACCGGACAAGAATGAACGATCCTCAGAATGAAGGGCAGCAAACGTAACACTAGAGGTCTGCATTTCCAGGAGGAAACGCGAGATGTTGCGCCGCCTAAACCCCTGCCCCCCGATCCGCGTCTTTCCCGCTTAAAGCGAGGTCCTCGATACGGTAAACCCACATGGGTCACTAGGCGACGCTTATGGTGAAGGAGTTTACTGCTAAGCTGTCGGTAGTGGGATGTTAAGAGAGCACTCTCCCACAGCAGTTTACATTGGACTCTATGGAGCTCTGTAGGCCGTGAATGGAAAACGGGGTCAAAGGTCATGAAGCGGGTGGGCTATCGGCCCATAGTTTCACGTGCTGGGACCGTGGACCCTCGGGTCTGCCCGTTTGAGTTCTGGTGTCTCTAGCTGGAAAACTGACCGTGTGACAGCAGTTTGAAAGTTTGACAAAAGTTTATGGACATTTTTCCATTCATTCCTATGGGAGTAAAGATGAAAGTTCAAATGCTTACTGTGCGAAAACTATGTAACTTTTCCAAAAGCTGTATACAAGCCCGCATCCCACAGGGCAGCTCTACGAAACAAACTTTGAACGGAGTCGATATCTCGAAAACTGTGGGCGGAGTTAACCGGACAAGAAGGAACGATCCTCAGAATTAAGGGCAGCAAACGTAACACTAGAGGTCTGCATTTCCAGGAGGAAACGCGAGATGTTGCGCCGCCTAAACCCCTGCCCCCCGATCCGCGTCTTTCCCGCTTAAAGCGAGGTCCTCGACACGGTAAACCCGCGTGGGTCACTAGGCGACGCTTATGGTGAAGGAGTTTACTGCTAAGCTGTTGGTAGTGGGATGTTAAGAGAGCACTGTCCCACAGCAGTTTACATTGGACTATGTGGAGCTGTGTAGGCCGTGAATGGAAAACGGGGTCAAAGGTCATGAAGCGGGTGGGCTATCGGCCCATAATTTCACGTGGTGGGACCTTGGACTCTCGGGTCTGCCCGTTTGAGTTCTGGTGTCTCTAGCTCGAAAACTGAGCGTGTGACAGCAGTTTGAAAGTTTGACAAAAGTTTATGGACATTTTTCCATTCATTCCTATGGGAGTTAAGATGAAACTTCAAATGCTTACTGTGCTAAAACTATGCAACTTTTCCAAAAGCTGTATACAAGCCCGCATCCCACAGGGAAGCTCTACGAATGAAACTTTGAACGGAGTCGATATCTCGAAAACTGTGGGCGGAGTTAACCGGACAAGAATGAACGATCCTCAGAATGAAGGGCAGCAAACGTAACACCAGGAGGAAACGCGAGATGTTGCGGCGCCTAAACCCCTGCCCCCCGATCCGCGTCTTTCCCGCTTAAAGCGAGGTCCTCGATACGGTAAACCCGCGTGGGTCACTAGGCGACGCTTATGGTGAAGGAGTTTACTGCTAAGCTGTCGGTAGTGGGATGTTAAGAGAGCACTCTCCCACAGCAGTTTACATTGGACTCTATGGAGCTCTGTAGGCCGTGAATGGAAAACGGGGTCAAAGGTCATGAAGCGGGCGGGGTATCGGCCTATAATTTCACGTGGTGGGACCTTGGACTCTCGGGTCTGCCCGTTTGAATTCTGGTGTCTCTAGCTCGAAAACTGAGCGTGTGACAGCAGTTTGAAAGTTTGACAAAAGTTTATGGACAAATTTCCATTCATTCCTATGGGACAAAAGATGAAACTTCAAATGCTTACTGTGCGAAAACTATGCAACTTTTCCAAAAGCTGTATACAAGCCCGCATCCCACAGGGAAGCTCTACGAATGAAACTTTGAACGGAGTCGATATCTCGAAAACTGTGGGCGGAGTTAACCGGACAAGAACGAACGATCCTCAGAATGAAGGGCAGCAAACGTAACACTAGAGGTCTGCATTTCCAGGAGGAAACGCGAGATGTTGCGCCGCCTAAACCCCCGCCCCCCGATCCGCGTCTTTTCCGCTTAAAGCGAGGCCCTCGATACGGTAAACCCGCGTGGGTCACTAGGCGACGCTTATGGTGAAGGAGTTTACTGCTAAGCTGTCGGTAGTGGGATGTTAAGAGAGCACTCTCCCACAGCAGTTTACATTGGACTCTATGGAGCTGTGTAGGCCGTGAATGGAAAACGGGGTCAAAGGTCATGAAGCGGGTGGGCTATCGGCCTATAATTTCACGTGGTGGGACCTTGGACTCTCGGGTCTGGCCGTTTGAATTCTGGTGTCTCTAGCTCGAAAACTGACCGTGTGACAGCAGTTTGAAAGTTTGACAAAAGTTTATAGACATTTTTCCATTCATTCCTATGGGAGTAAAGATGAAACTTCAAATGGTTACTGTGCGACAACTATGCAACTTTTCCAAAAGCTGTATACAAGCCCGCATCCCACAGGGAAGCTCTACGAAACAAACTTTGAACGGAGTCTATATCTCGAAAACTGTGGGCGGAGTTAACCGGACAAGAATGAACGATCCTCAGAATGAAGGGCAGCAAACGTAACACTAGAGGTCTGCATTTCCAGGAGGAAACGCGAGATGTTGCGCCGCCTAAACCCCTGCCCCCCGATCCGCGTCTTTCCCGCTTAAAGCGAGGTCCTCGACACGGTAAACCCGCGTGGGTCACTAGGCGACGCTTATGGTGAAGGAGTTTACTGCTAAGCTGTTGGTAGTGGGATGTTAAGAGAGCACTGTCCCACAGCAGTTTACATTGGACTATGTGGAGCTGTGTAGGCCGTGAATGGAAAACGGGGTCAAAGGTCATGAAGCGGGTGGGCTATCGGCCCATAATTTTACGTGGTGGGACCGTGGACCCTCGGGTCTGCCCGTTTGAGTTCTGGTGTCTCTAGCTCGAAAACTGAGCGTGTGACAGCAGTTTTAAAGTTTGACAAAAGTTTATGGACATTTTTTCCATTCATGCCTATGGGAGTAAAGATGAAAGTTCAAAGGCTTCCTGTGCAAAAACTATGCAACTTTTCCAAAAGCTGTATACAAGCCCGCATCCCACAGGGCAGCTCTACGAAACAAACTTTGAACGGAGTCGATATCTCGAAAACTGTGGGCGGAGTTAACCGGACAAGAATGAACGATCCTCAGAATGAAGGGCAGCAAACGTAACACTAGAGGTCTGCATTTCCAGGAGGAAACGCGAGATGTTGCGCCGCCTAAACCCCCGTCCCCCGATCCGCGTCTTTCCCGCTTAAAGCGAGGTCCTCGATACGGTAAACCCGCGTGGGTCACTAGGCGACGCTTATGGTGAAGGAGTTTACTGCTAAGCTGTCGGTAGTGGGATGTTAAGAGAGCACTCTCCCACAGCAGTTTACATTGGACTCTATGGAGCTGTGTAGGCCGTGAATGGAAAACGATACATTTTGAATTCCACCTTTAAAAACAATTCCACCTTAAGAAACCCAGAATTGTATTGAAATGTCCACATCACAGGCCAAAAGAGTCTTAAAAGCAAAAAAAGATGGCCAATACATTTTAAATACCACCTTAATAAAAATTCCACCTTAAGAAACCCACAGTTGTATTGACACGTCCACCTTTAAAAATGACCACTTTAAATAAAGCTTAAAATGTCGAAAAGACAGGCAGTATATTGTGAATGAGGTATTCTTAAAAAATTCCACCTTAAGAAACCCTGGATAATTAAGATGTCCCCCTTAAAAATGACCTTTAAAGTGTTACAGACTGCCTGTGTATTTCTGTGGCCCTCACAGCTCTTCCCCTCAGTGTCTGCCTCTGCCCCTCCCCCTCCCCCCTCTGTCTCTCTCACACGCACGCTCACAGAATACAACTGACAGACTCATGATTCAATGAATTTCGACCGGTGGCGCACCTTCCAAAAAACCTCAAATATCTCAAAAACTTTTCCAGGTCCAAAAATGAACGAAGCATACCATAGCGACAAGGAGAGTCTGGTGCTCGAGATGGTGTAAAAATTTTTGCACTTTGAGCGAGATTTGATGGTGTAATTACGAGTTAAAAACAGGCAAAGTTTTGAAAATCTGCGTGCCGAGCCGCTCTTAAAATACACTGAGCTCTATGGGAGGAAAACCCTCCCAAGTGTGGAACAAAAATTCATAACTCAAGAACGGTATTCTCAAACGGTCTGAAACTTACAAGTGTGAGAAAGGGGAAATTTCTCTACCATTTAAAGTTTAAATGAAGTCTGTAGGTGAAAGTATAAGGAAGTTATGGTGAAATGTTCGGCAGAAAATTGAAAAAGAAAAAAAATAATTTCAATGGGTTCCTATGGGAGCGTACCCACCCTCCGAACAAATGCTTATAGCTCGGAAAGTTTTCCTCACATCACTTAACCGTATATACCGTTGCGACAAGGAGAGTCTGGGGATCGATATGGTATAAAAAATTTGCAGATTAAGTGAGAATTGAGCATGTTATGACGAGTTAAAAACAGGAGAAAATTTTAGAAACCGCACTCTGAGCTGCTCCAAAAATACATTGAACCCTATGGGAGCCGAAACCCTCCCTAGTGCCGAACAAAAATTCATAACTCAAAAACCGTATTTTCAATAATGTTCAAATTTAGAGGTCTTAGAAAGGACAAGTTTCTCTACCATTTAAAATTTAAATGAAGTTTCTAGGTGAAAGTATGAGGAAGTTATGGCAATTTGTTCGGCTGAAAAGTGAAAAACCCGTTTTCTGAGAAGGAATCTACAGTGTATGATGTCACCCACTCTAAGAGCCTCCCATTGAAATGAATGGAGGGATTTTGAAGGAGTGATAGAAAGGGAAGGATGAGTGCAAAAATTCCGAAAACGGAAGTGATGGGAGCCGGTACGCCCGGGTCCGACCGTCTGAAATCCCGTGTCCGTAGCTTGAAAAATGACCGAGTTAGAGCACTTTGAAAATTAATTCCATAGAAATGACTGGGGAAAAACGGAGCGATAAACGAGTGTAGCGGACGAACGAGTGCGGGTATCGGAAAGCTGTATACAAGCCCACATCGTCGCTATAGGACGCACGATTTCCAGGTGGAACGGAGTCGATAGCTCGAAAGCTGCGGGACTAGTTAGGCGGACAAGGAAACGCGGAATAATAAGAATAATAATAATAATAATAATATGACTTAAGAAGAACAGTATATTGTGCGCTGCTGAAGCAGCTTGCGCAACATAACTAGAGGTCTGCATTTCCAGGAGGAAACGCGAGATGTTGCGCCGCCGAAACCCCCGTCCCCCGATCCGCGTCTTAAAATGTTGAAAAGACAGGCAGTATATTGTGAATGAGGTCTTTTTTAAAAATTCCACCTTAAGAAACCCTGGATAATTAAGACGTCCCCCTTAAAAATGACCTTTAAAGTGTTACAGGCTGCCTGTGTATTTCTGTGGCCCTCACAGCTCTCCCCGTCAGTCTCTGCCTCTGCCCCTCCCCCCTCTCTCTCTCTCACACGCACGCTCACAGAACACAACTGACAGACTCATGATTCAATGAATTTCGACCGGTGGGGCACCCTCCAAAAAACCTCAAATATCTCCAAAACTTTTCCAGGTCCAAAAATGAACGAAGCATACCGTAGCGACAAGGAGAGTCTGGTGCTCGAGATGGTGTAAAAATTTTTGCACTTTGAGCGAGATTTGATGGTGTAATTACGAGTTAAAAACAGGCAAAGTTTTGAAAATCTGCGTGCCGAGCCGCTCTTAAAATACATTGAGCTCTATGGGAGGAAAACCCTCCCAAGTGTCAAACAAAAATTCATAACTGAAGAACGGTATTATCAAACGGTCTGAAACTTACAAGTTTGAGAAAGGGGACATTTCTCTACCATTTAAAATTTAAATGAAGTCTGTAGGTGAAAGTATAAGGAAGTTATGGTGAAATGTTCGGCAGAAAATTGAAAAAGAAAAAAAATAATTTCAATGGGTTCCTATGGGAGCGTACCCACCCTCCGAACAAATGCTTATAGCTCGGAAAGTTTTCCCCACATCACTTAACCGTATATACCGTTGCGACAAGGAGAGTCTGGGGATCGATATGGTATAAAAAATTTGCAGATTAAGTGAGAATTGAGCATGTTATGATGAGTTAAAAACAGGAGAAAATTTTAGAAACCGCACTCTGAGCTGCTCCAAAAATACATTGAACCCTATGGGAGCCGAAACCGTCCCTAGTGCCGAACAAAAATTCATAACTCAAAAACCGTATTTTCAATAATGTTCAAATTTAGAGGTCTTAGAAAGGACAAGTTTCTCTACCATTTAAAATTTAAATGAAGTTTCTAGGTGAAACTATAAGGAAGTTATGGCGATTTGTTCGGCTGAAAAGTGAAAAAACGGCTTTTTGCCACTGAAACTACAGTGGATGACATCACCCCCACTCTAAGAGCCTCCCATTGAAATGAATGGAGGGATTTTGAAGGAGGAAAAGAAAGGGAAGGATGAGTGCAAAAATTCCGAAAACGGAAGTGATGGGAGCCGGTACGCCCGGGTCCGACCGTCTGAAATCCCGTGTCCGTAGCTTGAAAAATGACCGAGTTAGAGCACTTTGAAAATTAATTCCATAGAAATGACTGGGGAAAAACGGAGCGATAAACGAGTGTAGCGGACGAACGAGTGCGGGTATCGGAAAGCTGTATACAAGCCCACATCGTCGCTATAGGACGCACGATTTCCAGGTGGAACGGAGTCGATAGCTCGAAAGCTGCGGGACTAGTTAGGCGGACAAGGAAATCCGGAATAATAAGAATAATAAAAAAAAAAATAATAATATGACTTTCGGATAACAATATATTGCGCGCTGCTGCTTAAAGCAGCAGGCGCAACATAATAATATGACTTAAGAAGAACAATATATTGCGCGCTGCTGCTTAAAGCAGCAGGCGCAACATAATAATAAAGTTGTAAGTGGTTACACATCGCTACCTTGAAGACGTGACGACTGGCTGCAGGAGTAACACAGGCACTGGCTGTATGACGGGAGGTGGGGGGGGGTGGAATAACGGAGAGTAGGTGGTGAATGTGGGGAGACGAAGCGTAGATACGGCTTAACTTAGCACGAATTTCGATGTCTGCTATTTACACTAATGCTAAATTGCTAAAAGTACAATTTGCTAATCTTAAAAGCTCACTCAAGTCTGGGGGCTGGGAGACTGTCCTATTGGGGTCAGGGGACATTTCCAGCTGCGGGCTCGGCGGAGGCTAGGTTTCGTTTGTAGAGTCGTGGTTCGTTGGTGGAGGAAAAAAATATTCAAATGACCAGTTCGTATCTTGTAAAGTTCGTTAGTATAGGCTTTCCTTAGTAGAGGTTCCACTGTATGTCATTCCCCGGGGAGTATAAAAACAGTACAATTGTGTATATATATATATATATATATATATATATATATATATATATATATATATGATTTATTATTATTATTATTATTTAAATGACAGTGGCCAGGTTTGTCAGTGTTAGTGAGTAGAGTATTCATGATTGCTTGCCACCAGAAGCAGGCTCCCCAGCATGCCCACTACTACCGTAAAACACTGTGTTGAAGCATAAAATGAAAGATGCCATTGGGTAGTTCATACCAATTATATATTGTGTAATTATTAAACTAAAAATTGTATTTTATTTTTCTTACAAGTGGCAGTAATATGCAGTCTAAGAAATAAGTTGCCTTATTTTCAAAATGTAATGTGATGCAATTTTAAAGTGAACATTTTGTTACTTACTATAACGTCATAATCACTGTAACTTCAGTAATTTTTTTTCAGTGCTTAAATGCACATTGTTTTAATGTTGATCTTGAATATTTTATCATTATTTTTTTTTTTTTGTAGATTATGAGTCATCCACAAACCCAAGGTATGCAGCAACTAACAGAACATTACTACATACAGCACTCAATACTCAGAAGTAAGCAGTCAGTTATTCAGTGTATGATATGAAAATCATTTGCAGCAAATCATGGATGATTATAAAGATTAGCTTTATTGTACCTTGCAATAAATAAGTATTGTTCCCAGTGACTGGACTTAATGTAGCCACAGATGAAGATTCTTAACACAAAAATATACACTGGAATAAATCTGAGTTAAACCTCAGTCTCAGCTACAGTAAAAGTCCATATGAAATAATAATAAGACATTATCTAGCAGTTATATCATTATCATCAGTGTCCAAATAAAAAAAATATATTTATGTCTTATATTGTAGATTTTTACTTTACTACATCAAAGCCTTCACACTGTGTGAAAATTCCATGATGACAAATTGAAATGCTCCACGATTACTTGGAAATATATATTTTCTTTGAACTAACTTTTATTGACATGTAATGAGCTTTTTGTCCTACTCTTTGTGAGATACACATTTCATTCGACAGCAATGAGGTTCTACTGTAATTATTGCAACTGTACAGCTTTGGCTATAACATCTTAGAATATTCAGTAAGTTAATTGTTATGTTTATTGGTGTATTTTACAGATTTGCCGAGAGTGTTGCTGTTGGGTGACAGCTACATCCGCCGTGGGGAAGAGAGAGCGAGGAGGACCATGGGGGCAAACCTAGGCATCACTGCCCAGGTTGAGTGGCTTGGTAGGGGTGGATTAAGGTGGCACTCTGTGGTCCCCCTCTTTAATAATTGGCTACATGGAAAATTACCCCCAGAGGTCCTGCTGATCCACTGCGGTGGGAATGACTTAGGCAAAATTAAGTCTTTGCATCTCACTGCAGTGATGAAGCATGACCTACAAGAACTCCATCGGCGCTTTCCCCAAATGGTTATTATTTTATCAGGCATCACCCAAAGACGCCGCTGGGGTTCTGTAAACCCTAAAAAAATGGAACGTTCACGTAAGTGGGTGAACAGTGAAATGGCTACTTTTGTGTTTGATATTAATGGGGGTATAGTACATCACCATGACATACACTTTAACGAGCCTGACCACTTCCTTAGAGATGAGGTTCATTTGACCCCTTTGGGCAATGAAATTTTTTTAGATGGCATATCTAGGTGTCTCAGAGCCTTGTTCCCATAGGGGTGAGATGGGATTAATGCTGTAGAGAAGCTTTTTAGCTTTTTAAATGAGCAGCTCAGACTTGTTAAAATGTATTTAATGTTTGATGTTATTTGGGTTCATATTAGCTTTAAAATTATTACACTTGTAGCCATAGTACTGTTAATTTTCTAACCCATATTAATTCATACATTTTTGATTGGCTTTCCCTTTCCCACAAATTACAATAAATTGACCATAAATCCAAATTTGGTTTTGATCAAATTTCTGTTCCCTCATGTCAAAGCCACCTATCCACCTCAACCAAACACTCACCGCCTCCTGGTTCTTTGACCTGTCTCTCCCCTTGATAAATGTAGCTTAGACCATGGAGTGTGAAACTTCCAAGTGACATACAAGAGCAGGCGACCCTCCTACAAGAACCTTTTATGGTATGTACAGTAATACTTCTCCGTGTTGTATCCTGTTTCCTTAGATACAGTGAATTTGTGTAATTCTGTATTTTTTACTGTATTTCTTTTCAGTAGGATATCTTGCAGTCCCTCCTGTAATTGTCCCCCAAAATGAATGCATCTTAGAGGATGCTGTGTGCAAGCCTCTCCACTAACATTGCTGCTCTGGGTCTCATCTGACAGAAAAGAGCAGCCATCCACTGTTTAAGTTCCTAGTAAGCAGGACACAAGCCTCTACAATTAAAGCTACTTTTAACTGAAATATGCTGATGATTTTAATATTGTCACCTAATATTTATTAATTTTTGAATGTTGTTTTGTTTTTCAACAGAACATCATATGCTTCCCACAGTGCCATCCAACAGCCAGCATCCCTTGGTGGATGGAATCTGCAACCCTCTCCCCCTGTACCTGCAGCAATGAAGTTCCTGACTGTTACACTGTTACACACCTGTTTTAAGGTCCCACTGACTGATGTACAAATGTAGCCATCAACACTTTAAGGACCCAATACCTCACTGCCCTGAAGTGATTTTATGTAGTATGCAGTTCCCCAAAAACTGACAATATGTTAATAAAACAAAGCATCTGTTTAATGGATACAAATTTGACTTCAACTGTGGTGTGTGATTTGTGAGTTCACATAAATGTTTAAAGGGATAGTTATCATTTCTTTGTGTATTCACCCAGCATTATATGAAAATATAAATTAACAATAAATTGATGTACTTTTTTAATAAGTTGTGCCAGAGCAAATGTGGAAGTAACATGTTGCCTACTGTACAACAAGGACTTAAGAGTGTGTCATTTCTAAACAAAATTGCAGCCTATATACAGGATTCAATTTGTAAAATTCTGAAAATGTAGTGAAGGTAAATCCCATTACCTTAAGTCACCAGCTGGGTCATTATAGGTTTGTTACAAAATAAGTAGAATTTTTTAAATTGTTTTGGTAAAAAAATAGAAATAATTTGAAGACTATATCACTTATTGTGTGTAAATCGCTTATTAATTTCAGGGTCACGGCAGGTCCAGATCCTAGCCACAATCAATGTAGAGTTCTGGTGCTAAGTATTATGACCATATCAGTAGTGTAGAGTTTTGTGGTATATATGATGACAGGTAGAGAAATCCCATTGAATATCAATCAATCACATTTTATTTGTATAGAGCTTTTCATATTAGAAGTCATTACAAAGCAGTTTTACACAGATGTGGAACCAAGCCTCCTAAGAGCAAGCCAGGGGTGACAGTGGCAAAGATAAACAAAATTATATATATAATGTGAATTTAGAAAACTAGTGAAGAAGATAGACGTAAGAGGGAGCAGGATGTGGTAAGTCATTGTGTGTGAGAGTAAATGTAGGTACAAAGTCCGTTAGGGCTTAGATAACATCCTTGCATGGCCATGCATGATGCTGTAGAAGAAACAAGGCCAAGATCTTGTAGAGAATTCATAGAGTGGAGCTGGATCAGGACATCATCAGGGACAGGAGCAGGAACAGAGTTTCTCAAAGCCTGAGTCAGACAGGAGAAAAAAGTGGCTTAAGGATATACAGCATACAGGCATACTACCAATCATAGTTAAAACACTTGGTGTTATCTGTGTCAGTCCCCCCTCCCCTCCAGACTATGCCTCCCCCCTCCCCTCCAGACTATGCCCCCCCCCCTCCCCCACATCTCTCGCACGCACGCTCACAGAATACAATTGACAGACTCATGATTCAATGAATTTGGTCCGTAGCTCAAAGACTTTCCTGGGTTCAAAAATGAACCAAACATACTGTAGCAACAAGGAAAGTCTGGGGATCAAGATGTTGTAAAAAAAAATTAAGTTTCAGTGAGAATGAATGGTGTAAGGATGAGTTGAAAACAAGAGAAATGTGTAAAATTGTGCTTTCTGAAAATACATTGAAGTCTATGGGAGCTGAAACCCTCCTAGTGCCGAACAAACCTTCATAACTCAAGAACCGCCCCCCCGCCCCGTCGTTCCTCGCAGGCCAAAGGAGTCTTAAAAGCATAGAACCACGGCCAATACATTTTAAATACCACCTTAAAAAACCCACAATTGTATTGAGAGATCCACCGTTAAAAATGAGCACTTGAAATAAAGGTTAAAATGCTGGAAAGACAGGCAGTATATTTTGAATGAGGTATTCTAAAAAAATTCCACCTTAAGAAACCGTAGATAATTAAGACTTCCACATTAAAAAATGACCTTTAAAGTCCTAGAGACTGCGTACAAACAAGGGATTGACTGCTAAGCTGTTGGTAGTGGGATGTTAAGAGAGCAGTCTCACACAGCAGTTTACATTGGACTCTATGGACCTCTGTAGGCCGTGAATGGAAAACAATAGATTTTGAATTCCACCTTTAAAAACAATTCCACCTTAAGAAACCCACAATTGTATTGAGATGTCCACATCGCAGGCCAAAAGAATCTTCAAAGCAAAAAAGATGACCAATACATTTTAAATACCACCTTAATAAAAATTCCACCTTAAGAAACCCACAATTGTATTGAGACATCCACCTTTAAAAATGACCACTTGAAATAAAGGTTAAAATGTTGAAATGATCATCCAGTATATTGTGAACGAGGTATTAAAAAAAAAATTCCACCTTAAGAAACCCTGGATAATTAAGACGTCCCCCTTAAAAATGACCTTTAAAGTGTTACAGAATGCCTGTGTATTTCTGTGGCCCTCACACCTCTCCCCGTCAGTGTCTGCCTCTGCCCCTCCCCCTCCCCCCTCTGTCTCTCTCACACGCACGCTCACAGAACACAACTGACAGACTCACGATTCAATGAATTTCGACCGGGGGGACCCTTCAAAAAATGACCCGTAGCTCGAAAACTTTTCCCAACCAAAATTGAACGAAGCATACCGTAGCGACAAGGAGAGTCTGGCGCTCGAGATGGTGTAAAAAATTTTTCAGTTTGAGCGAGAATTGATGGTGTAAAAATGAGTTAAAAAAGGGCAAATTTGAGAAAATTTGGCTTTCTGAAAATACATTGAACTCTATGGGAGCCGAAACGTCCTACTGCCAAACAAATCTTCATAACTCCAGAACCGTATCTTCAAATGATTTCAAATCTACATATTTTAGAAAGGGGAAGTTTCTCTACCATTTGAAAGTAAAATGAAGTGTGTAGGTGAAAGTATAAGGAAGTTATGGCAAAATGTTCGGCTAAAAGTTGAATATCGAAAAAGGACAGGCATATTCATTTCAATGTATTCCTATGGGAGCGTACCCACCCTCCAAACAAATGCTTATAGCTCAGAAAAGATATCCCAAATGGCTAAACTGCATATACCGTTTCGACAAGGAGAGTCTAAGGAAGAAGCTGGTATAAAAAATTAGCAGTTTGAGCGAGAATTGACCATGTTATGACGAGTTAAAAACAGGAGAAAAATTTAGAAACCGCACTCTGAGCCGCTCCAAAAATACATTGAACTCTATGGGAGCCAAAACCCTCCCTAGTGCCGAACAAAAATTCATAACTCAAAAACCGTATTATCGATTACGTTCAAATTTACAGATGCTAGAAAGGACAAGTTTCTCTATCATTTAAAATTTAAATGAAGTTTTTAGGTGAAAGTATGAGAACGTTATGGTGAATTGTTCGGGTGAAAAGTGAAAAGACGGTTTTGGCCAGTGAACCCAGAGTGTCTATGATGTCACCCACTCTAAATGTCTTCCATACAAGTGAATGGAGGGATATTCAAGGAGGAATAGAAAGAGAGGGATGAGTGCGAGAGGTCCGAAAACGGAAGTGACGGGTCACGGTGCGCCCGGGTCCGACCGTCTGAAATCTCGTGTCCGTAGCTTGAAAATTGACCGAGTTAGAGCAGTTCGAAAATTAATTCCATAGAAATGACTGGGGAAAAACAGAGCGAAAAACGAGTGTAGCGGACGAACGAGTGCGGGTATCGGAAAGCTGTATACAAGCCCACATCGTCGCTATAGGACGCACGATTTCCAGGTGGAACGGAGTCGATAGCTCGAAAGCTGCGGGACTAGTTAGGCGGACAAGGAAACGCGGAATAATAAAAATAATAATAAAAATAATAATAATAATAATATGACTTAAGAAGAACAATATATTGCGCGCTGCTGCTTAAAGCAGCAGGCGCAACATAACTAGAAGTCTGCATTTCCAGGAGGAAACGCGAGATGTTGCGCCGCCTAAACCCCTGCCCCCCGATCCGCGTCTTTACCGCTTAAAGCGAGGCCCTCGGTACGGAAACCCTCGTGGGTCACTAGGCGACGCCTATGGTGAAGGAGTTTACTGCTAAGCTGTTGGTAGTGGGATGTTAAGAGAGCACTCTTCCACAGCAGTTTACATTGGACTCTATGGAGCTCTGTAGGCCGTGAATGGAAAACGGGGTCAAAGGTCATGAAGCGGGTGGGCTATCGGCCTATAGTTTCACGTGGTGGGACCGTGGACCCTCGGGTCTGCCCGTTTGAGTTCTGGTGTCTGTAGCTCGAAAACTGACCGTGTGACAGCAGTTTAAAAGTTTGACAAAAGTTTATGGACACTTTTCCATTCATTCCTATGGGAGAAAAGTTGAAATTTCAAATGCTTACTGTGCAAAAACTATGTAACTTTTCCAAAAGCCGTATACAAGCCCGCATCCCACAGGGAAGCTGTACGAAACAAACTTTGAACGGAGTCGATATCTCGAAAACTGTGGGCGGAGTTAACCGGACAAGAATGAACGATCCTCAGAATGAAGGGCAGCAAACGTAACACTAGAGGTCTGCATTTCCAGGAGGAAACGCGAGATGTTGCGCCGCCTAAACCCCCGTCCCCCGATCCGCGTCTTTCCCGCTTAAAGGGAGGTCCTCGATACGGTAAACCCGCGTGGGTCACTAGGCGACGCTTATGGTGAAGGAGTTACCTGCTAAGCTGTTGGTAGTGGGATGTTAAGAGAGTACTCTCCCACAGCAGTTTACATTGGACTCTATGGAGCTCTGTAGGCCGTGAATGGAAAACGGGGTCAAAGGTCATGAAGCGGGTGGGCTATCGGCCCATAATTTCACGTGGCGGGACCGTGGACTCTCGGGTCTGCCCGTTTGAATTCTGGTGTGTCTAGCTCGAAAACTGACCGTGTGACAGCAGTTTGAAAGTTTGACAAAAGTTTATGGACATTTTTCCATTCATTCCTAAGGGAGAAAACACGAAACTTCAAATGCTTACTGTGCGAAAACTATGCAACTTTTCCAAAAGCTGTATACAAGCCCGCATCCCACAGGGAAGCTCTACGAATGAAACTTTGAACGGAGTCGATATCTCGAAAACTGTGGGCGGAGTTAACCGGACAAGAATGAACGATCCTCAGAATGAAGGGCAGCAAACGTAACACTAGAGGTCTGCATTTCCAGGAGGAAACGCGAGATGTTGCGCCGCCTAAACCCCCGCCCCCCGATCCGCGTCTTTCCCGCTTAAAGCGAGGTCCTCGGTACGGTAAACCCGCGTGGGTCACTAGGCGACGCTTATGGTGAAGGAGTTTACTGCTAAGCTGTTGGTAGTGGGATGTTAAGAGAGCACTCTCCCACAGCAGTTTACAGTGGACTCTATGGAGCTCTGTAGGCCGTGAATGGAAAACGGGGTCAAAGGTCATGAAGCGGGTGGGCTATCGGCCTATAATTCTACGTGGTGGGACCTTGGACCCTCGGGTCTGCCCGTTTGAGTTCTGGTGTCTCTAGCTCGAAAACTGACCGTGTGACAGCAGTTTGAAAGTTTGACAAAAGTTTATGGACATTTTTCCATTCATTCCTATGGGAGTAAAGATGAAAGTTCAAAGGCTTCCTGTGCAAAAACTATGCAACTTTTCCAAAAGCTGTATACAAGCCCGCATCCCACAGGGCAGCTCTACGAAACAAACTTTGAACGGAGTCGATATCTCGAAAACTGTGGGCGGAGTTAACCGGACAAGAATGAACGATCCTCAGAATGAAGGGCAGCAAACGTAACACTAGAGGTCTGCATTTCCAGGAGGAAACGCGAGATGTTGCGCCGCCTAAACCCCCGTCCCCCGATCCGCGTCTTTCCCGCTTAAAGCGAGGTCCTCGATACGGTAAACCCGCGTGGGTCACTAGGCGACGCTTATGGTGAAGGAGTTTACTGCTAAGCTGTCGGTAGTGGGATGTTAAGAGAGCACTCTCCCACAGCAGTTTACATTGGACTCTATGGAGCTGTGTAGGCCGTGAATGGAAAACGATACATTTTGAATTCCACCTTTAAAAACAATTCCACCTTAAGAAACCCAGAATTGTATTGAAATGTCCACATCACAGGCCAAAAGAGTCTTAAAAGCAAAAAAAGATGGCCAATACATTTTAAATACCACCTTAATAAAAATTCCACCTTAAGAAACCCACAGTTGTATTGACACGTCCACCTTTAAAAATGACCACTTTAAATAAAGCTTAAAATGTCGAAAAGACAGGCAGTATATTGTGAATGAGGTATTCTTAAAAAATTCCACCTTAAGAAACCCTGGATAATTAAGATGTCCCCCTTAAAAATGACCTTTAAAGTGTTACAGACTGCCTGTGTATTTCTGTGGCCCTCACAGCTCTTCCCCTCAGTGTCTGCCTCTGCCCCTCCCCCCTCTGTCTGTCTCTCACACGCACGCTCACAGAATACAACTGACAGACTCATGATTCAATGAATTTCGACCCGTGGCGCACCTTCCAAAAAACCTCAAATATCTCAAAAACTTTTCCAGGTCCAAAAATGAACGAAGCATACCGTAGCGACAAGGAGAGTCTGGTGCTCGAGATGGTGTAAAAATTTTTGCACTTTGAGCGAGATTTGATGGTGTAATTACGAGTTAAAAACAGGCAAAGTTTTGAAAATCTGCGTGCCGAGCCGCTCTTAAAATACATTGAGCTCTATGGGAGGAAAACCCTCCCAAGTGTGGAACAAAAATTCATAACTCAAGAACGGTATTCTCAAACGGTCTGAAACTTACAAGTGTGAGAAAGGGGAAATTTCTCTACCATTTAAAGTTTAAATGAAGTCTGTAGGTGAAAGTATAAGGAAGTTATGGTGAAATGTTCGGCAGAAAATTGAAAAAGAAAAAAAATAATTTCAATGGGTTCCTATGGGAGCGTACCCACCCTCCGAACAAATGCTTATAGCTCGGAAAGTTTTCCTCACATCACTTAACCGTATATACCGTTGCGACAAGGAGAGTCTGGGGATCGATATGGTATAAAAAATTTGCAGATTAAGTGAGAATTGAGCATGTTATGACGAGTTAAAAACAGGAGAAAATTTTAGAAACCGCACTCTGAGCTGCTCCAAAAATACATTGAACCCTATGGGAGCCGAAACCCTCCCTAGTGCCGAACAAAAATTCATAACTGAAAAACCATATTTTCAATAATGTTCAAATTTAGAGGTCTTAGAAAGGATAAGTTTCTCTACCATTTAAAATTTAAATGAAGTTTCTAGGTGAAAGTATGAGGAAGTTATGGCAATTTGTTCGGCTGAAAAGTGAGAAACCCGTTTTCTGAGAAGGAATCTACAGTGTATGATGTCACCCACTCTAAGAGCCTCCCATTGAAATGAATGGAGGGATTTTGAAGGAGTGATAGAAAGGGAAGGATGAGTGCAAAAATTCCGAAAACGGAAGTGATGGGAGCCGGTACGCCCGGGTCCGACCGTCTGAAATCCCGTGTCCGTAGCTTGAAAAATGACCGAGTTAGAGCACTTTGAAAATTAATTCCATAGAAATGACTGGGGAAAAACGGAGCGATAAACGAGTGTAGCGGACGAACGAGTGCGGGTATCGGAAAGCTGTATACAAGCCCACATCGTCGCTATAGGACGCACGATTTCCAGGTGGAACGGAGTCGATAGCTCGAAAGCTGCGGGACTAGTTAGGCGGACAAGGAAACGCGGAATAATAAGAATAAAAATAATAATAATATGACTTAAGAAGAACAATATATTGCGCCGCTGCTTAAAGCAGCAGGCGCAACATAACTAGAGGTCTGCATTTCCAGGAGGAAACGCGAGATGTTGCGCCGCCTAAACCCCCGCCCCCCGATCCGCGTCTTTCCCGCTTAAAGCGAGGTCCTCGATACGGTAAACCCGCGTGGGTCACTAGGCGACGCTTATGGTGACGGAGTTTACTGCTAAGCTGTCGGTAGTGGGATGTTAAGAGAGCACTCTCCCACAGCAGTTTACATTGGACTCTATGGAGCTGTGTAGGCCGTGAATGGAAAACGGGGTCAAAGGTCATGAAGCGGGTGGGCTATCGGCCCATAATTTCACGTGGTGGGACCGTGGACTCTCGGGTCTGCCCGTTTGAGTTCTGGTGTGTCTAGCTCGAAAACTGACCGTGTGACAGCAGTTTGAAAGTTTGACAAAAGTTTATGGACATTTTTCCATTCATTCATATGGGAGTAAAGATGAAAGTTCAAATGCTTACTGTGCGAAAACTATGTAACTTTTCCAAAAGCTGTATACAAGCCCGCATCCCACAGGGCAGCTCTACGAAACAAACTTTGAAGGGAGTCGATATCTCGAAAACTGTGGGCGGAGTTAACCGGACAAGAATGAACGATCCTCAGAATGAAGGGCAGCAAACGTAACACTAGAGGTCTGCATTTCCAGGAGGAAACGCGAGATGTTGCGCCGCCTAAACCCCCGCCCCCCGATCCGCGTCTTTCCCGCTTAAAGCGAGGCCGTCGGTAGGTAAACCCTCGTGGGTCACTAGGCGACGCTTATGGTGAAGGAGTTTACTGCTAAGCTGTTGGTAGTGGGATGTTAAGAGAGCACTCTCCCACAGCAGTTTACATTGGACTCTATGGAGCTCTGTAGGCCGTGAATGGAAAACGGGGTCAAAGGTCATGAAGCGGGTGGGCTATCGGCCTATAGTTTCACGTGCTGGGACCGTGGACCCTCGGGTCTGCCCGTTTGAGTTCTGGTGTCTCTAGCTCGAAAACTGACCGTGTGACAGCAGTTTTAAAGTTTGACAAAAGTTTATGGACATTTTTCCATTCATTCCTATGGGAGTAAAGATGAAACTTCAAATGCTTCCTGTGCGAAAACTATGTAACTTTTCCAAAAGCTGTATACAAGCCCGCATCCCACAGGGAAGCTCTACGAAACAAACTTTGAACGAAGTCGATATCTCGAAAACTGTGGGCGGAGTTAACCGGACAAGAATGAACGATCCTCAGAATGAAGGGCAGCAAACGTAACATAAAGCGAGGTCCTCGATACGGTAAACCCGCGTGGGTCACTAGGCGACGCTTATGGTGAAGGAGTTTACTGCTAAGCTGTTGGTAGTGGGATGTTAAGAGAGCACTCTCCCACAGCAGTTTACATTGGACTCTATGGAGCTCTGTAGGCCGTGAAAGGAAAACGGGGTCAAAGGTCATGAAGCGGGTGGGCTATCGGCCTATAATTTCACGTGGTGGGACCTTGGACTCTCGGGTCTGCCCGTTTGAATTCTGGTGTCTCTAGCTCGAAAACTGAGCGTGTGACAGCAGTTTGAAAGTTTGACAAAAGTTTATGGACATATTTCCATTCATTCCTATGGGACAAAAGATGAAACTTCAAATGCTTACTGTGCTAAAACTATGCAACTTTTCCAAAAGCTGTATACAAGCCCGCATCCCACAGGGAAGCTCTACGAAACAAACTTTGAACGGAGTCGATATCTCGAAAACTGTGGGCGGAGTTAACCGGACAAGAACGAACGATCCTCAGAATGAAGGGCAGCAAACGTAACACTAGAGGTCTGCATTTCCAGGAGGAAACGCGAGATGTTGCGCCGCCGAAACCTTAAAAATGACCTTTAAAGTGTTACAGACTGCCTGTGTATTTCTGTGGCCCTCACAGCTCTCCCCGTCAGTGTCTGCCTCTGCCCCTCCCCCTCCCCCCTCTCTGTCTCTCTCACACGCACGCTCACAGAATACAACTGACAGACTCATGATTCAATGAATTTCGACCGGGGAGCACCCTCCAAAAAATCACCCGTAGCTCGAAAACTTTTCCCAACCAAAATTGAACGAAGCATACCGTAGCGACAAGGAGAGTCTTGTGCTCGAGATGGTGTAAAATTTTTTTCAGTTTGAGCGAGAATTGATGGTGTAAAGATGAGTTAAAAAAGGGCAAATTTGAGAAAATTTGGCTTTCTGAAAATACATTGAACTCTATGGGAGCCGAAACGTCCTACTGCCAAACAAATCTTCATAACTCCAGAACCGTATCTTCAAATGATTTCAAATCTACATATTTTAGAAAGGGGAAGTTTCTCTACCATTTGAAAGTAAAATGAAGTGTGTAGGTGAAAGTATAAGGAAGTTATGGCAAAATGTTCGGCTAAAAGTTGAATATCGAAAAAGGACAGGCATATTCATTTCAATGTATTCCTATGGGAGCGTACCCACCCTCCGAACAAATGCTTATAGCTCAGAAAAGATATCCCAAATGGCTAAACTGCATATACCGTTGCGACAAGGAGAGTCCAAGGAAGAAGCTGGTATAAAAAATTAGCAGTTTGAGCGAGAATTGACCATGTTATGACGAGTTAATACAGGAGAAAAATTTAGAAACCGCACTCTGAGCCGCTCCAAAAATACATTGAACTCTATGGGAGCCAAAACCCTCCCTAGTGCCGAACAAAAATTCATAACTCAAAAACCGTATTATCGATTACGTTCAAATTTACAGATGCTAGAAAGGACAAGTTTCTCTATCATTTAAAATTTAAATGAAGTTTTTAGGTGAAAGTATGAGAACGTTATGGCGAATTGTTCGGCTGAAAAGTGAAAAAACGGTTTTGGCCAGTGAACCCAGAGTGTCTATGATGTCACCCACTCTAAATGTCTTCCATACAAGTGAATGGAGGGATATTCAAGGAGGAATAGAAAGAGAGGGATGAGTGCGAGAGGTCCGAAAACGGAAGTGACGGGTCATGGTGCGCCCGGGTCCGACCGTCTGAAATCTCGTGTCCGTAGCTTGAAAATTGACCGAGTTAGAGCAGTTCGAAAATTAATTCCATAGAAATGACTGGGGAAAAACAGAGCGAAAAACGAGTGTAGCGGACGAACGAGTGCGGGTATCGGAAAGCTGTATACAAGCCCACATCGTCGCTATAGGACGCACGATTTCCAGGTGGAACGGAGTCGATAGCTCGAAAGCTGCGGGACTAGTTAGGCGGACAAGGAAACGCGGAATAATAAAAATAATAATAAAAATAATAATAATAATAATATGACTTAAGAAGAACAATATATTGCGCGCTGCTGCTTAAAGCAGCAGGCGCAACATAACTAGAGGTCTGCATTTCCAGGAGGAAACGCGAGATGTTGCGCCGCCTAAACCCCCGTCCCCCGATCCGCGTCTTTCCCGCTTAAAGCGAGGTCCTCGATACGGTAAACCCGCGTGGGTCACTAGGCGACGCTTATGCTGAAGGAGTTTACTGCTAAGCTGTCGGTAGTGGGATGTTAAGAGAGCACTCTCCCACAGCAGTTTACATTGGACTCTATGGAGCTCTGTAGGCCGTGAATGGAAAACGGGGTCAAAGGTCATGAAGCGGGTGGGCTATCGGCCCATAATTTCACGTGGCGGGACCGTGGACTCTCGGGTCTGCCCGTTTGAATTCTGGTGTCTCTAGCTCGAAAACTGAGCGTGTGACAGCAGTTTGAAAGTTTGACAAAAGTTTATGGACATTTTTCCATTCATTCCTATGGGAGAAAAGATGAAACTTCAAATGCTTACTGTGCAAAAACTATGCAACTTTTCCAAAAGCTGTATACAAGCCCGCATCCCACAGGGCAGCTCTACGAAACAAACTTTGAACGGAGTCGATATCTCGAAAACTGTGGGCGGAGTTAACCGGACAAGAACGAACGATCCTCAGAATGAAGGGCAGCAAACGTAACACTAGAGGTCTGCATTTCCAGGAGGAAACGCGAGATGTTGCGCCGCCTAAACCCCTGCCCCCCGATCCGCGTCTTTACCGCTTAAAGCGAGGCCCTCGATACGGTAAACCCGCGTGGGTCACTAGGCGACGCTTATGGTGAAGGAGTTTACTGCTAAGCTGTTGGTAGGTGGATGTTAAGAGAGCACTCTCCCACAGCAGTTTACATTGGACTCTATGGAGCTCAGTAGGGTGTGAATAGAAAACGATACATTCTGAATTCCACCTTTAAAAACAATTCCACCTTAAGAAACCCAGAATTGTATTGAAATGTCCACATCACAGGCCAAAAGAGTCTTAAAAGCAAAAAAAGATGGCCAATACATTTTAAATACCACCTTAATAAAAATTCCACCTTAAGAAACCCACAGTTGTATTGACACGTCCACCTTTAAAAATGACCACTTGAAATAAAGCTTAAAATGTCGAAAAGACAGGCAGTATATTGTGAATGAGGTATTCTTAAAAAATTTTCAGTTTGAGCGAGAATTGATGGTGTAAAGATGAGTTAAAAAAGGGCAAATTTGAGAAAATTTGGCTTTCTGAAAATACATTGAACTCTATGGGAGCCGAAACGTCCTACTGCCAAACAAATCTTCATAACTCCAGAACCGTATCTTCAAATGATTTAAAATCTACATATTTTAGAAAGGGGAAGTTTCTCTACCATTTGAAAGTAAAATGAAGTCTGTAGGTGAAAGTATAAGGAAGTTATGGCAAAATGTTCGGCTAAAAGTTGAATATCGAAAAAGGACAGGCATATTCATTTCAATGTATTCCTATGGGAGCGTACCCACCCTCCGAACAAATGCTTATAGCTCAGAAATGATATCCCAAATGGCTAAACTGCATATACCGTTGCGACAAGGGGAGTCTAAGGAAGAAGCTGGTATAAAAAATTAGCAGTTTGAGCGAGAATTGACCGTGTTATGACGAGTTAAAAACAGGAGAAAAATTTAGAAACCGCACTCTGAGCCGCTCCAAAAATACATTGAACTCTATGGGAGCCAAAACCCTCCCTAGTGCCGAACAAAAATTCATAACTCAAAAACCGTATTATCGATTACGTTCAAATTTACAGATGCTAGAAAGGACAAGTTTCTCTATCATTTAAAATTTAAATGAAGTTTTTAGGTGAAAGTATGAGAACGTTATGGTGAATTGTTCGGGTGAAAAGTGAAAAAACGGTTTTGGCCAGTGAACCCAGAGTGTCTATGATGTCACCCACTCTAAATGTCTTCCATACAAGTGAATGGAGGGATATTCAAGGAGGAATAGAAAGAGAGGGATGAGTGCGAGAGGTCCGAAAACGGAAGTGACGGGTCACGGTGCGCCCGGGTCCGACCGTCTGAAATCTCGTGTCCGTAGCTTGAAAATTGACCGAGTTAGAGCAGTTCGAAAATTAATTCCATAGAAATGACTGGGGAAAAACAGAGCGAAAAACGAGTGTAGCGGACGAACGAGTGCGGGTATCGGAAAGCTGTATACAAGCCCACATCGTCGCTATAGGACGCACGAATTCCAGGTGGAACGGAGTCGATAGCTCGAAAGCTGCGGGACTAGTTAGGCGGACAAGGAAACGCGGAATAATAAAAATAATAATAAAAATAATAATAATAATAATATGACTTAAGAAGAACAATATATTGCGTACATAACTAGAGGTCTGCATTTCCAGGAGGAAACGCGAGATGTTGCGCCGCCTAAACCCCCGTCCCCCGATCCGCGTCTTTCCCGCTTAAAGCGAGGTCCTCGGTACGGTAAACCCGCGTGGGTCACTAGGCGACGCTTATGGTGAAGGAGTTTACTGCTAAGCTGTCGGTAGTGGGATGTTAAGAGAGCACTCTCCCACAGCAGTTTACATTGGACTCTATGGAGCTCTGTAGGCCGTGAAAGGAAAACGGGGTCAAAGGTCATGAAGCGGGTGGGCTATCGGCCCATAGTTTCACGTGGTGGGACCGTGGACCCTCGGGTCTGCCCGTTTGAGTTCTGGTGTCTCTAGCTCGAAAACTGACCGTGTGACAGCAGTTTGAAAGTTTGACAAAAGTTTATGGACATTTTTCCATTCATTCCTATGGGAGTAAAGATGAAACTTCAAATGCTTCCTGTGCGAAAACTATGTAACTTTTCCAAAAGCTGTATACAAGCCCGCATCCCGCAGGGAAGCTCTACGAAACAAACTTTGAACGGAGTCGATATCTCGAAAACTGTGGGCGGAGTTAACCGGACAAGAATGAACGATCCTCAGAATGAAGGGCAGCAAACGTAACACTAGAGGTCTGCATTTCCAGGAGGAAACGCGAGATGTTGCGCCGCCTAAACCCCCGTCCCCCGATCCGCGTCTTTCCCGCTTAAAGCGATGTCCTCGATACGGTAAACCCGCGTGGGTCACTAGGCGACGCTTATGGTGAAGGAGTTTACTGCTAAGCTGTCGGTAGTGGGATGTTAAGAGAGCTCTCTCCCACAGCAGTTTACATTGGACTCTATGGAGCTCTGTAGGCCGTGAATGGAAAATGGGGTCAAAGGTCATGAAGCGGGTGGGCTATCGGCCCATAATTTCACGTGGTGGGACCGTGGACTCTCGGGTCTGCCCGTTTGAGTTCTGGTGTGTCTAGCTCGAAAACTGACCGTGTGACAGCAGTTTGAAAGTTTGACAAAAGTTTATGGACATTTTTCCATTCATTCCTATGGGAGTAAAGATGAAAGTTCAAATGCTTACTGTGCGAAAACTATGTAACTTTTCCAAAAGCTGTATACAAGCCCGCATCCCACAGGGCAGCTCTACGAAACAAACTTTGAAGGGAGTCGATATCTCGAAAACTGTGGGCGGAGTTAACCGGACAAGAATGAACGATCCTCAGAATGAAGGGCACCAAACGTAACACCAGGAGGAAACGCGAGATGTTGCGCCGCCTAAACCCCCGTCCCCCGATCCGCGTCTTAAAATGTTGAAAAGACAGCCAGTATATTGTGAATGAGGTCTTTTTTAAAAATTCCACCTTAAGAAACCCTGGATAATTAAGACGTCCCCCTTAAAAATGACCTTTAAAGTGTTACAGACTGCCTGTGTATTTCTGTGGCCCTCACAGCTCTCCCCGTCAGTGTCTGCCTCTGCCCCTCCCCCTCCCCCCTCTCTGTCTCTCTCACACGCACGCTCACAGAATACAACTGACAAACTCACGATTCAATGAATTTCGACCGGGGAGCACCCTCCAAAAAATCACCCGTAGCTCGAAAACTTTTCTCAACCAAAATTGAACGAAGCATACCGTAGCGACAAGGAGAGTCTGGTGCTCGAGATGGTGTAAAAATTTTTGCACTTTGAGCGAGATTTGATGGTGTAATTACGAGTTAAAAACAGGCAAAGTTTTGAAAATCTGCGTGCCGACCCGCTCTTAAAATACATTGAGCTCTATGGGAGGAAAACCCTCCCAAGTGTCAAACAAAAATTCATAACTCAAGAACGGTATTCTCAAACGGTCTGAAACTTACAAGTGTGAGAAAGGGGAAATTTCTCTACCATTTAAAGTTTAAATGAAGTCTGTAGGTGAAAGTATAAGGAAGTTATGGTGAAATGTTCGGCAGAAAATTGAAAAAGACAAAAAATAATTTCAATGGGTTCCTATGGGAGCGTACCCACCCTCCGAACAAATGCTTATAGCTCGGAAAGTTTTCCCCACATCACTTAACCGTATATACCGTTGCGACAAGGAGAGTCTGGGGATCGATATGGTATAAAAATTTAAGTGAATTTTTTGCATATTAAGTGAGAATTGAGCATGTTATGACGAGTTAAAAACAGGAGAAATTTTTAGAAACCGCACTCTGAGCTGCTCCAAAAATACATTGAACCCTATGGGAGCCGAAACCGTCCCTAGTGCCGAACAAAAATTCATAACTCAAAAACCGTATTTTCAATAATGTTCAAATTTAGAGGTCTTAGAAAGGACAAGTTTCTCTACCATTTAAAATTTAAATGAAGTTTCTAGGTGAAAGTATGAGGAAGTTATGGCGATTTGTTCGGCTGAAAAGTGAAAAACCCGTTTTCTGAGAAGGAATCTACAGTGTATGATGTCACCCACTCTAAGAGCCTCCCATTGAAATGAATGGAGGGATTTTGAAGGAGTGATAGAAAGGGAAGGATGAGTGCAAAAATTCCGAAAACGGAAGTGATGGGAGCCGGTACGCCCGGGTCCGACCGTCTGAAATCCCGTGTCCGTAGCTTGAAAAATGACCGAGTTAGAGCACTTTGAAAATTAATTCCATAGAAATGACTGGGGAAAAACGGAGCGATAAACGAGTGTAGCGGACGAACGAGTGCGGGTATCGGAAAGCTGTATACAAGCCCACATCGTCGCTATAGGACGCACGATTTCCAGGTGGAACGGAGTCGATAGCTCGAAAGCTGCGGGACTAGTTAGGCGGACAAGGAAACGTGGAATAATAAGAAGAAGAATAATAATAATATGACTTTCGGATAACAATATATTGCGCGCTGCTGAAGCAGCTTGCGCAACATAACTAGAGGTCTGCATTTCCAGGAGGAAACGCGAGATGTTGCGCCGCCTAAACCCCTGCCCCCCGATCCGCGTCTTTCCCGCTTAAAGCGAGGCCGTCGGTAGGTAAACCCGCGTGGGTCACTAGGCGACGCTTATGGTGAAGGAGTTTACTGCTAAGCTGTTGGTAGTGGGATGTTAAGAGAGCACTCTCCCACAGCAGTTTACATTGGACTCTATGGAGCTCAGTAGGCCGTGAATGGAAAACGGGGTCAAAGGTCATGAAGCGGGTGGGCTATCGGCCCATAATTTTACGTGGTGGGACCGTGGACCCTCGGGTCTGCCCGATTGAGTTCTGGTGTCTCTAGCTCGAAAACTGACCGTGTGACAGCAGTTTGAAAGTTTGACAAAAGTTTATGGACATTTTTCCATTCATTCCTATGGGAGAAAACACGAAACTTCAAATGCTTACTGTGCAAAAACTATGTAACTTTTCCAAAACCTGTATACAAGCCCGCATCCCACAGGGAAGCTCTACGAAACAAACTTTGAACGGAGTCGATATCTCGAAAACTGTGGGCGGAGTTAACCGGACAAGAATGAACGATCCTCAGAATGAAGGGCAGCAAACGTAACACTAGAGGTCTGCATTTCCAGGAGGAAACGCGAGATGTTGCGCCGCCTAAACCCCCGCCCCCCGATCCGCGTCTTAAAATGTTGAAAAGACAGGCTGTATATTGTGAATGAGGTATTCTTTAAAAATTCCACCTTAAGAAACCCTGGATATTTAAGACGTCCCCCTTAAAAATGACCTTTAAAGTGTTACAGACTGCCTGTGTATTTCTGTGGCCCTCACTCCTCTCCCGGTCAGTCTCTGCCTCTGCCCCTCCCCCTCCCCCCTCTGTCTCTCTCACACGCACGCTCACAGAACACAACTGACAGACTCAGGATTCAATGAATTTCGACCGGGGGGACCCTTCAAAAAATGACCCGTAGCTCGAAAACTTTTCCCAACCAAAATTGAACGAAGCATACCGTAGCGACAAGGAGAGTCTGGCGCTCGAGATGGTGTAAAAAATTTTTCAGTTTGAGCGAGAATTGATGGTGTAAAGATGAGTTAAAAAAGGGCAAATTTGAGAAAATTTGGCTTTCTGAAAATACATTGAACTCTATGGGAGCCGAAACGTCCTACTGCCAAACAAATCTTTATAACTCCAGAACCGTATCTTCAAATGATTTCAAATCTACATATTTTAGAAAGGGGAAGTTTCTCTACCATTTGAAAGTAAAATGAAGTCTGTAGGTGAAAGTATAAGGAAGTTATGGCAAAATGTTCGGCTAAAAGTTGAATATCGAAAAAGGACAGGCATATTCATTTCAATGTATTCCTATGGGAGCGTACCCACCCTCCGAACAAATGCTTATAGCTCAGAAATGATATCCCAAATGGCTAAACTGCATATACCGTTGCGACAAGGGGAGTCTAAGGAAGAAGCTGGTATAAAAAATTAGCAGTTTGAGCGAGAATTGACCGTGTTATGACGAGTTAAAAACAGGAGAAAAATTTAGAAACCGCACTCTGAGCCGCTCCAAAAATACATTGAACTCTATGGGAGCCAAAACCCTCCCTAGTGCCGAACAAAAATACATAACTCAAAAACCGTATTTTCGATTATGTTCAAATTTACAGATGCTAGAAAGGACAAGTTTATCTACCATTTAAAATTTAAATGAAGTTTCTAGGTGAAAGTATGAGGACGTTATGGCGAATTGTTCGGCTGAAAAGTGAAAAAACGGTTTTGGCCAGTGAACCCAGAGTGTCTATGATGTCACCCACTCTAAATGTCTTCCATACAAGTGAATGGAGGGATATTCAAGGAGGAATAGAAAGAGAAGGATGAGTGCGAGAGGTCCAAAAACGGAAGTGACGGGTCACGGTGCGCCCGGGTCCGACCGTCTGAAATCTCGTGTCCGTAGCTTGAAAATTGACCGAGTTAGAGCAGTTCGAAAATTAATTCCATAGAAATGACTGGGGAAAAACGGAGCGATAAACGAGTGTAGCGGACGAACGAGTGCGGGTATCGGAAAGCTGTATACAAGCCCACATCGTCGCTATAGGACGCACGATTTCCAGGTGGAACGGAGTCGATAGCTCGAAAGCTGCGGGACTAGTTAGGCGGACAAGGAAACGCGGAATAATAAGAATAATAATAATAATAATAATATGACTTAAGAAGAACAGTATATTGCGCGCTGCTGAAGCAGCTTGCGCAACATAACTAGAGGTCTGCATTTCCAGGAGGAAACGCGAGATGTTGCGCCGCCTAAACCCCCGTCCCCCGATCCGCGTCTTTCCCGCTTAAAGCGAGGTCCTCGATACGGTAAACCCGCGTGGGTCACTAGGCGACGCTTATGGTGAAGGAGTTTACTGCTAAGTTGTCGGTAGTGGGATGTTAAGAGAGCACTCTCCCACAGCAGTTTACATTGGACTCTATGGAGCTGTGTAGGCCGTGAATGGAAAACGGGGTCAAAGGTCATGAAGCGGGTGGGCTATCGGCCTATAATTTCACGTGGTGGGACCGTGGACTCTCGGGTCTGCCCGTTTGAGTTCTGGTGTCTGTAGCTGGAAAACTGACCGTGTGACAGCAGTTTGAAAGTTTGACAAAAGTTTATGGACATTTTTCCATTCATTCCTATGGGAGAAAACACGAAACTTCAAATGCTTACTGTGCGAAAACTATGCAACTTTTCCAAAAGCTGTATACAAGCCCGCATCCCACAGGGAAGCTCTACGAAACAAACTTTGAACGGAGTCGATATCTCGAAAACTGTGGGCGGAGTTAACCGGACAAGAATGAACGATCCTCAGAATGAAGGGCAGCAAACGTAACACTAGAGGTCTGCATTTCCAGGAGGAAATGCGAGATGTTGCGCCGCCTGAACCCCCGTCCCCCGATCCGCGTCTTAAAATGTTGAAAAGACAGGCTGTATATTGTGAATGAGGTATTCTTTAAAAATTCCACCTTAAGAAACCCTGGATATTTAAGACGTCCCCCTTAAAAATGACCTTTAAAGTGTTACAGACTGCCTGTGTATTTCTGTGGCCCTCACTCCTCTCCCGGTCAGTCTCTGCCTCTGCCCCTCCCCCTCCCCCCTCTGTCTCTCTCACACGCACGCTCACAGAACACAACTGACAGACTCAGGATTCAATGAATTTCGACCGGGGGGACCCTTCAAAAAATGACCCGTAGCTCGAAAACTTTTCCCAACCAAAATTGAACGAAGCATACCGTAGCGACAAGGAGAGTCTGGCGCTCGAGATGGTGTAAAAAATTTTTCAGTTTGAGCGAGAATTGATGGTGTAAAGATGAGTTAAAAAAGGGCAAATTTGAGAAAATTTGGCTTTCTGAAAATACATTGAACTCTATGGGAGCCGAAACGTCCTACTGCCAAACAAATCTTCATAACTCCAGAACCGTATCTTCAAATGATTTCAAATCTACATATTTTAGAAAGGGGAAGTTTCTCTACCATTTGAAAGTAAAATGAAGTCTGTAGGTGAAAGTATAAGGAAGTTATGGCAAAATGTTCGGCTAAAAGTTGAATATCGAAAAAGGACAGGCATATTCATTTCAATGTATTCCTATGGGAGCGTACCCACCCTCCGAACAAATGCTTATAGCTCAGAAATGATATCCCAAATGGCTAAACTGCATATACCGTTGCGACAAGGGGAGTCTAAGGAAGAAGCTGGTATAAAAAATTAGCAGTTTGAGCGAGAATTGACCGTGTTATGACGAGTTAAAAACAGGAGAAAAATTTAGAAACCGCACTCTGAGCCGCTCCAAAAATACATTGAACTCTATGGGAGCCAAAACCCTCCCTAGTGCCGAACAAAAATTCATAACTCAAAAACCGTATTTTCGATTATGTTCAAATTTACAGATGCTAGAAAGGACAAGTTTATCTACCATTTAAAATTTAAATGAAGTTTCTAGGTGAAAGTATGAGGACGTTATGGCGAATTGTTCGGCTGAAAAGTGAAAAAACGGTTTTGGCCAGTGAACCCAGAGTGTCTATGATGTCACCCACTCTAAATGTCTTCCATACAAGTGAATGGAGGGATATTCAAGGAGGAATAGAAAGAGAAGGATGAGTGCGAGAGGTCCAAAAACGGAAGTGACGGGTCACGGTGCGCCCGGGTCCGACCGTCTGAAATCTCGTGTCCGTAGCTTGAAAATTGACCGAGTTAGAGCAGTTCGAAAATTAATTCCATAGAAATGACTGGGGAAAAACGGAGCGATAAACGAGTGTAGCGGACGAACGAGTGCGGGTATCGGAAAGCTGTATACAAGCCCACATCGTCGCTATAGGACGCACGATTTCCAGGTGGAACGGAGTCGATAGCTCGAAAGCTGCGGGACTAGTTAGGCGGACAAGGAAACGCGGAATAATAAGAATAATAATAATAATAATAATAATATGACTTAAGAAGAACAGTATATTGCGCGCTGCTGAAGCAGCTTGCGCAACATAACTAGAGGTCTGCATTTCCAGGAGGAAACGCGAGATGTTGCGCCGCCTAAACCCCTGCCCCCCGATCCGCGTCTTTCCCGCTTAAAGCGAGGTCCTCGACACGGTAAACCCGCGTGGGTCACTAGGCGACGCTTATGGTGAAGGAGTTTACTGCTAAGCTGTTGGTAGTGGGATGTTAAGAGAGCACTGTCCCACAGCAGTTTACATTGGACTATGTGGAGCTGTGTAGGCCGTGAATGGAAAACGGGGTCAAAGGTCATGAAGCGGGCGGGGTATCGGCCTATAATTTCACGTGGTGGGACCTTGGACTCTCGGGTCTGCCCGTTTGAATTCTGGTGTCTCTAGCTCGAAAACTGAGCGTGTGACAGCAGTTTGAAAGTTTGACAAAAGTTTATGGACATATTTCCATTCATTCCTATGGGACAAAAGATGAAACTTCAAATGCTTACTGTGCTAAATCTATGTAACTTTTCCAAAAGCTGTATACAACCCCGCATCCCACAGGGAAGCTCTACGAATGAAACTTTGAACGGAGTCGATATCTCGAAAACTGTGGGCGGAGTTAACCGGACAAGAACGAACGATCCTCAGAATGAAGGGCAGCAAACGTAACACTAGAGGTCTGCATTTCCAGGAGGAAACGCGAGATGTTGCGCCGCCTAAACCCCCGCCCCCCGATCCGCGTCTTTCCCGCTTAAAGCGAGGTCCTCGGTACGGTAAACCCGCGTGGGTCACTAGGCGACGCTTATGGTGAAGGAGTTTACTGCTAAGCTGTTGGTAGTGGGATGTTAAGAGAGCACTCTCCCACAGCAGTTTACAGTGGACTCTATGGAGCTCTGTAGGCCGTGAATGGAAAACGATACATTTTGAATTCCACCTTTAAAAACAATTCCACCTTAAGAAACCCAGAATTGTATTGAAATGTCCACATCACAGGCCAAAAGAGTCTTAAAAGCAAAAAAAGATGGCCAATACATTTTAAATACCACCTTAATAAAAATTCCACCTTAAGAAACCCACAGTTGTATTGACACGTCCACCTTTAAAAATGACCACTTTAAATAAAGCTTAAAATGTCGAAAAGACAGGCAGTATATTGTGAATGAGGTATTCTTAAAAAATTCCACCTTAAGAAACCCTGGATAATTAAGATGTCCCCCTTAAAAATGACCTTTAAAGTGTTACAGACTGCCTGTGTATTTCTGTGGCCCTCACAGCTCTTCCCCTCAGTGTCTGCCTCTGCCCCTCCCCCTCCCCCCTCTGTCTCTCTCACACGCACGCTCACAGAATACAACTGACAGACTCATGATTCAATGAATTTCGACCGGTGGCGCACCTTCCAAAAAACCTCAAATATCTCAAAAACTTTTCCAGGTCCAAAAATGAACGAAGCATACCGTTGCGACAAGGAGAGTCTGGGGATCGATATGGTATAAAAAAAATTGCAGATTAAGTGAGAATTGAGCATGTTATGACGAGTTAAAAACAGGAGAAAATTTTAGAAAGCGCACTCTGAGCCGCTCCAAAAATACATTGAACCCTATGGGAGCCGAAACCGTCCCTAGTGCCGAACAAAAATGCATAACTCAAAAACCGTATTTTCAATAATATTCAAATTTAGAGGTATTAGAAAGGACAAGTTTCTCTACCATTTAAAATTTAAATGAAGTTTCTAGGTGAAAGTATGAGGAAGTTATGGAGATTTGTTCAGCTGAAAAGTGAAAAACCCGTTTTCTGAGAAGGAATCTACAGTGTATGATGTCACCCACTCTAAGAGCCTCCCATTGAAATGAATGGAGGGATTTTGAAGGAGTGATAGAAAGGGAAGGATGAGTGCAAAAATTCCGAAAACGGAAGTGACGGGAGCCGGTACGCCCGGGTCCGACCGTCTGAAATCCCGTGTCCGTAGCTTGAAAAATGACCGAGTTAGAGCACTTTGAAAATTAATTCCATAGAAATGACTGGGGAAAAACGGAGCGATAAACGAGTGTAGCGGACGAACGAGTGCAGGTATCGGAAAGCTGTATACAAGCCCACATCGTCGCTATAGGACGCACGATTTCCAGGTGGAACGGAGTCGATAGCTCGAAAGCTGCGGGACTAGTTAGGCGGACAAGGAAACGCAGAATAATAAAAATAATAATAATAATAATAATAATAATATGACTTACGGATAACAATATATTGCGCGCTGCTGAAGCAGCTTGCGCAACATAACTAGAGGTCTGCATTTCCAGGAGGAAACGCGAGATGTTGCGCCGCCTAAACTCCCGCCCCCCGATCCGCGTCTTTCCCGCTTAAAGCGAGGTCCTCGATACGGTAAACCAGCGTGGGTCACTAGGCGACGCTTATGGTGAAGGAGTTTACTGCTAAGCTGTCGGTAGTGGGATGTTAAGAGAGCACTCTCCCACAGCAGTTTACATTGGACTCTATGGAGCTCTGTAGGCCGTGAAAGGAAAACGGGGTCAAAGGTCATGAAGCGGGTGGGCTATCGGCCCATAGTTTCACGTGGTGGGACCTTGGACTCTCGGGTCTGCCTGTTTGAATTCTGGTGTCTCTAGCTCGAAAACTGAGCGTGTGACAGCAGTTTGAAAGTTTGACAAAAGTTTATGGACATTTTTCCATTCATTCCTATGGCAGTAAAGATGAAACTTCAAATGGTTACTGTGCTAAAACTATGTAACTTTTCCAAAAGCTGTATACAAGCCCGCATCCCACAGGGCAGCTCTACGAAACAAACTTTGAACGGAGTCGATATCTCGAAAACTGTGGGCGGAGTTAACCGGACAAGAATGAACGATCCTCAGAATGAAGGGCAGCAAACGTAACACTAGAGGTCTGCATTTCCAGGAGGAAACGCGAGATGTTGCGCCGCCTAAACCCCTGCCCCCCGATCCGCGTCTTTCCCGCTTAAAGCGAGGTCCTCGACACGGTAAACCCGCGTGGGTCACTAGGCGACGCTTATGGTGAAGGAGTTTACTGCTAAGCTGTTGGTAGTGGGATGTTAAGAGAGCACTGTCCCACAGCAGTTTACATTGGACTATGTGGAGCTGTGTAGGCCGTGAATGGAAAACGGGGTCAAAGGTCATGAAGCGGGTGGGCTATCGGCCCATAATTTCACGTGGTGGGACCTTGGACTCTCGGGTCTGCCCGTTTGAGTTCTGGTGTCTCTAGCTCGAAAACTGAGCGTGTGACAGCAGTTTGAAAGTTTGACAAAAGTTTATGGACATTTTTCCATTCATTCCTATGGGAGAAAAGATGAAACTTCAAATGCTTACTGTGCGAAAACTATGCAAATTTTCCAAAAGCTGTATACAAGCCCGCATCCCACAGGGAAGCTCTACGAATGAAACTTTGAACGGAGTCGATATCTCGAAAACTGTGGGCGGAGTTAACCGGACAAGAATGAACGATCCTCAGAATGAAGGGCAGCAAACGTAACACTAGAGGTCTGCATTTCCAGGAGGAAACGCGAGATGTTGCGCCGCCTAAACCCCTGCCCCCCGATCCGCGTCTTTCCCGCTTAAAGCGAGGTCCTCGATACGGTAAACCCGCGTGGGTCACTAGGCGACGCTTATGGTGAAGGAGTTTACTGCTAAGCTGTTGGTAGTGGGATGTTAATAGAGCACTGTCCCACAGCAGTTTACATTGGACTCTATGGAGCTCAGTAGGCCGTGAAAGGAAAACGGGGTCAAAGGTCATGAAGCGGGCGGGCTATCGGCCCGTAATTTCACGTGGCGGGACCGTGGACTGTCGGGTGTGCCCGTTTGAATTCTGGTGTCTGTAGCTCGAAAACTGACCGTGTGACAGCAGTTTGAAAGTTTGACAAAAGTTTATGGACATTTTTCCATTCATTCCTATGGGAGTAAAGATGAAACTTCAAATGCTTCCTGTGCGAAAACTATGCAACTTTTCCAAAAGCTGTATACAAGCCCGCATCCCACAGGGAAGCTCTACGAAACAAACTTTGAACGGAGTCGATATCTCGAAAACTGTGGGCGGAGTTAACCGGACAAGAATGAACGATCCTCGGAATGAAGGGCAGCAAACGTAACACTAGAGGTCTGCATTTCCAGGAGGAAACGCGAGATGTTGCGCCGCCGAAACCCCCGTCCCCCGATCCGCGTCTTTCCCGCTTAAAGCGAGGTCCTCGATACGGTAAACCCGCGTGGGTCACTAGGCGACGCTTATGGTGAAGGAGTTTACTGCTAAGCTGTCGGTAGTGGGATGTTAAGAGAGCACTCTCCCACAGCAGTTTACATTGGACTCTATGGAGCTCTGTAGGCCGTGAAAGGAAAACGGGGTCAAAGGTCATGAAGCGGGTGGGTTATCGGCCCATAATTTTACGTGGTGGGACCGTGGACCCTCGGGTCTGCCCGTTTGAGTTCTGGTGTCTCTAGCTCGAAAACTGACCGTGTGACAGCAGTTTGAATGTTTGACAAAAGTTTATGGACATTTTTCCATTCATTCCTATGTGAGAAAAGATGAAACTTCAAATGCTTCCTGTGCGAAAACTATGTAACTTTTCTAAAAGCTGTATACAAGCCCGCATCCCACAGGGAAGCTCTACGAAACAAACTTTGAACGGAGTCGATATCTCGAAAACTGTGGGCGGAGTTAACCGGACAAGAATGAACGATCCTCAGAATGAAGGGCAGCAAACGTAACACTAGAGGTCTGCATTTCCAGGAGGAAACGCGAGATGTTGCGCCGCCTAAACCCCCGCCCCCCGATCCGCGTCTTTCCCGCTTAAAGCGAGGTCCTCGGTACGGTAAACCCGCGTGGGTCACTAGGCGACGCTTATGGTGAAGGAGTTTACTGCTAAGCTGTTGGTAGTGGGATGTTAAGAGAGCACTCTCCCACAGCAGTTTACAGTGGACTCTATGGAGCTCTGTAGGCCGTGAATGGAAAACGGGGTCAAAGGTCATGAAGCGGGTGGGCTATCGGCCTATAATTTTACGTGGTGGGACCTTGGACCCTCGGGTCTGCCCGTTTGAGTTCTGGTGTCTCTAGCTCGAAAACTGACCGTGTGACAGCAGTTTGAAAGTTTGACAAAAGTTTATGGACATTTTTCCATTCATTCCTATGGGAGTAAAGATGAAAGTTCAAAGGCTTCCTGTGCAAAAACTATGCAACTTTTCCAAAAGCTGTATACAAGCCCGCATCCCACAGGGCAGCTCTACGAAACAAACTTTGAACGGAGTCGATATCTCGAAAACTGTGGGCGGAGTTAACCGGACAAGAATGAACGATCCTCAGAATGAAGGGCAGCAAACGTAACACTAGAGGTCTGCATTTCCAGGAGGAAACGCGAGATGTTGCGCCGCCTAAACCCCCGTCCCCCGATCCGCGTCTTTCCCGCTTAAAGCGAGGTCCTCGATACGGTAAACCCGCGTGGGTCACTAGGCGACGCTTATGGTGAAGGAGTTTACTGCTAAGCTGTCGGTAGTGGGATGTTAAGAGAGCACTCTCCCACAGCAGTTTACATTGGACTCTATGGAGCTGTGTAGGCCGTGAATGGAAAACGATACATTTTGAATTCCACCTTTAAAAACAATTCCACCTTAAGAAACCCAGAATTGTATTGAAATGTCCACATCACAGGCCAAAAGAGTCTTAAAAGCAAAAAAAGATGGCCAATACATTTTAAATACCACCTTAATAAAAATTCCACCTTAAGAAACCCACAGTTGTATTGACACGTCCACCTTTAAAAATGACCACTTTAAATAAAGCTTAAAATGTCGAAAAGACAGGCAGTATATTGTGAATGAGGTATTCTTAAAAAATTCCACCTTAAGAAACCCTGGATAATTAAGATGTCCCCCTTAAAAATGACCTTTAAAGTGTTACAGACTGCCTGTGTATTTCTGTGGCCCTCACAGCTCTTCCCCTCAGTGTCTGCCTCTGCCCCTCCCCCTCCCCCCTCTGTCTCTCTCACACGCACGCTCACAGAATACAACTGACAGACTCATGATTCAATGAATTTCGACCGGTGGCGCACCTTCCAAAAAACCTCAAATATCTCAAAAACTTTTCCAGGTCCAAAAATGAACGAAGCATACCGTAGCGACAAGGAGAGTCTGGTGCTCGAGATGGTGTAAAAATTTTTGCACTTTGAGCGAGATTTGATGGTGTAATTACGAGTTAAAAACAGGCAAAGTTTTGAAAATCTGCGTGCCGAGCCGCTCTTAAAATACACTGAGCTCTATGGGAGGAAAACCCTCCCAAGTGTGGAACAAAAATTCATAACTCAAGAACGGTATTCTCAAACGGTCTGAAACTTACAAGTGTGAGAAAGGGGAAATTTCTCTACCATTTAAAGTTTAAATGAAGTCTGTAGGTGAAAGTATAAGGAAGTTATGGTGAAATGTTCGGCAGAAAATTGAAAAAGAAAAAAAATAATTTCAATGGGTTCCTATGGGAGCGTACCCACCCTCCGAACAAATGCTTATAGCTCGGAAAGTTTTCCTCACATCACTTAACCGTATATACCGTTGCGACAAGGAGAGTCTGGGGATCGATATGGTATAAAAAATTTGCAGATTAAGTGAGAATTGAGCATGTTATGACGAGTTAAAAACAGGAGAAAATTTTAGAAACCGCACTCTGAGCTGCTCCAAAAATACATTGAACCCTATGGGAGCCGAAACCCTCCCTAGTGCCGAACAAAAATTCATAACTCAAAAACCGTATTTTCAATAATGTTCAAATTTAGAGGTCTTAGAAAGGACAAGTTTCTCTACCATTTAAAATTTAAATGAAGTTTCTAGGTGAAAGTATGAGGAAGTTATGGCAATTTGTTCGGCTGAAAAGTGAAAAACCCGTTTTCTGAGAAGGAATCTACAGTGTATGATGTCACCCACTCTAAGAGCCTCCCATTGAAATGAATGGAGGGATTTTGAAGGAGTGATAGAAAGGGAAGGATGAGTGCAAAAATTCCGAAAACGGAAGTGATGGGAGCCGGTACGCCCGGGTCCGACCGTCTGAAATCCCGTGTCCGTAGCTTGAAAAATGACCGAGTTAGAGCACTTTGAAAATTAATTCCATAGAAATGACTGGGGAAAAACGGAGCGATAAACGAGTGTAGCGGACGAACGAGTGCGGGTATCGGAAAGCTGTATACAAGCCCACATCGTCGCTATAGGACGCACGATTTCCAGGTGGAACGGAGTCGATAGCTCGAAAGCTGCGGGACTAGTTAGGCGGACAAGGAAACGCGGAATAATAAGAATAATAATAATAATAATAATATGACTTAAGAAGAACAGTATATTGTGCGCTGCTGAAGCAGCTTGCGCAACATAACTAGAGGTCTGCATTTCCAGGAGGAAACGCGAGATGTTGCGCCGCCGAAACCCCCGTCCCCCGATCCGCGTCTTAAAATGTTGAAAAGACAGGCAGTATATTGTGAATGAGGTCTTTTTTAAAAATTCCACCTTAAGAAACCCTGGATAATTAAGACGTCCCCCTTAAAAATGACCTTTAAAGTGTTACAGGCTGCCTGTGTATTTCTGTGGCCCTCACAGCTCTCCCCGTCAGTCTCTGCCTCTGCCCCTCCCCCCTCTCTCTCTCTCACACGCACGCTCACAGAACACAACTGACAGACTCATGATTCAATGAATTTCGACCGGTGGGGCACCCTCCAAAAAACCTCAAATATCTCCAAAACTTTTCCAGGTCCAAAAATGAACGAAGCATACCGTAGCGACAAGGAGAGTCTGGTGCTCGAGATGGTGTAAAAATTTTTGCACTTTGAGCGAGATTTGATGGTGTAATTACGAGTTAAAAACAGGCAAAGTTTTGAAAATCTGCGTGCCGAGCCGCTCTTAAAATACATTGAGCTCTATGGGAGGAAAACCCTCCCAAGTGTCAAACAAAAATTCATAACTGAAGAACGGTATTATCAAACGGTCTGAAACTTACAAGTTTGAGAAAGGGGACATTTCTCTACCATTTAAAATTTAAATGAAGTCTGTAGGTGAAAGTATAAGGAAGTTATGGTGAAATGTTCGGCAGAAAATTGAAAAAGAAAAAAAATAATTTCAATGGGTTCCTATGGGAGCGTACCCACCCTCCGAACAAATGCTTATAGCTCGGAAAGTTTTCCCCACATCACTTAACCGTATATACCGTTGCGACAAGGAGAGTCTGGGGATCGATATGGTATAAAAAATTTGCAGATTAAGTGAGAATTGAGCATGTTATGATGAGTTAAAAACAGGAGAAAATTTTAGAAACCGCACTCTGAGCTGCTCCAAAAATACATTGAACCCTATGGGAGCCGAAACCGTCCCTAGTGCCGAACAAAAATTCATAACTCAAAAACCGTATTTTCAATAATGTTCAAATTTAGAGGTCTTAGAAAGGACAAGTTTCTCTACCATTTAAAATTTAAATGAAGTTTCTAGGTGAAACTATAAGGAAGTTATGGCGATTTGTTCGGCTGAAAAGTGAAAAAACGGCTTTTTGCCACTGAAACTACAGTGGATGACATCACCCCCACTCTAAGAGCCTCCCATTGAAATGAATGGAGGGATTTTGAAGGAGGAAAAGAAAGGGAAGGATGAGTGCAAAAATTCCGAAAACGGAAGTGATGGGAGCCGGTACGCCCGGGTCCGACCGTCTGAAATCCCGTGTCCGTAGCTTGAAAAATGACCGAGTTAGAGCACTTTGAAAATTAATTCCATAGAAATGACTGGGGAAAAACGGAGCGATAAACGAGTGTAGCGGACGAACGAGTGCGGGTATCGGAAAGCTGTATACAAGCCCACATCGTCGCTATAGGACGCACGATTTCCAGGTGGAACGGAGTCGATAGCTCGAAAGCTGCGGGACTAGTTAGGCGGACAAGGAAATCCGGAATAATAAGAATAATAAAAAAAAAAATAATAATATGACTTTCGGATAACAATATATTGCGCGCTGCTGCTTAAAGCAGCAGGCGCAACATAATAATATGACTTAAGAAGAACAATATATTGCGCGCTGCTGCTTAAAGCAGCAGGCGCAACATAATAATAAAGTTGTAAGTGGTTACACATCGCTACCTTGAAGACGTGACGACTGGCTGCAGGAGTAACACAGGCACTGGCTGTATGACGGGAGGTGGGGGGGGGTGGAATAACGGAGAGTAGGTGGTGAATGTGGGGAGACGAAGCGTAGATACGGCTTAACTTAGCACGAATTTCGATGTCTGCTATTTACACTAATGCTAAATTGCTAAAAGTACAATTTGCTAATCTTAAAAGCTCACTCAAGTCTGGGGGCTGGGAGACTGTCCTATTGGGGTCAGGGGACATTTCCAGCTGCGGGCTCGGCGGAGGCTAGGTTTCGTTTGTAGAGTCGTGGTTCGTTGGTGGAGGAAAAAAATATTCAAATGACCAGTTCGTATCTTGTAAAGTTCGTTAGTATAGGCTTTCCTTAGTAGAGGTTCCACTGTATGTCATTCCCCGGGGAGTATAAAAACAGTACAATTGTGTATATATATATATATATATATATATATATATATATATATATATATATATGATTTATTATTATTATTATTATTTAAATGACAGTGGCCAGGTTTGTCAGTGTTAGTGAGTAGAGTATTCATGATTGCTTGCCACCAGAAGCAGGCTCCCCAGCATGCCCACTACTACCGTAAAACACTGTGTTGAAGCACAAAATGAAAGATGCCATTGGGTAGTTCATACCAATTATATATTGTGTAATTATTAAACTAAAAATTGTATTTTATTTTTCTTACAAGTGGCAGTAATATGCAGTCTAAGAAATAAGTTGCCTTATTTTCAAAATGTAATGTGATGCAATTTTAAAGTGAACATTTTGTTACTTACTATAACGTCATAATCACTGTAACTTCAGTAATTTTTTTTCAGTGCTTAAATGCACATTGTTTTAATGTTGATCTTGAATATTTTATCATTATTTTTTTTTTTTTGTAGATTATGAGTCATCCACAAACCCAAGGTATGCAGCAACTAACAGAACATTACTACATACAGCACTCAATACTCAGAAGTAAGCAGTCAGTTATTCAGTGTATGATATGAAAATCATTTGCAGCAAATCATGGATGATTATAAAGATTAGCTTTATTGTACCTTGCAATAAATAAGTATTGTTCCCAGTGACTGGACTTAATGTAGCCACAGATGAAGATTCTTAACACAAAAATATACACTGGAATAAATCTGAGTTAAACCTCAGTCTCAGCTACAGTAAAAGTCCATATGAAATAATAATAAGACATTATCTAGCAGTTATATCATTATCATCAGTGTCCAAATAAAAAAAATATATTTATGTCTTATATTGTAGATTTTTACTTTACTACATCAAAGCCTTCACACTGTGTGAAAATTCCATGATGACAAATTGAAATGCTCCACGATTACTTGGAAATATATATTTTCTTTGAACTAACTTTTATTGACATGTAATGAGCTTTTTGTCCTACTCTTTGTGAGATACACATTTCATTCGACAGCAATGAGGTTCTACTGTAATTATTGCAACTGTACAGCTTTGGCTATAACATCTTAGAATATTCAGTAAGTTAATTGTTATGTTTATTGGTGTATTTTACAGATTTGCCGAGAGTGTTGCTGTTGGGTGACAGCTACATCCGCCGTGGGGAAGAGAGAGCGAGGAGGACCATGGGGGCAAACCTAGGCATCACTGCCCAGGTTGAGTGGCTTGGTAGGGGTGGATTAAGGTGGCACTCTGTGGTCCCCCTCTTTAATAATTGGCTACATGGAAAATTACCCCCAGAGGTCCTGCTGATCCACTGCGGTGGGAATGACTTAGGCAAAATTAAGTCTTTGCATCTCACTGCAGTGATGAAGCATGACCTACAAGAACTCCATCGGCGCTTTCCCCAAATGGTTATTATTTTATCAGGCATCACCCAAAGACGCCGCTGGGGTTCTGTAAACCCTAAAAAAATGGAACGTTCACGTAAGTGGGTGAACAGTGAAATGGCTACTTTTGTGTTTGATATTAATGGGGGTATAGTACATCACCATGACATACACTTTAACGAGCCTGACCACTTCCTTAGAGATGAGGTTCATTTGACCCCTTTGGGCAATGAAATTTTTTTAGATGGCATATCTAGGTGTCTCAGAGCCTTGTTCCCATAGGGGTGAGATGGGATTAATGCTGTAGAGAAGCTTTTTAGCTTTTTAAATGAGCAGCTCAGACTTGTTAAAATGTATTTAATGTTTGATGTTATTTGGGTTCATATTAGCTTTAAAATTATTACACTTGTAGCCATAGTACTGTTAATTTTCTAACCCATATTAATTCATACATTTTTGATTGGCTTTCCCTTTCCCACAAATTACAATAAATTGACCATAAATCCAAATTTGGTTTTGATCAAATTTCTGTTCCCTCATGTCAAAGCCACCTATCCACCTCAACCAAACACTCACCGCCTCCTGGTTCTTTGACCTGTCTCTCCCCTTGATAAATGTAGCTTAGACCATGGAGTGTGAAACTTCCAAGTGACATACAAGAGCAGGCGACCCTCCTACAAGAACCTTTTATGGTATGTACAGTAATACTTCTCCGTGTTGTATCCTGTTTCCTTAGATACAGTGAATTTGTGTAATTCTGTATTTTTTACTGTATTTCTTTTCAGTAGGATATCTTGCAGTCCCTCCTGTAATTGTCCCCCAAAATGAATGCATCTTAGAGGATGCTGTGTGCAAGCCTCTCCACTAACATTGCTGCTCTGGGTCTCATCTGACAGAAAAGAGCAGCCATCCACTGTTTAAGTTCCTAGTAAGCAGGACACAAGCCTCTACAATTAAAGCTACTTTTAACTGAAATATGCTGATGATTTTAATATTGTCACCTAATATTTATTAATTTTTGAATGTTGTTTTGTTTTTCAACAGAACATCATATGCTTCCCACAGTGCCATCCAACAGCCAGCATCCCTTGGTGGATGGAATCTGCAACCCTCTCCCCCTGTACCTGCAGCAATGAAGTTCCTGACTGTTACACTGTTACACACCTGTTTTAAGGTCCCACTGACTGATGTACAAATGTAGCCATCAACACTTTAAGGACCCAATACCTCACTGCCCTGAAGTGATTTTATGTAGTATGCAGTTCCCCAAAAACTGACAATATGTTAATAAAACAAAGCATCTGTTTAATGGATACAAATTTGACTTCAACTGTGGTGTGTGATTTGTGAGTTCACATAAATGTTTAAAGGGATAGTTATCATTTCTTTTTGTGTATTCACCCAGCATTATATGAAAATATAAATTAACAATAAATTGATGTACTTTTTTAATAAGTTGTGCCAGAGCAAATGTGGAAGTAACATGTTGCCTACTGTACAACAAGGACTTAAGAGTGTGTCATTTCTAAACAAAATTGCAGCCTATATACAGGATTCAATTTGTAAAATTCTGAAAATGTAGTGAAGGTAAATCCCATTACCTTAAGTCACCAGCTGGGTCATTATAGGTTTGTTACAAAATAAGTAGAATTTTTTAAATTGTTTTGGTAAAAAAATAGAAATAATTTGAAGACTATATCACTTATTGTGTGTAAATCGCTTATTAATTTCAGGGTCACGGCAGGTCCAGATCCTAGCCACAATCAATGTAGAGTTCTGGTGCTAAGTATTATGACCATATCAGTAGTGTAGAGTTTTGTGGTATATATGATGACAGGTAGAGAAATCCCATTGAATATCAATCAATCACATTTTATTTGTATAGAGCTTTTCATATTAGAAGTCATTACAAAGCAGTTTTACACAGATGTGGAACCAAGCCTCCTAAGAGCAAGCCAGGGGTGACAGTGGCAAAGATAAACAAAATTATATATATAATGTGAATTTAGAAAACTAGTGAAGAAGATAGACGTAAGAGGGAGCAGGATGTGGTAAGTCATTGTGTGTGAGAGTAAATGTAGGTACAAAGTCCGTTAGGGCTTAGATAACATCCTTGCATGGCCATGCATGATGCTGTAGAAGAAACAAGGCCAAGATCTTGTAGAGAATTCATAGAGTGGAGCTGGATCAGGACATCATCAGGGACAGGAGCAGGAACAGAGTTTCTCAAAGCCTGAGTCAGACAGGAGAAAAAAGTGGCTTAAGGATATACAGCATACAGGCATACTACCAATCATAGTTAAAACACTTGGTGTTATCTGTGTCAGATATTGAGAGATCCACCGTTAAAAATGAGCACTTGAAATAAAGGTTAAAATGCTGGAAAGACAGGCAGTATATTTTGAATGAGGTATTCTAAAAAAATTCCACCTTAAGAAACCGTAGATAATTAAGACTTCCACATTAAAAAATGACCTTTAAAGTCCTAGAGACTGCGTACAAACAAGGGATTGACTGCTAAGCTGTTGGTAGTGGGATGTTAAGAGAGCAGTCTCACACAGCAGTTTACATTGGACTCTATGGACCTCTGTAGGCCGTGAATGGAAAACGATAGATTTTGAATTCCACCTTTAAAAACAAGTCCACCTTAAGAAACCCACAATTGTATTGAGATGTCCACGTCGCAGGCCAAAAGAATCTTCAAAGCAAAAAAGATGACCAATACATTTTAAATACCACCTTAATAAAAATTCCACCTTAAGAAACCCACAATTGTATTGAGACATCCACCTTTAAAAATGACCACTTGAAATAAAGGTTAAAATGTTGAAATGATCATCCAGTATATTGTGAACGAGGTATTAAAAAAAAAATTCCACCTTAAGAAACCCTGGATAATTAAGACGTCCCCCTTAAAAATGACCTTTAAAGTGTTACAGAATGCCTGTGTATTTCTGTGGCCCTCACACCTCTCCCCGTCAGTGTCTGCCTCTGCCCCTCCCCCTCCCCCCTCTGTCTCTCTCACACGCATGCTCACAGAACACAACTGACAGACTCACGATTCAATGAATTTCGACCGGGGGGACCCTTCAAAAAATGACCCGTAGCTCGAAAACTTTTCCCAACCAAAATTGAACGAAGCATACCGTAGCGACAAGGAGAGTCTGGCGCTCGAGATGGTGTAAAAAATTTTTCAGTTTGAGCGAGAATTGATGGTGTAAAAATGAGTTAAAAAAGGGCAAATTTGAGAAAATTTGGCTTTCTGAAAATACATTGAACTCTATGGGAGCCGAAACGTCCTACTGCCAAACAAATCTTCATAACTCCAGAACCGTATCTTCAAATGATTTCAAATCTACATATTTTAGAAAGGAGAAGTTTCTCTACCATTTGAAAGTAAAATGAAGTGTGTAGGTGAAAGTATAAGGAAGTTATGGCAAAATGTTCGGCTAAAAGTTGAATATCGAAAAAGGACAGGCATATTCATTTCAATGTATTCCTATGGGAGCGTACCCACCCTCCAAACAAATGCTTATAGCTCAGAAAAGATATCCCAAATGGCTAAACTGCATATACCGTTTCGACAAGGAGAGTCTAAGGAAGAAGCTGGTATAAAAAATTAGCAGTTTGAGCGAGAATTGACCATGTTATGACGAGTTAAAAACAGGAGAAAAATTTAGAAACCGCACTCTGAGCCGCTCCAAAAATACATTGAACTCTATGGGAGCCAAAACCCTCCCTAGTGCCGAACAAAAATTCATAACTCAAAAACCGTATTATCGATTACGTTCAAATTTACAGATGCTAGAAAGGACAAGTTTCTCTATCATTTAAAATTTAAATGAAGTTTTTAGGTGAAAGTATGAGAACGTTATGGTGAATTGTTCGGGTGAAAAGTGAAAAGACGGTTTTGGCCAGTGAACCCAGAGTGTCTATGATGTCACCCACTCTAAATGTCTTCCATACAAGTGAATGGAGGGATATTCAAGGAGGAATAGAAAGAGAGGGATGAGTGCGAGAGGTCCGAAAACGGAAGTGACGGGTCACGGTGCGCCCGGGTCCGACCGTCTGAAATCTCGTGTCCGTAGCTTGAAAATTGACCGAGTTAGAGCAGTTCGAAAATTAATTCCATAGAAATGACTGGGGAAAAACAGAGCGAAAAACGAGTGTAGCGGACGAACGAGTGCGGGTATCGGAAAGCTGTATACAAGCCCACATCGTCGCTATAGGACGCACGATTTCCAGGTGGAACGGAGTCGATAGCTCGAAAGCTGCGGGACTAGTTAGGCGGACAAGGAAACGCGGAATAATAAAAATAATAATAAAAATAATAATAATAATAATATGACTTAAGAAGAACAATATATTGCGCGCTGCTGCTTAAAGCAGCAGGCGCAACATAACTAGAGGTCTGCATTTCCAGGAGGAAACGCGAGATGTTGCGCCGCCTAAACCCCCGTCCCCCGATCCGCGTCTTTCCCGCTTAAAGCGAGGTCCTCGATACGGTAAACCCGCGTGGGTCACTAGGCGACGCTTATGGTGAAGGAGTTTACTGCTAAGCTGTCGGTAGTGGGATGTTAAGAGAGCACTCTCCCACAGCAGTTTACATTGGACTCTATGGAGCTCTGTAGGCCGTGAATGGAAAACGGGGTCAAAGGTCATGAAGCGGGTGGGGTATCGGCCTATAATTTCACGTGGTGGGACCTTGGACTCTCGGGTCTGCCCGTTTGAATTCTGGTGTCTCTAGCTCGAAAACTGAGCGTGTGACAGCAGTTTGAAAGTTTGACAAAAGTTTATGGACATATTTCCATTCATTCCTATGGGACAAAAGATGAAACTTCAAATGCTTACTGTGCTAAAACTATGCAACTTTTCCAAAAGCTGTATACAAGCCCGCATCCCACAGGGAAGCTCTACGAATGAAACTTTGAACGGAGTCGATATCTCGAAAACTGTGGGCGGAGTTAACCGGACAAAAACGAACGATCCTCAGAATGAAGGGCAGCAAACGTAACACTAGAGGTCTGCATTTCCAGGAGGAAACGCGAGATGTTGCGCCGCCTAAACCCCTGCCCCCCGATCCGCGTCTTTCCCGCTTAAAGCGAGGTCCTCGACACGGTAAACCCGCGTGGGTCACTAGGCGACGCTTATGGTGAAGGAGTTTACTGCTAAGCTGTTGGTAGTGGGATGTTAAGAGAGCACTGTCCCACAGCAGTTTACATTGGACTATGTGGAGCTGTGTAGGCCGTGAATGGAAAACGGGGTCAAAGGTCATGAAGCGGGTGGGCTATCGGCCCATAATTTCACGTGGTGGGACCTTGGACTCTCGGGTCTGCCCGTTTGAGTTCTGGTGTCTCTAGCTCGAAAACTGAGCGTGTGACAGCAGTTTGAAAGTTTGACAAAAGTTTATGGACATTTTTCCATTCATTCCTATGGGAGAAAAGATGAAACTTCAAATGCTTACTGTGCGAAAACTATGCAAATTTTCCAAAAGCTGTATACAAGCCCGCATCCCACAGGGAAGCTCTACGAATGAAACTTTGAACGGAGTCGATATCTCGAAAACTGTGGGCGGAGTTAACCGGACAAGAATGAACGATCCTCAGAATGAAGGGCAGCAAACGTAACACTAGAGGTCTGCATTTCCAGGAGGAAACGCGAGATGTTGCGCCGCCTAAACCCCCGCCCCCCGATCCGCGTCTTTCCCGCTTAAAGCGAGGTCCTCGATACGGTAAACCCGCGTGGGTCACTAGGCGACGCTTATGGTGAAGGAGTTTACTGCTAAGCTGTTGGTAGGTGGATGTTAAGAGAGCACTCTCCCACAGCAGTTTACATTGGACTCTATGGAGCTCTGTAGGCCGTGAATGGAAAACGATACATTTTGAATTCCACCTTTAAAAACAATTCCACCTTAAGAAACCCTGAATTGTATTGAAATGTCCACATCACAGGCCAAAAGAGTCTTAAAAGCAAAAAAAGATGGCCAATACATTTTAAATACCACCTTAATAAAAATTCCACCTTAAGAAACCCACAGTTGTATTGACACGTCCACCTTTAAAAATGACCACTTTAAATAAAGCTTAAAATGTCGAAAAGACAGGCAGTATATTGTGAATGAGGTATTCTTAAAAAATTCCACCTTAAGAAACCCTGGATAATTAAGAAGTCCCCCTTAAAAATGACCTTTAAATCAAATCAAATCAAATCAAATTTATTTATATAGCGCTTTTCACAACTGATGTTGTCACAAAGCAGCTTCACAGAATTCCAGTAAGACAAGATTTGACATGAAATGTAAAGACAAATGTAAAACCCTCAAGTGAGCAAGCCAGGGGCGACAGTGGCAAGGAAAAACTCCCCCAGCTGAGGAAGAAACCTTGGGAGGAACCAAGGCTCACAAGGGGTGACCCATCCTCCTCTGGTCAATCTACTGGTGATGATAGTTAGTAGTCCATGAGAACTTCAGTGTAGGGACAGCTTCAAGGCACTTGGTGGTTGCTGGAGCGTGGGCAGCTGGTCTGAAGCGTGGAGGAGGATCTCGACAGTCATCCATCAGTGTCCAGACAGACAGGTGGGCAGTCGTTTACTCGGAAAGATGTAAAGGGATGGAATTAGTTTTGAACTGTTTTGTGTTTGTAAAGTAGAAAATATGAAAATTTCCAGAGTGTGGCTAATGACTCCGGCAGATCTGACTATGACAGCATTAACTAAAAGGAGAGAACCAGGAGGACACACAGACACGGGAGCATCCTGAAACACTGGCATCCCTCCGCTCCACCGTCAACAAACCTGAGTGATCGCGAGAAACGGCGGGACGACAGCACCAGCATCTCAGTTTACTATAATTCCCTGTGTCCATGGACCCCCCGGATCTGCCGCCTTTATCTATGGGGGAGCATTAGCTACCAAATGATAAACTAAACAAATGAGTTTTTAGCCTACATTTGAAGATTGCGACTGTGTCTGAGTCCCGAACATTTTCTGGAAGATCATTCCAGAGTTGGGGGGCTTTATAAGAAAAGGCTCTTCCCCCAGCTGAGGCCTTCTGAATTCTGGGAACATTTAAAAATCCAGTATTCTGTGATCTGAGTGAACGTGGGGGCTCATAATAGGAAATTGTATCTTGAAGATATTCAGGAGCAAGCCCATGTAGAGCTTTATATGTTAATAACAAAATTTTGTAGTCAATGCGGAATTTAACAGGCAGCCAATGAAGTGATGATAAAACTGGGCTGATATGTTCAAATTTTCTAGTTTTAGTGAGGACCCTAGCTGCAGCATTTTGAACTAGTTGAAGTTTTCTTAAATTGCTGCTGGTGCATCCTGACAGTAGTGCGTTACAGTAGTCAAGCCTTGAAGTAATAAAGGCATGTACTAATGTTTCTGCGTCCTGGAGGGATAAGGCATTTCTAATCTTAGCAATATTGCGAAGATGTAAAAAAGCTGTCCTAGTGATACTACCTATGTGTTGATCAAATGATAAATCCGGGTCAATTATGACACCAAGATTTTTTGCTGCTGAACCAGGTTTAACTGGAAAGTTAGCTAGATTTAAAATTAAGTCTGATAATTTATTTCTTGTCACTTTTGGACCCAAAAGCAGGACCTCTGTTTTGTTGCTGTTTAGAAGGAGGAAATTACGCAACATCCAGCCTTTCACGTCTTTTACACAGTCCTCTATTTTCTTTAATCTGTGTTTGTCATCGGGCTTGGCTGAAATATACAATTGTGTGTCGTCTGCGTAACAGTGAAAGTTAATGTCATGGTTTCTTATAACTGTGCCTAGCGGTAACATGTATAATGTAAATAATAATGGTCCTAAAATAGAGCCTTGTGGAATTCCAAATCTTACTTTAGAATAATTTGAATTTAGATTGTTTACTTTTACGAATTGATAACGTTCCGTTAAGTAAGATTTAAACCATAATAGGGCTGTCCCTGTGATTCCAACCATGTTTTCTAACCTTTCTATGAGAATATTGTGGTCTATTGTATCGAAGGCTGCGCTTAGGTCAAGAAGCACCAACAGGGATACGTGGCCTTGATCAGAGGCAAGAAGAAGATCATTTGTTATCTTGACTAGAGCTGTCTCTGTACTATGATGTTGCCTGAATCCAGATTGGAATTTTTCATATATATGATTCTTATGTAGATATGAACTAAGTTGTTGGGCCACAGCTTTTTCTAAGATCTTAGACAGAAATGGCAAATTAGAAATAGGCCTGTAATTAGACAGTGTACTAGCATCAAGATTTGGTTTCTTGATCATAGGTTTAATAACTGCTAGTTTAAAAGCTTTGGGTACATGGCCCAGACTAAGCGATGAGTTTACTATAGTTAAAAGAGGATCAATAATAGCTGGTAGTACTTCTTTGAGCAACTTTGTGGGAATTGCATCAAGTGTGCAAGTTGTACAGTTTGCGGAGGTGATAATCTTCTCTTTAAAGTGTTACAGACTGCCTGTGTATTTCTGTGGCCCTCACAGCTCTCCCCCTCAGTGTCTGCCTCTGCCCCTCCCCCTCCCCCCTCTCTCTCTCACACGCACGCTCACAGAATACAACTGACAGACTCATGATTCAATGAATTTCGACCGGTGGCGCACCTTCCAAAAAACCTCAAATATCTCAAAAACTTTTCCAGGTCCAAATATGAACGAAGCATACCGTAGCGACAAGGAGAGTCTGGTGCACGAGATGGTGTAAAAATTTTTGCACTTTGAGCGAGATTTGATGGTGTAATTACGAGTTAAAAACAGGCAAAGTTTTGAAAATCTGCGTGCCGAGCCGCTCTTAAAATACATTGAGCTCTATGGGAGGAAAACCCTCCCAAGTGTCAAACAAAAATTCATAACTCAAGAACGGTATTCTCAAACGGTCTGAAACTTACAAGTGTGAGAAAGGGGAAATTTCTCTACCATTTAAAGTTTAAATGAAGTCTGTAGGTGAAAGTATAAGGAAGTTATGGTGAAATGTTCGGCAGAAAATTGAAAAAGAAAAAAAATCATTTCAATGGGTTCCTATGGGAGCGTACCCACCCTCCGAACAAATGCTTATAGCTCGGAAAGTTTTCCTCACATCACTTAACCGTATATACCGTTGCGACAAGGAGAGTCTGGGGATCGATATGGTATAAAAAATTTGCAGATTAAGTGAGAATTGAGCATGTTATGACGAGTTAAAAACAGGAGAAAATTTTAGAAACCGCACTCTGAGCTGCTCCAAAAATACATTGAACCCTATGGGAGCCGAAACCCTCCCTAGTGCCGAACAAAAATTCATAACTCAAAAACCGTATTTTCAATAATGTTCAAATTTAGAGGTCTTAGAAAGGACAAGTTTCTCTACCATTTAAAATTTAAATGAAGTTTCTAGGTGAAAGTATGAGGAAGTTATGGCGATTTGTTCGGCTGAAAAGTGAAAAAACGGCTTTTTGCCACTGAAACTACAGTGTATGATGTCACCCACTCTAAGAGCCTCCCATTGAAATGAATGGAGGGATTTTGAAGGAGTGATAGAAAGGGAAGGATGAGTGCAAAAATTCCGAAAACGGAAGTGATGGGAGCCGGTACGCCCGGGTCCGACCGTCTGAAATCCCGTGTCCGTAGCTTGAAAAATGACCGAGTTAGAGCACTTTGAAAATTAATTCCATAGAAATGACTGGGGAAAAACAGAGCGAAAAACGAGTGTAGCGGACGAACGAGTGCGGGTATCGGAAAGCTGTATACAAGCCCACATCGTCGCTATAGGACGCACGAATTCCAGGTGGAACGGAGTCGATAGCTCGAAAGCTGCGGGACTAGTTAGGCGGACAAGGAAACGCGGAATAATAAAAATAATAATAAAAATAATAATAATAATAATATGACTTAAGAAGAACAATATATTGCGCGCTGCTGCTTAAAGCAGCAGGCGCAACATAACTAGAGGTCTGCATTTCCAGGAGGAAACGCGAGATGTTGCGCCGCCTAAACCCCCTTCCCCCGATCCGCGTCTTTCCCGCTTAAAGCGAGGTCCTCGATACGGTAAACCCGCGTGGGTCACTAGGCGACGCTTATGGTGAAGGAGTTTACTGCTAAGCTGTCGGTAGTGGGATGTTAAGAGAGCACTCTCCCACAGCAGTTTACATTGGACTCTATGGAGCTCTGTAGGCCGTGAAAGGAAAACGGGGTCAAAGGTCATGAAGCGGGTGGGTTATCGGCCCATAATTTTACGTGGTGGGACCGTGGACCCTCGGGTCTGCCCGTTTGAGTTCTGGTGTCTCTAGCTCGAAAACTGACCGTGTGACAGCAGTTTGAATGTTTGACAAAAGTTTATGGACATTTTTCCATTCCTTCCTATGTGAGAAAAGATGAAACTTCAAATGCTTCCTGTGCGAAAACTATGTAACTTTTCTAAAAGCTGTATACAAGCCCGCATCCCACAGGGAAGCTCTACGAAACAAACTTTGAACGGAGTCGATATCTCGAAAACTGTGGGCGGAGTTAACCGGACAAGAATGAACGATCCTCAGAATGAAGGGCAGCAAACGTAACACTAGAGGTCTGCATTTCCAGGAGGAAACGCGAGATGTTGCGCCGCCGAAACCCCCGTCCCCCGATCCGCGTCTTAAAATGTTGAAAAGACAGCCAGTATATTGTGAATGAGGCATTCTTTAAAAATTCCACCTTAAGAAACCCTGGATAATTAAGACGTCCCCCTTAAAAATGACCTTTAAAGTGTTACAGACTGCCTGTGTATTTCTGTGGCCCTCACAGCTCTCCCCCTCAGTGTGTGCCTCTGCCCCTCCCCCTCCCCCCTCTGTCTCTCTCACACGCACGCTCACAGAACACAACTGACAGACTCAGGATTCAATGAATTTCGACCGGGGGGACCCTTCAAAAAATGACCCGTAGCTCGAAAACTTTTCCCAACCAAAATTGAACGAAGCATACCGTAGCGACAAGGAGAGTCTGCCGCTCGAGATGGTGTAAAAATGTTTTCAGTTTGAGCGAGAATTGATGGTGTAAAGATGAGTTAAAAAAGGGCAAATTTGAGAAAATTTGGCTTTCTGAAAATACATTGAACTCTATGGGAGCCGAAACGTCCTACTGCCAAACAAATCTTCATAACTCCAGAACCGTATCTTCAAATGATTTCAAATCTACATATTTTAGAAATGGGAAGTTTCTCTACCATTTGAAAGTAAAATGAAGTCTGTAGGTGAAAGTATAAGGAAGTTATGGCAAAATGTTCGGCTAAAAGTTGAATATCGAAAAAGGACAGGCATATTCATTTCAATGTATTCCTATGGGAGCGTACCCACCCTCCGAACAAATGCTTATAGCTCAGAAATGATATCCCAAATGGCTAAACTGCATATACCGTTGCGACAAGGAGAGTGTAAGGAAGAAGCTGGTATAAAAAATTAGCAGTTTGAGCGAGAATTGACCGTGTTATGACGAGTTAAAAACAGGAGAAAAATTTAGAAACCGCAGTCTGAGCCGCTCCAAAAATACATTGAACTCTATGGGAGCCAAAACCCTCCCTAGTGCCGAACAAAAATTCATAACTCAAAAACCGTATTTTCGATTATGTTCAAATTTACAGATGCTAGAAAGGACAAGTTTATCTACCATTTAAAATTTAAATGAAGTTTCTAGGTGAAAGTATGAGGACGTTATGGCGATTTGTTCGGCTGAAAAGTGAAAAAACGGTTTTGGCCAGTGAACCCAGAGTGTCTATGATGTCACCCACTCTAAATGTCTTCCATACAAGTGAATGGAGGGATATTCAAGGAGGAATAGAAAGAGAAGGATGAGTGCGAGAGGTCCGAAAACGGAAGTGACGGGTCACGGTGCGCCCGGTCCGACCGTCTGAAATCGTGCCCCCCCCCCCCCTAACTTCCCCAACCAAATTCCATAGAAATGACTGGGAAAAACAGAGCGAAAAACGAGTGTAGCGGACGAACGAGTGCGGGTATCGGAAAGCTGTATACAAGCCCACATCGTCGCTATAGGACGCACGAATTCCAGGTGGAACGGAGTCGATAGCTCGAAAGCTGCGGGACTAGTTAGGCGGACAAGGAAACGCGGAATAATAAGAATAATAATAATAATAATAATATGACTTAAGAAGAACAGTATATTGCGCGCTGCTGAAGCAGCTTGCGCAACATAACTAGAGGTCTGCATTTCCAGGAGGAAACGCGAGATGTTGCGCCGCCTAAACCCCTGCCCCCCGATCCGCGTCTTTCCCGCTTAAAGCGAGGTCCTCGATACGGTAAACCCGTGTGGGTCACTAGGCGACGCTTATGGTGAAGGAGTTTACTGCTAAGCTGTTGGTAGTGGGATGTTAATAGAGCACTGTCCCACAGCAGTTTACATTGGACTCTATGGAGCTCTGTAGGCCGTGAATGGAAAAGGGGTCAAAGGTCATGAAGCGGGTGGGCTATCGGCCCATAGTTTTACGTGGTGGGACCGTGGACCCTCGGGTCTGCCCGTTTGAGTTCTGGTGTCTCTAGCTCGAAAACTGACCGTGTGACAGCACTTTGAAAGTTTGACAAAAGTTTATGGACATTTTTCCATTCATTCCTATGGGAGAAAAGTTGAAACTTCAAATGCTTACTGTGCGAAAACTATGTAACTTTTCCAAAAGCTGTATACAAGCCCGCATCCCACAGGGAAGCTCTACGAAACAAACTTTGAACGGGGTCGATATCTCGAAAACTGTGGGCGGAGTTAACCGGACAAGGAATGAAGATCCTCAGAATGAAGGGCAGCAAACGTAACACTAGAGGTCTGCATTTCCAGGAGGAAACGCGAGATGTTGCGCCGCCTAAACCCCCGTCCCCCGATCCGCGTCTTTCCCGCTTAAAGCGAGGTCCTCGGTACGGTAAACCCGCGTGGGTCACTAGGCGACGCTTATGGTGAAGGAGTTTACTGCTAAGCTGTCGGTAGTGGGATGTTAAGAGAGCACTCTCCCACAGCAGTTTACATTGGACTCTATGGAGCTCTGTAGGCCGTGAAAGGAAAACGGGGTCAAAGGTCATGAAGCGGGTGGGCTATCGGCCCATAGTTTCACGTGGTGGGACCGTGGACCCTCGGGTCTGCCCGTTTGAGTTCTGGTGTCTCTAGCTCGAAAACTGACCGTGTGACAGCAGTTTGAAAGTTTGACAAAAGTTTATGGACATTTTTCCATTCATTCCTATGGGAGTAAAGACGAAACTTCAAATGCTTCCTGTGCGAAAACTATGTAACTTTTCCAAAAGCTGTATACAAGCCCGCATCCCGCAGGGAAGCTCTACGAAACAAACTTTGAACGGAGTCGATATCTCGAAAACTGTGGGCGGAGTTAACCGGACAAGAATGAACGATCCTCAGAATGAAGGGCAGCAAACGTAACACTAGAGGTCTGCATTTCCAGGAGGAAACGCGAGATGTTGCGCCGCCTAAAGCCCCGCCCCCCGATCCGCGTCTTTCCCGCTTAAAGCGAGGTCCTCGATACGGTAAACCCGCGTGGGTCACTAGGCGACGCTTATGGTGAAGGAGTTTACTGCTAAGCTGTTGGTAGTGGGATGTTAAGAGAGCACTCTCCCACAGCAGTTTACATTGGACTCTATGGAGCTCTGTAGGCCGTGAATAGAAACCGGGGTCAAAGGTCATGAAGCGGGCGGGGTATCGGCCCATAATTTCACGTGGTGGGACCGTGGACCCTCGGGTCTGCCCGTTTGAGTTCTGGTGTCTCTAGCTCGAAAACTGACCGTGTGACAGCACTTTGAAAGTTTGACAAAAGTTTATGGACATTTTTCCATTCATTCCTATGGGAGAAAACACGAAACTTCAAATGCTTACTGTGCAAAAACTATGTAACTTTTCCAAAACCTGTATACAAGCCCGCATCCCACAGGGAAGCTGTACGAAACAAACTTTGAACGGAGTCGATATCTCGAAAACTGTGGGCGGAGTTAACCGGACAAGAACGAACGATCCTCAGAATGAAGGGCAGCAAACGTAACACTAGAGGTCTGCATTTCCAGGAGGAAACGCGAGATGTTGCGCCGCCTAAACCCCCGCCCCCCGATCCGCGTCTTTCCCGCTTAAAGCGAGGTCCTCGATACGGTAAACCCGCGTGGGTCACTAGGCGACTCTTATGGTGAAGGAGTTTACTGCTAAGCTGTCGGTAGTGGGATGTTAAGAGAGCAGTCTCCCACAGCAGTTTACATTGGACTCTATGGAGCTGTGTAGGCCGTGAATGGAAAACGGGGTCAAAGGTCATGAAGCGGGTGGGCTATCGGCCTATAGTTTCACCTGGTGGGACCTTGGACTCTCGGGTCTGCCCGTTTGAATTCTGGTGTCTCTAGCTCGAAAACTGAGCGTGTGACAGCAGTTTGAAAGTTTGACAAAAGTTTATGGACATTTTCCCATTCATTCCTATGGGAGTAAAGATGAAACTTCAAATGCTTACTGTGCAAAAACTATGCAACTTTTCCAAAAGCTGTATACAAGCCCGCATCCCACAGGTAAGCTCTACGAAACAAACTTTGAACGGAGTCGATATCTCGAAAACTGTGGGCGGAGTTAACCGGACAAGGAATGAAGATCCTCAGAATGAAGGGCAGCAAACGTAACACTAGAGGTCTGCATTTCCAGGAGGAAACGCGAGATGTTGCGCCGCCTAAACCCCTGCCCCCCGATCCGCGTCTTTCCCGCTTAAAGCGAGGTCCTCGATACGGTAAACCCGCGTGGGTCACTAGGCGACGCTTATGGTGAAGGAGTTTACTGCTAAGCTGTTGGTAGTGGGATGTTAAGAGAGCACTCTCCCACAGCAGTTTACATTGGACTCTATGGAGCTCAGTAGGCCATGAATGGAAAACGGGGTCAAAGGTCATGAAGCGGGTGGGCTATCGGCCTATAATTTCAGGTGGTGGGACCGTGGACCCTCGGGTCTGCCCGTTTGAGTTCTGGTGTCTCTAGCTCGAAAACTGACCGTGTGACAGCAGTTTTAAAGTTTGACAAAAGTTTATGGACATTTTTCCATTCATTCCTATGGGAGTAAAGATGAAATTTAAAATGCTTCCTGTGCGAAAACTATGTAACTTTTCCAAAAGCTGTATACAAGCCCGCATCCCACAGGGAAGCTCTACGAAACAAACTTTGAACGGAGTCGATATCTCGAAAACTGTGGGCGGAGTTAACCGGACAAGAACGAACGATCCTCAGAATGAAGGGCAGCAAACGTAACACTAGAGGTCTGCATTTCCAGGAGGAAACGCGAGATGTTGCGCCGCCTAAACCCCCGTCCCCCGATCCGCGTCTTTCCCGCTTAAAGCGAGGTCCTCGATACGGTAAACCCGCGTGGGTCACTAGGCGACGCTTATGGTGAAGGAGTTTACTGCTAAGCTGTTGGTAGTGGGATGTTAAGAGAGCACTCTCCCACAGCAGTTTACATTGGACTCTATGGAGCTCAGTAGGCCATGAATGGAAAACGGGGTCAAAGGTCATGAAGCGGGTGGGCTATCGGCCTATAGTTTCAGGTGGTGGGACCGTGGACCCTCGGGTCTGCCCGTTTGAGTTCTGGTGTCTCTAGCTCGAAAACTGACCGTGTGACAGCAGTTTTAAAGTTTGACAAAAGTTTATGGACATTTTTCCATTCATTCCTATGGGAGTAAAGATGAAATTTAAAATGCTTCCTGTGCGAAAACTATGTAACTTTTCCAAAAGCTGTATACAAGCCCGCATCCCACAGGGAAGCTCTACGAAACAAACTTTGAACGGAGTCGATATCTCGAAAACTGTGGGCGGAGTTAACCGGACAAGAACGAACGATCCTCAGAATGAAGGGCAGCAAACGTAACACTAGAGGTCTGCATTTCCAGGAGGAAACGCGAGATGTTGCGCCGCCTAAACCCCCGTCCCCCGATCCGCGTCTTTCCCGCTTAAAGCGAGGTCCTCGATACGGTAAACCCGCGTGGGTCACTAGGCGACGCTTATGGTGAAGGAGTTTACTGCTAAGCTGTTGGTAGTGGGATGTTAAGAGAGCACTCTCCCACAGTAGTTTACATTGGACTCTATGGAGCTCAGTAGGGCGTGAATAGAAAACGATAAATTTTGAATTCCACCTTTAAAAACAATTCCACCTTAAGAAACCCAGAATTGTATTGAAATGTCCACATCACAGGCCAAAAAAGTCTTAAAAGCAAAAAAAGATGGCCAATACATTTTAAATACCACCTTAATAAAAATTCCACCTTAAGAAACACACAGTTGTATTGACACGTCCACCTTTAAAAATGACCACTTGAAATAAAGCTTAAAATGTCGAAAAGACAGCCAGTATATTGTGAATGAGGTATTCTTTAAAAATTCCACCTTAAGAAACCCTGGATAATTAAGACGTCCCCCTTAAAAATGACCTTTAAAGTGTTACAGACTGCCTGTGTATTTCTGTGGCCCTCACACCTCTCCCCGTCAGTGTCTGCCTCTGCCCCTCCCCCTCCCCCCTCTCTGTCTCTCACACGCACGCTCACAGAATACAACTGACAGACTCAGGATTCAATGAATTTCGACCGGGGGGACCCTTCAAAAAATGACCCGTAGCTCGAAAACTTTTCCCAACCAAAATTGAACGAAGCATACCGTAGCGACAAGGAGAGTCTGGCGCTCGAGATGGTGTAAAAATTTTTTCAGTTTGAGCGAGAATTGATGGTGTAAAAATGAGTTAAAAAAGGGCAAATTTGAGAAAATTTGGCTTTCTGAAAATACATTGAACTCTATGGGAGCCGAAACGTCCTACTGCCAAACAAATCTTCATAACTCCAGAACCGTATCTTCAAATGATTTCAAATCTACATATTTTAGAAAGGAGAAGTTTCTCTACCATTTGAAAGTAAAATGAAGTCTGTAGGTGAAAGTATAAGGAAGTTATGGCAAAATGTTCGGCTAAAAGTTGAATATCGAAAAAGGACAGGCATATTCATTTCAATGTATTCCTATGGGAGCGTACCCACCCTCCGAACAAATGCTTATAGCTCAGAAATGATATCCCAAATGGCTAAACTGCATATACCGTTGCGACAAGGAGAGTCTAAGGAAGAAGCTGGTATAAAAAATTAGCAGTTTGAGCGAGAATTGACCGTGTTATGACGAGTTAAAAACAGGAGAAAAATTTAGAAACCGCACTCTGAGCCGCTCCAAAAATACATTGAACTCTATGGGAGCCAAAACCCTCCCTAGTGCCGAACAAAAATTCATAACTCAAAAACCGTATTTTCGATTATGTTCAAATTTACAGATGCTAGAAAGGACAAGTTTATCTACCATTTAAAATTTAAATGAAGTTTCTAGGTGAAAGTATGAGGACGTTATGGCGAATTGTTCGGCTGAAAAGTGAAAAAACGGTTTTGGCCAGTGAACCCAGAGTGTCTATGATGTCACCCACTCTAAATGTCTTCCATACAAGTGAATGGAGGGATATTCAAGGAGGAATAGAAAGAGAAGGATGAGTGCGAGAGGTCCAAAAACGGAAGTGACGGGTCACGGTGCGCCCGGGTCCGACCGTCTGAAATCTCGTGTCCGTAGCTTGAAAATTGACCGAGTTAGAGCAGTTCGAAAATTAATTCCATAGAAATGACTGGGGAAAAACGGAGCGATAAACGAGTGTAGCGGACGAACGAGTGCGGGTATCGGAAAGCTGTATACAAGCCCACATCGTCGCTATAGGAAGCACGATTTCCAGGTGGAACGGAGTCGATAGCTCGAAAGCTGCGGGACTAGTTAGGCGGACAAGGAAACGCGGAATAATAAGAATAATAATAATAATAATAATATGACTTAAGAAGAACAGTATATTGCGCGCTGCTGAAGCAGCTTGCGCAACATAACTAGAGGTCTGCATTTCCAGGAGGAAACGCGAGATGTTGCGCCGCCTAAACCCCCGTCCCCCGATCCGCGTCTTTCCCGCTTAAAGCGAGGTCCTCGATACGGTAAACCCGCGTGGGTCACTAGGCGACGCTTATGGTGAAGGAGTTTACTGCTAAGCTGTTGGTAGTGGGATGTTAAGAGAGCTCTCTCCCACAGCAGTTTACATTGGACTCTATGGAGCTCTGTAGGCCGTGAAAGGAAAACGGGGTCAAAGGTCATGAAGCGGGTGGGCTATCGGCCTATAGTTTCACGTGGTGGGACCGTGGACCCTCGGGTGTGCCCGTTTGAGTTCTGGTGTCTCTAGCTCGAAAACTGACCGTGTGACAGCAGTTTGAAAGTTTGACAAAAGTTTATGGACATTTTTCCATTCATTCCTATGGGAGTAAAGATGAAACTTCAAATGCTTACTGTGCAAAAACTATGCAACTTTTCCAAAAGCTGTATACAAGCCCGCATCCCACAGGGAAGCTCTACGAAACAAACTTTGAACGGAGTCGATATCTCGAAAACTGTGGGCTGAGTTAACCGGACAAGAATGAACGATCCTCAGAATGAAGGGCAGCAAACGTAACACTAGAGGTCTGCATTTCCAGGAGGAAACGCGAGATGTTGCGCCGCCTAAAGCCCCGCCCCCCGATCCGCGTCTTTCCCGCTTAAAGCGAGGTCCTCGATACGGTAAACCCGCGTGGGTCACTAGGCGACGCTTATGGTGAAGGCCGTGGAGCTCAGTAGGTCGTGAATGGAAAACGGGGTCAAAGGTCATGAAGCGGGTGGGCTATCGGCCTATAATTTCAGGTGGTGGGACCGTGGACCCTCGGGTCTGACCGTTTGAATTCTGGTGTCTGTAGCTCGAAAAATGACCGTGTGACAGCAATTTGAAAGTTTGACAAAAGTTTATGGACATTTTTCCATTCATTCCTATGAGAGAAAAGATGAAACTTCAAATGCTTACTGTGCGAAAACTATGCAACTTTTCCAAAAGCTGTATACAAGCCTGCATCCCACAGGGAAGCTCTACGAATGAAACTTTGAACGGAGTCGATATCTCGAAAACTGTGGGCGGAGTTAACCGGACAAGAATGAACGATCCTCAGAATGAAGGGCAGCAAACGTAACACTAGAGGTCTGCATTTCCAGGAGGAAACGCGAGATGTTGCGCCGCCTAAACCCCTGCCCCCCGATCCACGTCTTTCCCGCTTAAAGTGAGGTCCTCGATACGGCAAACCCACGTGGGTCACTAGGCGACGCTTATGGTGAAGGAGTTTACTGCTAAGCTGTCGGTAGTGGGATGTTAAGAGAGCACTCTCCCACAGCAGTTTACATTGGACTCTGTGGAGCTCTGTAGGCCGTGAATGGAAAACGGGGTCAAAGGTCATGAAGCGGGTGGGCTATCGGCTCTTAATTTTACGTGGTGGGACCGTGGACCCTCGGGTCTGCCCGTTTGAATTCTGGTGTCTCTAGCTCGAAAACTGACCGTGTGACAGCAGTTTGAAAGTTTGACAAAAGTTTATGGACATTTTTCCATTCATTCCTATGGGAGTAAAGATGAAACTTCAAATGGTTACTGTGCGAAAACTATGCAACTTTTCCAAAAGCTGTATACAAGCCCGCATCCCACAGGGCAGCTCTACGAAACAAACTTTGAACGGAGTCGATATCTCGAAAACTGTGGGCGGAGTTAACCGGACAAGAATGAACGATCCTCAGAATGAAGGGCAGCAAACGTAACACTAGAGGTCTGCATTTCCAGGAGGAAACGCGAGATGTTGCGCCGCCGAAACCCCCGTCCCCCGATCCGCGTCTTTCCCGCTTAAAGCGAGGTCGTCAGTAGGGAAACCCGCGTGGGTCACTAGGCCACGCTATGGTGAAAGAGTTGTGTGCTAAGCTGTCGGTAGTGGGATGTTAAGGGAGCACTCTCCCACAGCAGCTTACATTGGAGTCTATGGAGCTCTGTAGGGCGTGAATGGAAAACGATACATTTTGAATTCCACCTTTAAAAACAATTCCACCTTAAGAAACCCAGAATTGTATTGAGATGTCCACATTGCAGGCCAAAAGAGTCTTCAAAGCCAAAAAGATGGCCAATACATTTTAAATACCACCTTAATAAAATTCCACCTTAAGAAACCCACAATTGTATTGAGACGTCCACCTTTAAAAATGACCACTTGAAATAAAGGTTAAAATGTTGAAATGATCAGCCAGTATATTGTGAACGAGGTATTCTAAAAAAAAATTCCACCTTAAGAAACCCTGGATAATTAAGACGTCCCCCTTAAAATGACCTTTAAAGTGTTAGACACTGCCTATGTATGTCTGTCCTTCATACCTCTCCCCCTCGGTCTCTGCCTCTGCCACTGCCCCTCCCCCCTCTCTCTCTCTCACACGCACGCTCACAGAATACAACTGACAGACTCATGATTCAATGAATTTCGACCGGTGGAGCACCCTCCAAAAAATCACCCGTAGCTCGAAAACTTTTCCCAACCAAAATTGAACGAAGCATACCGTAGCGACAAGGAGAGTCTGGTGCTCGAGATGGTGTAAAAATTTTTGCACTTTGAGCGAGATTTGATGGTGTAATTACGAGTTAAAAACAGGCAAAGTTTTGAAAATCTGCGTGCAGACCCGCTCTTAAAATACATTGAGCTCTATGGGAGGAAAACCCTCCCAAGTGTGGAACAAAAATTCATAACTCAAGAACGGTATTCTCAAACGGTCTGAAACTTACAAGTGTGAGAAAGGGGAAATTTCTCTACCATTTAAAGTTTAAATGAAGTCTGTAGGTGAAAGTATAAGGAAGTTATGGTGAAATGTTCGGCAGAAAATTGAAAAAGAAAAAAAATAATTTCAATGGGTTCCTATGGGAGCGTACCCACCCTCCGAACAAATGCTTATAGCTCGGAAAGTTTTCCCCACATCACTTAACCGTATATACCGTTGCGACAAGGAGAGTCTGGGGATCGATATGGTATAAAAAAATTGCAGATTAAGTGAGAATTGAGCATGTTATGACGAGTTAAAAACAGGAGAAAATTTTAGAAAGCGCACTCTGAGCCGCTCCAAAAGTACATTGAACCCTATGGGAGCCGAAACCGTCCCTAGTGCCGAACAAAAATTCATAACTCAAAAACCGTATTTTCAATAATTTTCAAATTTAGAGGTATTAGAAAGAACAAGTTTCTCTACCATTTAAAATTTAAATGAAGTTTCTAGGTGAAAGTATGAGGAAGTTATGGCGATTTGTTCAGCTGAAAAGTGAAAAACCCGTTTTCTGAGAAGGAATCTACAGTGTATGATGTCACCCACTCTAAGAGCCTCCCATTGAAATGAATGGAGGGATTTTGAAGGAGTGATAGAAAGGGAAGGATGAGTGCAAAAATTCCGAAAACGGAAGTGACGGGAGCCGGTACGCCCGGGTCCGACCGTCTGAAATCCCGTGTCCGTAGCTTGAAAAATGACCGAGTTAGAGCACTTTGAAAATTAATTCCATAGAAATGACAGGGGAAAAACGGAGCGATAAACGAGTGTAGCGGACGAACGAGTGCGGGTATCGGAAAGCTGTATACAAGCCCACATCGTCGCTATAGGACGCACGATTTCCAGGTGGAACGGAGTCGATAGCTCGAAAGCTGCGGGACTAGTTAGGCGGACAAGGAAACGCGGAATAATAAAAATAATAAAAATAATAATATGACTTAAGAAGAACAATATATTGCGCCGCTGCTTAAAGCAGCAGGCGCAACATAACTAGAGGTCTGCATTTCCAGGAGGAAACACGAGATGTTGCGCCGCCTAAACCCCCGTCCCCCGATCCGCGTCTTTCCCGCTTAAAGCGAGGTCCTCGATACGGTAAACCCGCGTGGGTCACTAGGCGACGCTTATGGTGAAGGAGTTTACTGCTAAGCTGTCGGTAGTGGGATGTTAAGAGAGCACTCTCCCACAGCAGTTTACATTGGACTCTATGGAGCTCTGTAGGCCGTGAAAGGAAAACGGGGTCAAAGGTCATGAAGCGGGTGGGTTATCGGCCCATAATTTTACGTGGTGGGACCGTGGACCCTCGGGTCTGCCCGTTTGAGTTCTGGTGTCTCTAGCTCGAAAACTGACCGTGTGACAGCAGTTTGAATGTTTGACAAAAGTTTATGGACATTTTTCCATTCATTCCTATGTGAGAAAAGATGAAACTTCAAATGCTTCCTGTGCGAAAACTATGTAACTTTTCTAAAAGCTGTATACAAGCCCGCATCCCACAGGGAAGCTCTACGAAACAAACTTTGAACGGAGTCGATATCTCGAAAACTGTGGGCGGAGTTAACCGGACAAGAATGAACGATCCTCAGAATGAAGGGCAGCAAACGTAACACTAGAGGTCTGCATTTCCAGAAGGAAACGCGAGATGTTGCGCCGCCTAAACCCCTGCCCCCCGATCCGCGTCTTTACCGCTTAAAGCGAGGCCCTCGATACGGTAAACCCGCGTGGGTCACTAGGCGACGCTTATGGTGAAGGAGTTTACTGCTAAGCTGTTGGTAGGTGGATGTTAAGAGAGCACTCTCCCACAGCAGTTTACATTGGACTCTATGGAGCTCAGTAGGGTGTGAATAGAAAACGATACATTCTGAATTCCACCTTTAAAAACAATTCCACCTTAAGAAACCCAGAATTGTATTGAAATGTCCACATCACAGGCCAAAAGAGTCTTAAAAGCAAAAAAAGATGGCCAATACATTTTAAATACCACCTTAATAAAAATTCCACCTTAAGAAACCCACAGTTGTATTGACACGTCCACCTTTAAAAATGACCACTTGAAATAAAGCTTAAAATGTCGAAAAGACAGGCAGTATATTGTGAATGAGGTATTCTTAAAAAATTCCACCTTAAGAAACCCTGGATAATTAAGACGTCCCCCTTAAAAATGACCTTTAAAGTGTTACAGACTGCCTGTGTATTTCTGTGGCCCTCACAGCTCTTCCCCTCAGTCTCTGCTTCTGCCCCTCCCCCTCCCCCCTCTGTCTCTCTCACACGCACGCTCACAGAATACAACTGACAGACTCATGATTCAATGAATTTCGACCGGGGAGCACCCTCCAAAAAATCACCCGTAGCTCGAAAACTTTTCCCAACCAAAATTGAACGAAGCATACCGTAGCGACAAGGAGAGTCTTGTGCTCGAGATGGTGTAAAAATTTTTTCAGTTTGAGCGAGAATTGATGGTGTAAAGATGAGTTAAAAAAGGGCAAAATTGAGAAAATTTGGCTTTCTGAAAATACATTGAACTCTATGGGAGCCGAAACGTCCTACTGCCAAACAAATCTTCATAACTCCAGAACCGTATCTTCAAATGATTTAAAATCTACATATTTTAGAAAGGGGAAGTTTCTCTACCATTTGAAAGTAAAATGAAGTCTGTAGGTGAAAGTATAAGGAAGTTATGGCAAAATGTTCGGCTAAAAGTTGAATATCGAAAAAGGACAGGCATATTCATTTCAATGTATTCCTATGGGAGCGTACCCACCCTCCGAACAAATGCTTATAGCTCAGAAAAGATATCCCAAATGGCTAAACTGCATATACCGTTGCGACAAGGAGAGTCCAAGGAAGAAGCTGGTATAAAAAATTAGTAGTTTGAGCGAGAATTGACCGTGTTATGACGAGTTAAAAACAGGAGAAAAATTTAGAAACCGCACTCTGAGCCGCTCCAAAAATACATTGAACTCTATGGGAGCCAAAACCCTCCCTAGTGCCGAACAAAAATTCATAACTCAAAAACCGTATTATCGATTACGTTCAAATTTACAGATGCTAGAAAGGACAAGTTTCTCTATCATTTAAAATTTAAATGAAGTTTTTAGGTGAAAGTATGAGAACGTTATGGTGAATTGTTCGGGTGAAAAGTGAAAAAACGGTTTTGGCCAGTGAACCCAGAGTGTCTATGATGTCACCCACTCTAAATGTCTTCCATACAAGTGAATGGAGGGATATTCAAGGAGGAATAGAAAGAGAGGGATGAGTGCGAGAGGTCCGAAAACGGAAGTGACGGGTCACGGTGCGCCCGGGTCCGACCGTCTGAAATCTCGTGTCCGTAGCTTGAAAATTGACCGAGTTAGAGCAGTTCGAAAATTAATTCCATAGAAATGACTGGGGAAAAACAGAGCGAAAAACGAGTGTAGCGGACGAACGAGTGCGGGTATCGGAAAGCTGTATACAAGCCCACATCGTCGCTATAGGACGCACGAATTCCAGGTGGAACGGAGTCGATAGCTCGAAAGCTGCGGGACTAGTTAGGCGGACAAGGAAACGCGGAATAATAAAAATAATAATAAAAATAATAATAATAATAATATGACTTAAGAAGAACAATATATTGCGCGCTGCTGCTTAAAGCAGCAGGCGCAACATAACTAGAGGTCTGCATTTCCAGGAGGAAACGCGAGATGTTGCGCCGCCTAAACCCCCGTCCCCCGATCCGCGTCTTTCCCGCTTAAAGCGAGGCCCTCGATACGGTAAACCCGCGTGGGTCACTAGGCGACGCTTATGGTGAAGGAGTTTACTGCTAAGCTGTCGGTAGTGGCATGTTAAGAGAGCACTCTCCCACAGCAGTTTACATTGGACTCTATGGAGCTGTGTAGGCCGTGAAAGGAAAACGGGGTCAAAGGTCATGAAGCGGGTGGGCTATCGGCCTATAGTTTCACGTGGTGGGACCGTGGACCCTCGGGTCTGCCCGTTTGAGTTCTGGTGTCTCTAGCTCGAAAACTGACCGTGTGACAGCAGTTTAAAAGTTTGACAAAAGTTTATGGACATTTTTCCATTCATTCCTATGGGAGTAAGGATGAAACTTCAAATGCTTACTGTGCGAAAACTATGCAACTTTTCCAAAAGCTGTATACAAGCCCGCATCCCACAGGGAAGCTCTACGAAACAAACTTTGAACGGAGTCGATATCTCGAAAACTGTGGGCGGAGTTAACCGGACAAGAACGAACGATCCTCAGAATGAAGGGCAGCAAACGTAACACGAGATGTTGCGCCGCCTAAACCCCCGCCCCCCGATCCGCGTCTTTCCCGCTTAAAGCGAGGTCCTCGATACGGTAAACCCGCGTGGGTCACTAGGCGACGCTTATGGTGAAGGTGTTTACTGCTAAGCTGTTGGTAGTGGGATGTTAAGAGAGCTCTCTCCCACAGCAGTTTACATTGGACTCTGTGGAGCTCTGTAGGCCGTGAATGGAAAACGGGGTCAAAGGTCATGAAGCGGGTGGGCTATCGGCCCATAGTTTCACGTGCTGGGACCGTGGACCCTCGGGTCTGCCCGTTTGAGTTCTGGTGTCTCTAGCTCGAAAACTGAGCGTTTGACAGCAGTTTGAATGTTTGACAAAAGTTTATGGACATTTCTCTATTCATTCCTATGGGAGAAAACACGAAATTTCAAATGCTTACTGTGCAAAAACTATGTAACTTTTCCAAAAGCTGTATACAAGCCCGCATCCCACAGGGAAGCTCTACGAAACAAACTTTGAACGGAGTCGATATCTCGAAAACTGTGGGCGGAGTTAACCGGACAAGAACGAACAATCCTCAGAATGAAGGGCAGCAAACGTAACACTAGAGGTCTGCATTTCCAGGAGGAAACGCGAGATGTTGCGCCGCCTAAACCCCCGTCCCCCGATCCGCGTCTTTCCCGCTTAAAGCGAGGTCCTCGATACGGTAAACCCGCATGGGTCACTAGGCGACGCTTATGGTGAAGGAGTTTACTGCTAAGCTGTCGGTAGTGGGATGTTAAGAGAGCACTCTCCCACAGAAGTTTACATTGGACTCTATGGAGCTCTGTAGGCCGTGAATGGAAAACGGGGTCAAAGGTCATGAAGCGGGCGGGGTATCGGCCTATAATTTCAGGTGGCGGGACCGTGGACTCTCGGGTCTGCCCGTTTGAATTCTGGTGTCTCTAGCTCGAAAACTGACCGTGTGACAGCAGTTTGAAAGTTTGACAAAAGTTTATGGACATTTTTCCATTCATTCCTATGGGAGTAAAGATGAAACTTCAAATGCTTCCTGTGCGAAAACTATACAACTTTTCCAAAAGCTGTATACAAGCCCGCATCCCACAGGGAAGCTCTACGAATGAAACTTCGAACGGAGTCGATATCTCGAAAACTGTGGGCGGAGTTAACCGGACAAGAATGAACGATCCTCAGAATGAAGGGCAGCAAACGTAACACTAGAGGTCTGCATTTCCAGGAGGAAACGCGAGATGTTGCGCCGCCGAAACCCCCGTCCCCCGATCCGCGTCTTAAAATGTTGAAAAGACAGCCAGTATATTGTGAATGAGGCATTCTTTAAAAATTCCACCTTAAGAAACCCTGGATAATTAAGACGTCCCCCTTAAAAATGACCTTTAAAGTGTTACAGACTGCCTGTGTATTTCTGTGGCCCTCACAGCTCTCCCCCTCAGTGTGTGCCGCTGCCCCTCCCCCTCCCCCCTCTGTCTCTCTCACACGCACGCTCACAGAACACAACTGACAGACTCAGGATTCAATGAATTTCGACCGGGGGGACCCTTCAAAAAATGACCCGTAGCTCGAAAACTTTTCCCAACCAAAATTGAACGAAGCATACCGTAGCGACAAGGAGAGTCTGCCGCTCGAGATGGTGTAAAAATGTTTTCAGTTTGAGCGAGAATTGATGGTGTAAAGATGAGTTAAAAAAGGGCAAATTTGAGAAAATTTGGCTTTCTGAAAATACATTGAACTCTATGGGAGCCGAAACGTCCTACTGCCAAACAAATCTTCATAACTCCAGAACCGTATCTTCAAATGATTTCAAATCTACATATTTTAGAAAGGGGAAGTTTCTCTACCATTTGAAAGTAAAATGAAGTCTGTAGGTGAAAGTATAAGGAAGTTATGGCAAAATGTTCGGCTAAAAGTTGAATATCGAAAAAGGACAGGCATATTCATTTCAATGTATTCCTATGGGAGCGTACCCACCCTCCGAACAAATGCTTATAGCTCAGAAATGATATCCCAAATGGCTAAACTGCATATACCGTTGCGACAAGGAGAGTGTAAGGAAGAAGCTGGTATAAAAAATTAGCAGTTTGAGCGAGAATTGACCGTGTTATGACGAGTTAAAAACAGGAGAAAAATTTAGAAACCGCAGTCTGAGCCGCTCCAAAAATACATTGAACTCTATGGGAGCCAAAACCCTCCCTAGTGCCGAACAAAAATTCATAACTCAAAAACCGTATTTTCGATTATGTTCAAATTTACAGATGCTAGAAAGGACAAGTTTATCTACCATTTAAAATTTAAATGAAGTTTCTAGGTGAAAGTATGAGGACGTTATGGCGATTTGTTCGGCTGAAAAGTGAAAAAACGGTTTTGGCCAGTGAACCCAGAGTGTCTATGATGTCACCCACTCTAAATGTCTTCCATACAAGTGAATGGAGGGATATTCAAGGAGGAATAGAAAGAGAAGGATGAGTGCGAGAGGTCCGAAAACGGAAGTGACGGGTCACGGTGCGCCCGGGTCCGACCGTCTGAAATCTCGTGTCCGTAGCTTGAAAATTGACCGAGTTAGAGCAGTTCGAAAATTAATTCCATAGAAATGACTGGGGAAAAACGGAGCGATAAACGAGTGTAGCGGACGAACGAGTGCGGGTATCGGAAAGCTGTATACAAGCCCACATCGTCACTATAGGACGCACGATTTCCAGGTGGAACGGAGTCGATAGCTCGAAAGCTGCGGGACTAGTTAGGCGGACAAGGAAACGCGGAATAATAAGAATAATAATAATAATAATAATATGACTTAAGAAGAACAGTATATTGCGCGCTGCTGAAGCAGCTTGCGCAACATAACTAGAGGTCTGCATTTCCAGGAGGAAACGCGAGATGTTGCGCCGCCTAAACCCCTGCCCCCCGATCCGCGTCTTTCCCGCTTAAAGCGAGGTCCTCGATACGGTAAACCCGTGTGGGTCACTAGGCGACGCTTATGGTGAAGGAGTTTACTGCTAAGCTGTTGGTAGTGGGATGTTAATAGAGCACTGTCCCACAGCAGTTTACATTGGACTCTATGGAGCTCTGTAGGCCGTGAATGGAAAAGGGGTCAAAGGTCATGAAGCGGGTGGGCTATCGGCCCATAGTTTTACGTGGTGGGACCGTGGACCCTCGGGTCTGCCCGTTTGAGTTCTGGTGTCTCTAGCTCGAAAACTGACCGTGTGACAGCAATTTGAAAGTTTGACAAAAGTTTATGGACATTTTTCCATTCATTCCTATGGGAGAAAAGTTGAAACTTCAAATGCTTACTGTGCGAAAACTATGTAACTTTTCCAAAAGCTGTATACAAGCCCGCATCCCACAGGGAAGCTCTACGAAACAAACTTTGAACGGGTCGATATCTCGAAAACTGTGGGCGGAGTTAACCGGACAAGGAATGAAGATCCTCAGAATGAAGGGCAGCAAACGTAACACTAGAGGTCTGCATTTCCAGGAGGAAACGCGAGATGTTGCGCCGCCTAAACTCCCGTCCCCCGATCCGCGTCTTTCCCGCTTAAAGCGAGGTCCTCGGTACGGTAAACCCGCGTGGGTCACTAGGCGACGCTTATGGTGAAGGAGTTTACTGCTAAGCTGTCGGTAGTGGGATGTTAAGAGAGCACTCTCCCACAGCAGTTTACATTGGACTCTATGGAGCTCTGTAGGCCGTGAAAGGAAAACGGGGTCAAAGGTCATGAAGCGGGTGGGCTATCGGCCCATAGTTTCACGTGGTGGGACCGTGGACCCTCGGGTCTGCCCGTTTGAGTTCTGGTGTCTCTAGCTCGAAAACTGACCGTGTGACAGCAGTTTGAAAGTTTGACAAAAGTTTATGGACATTTTTCCATTCATTCCTAAGGGAGAAAAGATGAAACTTCAAATGCTTACTGTGCGAAAACTATGCAAATTTTCCAAAAGCTGTATACAAGCCCGCATCCCACAGGGAAGCTCTACGAATGAAACTTTGAACGGAGTCGATATCTCGAAAACTGTGGGCGGAGTTAACCGGACAAGAATGAACGATCCTCAGAATGAAGGGCAGCAAACGTAACACTAGAGGTCTGCATTTCCAGGAGGAAACGCGAGATGTTGCGCCGCCTAAACCCCCGCCCCCCGATCCGCGTCTTTCCCGCTTAAAGCGAGGTCCTCGATACGGTAAACCCGCGTGGGTCACTAGGCGACGCTTATGGTGAAGGAGTTTACTGCTAAGCTGTTGGTAGGTGGATGTTAAGAGAGCACTCTCCCACAGCAGTTTACATTGGACTCTATGGAGCTCTGTAGGCCGTGAATGGAAAACGATACATTTTGAATTCCACCTTTAAAAACAATTCCACCTTAAGAAACCCTGAATTGTATTGAAATGTCCACATCACAGGCCAAAAGAGTCTTAAAAGCAAAAAAAGATGGCCAATACATTTTAAATACCACCTTAATAAAAATTCCACCTTAAGAAACCCACAGTTGTATTGACACGTCCACCTTTAAAAATGACCACTTTAAATAAAGCTTAAAATGTCGAAAAGACAGGCAGTATATTGTGAATGAGGTATTCTTAAAAAATTCCACCTTAAGAAACCCTGGATAATTAAGATGTCCCCCTTAAAAATGACCTTTAAATCAAATCAAATCAAATCAAATTTATTTATATAGCGCTTTTCACAACTGATGTTGTCACAAAGCAGCTTCACAGAATTCCAGTAAGACAAGATTTGACATGAAATGTAAAGACAAATGTAAAACCCTCAAGTGAGCAAGCCAGGGGCGACAGTGGCAAGGAAAAACTCCCCCAGCTGAGGAAGAAACCTTGGGAGGAACCAAGGCTCACAAGGGGTGACCCATCCTCCTCTGGTCAATCTACTGGTGATGATAGTTAGTAGTCCATGAGAACTTCAGTGTAGGGACAGCTTCAAGGCACTTGGTGGTTGCTGGAGCGTGGGCAGCTGGTCTGAAGCGTGGAGGAGGATCTCGACAGTCATCCATCAGTGTCCAGACAGACAGGTGGGCAGTCGTTTACTCGGAAAGATGTAAAGGGATGGAATTAGTTTTGAACTGTTTTGTGTTTGTAAAGTAGAAAATATGAAAATTTCCAGAGTGTGGCTAATGACTCCGGCAGATCTGACTATGACAGCATTAACTAAAAGGAGAGAACCAGGAGGACACACAGACACGGGAGCATCCTGAAACACTGGCATCCCTCCGCTCCACCGTCAACAAACCTGAGTGATCGCGAGAAACGGCGGGACGACAGCACCAGCATCTCAGTTTACTATAATTCCCTGTGTCCATGGACCCCCCGGATCTGCCGCCTTTATCTATGGGGGAGCATTAGCTACCAAATGATAAACTAAACAAATGAGTTTTTAGCCTACATTTGAAGATTGCGACTGTGTCTGAGTCCCGAACATTTTCTGGAAGATCATTCCAGAGTTGGGGGGCTTTATAAGAAAAGGCTCTTCCCCCAGCTGAGGCCTTCTGAATTCTGGGAACATTTAAAAATCCAGTATTCTGTGATCTGAGTGAACGTGGGGGCTCATAATAGGAAATTGTATCTTGAAGATATTCAGGAGCAAGCCCATGTAGAGCTTTATATGTTAATAACAAAATTTTGTAGTCAATGCGGAATTTAACAGGCAGCCAATGAAGTGATGATAAAACTGGGCTGATATGTTCAAATTTTCTAGTTTTAGTGAGGACCCTAGCTGCAGCATTTTGAACTAGTTGAAGTTTTCTTAAATTGCTGCTGGTGCATCCTGACAGTAGTGCGTTACAGTAGTCAAGCCTTGAAGTAATAAAGGCATGTACTAATGTTTCTGCGTCCTGGAGGGATAAGGCATTTCTAATCTTAGCAATATTGCGAAGATGTAAAAAAGCTGTCCTAGTGATACTACCTATGTGTTGATCAAATGATAAATCCGGGTCAATTATGACACCAAGATTTTTTGCTGCTGAACCAGGTTTAACTGGAAAGTTAGCTAGATTTAAAATTAAGTCTGATAATTTATTTCTTGTCACTTTTGGACCCAAAAGCAGGACCTCTGTTTTGTTGCTGTTTAGAAGGAGGAAATTACGCAACATCCAGCCTTTCACGTCTTTTACACAGTCCTCTATTTTCTTTAATCTGTGTTTGTCATCGGGCTTGGCTGAAATATACAATTGTGTGTCGTCTGCGTAACAGTGAAAGTTAATGTCATGGTTTCTTATAACTGTGCCTAGCGGTAACATGTATAATGTAAATAATAATGGTCCTAAAATAGAGCCTTGTGGAATTCCAAATCTTACTTTAGAATAATTTGAATTTAGATTGTTTACTTTTACGAATTGATAACGTTCCGTTAAGTAAGATTTAAACCATAATAGGGCTGTCCCTGTGATTCCAACCATGTTTTCTAACCTTTCTATGAAAATATTGTGGTCTATTGTATCGAAGGCTGCGCTTAGGTCAAGAAGCACCAACAGGGATACGTGGCCTTGATCAGAGGCAAGAAGAAGATCATTTGTTATCTTGACTAGAGCTGTCTCTGTACTATGATGTTGCCTGAATCCAGATTGGAATTTTTCATATATATGATTCTTATGTAGATATGAACTAAGTTGTTGGGCCACAGCTTTTTCTAAGATCTTAGACAGAAATGGCAAATTAGAAATAGGCCTGTAATTAGACAGTGTACTAGCATCAAGATTTGGTTTCTTGATCATAGGTTTAATAACTGCTAGTTTAAAAGCTTTGGGTACATGGCCCAGACTAAGCGATGAGTTTACTATAGTTAAAAGAGGATCAATAATAGCTGGTAGTACTTCTTTGAGCAACTTTGTGGGAATTGCATCAAGTGTGCAAGTTGTACAGTTTGCGGAGGTGATAATCTTCTCTTTAAAGTGTTACAGACTGCCTGTGTATTTCTGTGGCCCTCACAGCTCTCCCCCTCAGTGTCTGCCTCTGCCCCTCCCCCTCCCCCCTCTGTCTCTCACACGCACGCTCACAGAATACAACTGACAGACTCATGATTCAATGAATTTCGACCGGTGGCGCACCTTCCAAAAAACCTCAAATATCTCAAAAACTTTTCCAGGTCCAAAAATGAACGAAGCATACCGTAGCGACAAGGAGAGTCTGGTGCACGAGATGGTGTAAAAATTTTTGCACTTTGAGCGAGATTTGATGGTGTAATTACGAGTTAAAAACAGGCAAAGTTTTGAAAATCTGCGTGCCGAGCCGCTCTTAAAATACATTGAGCTCTATGGGAGGAAAACCCTCCCAAGTGTCAAACAAAAATTCATAACTCAAGAACGGTATTCTCAAACGGTCTGAAACTTACAAGTGTGAGAAAGGGGAAATTTCTCTACCATTTAAAGTTTAAATGAAGTCTGTAGGTGAAAGTATAAGGAAGTTATGGTGAAATGTTCGGCAGAAAATTGAAAAAGAAAAAAAATCATTTCAATGGGTTCCTATGGGAGCGTACCCACCCTCCGAACAAATGCTTATAGCTCGGAAAGTTTTCCTCACATCACTTAACCGTATATACCGTTGCGACAAGGAGAGTCTGGGGATCGATATGGTATAAAAAATTTGCAGATTAAGTGAGAATTGAGCATGTTATGACGAGTTAAAAACAGGAGAAAATTTTAGAAACCGCACTCTGAGCTGCTCCAAAAATACATTGAACCCTATGGGAGCCGAAACCCTCCCTAGTGCCGAACAAAAATTCATAACTCAAAAACCGTATTTTCAATAATGTTCAAATTTAGAGGTCTTAGAAAGGACAAGTTTCTCTACCATTTAAAATTTAAATGAAGTTTCTAGGTGAAAGTATGAGGAAGTTATGGCGATTTGTTCGGCTGAAAAGTGAAAAAACGGCTTTTTGCCACTGAAACTACAGTGTATGATGTCACCCACTCTAAGAGCCTCCCATTGAAATGAATGGAGGGATTTTGAAGGAGTGATAGAAAGGGAAGGATGAGTGCAAAAATTCCGAAAACGGAAGTGATGGGAGCCGGTACGCCCGGGTCCGACCGTCTGAAATCCCGTGTCCGTAGCTTGAAAAATGACCGAGTTAGAGCACTTTGAAAATTAATTCCATAGAAATGACTGGGGAAAAACAGAGCGAAAAACGAGTGTAGCGGACGAACGAGTGCGGGTATCGGAAAGCTGTATACAAGCCCACATCGTCGCTATAGGACGCACGAATTCCAGGTGGAACGGAGTCGATAGCTCGAAAGCTGCGGGACTAGTTAGGCGGACAAGGAAACGCGGAATAATAAAAATAATAATAAAAATAATAATAATAATAATATGACTTAAGAAGAACAATATATTGCGCGCTGCTGCTTAAAGCAGCAGGCGCAACATAACTAGAGGTCTGCATTTCCAGGAGGAAACCCGAGATGTTGCGCCGCCTAAACCCCCTTCCCCCGATCCGCGTCTTTCCCGCTTAAAGCGAGGTCCTCGATACGGTAAACCCGCGTGGGTCACTAGGCGACGCTTATGGTGAAGGAGTTTACTGCTAAGCTGTCGGTAGTGGGATGTTAAGAGAGCACTCTCCCACAGCAGTTTACATTGGACTCTATGGAGCTCTGTAGGCCGTGAAAGGAAAACGGGGTCAAAGGTCATGAAGCGGGTGGGTTATCGGCCCATAATTTTACGTGGTGGGACCGTGGACCCTCGGGTCTGCCCGTTTGAGTTCTGGTGTCTCTAGCTCGAAAACTGACCGTGTGACAGCAGTTTGAATGTTTGACAAAAGTTTATGGACATTTTTCCATTCCTTCCTATGTGAGAAAAGATGAAACTTCAAATGCTTCCTGTGCGAAAACTATGTAACTTTTCTAAAAGCTGTATACAAGCCCGCATCCCACAGGGAAGCTCTACGAAACAAACTTTGAACGGAGTCGATATCTCGAAAACTGTGGGCGGAGTTAACCGGACAAGAATGAACGATCCTCAGAATGAAGGGCAGCAAACGTAACACTAGAGGTCTGCATTTCCAGAAGGAAACGCGAGATGTTGCGCCGCCTAAACCCCTGCCCCCCGATCCGCGTCTTTCCCGCTTAAAGCGAGGTCCTCGGTACGGTAAACCTGCGTGGGTCACTAGGCGACGCTTATGGTGAAGGAGTTTACTGCTAAGCTGTCGGTAGTGGGATGTTAAGAGAGCACTCTCCCACAGCAGTTTACATTGGACTCTATGGAGCTCTGTAGGCCGTGAAAGGAAAACGGGGTCAAAGGTCATGAAGCGGGTGGGCTATCGGCCCATAGTTTCACGTGGTGGGACCGTGGACCCTCGGGTCTGCCCGTTTGAGTTCTGGTGTCTCTAGCTCGAAAACTGACCGTGTGACAGCAGTTTGAAAGTTTGACAAAAGTTTATGGACATTTTTCCATTCATTCCTAAGGGAGAAAAGATGAAACTTCAAATGCTTACTGTGCGAAAACTATGCAAATTTTCCAAAAGCTGTATACAAGCCCGCATCCCACAGGGAAGCTCTACGAATGAAACTTTGAACGGAGTCGATATCTCGAAAACTGTGGGCGGAGTTAACCGGACAAGAATGAACGATCCTCAGAATGAAGGGCAGCAAACGTAACACTAGAGGTCTGCATTTCCAGGAGGAAACGCGAGATGTTGCGCCGCCTAAACCCCCGCCCCCCGATCCGCGTCTTTCCCGCTTAAAGCGAGGTCCTCGATACGGTAAACCCGCGTGGGTCACTAGGCGACGCTTATGGTGAAGGAGTTTACTGCTAAGCTGTTGGTAGGTGGATGTTAAGAGAGCACTCTCCCACAGCAGTTTACATTGGACTCTATGGAGCTCTGTAGGCCGTGAATGGAAAACGGGGTCAAAGGTCATGAAGCGGGTGGGCTATCGGCCCATAATTTCACGTGGCGGGACCGTGGACTCTCGGGTCCGCCCGTTTGAATTCTGGTTTGTCTAGCTCGAAAACTGACCGTGTGACAGCAGTTTGAAAGTTTGACAAAAGTTTATGGACATATTTCCATTCATTCCTATGGGACAAAAGATGAAACTTCAAATGCTTACTGTGCTAAAACTATGCAACTTTTCCAAAAGCTGTATACAAGCCCGCATCCCACAGGGAAGCTCTACGAATGAAATTTTGAACGGAGTCGATATCTCGAAAACTGTGGGCGGAGTTAACCGGACAAGAACGAACGATCCTCAGAATGAAGGGCAGCAAACGTAACACTAGAGGTCTGCATTTCCAGGAGGAAACGCGAGATGTTGCGCCGCCTAAACCCCTGCCCCCCGATCCGCGTCTTTCCCGCTTAAAGCGAGGTCCTCGACACGGTAAACCCGCGTGGGTCACTAGGCGACGCTTATGGTGAAGGAGTTTACTGCTAAGCTGTTGGTAGTGGGATGTTAAGAGAGCACTGTCCCACAGCAGTTTACATTGGACTATGTGGCGCTGTGTAGGCCGTGAATGGAAAACGGGGTCAAAGGTCATGAAGCGGGTGGGCTATCGGCCCATAATTTCACGTGGTGGGACCTTGGACTCTCGGGTCTGCCCGTTTGAGTTCTGGTGTCTCTAGCTCGAAAACTGAGCGTGTGACAGCAGTTTGAAAGTTTGACAAAAGTTTATGGACATTTTTCCATTCATTCCTATGGGAGAAAAGATGAAACTTCAAATGCTTACTGTGCGAAAACTATGCAACTTTTCCAAAAGCTGTATACAAGCCCGCATCCCACAGGGAAGCTCTACGAATGAAACTTTGAACGGAGTCGATATCTCGAAAACTGTGGGCGGAGTTAATCGGACAAGAATGAACGATCCTCAGAATGAAGGGCAGCAAACGTAACACTAGAGGTCTGCATTTCCAGGAGGAAATGCGAGATGTTGCGCCGCCTAAACCCCTGCCCCCCGATCCGCGTCTTTCTCGCTTAAAGCGAGATCCTCGATACGGTAAACCCGCGTGGGTCACTAGGCGACGCTTATGGTGAAGGAGTTTACTGCTAAGCTGTTGGTAGTGGGATGTTAAGAGAGCACTCTCCCACAGCAGTTTACATTGGACTCTATGGAGCTCTGTAGGCCGTGAATGGAAAACGGGGTCAAAGGTCATGAAGCGGGTGGGCTATCGGCCTATAATTTCACGTGGTGGGACCGTGGACTCTCGGGTCTGACGGTTTCAGTTCTGGTGTCTCTAGCTCGAAAACTGAGCGTGTGACAGCAGTTTGAAAGTTTCACAAAAGTTTATGGACATTTTTCCATTCATTCCTATGGGAGAAAACACGAAACTTCAAATGCTTACTGTGCGAAAACTATGTAACTTTTCCAAAAGCTGTATACAAGCCCGCATCCCACAGGGAAGCTGTACGAAACAAACTTTGAACGGAGTCGATATCTCGAAAACTGTGGGCGGAGTTAACCGGACAAGAATGAACGATCCTCAGAATGAAGGGCAGCAAACGTAACACTAGAGGTCTGCATTTCCAGGAGGAAACGCGAGATGTTGCGCCGCCAAAACCCCCGTCCCCCGATCCGCGTCTTTCCCGCTTAAAGCGAAGTCGTAGGTAGGGAAAACCCGCGTGGGTCACTAGGCGACGCTTATGGTGAAGGAGTTTACTGCTAAGCTGTTGGTAGTGGGATGTTAAGAGAGCACTCTCCCACAGCAGTTTACATTGGACTCTATGGAGCTCAGTAGGGCGTGAATAGAAAACGATAAATTTTGAATTCCACCTTTAAAAACAATTCCACCTTAAGAAACCCAGAATTGTATTGAAATGTCCACATCACAGGCCAAAAGAGTCTTAAAAGCAAAAAAGATGGCCAATACATTTTAAATACCACCTTAATAAAAATTCCACCTTAAGAAACCCACAGTTGTATTGACACGTCCACCTTTAAAAATGACCACTTGAAATAAAGCTTAAAATGTCGAAAAGACAGGCAGTATATTGTGAATGAGGTATTCTTAAAAAATTCCACCTTAAGAAACCCTGGATAATTAAGACGTCCCCCTTAAAAATGACCTTTAAAGTGTTACAGACTGCCTGTGTATTTCTGTGGCCCTCACAGCTCTCCCCGTCAGTCTCTGACTCTGCCCCTCCCCCTCCCCCCTCTGTCTCTCTCTCACACGCACGCTCACAGAATACAACTGACAGACTCATGATTCAATGAATTTCGACCGGGGAGCACCCTCCAAAAAATCACCCGTAGCTCGAAAACTTTTCCCAACCAAAATTGAACGAAGCATACCGTAGCGACAAGGAGAGTCTGGCGCTCGAGATGGTGTAAAAATTTTTTCAGTTTGAGCGAGAATTGATGGTGTAAAAATGAGTTAAAAAAGGGCAAATTTGAGAAAATTTGGCTTTCTGAAAATACATTGAACTCTATGGGAGCCGAAACGTCCTACTGCCAAACAAATCTTCATAACTCCAGAACCGTATCTTCAAATGATTTCAAATCTACATATTTTAGAAAGGAGAAGTTTCTCTACCATTTGAAAGTAAAATGAAGTCTGTAGGTGAAAGTATAAGGAAGTTATGGCAAAATGTTCGGCTAAAAGTTGAATATCGAAAAAGGACAGGCATATTCATTTCAATGTATTCCTATGGGAGCGTACCCACCCTCCGAACAAATGCTTATAGCTCAGAAATGATATCCCAAATGGCTAAACTGCATATACCGTTGCGACAAGGAGAGTCTAAGGAAGAAGCTGGTATAAAAAATTAGCAGTTTGAGCAAGAATTGACCGTGTTATGACGAGTTAAAAACAGGAGAAAAATTTAGAAACCGCACTCTGAGCCGCTCCAAAAATACATTGAACTCTATGGGAGCCAAAACCCTCCCTAGTGCCGAACAAAAATTCATAACTCAAAAACCGTATTATCGATTACGTTCAAATTTACAGATGCTAGAAAGGACAAGTTTCTCTATCATTTAAAATTTAAATGAAGTTTTTAGGTGAAAGTATGAGAACGTTATGGTGAATTGTTCGGCTGAAAAGTGAAAAAACGGTTTTGGCCAGTGAACCCAGAGTGTCTATGATGTCACCCACTCTAAATGTCTTCCATACAAGTGAATGGAGGGATATTCAAGGAGGAATAGAAAGAGAGGGATGAGTGCGAGAGGTCCGAAAACGGAAGTGACGGGTCACGGTGCGCCCGGGTCCGACCGTCTGAAATCTCGTGTCCGTAGCTTGAAAATTGACCGAGTTAGAGCAGTTCGAAAATTAATTCCATAGAAATGACTGGGGAAAAACGGAGCGATAAACGAGTGTAGCGGACGAACGAGTGCGGGTATCGGAAAGCTGTATACAAGCCCACATCGTCGCTATAGGACGCACGATTTCCAGGTGGAACGGAGTCGATAGCTCGAAAGCTGCGGGACTAGTTAGGCGGACAAGGAAACGCGGAATAATAAGAATAATAATAATAATAATAATATGACTTACGGATAACAATATATCGCGCCGCTGCTTACAGCAGCAGGCGCAACATAACTAGAGGTCTGCATTTCCAGGAGGAAACGCGAGATGTTGCGCCGCCTAAACCCCTGCCCCCCGATCCGCGTCTTTCCCGCTTAAAGCGAGGTCCTCGATACGGTAAACCCGCGTGGGTCACTAGGCGACGCTTATGGTGAAGGAGTTTACTGCTAAGCTGTTGGTAGTGGGATGTTAAGAGAGCAGTCTCCCACAGCAGTTTACATTGGACTCTGGAGCTGTGTAGGCCGTGAATGGAAAACGGGGTCAAAGGTCATGAAGCGGGTGGGCTATCGGCCTATAGTTTCACGTGGTGGGACCGTGGACCCTCGGGTCTGCCCGTTTGAGTTCTGGTGTCTCTAGCTCGAAAACTGACCGTGTGACAGCACTTTGAAAGTTTGACAAAAGTTTATGGACATTTTTCCATTCATTCCTATGGGAGAAAACACGAAACTTCAAATGCTTACTGTGCAAAAACTATGTAACTTTTCCAAAAGCTGTATACAAGCCCACATCCCACAGGGAAGCTTTACGAATGAAACTTTGAACGGAGTCGATATCTCAAAAACTGTGGGCGGAGTTAACCGGACAAGAATGAACGATCCTCAGAATTAAGGGCAGCAAACGTAACACTAGAGGTCTGCATTTCCAGGAGGAAACGCGAGATGTTGCGCCGCCGAAACCCCCGTCCCCCGATCCGCGTCTTAAAATGTTGAAAAGACAGGCAGTATATTGTGAATGAGGTATTCTTAAAAAATTCCACCTTAAGAAACCCTGGATAATTAAGATGTCCCCCTTAAAAATGACCTTTAAAGTGTTACAGACTGCCTGTGTATTTCTGTGGCCCTCACAGCTCTCCCCGTCAGTCTCTGCCTCTGCCCCTCCCCCTCCCCCCTCTCTGTCTCTCACACGCACGCTCACAGAACACAACTGACAGACTCATGATTCAATGAATTTCGACCGGTGGGGCACCCTCCAAAAAACCTCAAATATCTCCAAAACTCGATACGGTAAACCCGCGTGGGTCACTAGGCGACGCTTATGGTGAAGGAGTTTACTGCTAAGCTGTCGGTAGTGGGATGTTAAGAGAGCACTCTCCCACAGCAGTTTACATTGGACTCTATGGAGCTCTGTAGGCCGTGAAAGGAAAACGGGGTCAAAGGTCATGAAGCGGGTGGGTTATCGGCCCATAATTTTACGTGGTGGGACCGTGGACCCTCGGGTCTATCCGTTTGAGTTCTGGTGTCTCTAGCTCGAAAACTGACCGTGTGACAGCAGTTTGAATGTTTGACAAAAGTTTATGGACATTTTTCCATTCATTCCTATGTGAGAAAAGATGAAACTTCAAATGCTTCCTGTGCGAAAACTATGTAACTTTTCTAAAAGCTGTATACAAGCCCGCATCCCACAGGGAAGCTCTACGAAACAAACTTTGAACGGAGTCGATATCTCGAAAACTGTGGGCGGAGTTAACCGGACAAGAATGAACGATCCTCAGAATGAAGGGCAGCAAACGTAACACTAGAGGTCTGCATTTCCAGGAGGAAACGCGAGATGTTGCGCCGCCTAAACCCCCGCCCCCCGATCCGCGTCTTTCCCGCTTAAAGAGAGGCCGTCGGTACGGTAAACCCTCGTGGGTCACTAGGCGACGCTTATGGTGAAGGAGTTTACTGCTAAGCTGTTGGTAGTGGGATGTTAAGAGAGCAGTCTCCCACAGCAGTTTACATTGGACTCTATGGAGCTCTGTAGGTCGTGAATGGAAAACGGGGTCAAAGGTCATGAAGCGGGTGGGCTATCGGCCTATAATTTCAGGTGGTGGGACCGTGGACCCTCGGGTCTGACCGTTTGAATTCTGGTGTCTGTAGCTCGAAAAATGACCGTGTGACAGCAATTTGAAAGTTTGACAAAAGTTTATGGACATTTTTCCATTCATTCCTATGAGAGAAAAGATGAAACTTCAAATGCTTACTGTGCGAAAACTATGCAACTTTTCCAAAAGCTGTATACAAGCCCGCATCCCACAGGGAAGCTCTACGAATGAAACTTTGAACGGAGTCGATATCTCGAAAACTGTGGGCGGAGTTAACCGGACAAGAACAAACGATCCTCAGAATGAAGGGCAGCAAACGTAACACTAGAGGTCTGCATTTCCAGGAGGAAACGCGAGATGTTGCGCCGCCTAAACCCCTGCCCCCCGATCCGCGTCTTTCCCGCTTAAAACGAGGTCCTCGATACGGTAAACCCACGTGGGTCACTAGGCGACGCTTATGGTGAAGGAGTTTACTGCTAAGCTGTTGGTAGTGGGATGTTAAGAGAGCACTCTCCCACAGCAGTTTACATTGGACTCTATGGAGCTCTGTAGGCCGTGAAAGGAAAACGGGGTCAAAGGTCATGAAGCGGGTGGGCTATCGGCCCATAATTTCACGTGGTGGGACCGTGGACCCTCGGGTCTGCCCGTTTGAGTTCTGGTGTCTCTAGCTCGAAAACTGAGCGTGTGACAGCAGTTTTAAAGTTTGGCAAAAGTTTATGGACATTTTTCCATTCTTTCCTATGGGAGTAAAGATGAAATTCAAATGCTTCCTGTGCGAAAACTATGCAACTTTTCCAAAAGCTGTATACAAGCCCGCATCCCACAGGGCAGCTCTACGAAACAAACTTTGAACGGAGTCGATATCTCGAAAACTGTGGGCGGAGTTAACCGGACAAGAAGGAACGATCCTCAGAATGAAGGGCAGCAAACGTAACACTAGAGGTCTGCATTTCCAGGAGGAAACGCGAGATGTTGCGCCGCCTAAACTCCCGTCCCCCGATCCGCGTCTTTCCCGCTTAAAGCGAGGTCCTCGGTACGGTAAACCCGCGTGGGTCACTAGGCGACGCTTATGGTGAAGGAGTTTACTGCTAAGCTGTCGGTAGTGGGATGTTAAGAGAGCACTCTCCCACAGCAGTTTACATTGGACTCTATGGAGCTCTGTAGGCCGTGAAAGGAAAACGGGGTCAAAGGTCATGAAGCGGGTGGGCTATCGGCCCATAGTTTCACGTGGTGGGACCGTGGACCCTCGGGTCTGCCCGTTTGAGTTCTGGTGTCTCTAGCTCGAAAACTGACCGTGTGACAGCAGTTTGAAAGTTTGACAAAAGTTTATGGACATTTTTCCATTCATTCCTAAGGGAGAAAAGATGAAACTTCAAATGCTTACTGTGCGAAAACTATGCAAATTTTCCAAAAGCTGTATACAAGCCCGCATCCCACAGGGAAGCTCTACGAATGAAACTTTGAACGGAGTCGATATCTCGAAAACTGTGGGCGGAGTTAACCGGACAAGAATGAACGATCCTCAGAATGAAGGGCAGCAAACGTAACACTAGAGGTCTGCATTTCCAGGAGGAAACGCGAGATGTTGCGCCGCCTAAACCCCCGCCCCCCGATCCGCGTCTTTCCCGCTTAAAGCGAGGTCCTCGATACGGTAAACCCGCGTGGGTCACTAGGCGACGCTTATGGTGAAGGAGTTTACTGCTAAGCTGTTGGTAGGTGGATGTTAAGAGAGCACTCTCCCACAGCAGTTTACATTGGACTCTATGGAGCTCTGTAGGCCGTGAATGGAAAACGATACATTTTGAATTCCACCTTTAAAAACAATTCCACCTTAAGAAACCCTGAATTGTATTGAAATGTCCACATCACAGGCCAAAAGAGTCTTAAAAGCAAAAAAAGATGGCCAATACATTTTAAATACCACCTTAATAAAAATTCCACCTTAAGAAACCCACAGTTGTATTGACACGTCCACCTTTAAAAATGACCACTTTAAATAAAGCTTAAAATGTCGAAAAGACAGGCAGTATATTGTGAATGAGGTATTCTTAAAAAATTCCACCTTAAGAAACCCTGGATAATTAAGATGTCCCCCTTAAAAATGACCTTTAAATCAAATCAAATCAAATCAAATTTATTTATATAGCGCTTTTCACAACTGATGTTGTCACAAAGCAGCTTCACAGAATTCCAGTAAGACAAGATTTGACATGAAATGTAAAGACAAATGTAAAACCCTCAAGTGAGCAAGCCAGGGGCGACAGTGGCAAGGAAAAACTCCCCCAGCTGAGGAAGAAACCTTGGGAGGAACCAAGGCTCACAAGGGGTGACCCATCCTCCTCTGGTCAATCTACTGGTGATGATAGTTAGTAGTCCATGAGAACTTCAGTGTAGGGACAGCTTCAAGGCACTTGGTGGTTGCTGGAGCGTGGGCAGCTGGTCTGAAGCGTGGAGGAGGATCTCGACAGTCATCCATCAGTGTCCAGACAGACAGGTGGGCAGTCGTTTACTCGGAAAGATGTAAAGGGATGGAATTAGTTTTGAACTGTTTTGTGTTTGTAAAGTAGAAAATATGAAAATTTCCAGAGTGTGGCTAATGACTCCGGCAGATCTGACTATGACAGCATTAACTAAAAGGAGAGAACCAGGAGGACACACAGACACGGGAGCATCCTGAAACACTGGCATCCCTCCGCTCCACCGTCAACAAACCTGAGTGATCGCGAGAAACGGCGGGACGACAGCACCAGCATCTCAGTTTACTATAATTCCCTGTGTCCATGGACCCCCCGGATCTGCCGCCTTTATCTATGGGGGAGCATTAGCTACCAAATGATAAACTAAACAAATGAGTTTTTAGCCTACATTTGAAGATTGCGACTGTGTCTGAGTCCCGAACATTTTCTGGAAGATCATTCCAGAGTTGGGGGGCTTTATAAGAAAAGGCTCTTCCCCCAGCTGAGGCCTTCTGAATTCTGGGAACATTTAAAAATCCAGTATTCTGTGATCTGAGTGAACGTGGGGGCTCATAATAGGAAATTGTATCTTGAAGATATTCAGGAGCAAGCCCATGTAGAGCTTTATATGTTAATAACAAAATTTTGTAGTCAATGCGGAATTTAACAGGCAGCCAATGAAGTGATGATAAAACTGGGCTGATATGTTCAAATTTTCTAGTTTTAGTGAGGACCCTAGCTGCAGCATTTTGAACTAGTTGAAGTTTTCTTAAATTGCTGCTGGTGCATCCTGACAGTAGTGCGTTACAGTAGTCAAGCCTTGAAGTAATAAAGGCATGTACTAATGTTTCTGCGTCCTGGAGGGATAAGGCATTTCTAATCTTAGCAATATTGCGAAGATGTAAAAAAGCTGTCCTAGTGATACTACCTATGTGTTGATCAAATGATAAATCCGGGTCAATTATGACACCAAGATTTTTTGCTGCTGAACCAGGTTTAACTGGAAAGTTAGCTAGATTTAAAATTAAGTCTGATAATTTATTTCTTGTCACTTTTGGACCCAAAAGCAGGACCTCTGTTTTGTTGCTGTTTAGAAGGAGGAAATTACGCAACATCCAGCCTTTCACGTCTTTTACACAGTCCTCTATTTTCTTTAATCTGTGTTTGTCATCGGGCTTGGCTGAAATATACAATTGTGTGTCGTCTGCGTAACAGTGAAAGTTAATGTCATGGTTTCTTATAACTGTGCCTAGCGGTAACATGTATAATGTAAATAATAATGGTCCTAAAATAGAGCCTTGTGGAATTCCAAATCTTACTTTAGAATAATTTGAATTTAGATTGTTTACTTTTACGAATTGATAACGTTCCGTTAAGTAAGATTTAAACCATAATAGGGCTGTCCCTGTGATTCCAACCATGTTTTCTAACCTTTCTATGAGAATATTGTGGTCTATTGTATCGAAGGCTGCGCTTAGGTCAAGAAGCACCAACAGGGATACGTGGCCTTGATCAGAGGCAAGAAGAAGATCATTTGTTATCTTGACTAGAGCTGTCTCTGTACTATGATGTTGCCTGAATCCAGATTGGAATTTTTCATATATATGATTCTTATGTAGATATGAACTAAGTTGTTGGGCCACAGCTTTTTCTAAGATCTTAGACAGAAATGGCAAATTAGAAATAGGCCTGTAATTAGACAGTGTACTAGCATCAAGATTTGGTTTCTTGATCATAGGTTTAATAACTGCTAGTTTAAAAGCTTTGGGTACATGGCCCAGACTAAGCGATGAGTTTACTATAGTTAAAAGAGGATCAATAATAGCTGGTAGTACTTCTTTGAGCAACTTTGTGGGAATTGCATCAAGTGTGCAAGTTGTACAGTTTGCGGAGGTGATAATCTTCTCTTTAAAGTGTTACAGACTGCCTGTGTATTTCTGTGGCCCTCACAGCTCTCCCCCTCAGTGTCTGCCTCTGCCCCTCCCCCTCCCCCCTCTGTCTCTCACACGCATGCTCACAGAATACAACTGACAGACTCATGATTCAATGAATTTCGACCGGTGGCGCACCTTCCAAAAAACCTCAAATATCTCAAAAACTTTTCCAGGTCCAAAAATGAACGAAGCATACCGTAGCGACAAGGAGAGTCTGGTGCACGAGATGGTGTAAAAATTTTTGCACTTTGAGCGAGATTTGATGGTGTAATTACGAGTTAAAAACAGGCAAAGTTTTGAAAATCTGCGTGCCGAGCCGCTCTTAAAATACATTGAGCTCTATGGGAGGAAAACCCTCCCAAGTGTCAAACAAAAATTCATAACTCAAGAACGGTATTCTCAAACGGTCTGAAACTTACAAGTGTGAGAAAGGGGAAATTTCTCTACCATTTAAAGTTTAAATGAAGTCTGTAGGTGAAAGTATAAGGAAGTTATGGTGAAATGTTCGGCAGAAAATTGAAAAAGAAAAAAAATCATTTCAATGGGTTCCTATGGGAGCGTACCCACCCTCCGAACAAATGCTTATAGCTCGGAAAGTTTTCCTCACATCACTTAACCGTATATACCGTTGCGACAAGGAGAGTCTGGGGATCGATATGGTATAAAAAATTTGCAGATTAAGTGAGAATTGAGCATGTTATGACGAGTTAAAAACAGGAGAAAATTTTAGAAACCGCACTCTGAGCTGCTCCAAAAATACATTGAACCCTATGGGAGCCGAAACCCTCCCTAGTGCCGAACAAAAATTCATAACTCAAAAACCGTATTTTCAATAATGTTCAAATTTAGAGGTCTTAGAAAGGACAAGTTTCTCTACCATTTAAAATTTAAATGAAGTTTCTAGGTGAAAGTATGAGGAAGTTATGGCGATTTGTTCGGCTGAAAAGTGAAAAAACGGCTTTTTGCCACTGAAACTACAGTGTATGATGTCACCCACTCTAAGAGCCTCCCATTGAAATGAATGGAGGGATTTTGAAGGAGTGATAGAAAGGGAAGGATGAGTGCAAAAATTCCGAAAACGGAAGTGATGGGAGCCGGTACGCCCGGGTCCGACCGTCTGAAATCCCGTGTCCGTAGCTTGAAAAATGACCGAGTTAGAGCACTTTGAAAATTAATTCCATAGAAATGACTGGGGAAAAACAGAGCGAAAAACGAGTGTAGCGGACGAACGAGTGCGGGTATCGGAAAGCTGTATACAAGCCCACATCGTCGCTATAGGACGCACGAATTCCAGGTGGAACGGAGTCGATAGCTCGAAAGCTGCGGGACTAGTTAGGCGGACAAGGAAACGCGGAATAATAAAAATAATAATAAAAATAATAATAATAATAATATGACTTAAGAAGAACAATATATTGCGCGCTGCTGCTTAAAGCAGCAGGCGCAACATAACTAGAGGTCTGCATTTCCAGGAGGAAACCCGAGATGTTGCGCCGCCTAAACCCCCTTCCCCCGATCCGCGTCTTTCCCGCTTAAAGCGAGGTCCTCGATACGGTAAACCCGCGTGGGTCACTAGGCGACGCTTATGGTGAAGGAGTTTACTGCTAAGCTGTCGGTAGTGGGATGTTAAGAGAGCACTCTCCCACAGCAGTTTACATTGGACTCTATGGAGCTCTGTAGGCCGTGAAAGGAAAACGGGGTCAAAGGTCATGAAGCGGGTGGGTTATCGGCCCATAATTTTACGTGGTGGGACCGTGGACCCTCGGGTCTGCCCGTTTGAGTTCTGGTGTCTCTAGCTCGAAAACTGACCGTGTGACAGCAGTTTGAATGTTTGACAAAAGTTTATGGACATTTTTCCATTCCTTCCTATGTGAGAAAAGATGAAACTTCAAATGCTTCCTGTGCGAAAACTATGTAACTTTTCTAAAAGCTGTATACAAGCCCGCATCCCACAGGGAAGCTCTACGAAACAAACTTTGAACGGAGTCGATATCTCGAAAACTGTGGGCGGAGTTAACCGGACAAGAATGAACGATCCTCAGAATGAAGGGCAGCAAACGTAACACTAGAGGTCTGCATTTCCAGGAGGAAACGCGAGATGTTGCGCCGCCGAAACCCCCGTCCCCCGATCCGCGTCTTAAAATGTTGAAAAGACAGCCAGTATATTGTGAATGAGGCATTCTTTAAAAATTCCACCTTAAGAAACCCTGGATAATTAAGACGTCCCCCTTAAAAATGACCTTTAAAGTGTTACAGACTGCCTGTGTATTTCTGTGGCCCTCACAGCTCTCCCCGTCAGTGTGTGCCTCTGCCCCTCCCCCTCCCCCCTCTGTCTCTCTCACACGCACGCTCACAGAACACAACTGACAGACTCAGGATTCAATGAATTTCGACCGGGGGGACCCTTCAAAAAATGACCCGTAGCTCGAAAACTTTTCCCAACCAAAATTGAACGAAGCATACCGTAGCGACAAGGAGAGTCTGCCGCTCGAGATGGTGTAAAAATGTTTTCAGTTTGAGCGAGAATTGATGGTGTAAAGATGAGTTAAAAAAGGGCAAATTTGAGAAAATTTGGCTTTCTGAAAATACATTGAACTCTATGGGAGCCGAAACGTCCTACTGCCAAACAAATCTTCATAACTCCAGAACCGTATCTTCAAATGATTTCAAATCTACATATTTTAGAAATGGGAAGTTTCTCTACCATTTGAAAGTAAAATGAAGTCTGTAGGTGAAAGTATAAGGAAGTTATGGCAAAATGTTCGGCTAAAAGTTGAATATCGAAAAAGGACAGGCATATTCATTTCAATGTATTCCTATGGGAGCGTACCCACCCTCCGAACAAATGCTTATAGCTCAGAAATGAAATCCCAAATGGCTAAACTGCATATACCGTTGCGACAAGGAGAGTGTAAGGAAGAAGCTGGTATAAAAAATTAGCAGTTTGAGCGAGAATTGACCGTGTTATGACGAGTTAAAAACAGGAGAAAAATTTAGAAACCGCAGTCTGAGCCGCTCCAAAAATACATTGAACTCTATGGGAGCCAAAACCCTCCCTAGTGCCGAACAAAAATTCATAACTCAAAAACCGTATTTTCGATTATGTTCAAATTTACAGATGCTAGAAAGGACAAGTTTATCTACCATTTAAAATTTAAATGAAGTTTCTAGGTGAAAGTATGAGGACGTTATGGCGATTTGTTCGGCTGAAAAGTGAAAAAACGGTTTTGGCCAGTGAACCCAGAGTGTCTATGATGTCACCCACTCTAAATGTCTTCCATACAAGTGAATGGAGGGATATTCAAGGAGGAATAGAAAGAGAAGGATGAGTGCGAGAGGTCCGAAAACGGAAGTGACGGGTCACGGTGCGCCCGGGTCCGACCGTCTGAAATCTCGTGTCCGTAGCTTGAAAATTGACCGAGTTAGAGCAGTTCGAAAATTAATTCCATAGAAATGACTGGGGAAAAACGGAGCGATAAACGAGTGTAGCGGACGAACGAGTGCGGGTATCGGAAAGCTGTATACAAGCCCACATCGTCACTATAGGACGCACGATTTCCAGGTGGAACGGAGTCGATAGCTCGAAAGCTGCGGGACTAGTTAGGCGGACAAGGAAACGCGGAATAATAAGAATAATAATAATAATAATAATATGACTTAAGAAGAACAGTATATTGCGCGCTGCTGAAGCAGCTTGCGCAACATAACTAGAGGTCTGCATTTCCAGGAGGAAACGCGAGATGTTGCGCCGCCTAAACCCCTGCCCCCCGATCCGCGTCTTTCCCGCTTAAAGCGAGGTCCTCGATACGGTAAACCCGTGTGGGTCACTAGGCGACGCTTATGGTGAAGGAGTTTACTGCTAAGCTGTTGGTAGTGGGATGTTAATAGAGCACTGTCCCACAGCAGTTTACATTGGACTCTATGGAGCTCTGTAGGCCGTGAATGGAAAAGGGGTCAAAGGTCATGAAGCGGGTGGGCTATCGGCCCATAGTTTTACGTGGTGGGACCGTGGACCCTCGGGTCTGCCCGTTTGAGTTCTGGTGTCTCTAGCTCGAAAACTGACCGTGTGACAGCACTTTGAAAGTTTGACAAAAGTTTATGGACATTTTTCCATTCATTCCTATGGGAGAAAAGTTGAAACTTCAAATGCTTACTGTGCGAAAACTATGTAACTTTTCCAAAAGCTGTATACAAGCCCGCATCCCACAGGGAAGCTCTACGAAACAAACTTTGAACGGGTCGATATCTCGAAAACTGTGGGCGGAGTTAACCGGACAAGGAATGAAGATCCTCAGAATGAAGGGCAGCAAACGTAACACTAGAGGTCTGCATTTCCAGGAGGAAACGCGAGATGTTGCGCCGCCTAAACTCCCGTCCCCCGATCCGCGTCTTTCCCGCTTAAAGCGAGGTCCTCGGTACGGTAAACCTGCGTGGGTCACTAGGCGACGCTTATGGTGAAGGAGTTTACTGCTAAGCTGTCGGTAGTGGGATGTTAAGAGAGCACTCTCCCACAGCAGTTTACATTGGACTCTATGGAGCTCTGTAGGCCGTGAAAGGAAAACGGGGTCAAAGGTCATGAAGCGGGTGGGCTATCGGCCCATAGTTTCACGTGGTGGGACCGTGGACCCTCGGGTCTGCCCGTTTGAGTTCTGGTGTCTCTAGCTCGAAAACTGACCGTGTGACAGCAGTTTGAAAGTTTGACAAAAGTTTATGGACATTTTTCCATTCATTCCTAAGGGAGAAAAGATGAAACTTCAAATGCTTACTGTGCGAAAACTATGCAAATTTTCCAAAAGCTGTATACAAGCCCGCATCCCACAGGGAAGCTCTACGAATGAAACTTTGAACGGAGTCGATATCTCGAAAACTGTGGGCGGAGTTAACCGGACAAGAATGAACGATCCTCAGAATGAAGGGCAGCAAACGTAACACTAGAGGTCTGCATTTCCAGGAGGAAACGCGAGATGTTGCGCCGCCTAAACCCCCGCCCCCCGATCCGCGTCTTTCCCGCTTAAAGCGAGGTCCTCGATACGGTAAACCCGCGTGGGTCACTAGGCGACGCTTATGGTGAAGGAGTTTACTGCTAAGCTGTTGGTAGGTGGATGTTAAGAGAGCACTCTCCCACAGCAGTTTACATTGGACTCTATGGAGCTCTGTAGGCCGTGAATGGAAAACGGGGTCAAAGGTCATGAAGCGGGTGGGCTATCGGCCCATAATTTCACGTGGCGGGACCGTGGACTCTCGGGTCCGCCCGTTTGAATTCTGGTTTGTCTAGCTCGAAAACTGACCGTGTGACAGCAGTTTGAAAGTTTGACAAAAGTTTATGGACATTTTTCCATTCATTCCTATGGGAGAAAAGATGAAACTTCAAATGCTTACTGTGCGAAAACTATGCAACTTTTCCAAAAGCTGTATACAAGCCCGCATCCCACAGGGAAGCTCTACGAATGAAACTTTGAACGGAGTCGATATCTCGAAAACTGTGGGCGGAGTTAATCGGACAAGAATGAACGATCCTCAGAATGAAGGGCAGCAAACGTAACACTAGAGGTCTGCATTTCCAGGAGGAAATGCGAGATGTTGCGCCGCCTAAACCCCTGCCCCCCGATCCGCGTCTTTCTCGCTTAAAGCGAGATCCTCGATACGGTAAACCCGCGTGGGTCACTAGGCGACGCTTATGGTGAAGGAGTTTACTGCTAAGCTGTTGGTAGTGGGATGTTAAGAGAGCACTCTCCCACAGCAGTTTACATTGGACTCTATGGAGCTCTGTAGGCCGTGAATGGAAAACGGGGTCAAAGGTCATGAAGCGGGTGGGCTATCGGCCTATAATTTCACGTGGTGGGACCGTGGACTCTCGGGTCTGACGGTTTCAGTTCTGGTGTCTCTAGCTCGAAAACTGAGCGTGTGACAGCAGTTTGAAAGTTTCACAAAAGTTTATGGACATTTTTCCATTCATTCCTATGGGAGAAAACACGAAACTTCAAATGCTTACTGTGCGAAAACTATGTAACTTTTCCAAAAGCTGTATACAAGCCCGCATCCCACAGGGAAGCTGTACGAAACAAACTTTGAACGGAGTCGATATCTCGAAAACTGTGGGCGGAGTTAACCGGACAAGAATGAACGATCCTCAGAATGAAGGGCAGCAAACGTAACACTAGAGGTCTGCATTTCCAGGAGGAAACGCGAGATGTTGCGCCGCCAAAACCCCCGTCCCCCGATCCGCGTCTTTCCCGCTTAAAGCGAAGTCGTAGGTAGGGAAAACCCGCGTGGGTCACTAGGCGACGCTTATGGTGAAGGAGTTTACTGCTAAGCTGTTGGTAGTGGGATGTTAAGAGAGCACTCTCCCACAGCAGTTTACATTGGACTCTATGGAGCTCAGTAGGGCGTGAATAGAAAACGATAAATTTTGAATTCCACCTTTAAAAACAATTCCACCTTAAGAAACCCAGAATTGTATTGAAATGTCCACATCACAGGCCAAAAGAGTCTTAAAAGCAAAAAAGATGGCCAATACATTTTAAATACCACCTTAATAAAAATTCCACCTTAAGAAACCCACAGTTGTATTGACACGTCCACCTTTAAAAATGACCACTTGAAATAAAGCTTAAAATGTCGAAAAGACAGGCAGTATATTGTGAATGAGGTATTCTTAAAAAATTCCACCTTAAGAAACCCTGGATAATTAAGACGTCCCCCTTAAAAATGACCTTTAAAGTGTTACAGACTGCCTGTGTATTTCTGTGGCCCTCACAGCTCTCCCCGTCAGTCTCTGCTTCTGCCCCTCCCCCTCCCCCCTCTGTCTCTCTCACACGCACGCTCACAGAATACAACTGACAGACTCATGATTCAATGAATTTCGACCGGGGAGCACCCTCCAAAAAATCACCCGTAGCTCGAAAACTTTTCCCAACCAAAATTGAACGAAGCATACCGTAGCGACAAGGAGAGTCTGGCGCTCGAGATGGTGTAAAAATTTTTTCAGTTTGAGCGAGAATTGATGGTGTAAAAATGAGTTAAAAAAGGGCAAATTTGAGAAAATTTGGCTTTCTGAAAATACATTGAACTCTATGGGAGCCGAAACGTCCTACTGCCAAACAAATCTTCATAACTCCAGAACCGTATCTTCAAATGATTTCAAATCTACATATTTTAGAAAGGAGAAGTTTCTCTACCATTTGAAAGTAAAATGAAGTCTGTAGGTGAAAGTATAAGGAAGTTATGGCAAAATGTTCGGCTAAAAGTTGAATATCGAAAAAGGACAGGCATATTCATTTCAATGTATTCCTATGGGAGCGTACCCACCCTCCGAACAAATGCTTATAGCTCAGAAATGATATCCCAAATGGCTAAACTGCATATACCGTTGCGACAAGGAGAGTCTAAGGAAGAAGCTGGTATAAAAAATTAGCAGTTTGAGCAAGAATTGACCGTGTTATGACGAGTTAAAAACAGGAGAAAAATTTAGAAACCGCACTCTGAGCCGCTCCAAAAATACATTGAACTCTATGGGAGCCAAAACCCTCCCTAGTGCCGAACAAAAATTCATAACTCAAAAACCGTATTATCGATTACGTTCAAATTTACAGATGCTAGAAAGGACAAGTTTCTCTATCATTTAAAATTTAAATGAAGTTTTTAGGTGAAAGTATGAGAACGTTATGGTGAATTGTTCGGCTGAAAAGTGAAAAAACGGTTTTGGCCAGTGAACCCAGAGTGTCTATGATGTCACCCACTCTAAATGTCTTCCATACAAGTGAATGGAGGGATATTCAAGGAGGAATAGAAAGAGAGGGATGAGTGCGAGAGGTCCGAAAACGGAAGTGACGGGTCACGGTGCGCCCGGGTCCGACCGTCTGAAATCTCGTGTCCGTAGCTTGAAAATTGACCGAGTTAGAGCAGTTCGAAAATTAATTCCATAGAAATGACTGGGGAAAAACGGAGCGATAAACGAGTGTAGCGGACGAACGAGTGCGGGTATCGGAAAGCTGTATACAAGCCCACATCGTCGCTATAGGACGCACGATTTCCAGGTGGAACGGAGTCGATAGCTCGAAAGCTGCGGGACTAGTTAGGCGGACAAGGAAACGCGGAATAATAAGAATAATAATAATAATAATAATATGACTTACGGATAACAATATATCGCGCCGCTGCTTACAGCAGCAGGCGCAACATAACTAGAGGTCTGCATTTCCAGGAGGAAACGCGAGATGTTGCGCCGCCTAAACCCCTGCCCCCTGATCCGCGTCTTTCCCGCTTAAAGCGAGGTCCTCGATACGGTAAACCCGCGTGGGTCACTAGGCGACGCTTATGGTGAAGGAGTTTACTGCTAAGCTGTTGGTAGTGGGATGTTAAGAGAGCAGTCTCCCACAGCAGTTTACATTGGACTCTGGAGCTGTGTAGGCCGTGAATGGAAAACGGGGTCAAAGGTCATGAAGCGGGTGGGGTATCGGCTCATAATTTTACGTGGTGGGACCGTGGACCCTCGGGTCTGCCCGTTTGAGTTCTGGTGTCTCTAGCTCGAAAATTGACCGTGTGACAGCAGTTTGAAAGTTTGACAAAAGTTTATGGACACTTTTCCATTCATTCCTATGGGAGAAAATTTGAAATTTCAAATGCTTACTGTGCAAAAACTATGTAACTTTTCCAAAAGCTGTATACAAGCCCGCATCCCACAGGGAAGCTCTACGAAACAAACTTTGAACGGAGTCGATATCTCGAAAACTGTGGGCGGAGTTAACCGGACAAGAATGAACGATCCTCAGAATGAAGGGCAGCAAACGTAACACTAGAGGTCTGCATTTCCAGGAGGAAACGCGAGATGTTGCGCCGCCTAAACCCCCGTCCCCCGATCCGCGTCTTTCCCGCTTAAAGCGAGGTCCTCGGTACGGAAACCCTCGTGGGTCACTAGGCGACGCCTATGGTGAAGGAGTTTACTGCTAAGCTGTCGGTAGTGGGATGTTAAGAGAGCACTCTTCCACAGCAGTTTACATTGGACTCTATGGAGCTGTGTAGGCCGTGAATGGAAAACGGGGTCAAAGGTCATGAAGCGGGTGGGCTATCGGCCTATAGTTTCACGTGGTGGGACCGTGGACCCTCGGGTCTGCCCGTTTGAGTTCTGGTGTCTCTAGCTCGAAAACTGACCGTGTGACAGCACTTTGAAAGTTTGACAAAAGTTTATGGACATTTTTCCATTCATTCCTATGGGAGAAAACACGAAACTTCAAATGCTTACTGTGCAAAAACTATGTAACTTTTCCAAAAGCTGTATACAAGCCCACATCCCACAGGGAAGCTGTACGAATGAAACTTTGAACGGAGTCGATATCTCAAAAACTGTGGGCGGAGTTAACCGGACAAGAATGAACGATCCTCAGAATTAAGGGCAGCAAACGTAACACTAGAGGTCTGCATTTCCAGGAGGAAACGCGAGATGTTGCGCCGCCGAAACCCCCGTCCCCCGATCCGCGTCTTAAAATGTTGAAAAGACAGGCAGTATATTGTGAATGAGGTATTCTTAAAAAATTCCACCTTAAGAAACCCTGGATAATTAAGATGTCCCCCTTAAAAATGACCTTTAAAGTGTTACAGACTGCCTGTGTATTTCTGTGGCCCTCACAGCTCTCCCCGTCAGTCTCTGCCTCTGCCCCTCCCCCTCCCCCCTCTCTGTCTCTCACACGCACGCTCACAGAACACAACTGACAGACTCATGATTCAATGAATTTCGACCGGTGGGGCACCCTCCAAAAAACCTCAAATATCTCCAAAACTCGATACGGTAAACCCGCGTGGGTCACTAGGCGACGCTTATGGTGAAGGAGTTTACTGCTAAGCTGTCGGTAGTGGGATGTTAAGAGAGCACTCTCCCACAGCAGTTTACATTGGACTCTATGGAGCTCTGTAGGCCGTGAAAGGAAAACGGGGTCAAAGGTCATGAAGCGGGTGGGTTATCGGCCCATAATTTTACGTGGTGGGACCGTGGACCCTCGGGTCTATCCGTTTGAGTTCTGGTGTCTCTAGCTCGAAAACTGACCGTGTGACAGCAGTTTGAATGTTTGACAAAAGTTTATGGACATTTTTCCATTCATTCCTATGTGAGAAAAGATGAAACTTCAAATGCTTCCTGTGCGAAAACTATGTAACTTTTCTAAAAGCTGTATACAAGCCCGCATCCCACAGGGAAGCTCTACGAAACAAACTTTGAACGGAGTCGATATCTCGAAAACTGTGGGCGGAGTTAACCGGACAAGAATGAACGATCCTCAGAATGAAGGGCAGCAAACGTAACACTAGAGGTCTGCATTTCCAGGAGGAAACGCGAGATGTTGCGCCGCCTAAACCCCCGCCCCCCGATCCGCGTCTTTCCCGCTTAAAGAGAGGCCGTCGGTACGGTAAACCCTCGTGGGTCACTAGGCGACGCTTATGGTGAAGGAGTTTACTGCTAAGCTGTTGGTAGTGGGATGTTAAGAGAGCAGTCTCCCACAGCAGTTTACATTGGACTCTATGGAGCTCTGTAGGTCGTGAATGGAAAACGGGGTCAAAGGTCATGAAGCGGGTGGGCTATCGGCCTATAATTTCAGGTGGTGGGACCGTGGACCCTCGGGTCTGACCGTTTGAATTCTGGTGTCTGTAGCTCGAAAAATGACCGTGTGACAGCAATTTGAAAGTTTGACAAAAGTTTATGGACATTTTTCCATTCATTCCTATGAGAGAAAAGATGAAACTTCAAATGCTTACTGTGCGAAAACTATGCAACTTTTCCAAAAGCTGTATACAAGCCCGCATCCCACAGGGAAGCTCTACGAATGAAACTTTGAACGGAGTCGATATCTCGAAAACTGTGGGCGGAGTTAACCGGACAAGAACAAACGATCCTCAGAATGAAGGGCAGCAAACGTAACACTAGAGGTCTGCATTTCCAGGAGGAAACGCGAGATGTTGCGCCGCCTAAACCCCTGCCCCCCGATCCGCGTCTTTCCCGCTTAAAACGAGGTCCTCGATACGGTAAACCCACGTGGGTCACTAGGCGACGCTTATGGTGAAGGAGTTTACTGCTAAGCTGTTGGTAGTGGGATGTTAAGAGAGCACTCTCCCACAGCAGTTTACATTGGACTCTATGGAGCTCTGTAGGCCGTGAAAGGAAAACGGGGTCAAAGGTCATGAAGCGGGTGGGCTATCGGCCCATAATTTCACGTGGTGGGACCGTGGACCCTCGGGTCTGCCCGTTTGAGTTCTGGTGTCTCTAGCTCGAAAACTGAGCGTGTGACAGCAGTTTTAAAGTTTGGCAAAAGTTTATGGACATTTTTCCATTCTTTCCTATGGGAGTAAAGATGAAATTCAAATGCTTCCTGTGCGAAAACTATGCAACTTTTCCAAAAGCTGTATACAAGCCCGCATCCCACAGGGCAGCTCTACGAAACAAACTTTGAACGGAGTCGATATCTCGAAAACTGTGGGCGGAGTTAACCGGACAAGAAGGAACGATCCTCAGAATGAAGGGCAGCAAACGTAACACTAGAGGTCTGCATTTCCAGGAGGAAACGCGAGATGTTGCGCCGCCTAAACCCCCGTCCCCCGATCCGCGTCTTTCCCGCTTAAAGCGAGGTCCTCGATACGGTAAACCCGCGTGGGTCACTAGGCGACGCTTATGGTGAAGGAGTTACCTGCTAAGCTGTTGGTAGTGGGATGTTAAGAGAGCACTCTCCCACAGCAGTTTACATTGGACTCTATGGAGCTCTGTAGGCCGTGAATGGAAAACGGGGTCAAAGGTCATGAAGCGGGTGGGCTATCGGCCCATAATTTCACGTGGCGGGACCGTGGACTCTCGGGTCTGCCCGTTTGAATTCTGGTGTGTCTAGCTCGAAAACTGACCGTGTGACAGCAGTTTGAAAGTTTGACAAAAGTTTATGGACATTTTTCCATTCATTCCTATGGGAGAAAACACTCTTGGACTCTATGGAGCTCTGTAGGCCGTGAATGGAAAACGGGGTCAAAGGTCATGAAGCGGGTGGGCTATCGGCCCATAATTTCACGTGGCGGGACCGTGGACTCTCGGGTCTGCCCGTTTGAATTCTGGTGTCTCTAGCTCGAAAACTGAGCGTGTGACAGCAGTTTGAAAGTTTGACAAAAGTTTATGGACATTTTTCCATTCATTCCTATGGGAGAAAAGATGAAACTTCAAATGCTTACTGTGCGAAAACTATGTAACTTTTCCAAAAGCTGTATACAAGCCCACATCCCACAGGGAAGCTCTACGAATGAAACTTTGAACGGAGTCGATATCTCGAAAACTGTGGGCGGAGTTAACTGGACAAGAATGAACGATCCTCAGAATGAAGGGCAGCAAACGTAACACTAGAGGTCTGCATTTCCAGGAGGAAACGCGAGATGTTGCGCCGCCTAAACCCCCGCCCCCCGATCCGCGTCTTTTCCGCTTAAAGCGAGGCCCTCGATACGGTAAACCCGCGTGGGTCACTAGGCGACGCTTATGGTGAAGGAGTTTACTGCTAAGCTGTCGGTAGTGGGATGTTAAGAGAGCACTCTCCCACAGCAGTTTACATTGGACTCTATGGAGCTCTGTAGGCCGTGAATGGAACAAATGCCGTGAATGGAACATTTTGAATTCCACCTTTAAAAACAATTCCACCTTAAGAAACCCAGAATTGTATTGAAATGTCCACATCACAGGCCAAAAGAGTCTTAAAAGCAAAAAAAGATGGCCAATACATTTTAAATACCACCTTAATAAAAATTCCACCTTAAGAAACCCACAGTTGTATTGACACGTCCACCTTTAAAAATGACCACTTTAAAGCTTAAAATGTCGAAAAGACAGGCAGTGTATTGTGAATGAGGTATTCTTAAAAAATTCCACCTTAAGAAACCCTGGATAATTAAGACGTCCCCCTTAAAAATGACCTTTAAAGTGTTACAGACTGCCTGTGTATTTCTGTGGCCCTTACAGCTCTTCCCCTCAGTCTCTGCCTCTGCCCCTCCCCCTCCCCCCTCTGTCTCTCTCACACGCATGCTCACAGAATACAACTGACAGACTCACGATTCAATGAATTTCGACCGGTGGGGCACCTTCCAAAAAACCTCAAATATCTCCAAAACTTTTCCAGGTCCAAAAATGAACGAAGCATACCGTAGCGACAAGGAGAGTCTGGTGCTCGAGATGGTGTAAAAATTTTTGCACTTTGAGCGAGATTTGATGGTGTAATTACGAGTTAAAAACAGGCAAAGTTTTGAAAATCTGCGTGCCGAGCCGCTCTTAAAATACATTGAGCTCTATGGGAGGAAAACCCTCCCAAGTGTCAAACAAAAATTCATAACTCAAGAACGGTATTATCAAACGGTCTGAAACTTACAAGTTTGAGAAAGGGGACATTTCTCTACCATTTAAAATTTAAATGAAGTCTGTAGGTGAAAGTATAAGGAAGTTATGGTGAAATGTTCGGCAGAAAATTGAAAAAGAAAAAAAATAATTTCAATGGGTTCCTATGGGAGCGTACCCACCCTCCGAACAAATGCTTATAGCTCGGAAAGTTTTCCCCACACTTACTTAATCGTATATACCGTTGCGACAAGGAGAGTCTGGGGATCGATATGGTATAAAAAATTTGCAGATTAAGTGAGAATTGAGCATGTTATGACGAGTTAAAAACAGGAGAAAATTTTAGAAACCGCACTCTGAGCTGCTCCAAAAATACATTGAACCCTATGGGAGCCGAAACCGTCCCTAGTGCCGAACAAAAATTCATAACTCAAAAACCGTATTTTCAATAATGTTCAAATTTAGAGGTCTTAGAAAGGACAAGTTTCTCTACCATTTAAAATTTAAGTGAAGTTTCTAGGTGAAAGTATGAGGAAGTTATGGTGAATTGTTCGGCTGAAAAGTGAAAAAACGGCTTTTTGCCACTGAAACTACAGTGGATGACATCACCCCCACTCTAAGAGCCTCCCATTGAAATGAATGGAGGGATTTTGAAGGAGGAAAAGAAAGGGAAGGATGAGTGCAAAAATTCCGAAAACGGAAGTGATGGGAGCCGGTACGCCCGGGTCCGACCGTCTGAAATCCCGTGTCCGTAGCTTGAAAAATGACCGAGTTAGAGCACTTTGAAAATTAATTCCATAGAAATGACTGGGGAAAAACGGAGCGATAAACGAGTGTAGCGGACGAACGAGTGCGGGTATCGGAAAGCTGTATACAAGCCCACATCGTCGCTATAGGACGCACGATTTCCAGGTGGAACGGAGTCGATAGCTCGAAAGCTGCGGGACTAGTTAAGCGGACAAGGAAACGCGGAATAATAAAAATAATAATAAAAATAATAATAATATGACTTACGGATAACAATATATTGCGCCGCTGCTTAAAGCAGCAGGCGCAACATAACTAGAGGTCTGCATTTCCAGGAGGAAACGCGAGATGTTGCGCCGCCTAAACCCCTGCCCCCCGATCCGCGTCTTTCCCGCTTAAAGCGAGGTCCTCGATACGGTAAACCCGCGTGGGTCACTAGGCGACGCTTATGGTGAAGGAGTTTACTGCTAAGCTGTCGGTAGTGGGATGTTAAGAGAGCACTCTCCCACAGCAGTTTACATTGGACTCTATGGAGCTCTGTAGGCCGTGAATGGAAAACGGGGTCAAAGGTCATGAAGCGGGTGGGGTATCGGCCTATAATTTCACGTGGTGGGACCTTGGACTCTCGGGTCTGCCCGTTTGAATTCTGGTGTCTCTAGCTCGAAAACTGAGCGTGTGACAGCAGTTTGAAAGTTTGACAAAAGTTTATGGACATATTTCCATTCATTCCTATGGGACAAAAGATGAAACTTCAAATGCTTACTGTGCTAAAACTATGCAACTTTTCCAAAAGCTGTATACAAGCCCGCATCCCACAGGGAAGCTGTACGAATGAAACTTTGAACGGAGTCGATATCTCGAAAACTGTGGGCGGAGTTAACCGGACAAGAATGAACGATCCTCAGAATGAAGGGCAGCAAACGTAACACTAGAGGTCTGCATTTCCAGGAGGAAACGCGAGATGTTGCGCCGCCTAAACCCCCGTCCCCCGATCCGCGTCTTTCCCGCTTAAAGGGAGGTCCTCGATACGGTAAACCCGCGTGGGTCACTAGGCGACGCTTATGGTGAAGGAGTTACCTGCTAAGCTGTTGGTAGTGGGATGTTAAGAGAGCACTCTCCCACAGCAGTTTACATTGGACTCTATGGAGCTCTGTAGGCCGTGAATGGAAAACGGGGTCAAAGGTCATGAAGCGGGTGGGCTATCGGCCCATAATTTCACGTGGGGGGACCGTGGACTCTCGGGTCTGACCGTTTGAGTTCCGGTGTCTCTAGCTCGAAAACTGACCGTGTGACAGCAGTTTGAAAGTTTGACAAAAGTTTATGGACATTTTTCCATTCATTCCTATGGGAGTAAAGATGAAAGTTCAAATGCTTACTGTGCGAAAACTATGTAACTTTTCCAAAAGCTGTATACAAGCCCGCATCCCACAGGGCAGCTCTACGAAACAAACTTTGAACGGAGTCGATATCTCGAAAACTGTGGGCGGAGTTAACCGGACAAGAACGAACGATCCTCAGAATGAAGGGCAGCAAACGTAACACTAGAGGTCTGCATTTCCAGGAGGAAACGCGAGATGTTGCGCCGCCTAAACCCCTGCCCCCCGATCCGCGTCTTTCCCGCTTAAAGCGAGGTCCTCGATACGGTAAACCCGCGTGGGTCACTAGGCGACGCTTATGGTGAAGGAGTTTACTGCTAAGCTGTTGGTAGGTGGATGTTAAGAGAGCACTCTCCCACAGCAGTTTACATTGGACTCTATGGAGCTCTGTAGGCCGTGAATGGAAAACGATACATTTTGAATTCCACCTTTAAAAACAATTCCACCTTAAGAAACCCAGAATTGTATTGAAATGTCCACATCACAGGCCAAAAGCAAAAAAAGATGGACAATACATTTTAAATACCACCTTAATAAAAATTCCACCTTAAGAAACCCACAGTTGTATTGACACGTCCACCTTTAAAAATGACCACTTTAAATAAAGCTTAAAATGTCGAAAAGACAGCCAGTATATTGTGAATGAGGTATTCTTTAAAAATTCCACCTTAAGAAACCCTGGATAATTAAGACGTCCCCCTTAAAAATGACCTTTAAAGTGTTACAGACTGCCTGTGTATTTCTGTGGCCCTCACAGCTCTTCCCCTCAGTCTCTGCCTCTGCCCCTCCCCCTCCCCCCTCTGTCTCTCTCACACGCATGCTCACAGAATACAACTGACAGACTCATGATTCAATGAATTTCGACCGGTGGGGCACCTTCCAAAAAACCTCAAATATCTCCAAAACTTTTCCAGGTCCAAAAATGAACGAAGCATACCGTAGCGACAAGGAGAGTCTTGTGCTCGAGATGGTGTAAAAATTTTTGCACTTTGAGCGAGATTTGATGGTGTAATTACGAGTTAAAAACAGGCAAAGTTTTGAAAATCTGCGTGCCGACCCGCTCTTAAAATACATTGAGCTCTATGGGAGGAAAACCCTCCCAAGTGTCAAACAAAAATTCATAACTCAAGAACGGTATTATCAAACGGTCTGAAACTTACAAGTTTGAGAAAGGGGACATTTCTCTACCATTTAAAATTTAAATGAAGTCTGTAGGTGAAAGTATAAGGAAGTTATGGTGAAATGTTCGGCAGAAAATTGAAAAAGAAAAAAAATAATTTCAATGGGTTCCTATGGGAGCGTACCCACCCTCCGAACAAATGCTTATAGCTCGGAAAGTTTTCCTCACATCACTTAACCGTATATACCGTTGCGACAAGGAGAGTCTGGGGATCGATATGGTATAAAAAATTTGCAGATTAAGTGAGAATTGAGCATGTTATGACGAGTTAAAAACAGGAGAAAATTTTAGAAACCGCACTCTGAGCTGCTCCAAAAATACATTGAACCCTATGGGAGCCGAAACCGTCCCTAGTGCCGAACAAAAATTCATAACTCAAAAACCGTATTTTCAATAATGTTCAAATTTAGAGGTCTCAGAAAGGACAAGTTTCTCTACCATTTAAAATTTAAATGAAGTTTCTAGGTGAAACTATGAGGAAGTTATGGCGATTTGTTCGGCTGAAAAGTGAAAAAACGGCTTTTTGCCACTGAAACTACAGTGGATGACATCACCCCCACTCTAAGAGCCTCCCATTGAAATGAATGGAGGGATTTTGAAGGAGGAAAAGAAAGGGAAGGATGAGTGCAAAAATTCCGAAAACGGAAGTGATGGGAGCCGGTACGCCCGGGTCCGACCGTCTGAAATCCCGTGTCCGTAGCTTGAAAAATGACCGAGTTAGAGCACTTTGAAAATTAATTCCATAGAAATGACTGGGGAAAAACAGAGCGAAAAACGAGTGTAGCGGACGAACGAGTGCGGGTATCGGAAAGCTGTATACAAGCCCACATCGTCGCTATAGGACGCACGATTTCCAGGTGGAACGGAGTCGATAGCTCGAAAGCTGCGGGACTAGTTAAGCGGACAAGGAAACGCGGAATAATAAAAATAATAATAAAAATAATAATAATATGACTTACGGATAACAATATATTGCGCCGCTGCTTAAAGCAGCAGGCGCAACATAACTAGAGGTCTGCATTTCCAGGAGGAAACGCGAGATGTTGCGCCGCCTAAACCCCCGTCCCCCGATCCGCGTCTTTCCCGCTTAAAGCGAGGTCCTCGATACGGTAAACCCGCGTGGGTCACTAGGCGACGCTTATGGTGAAGGAGTTTACTGCTAAGTTGTCGGTAGTGGGATGTTAAGAGAGCACTCTCCCACAGCAGTTTACATTGGACTCTATGGAGCTGTGTAGGCCGTGAATGGAAAACGGGGTCAAAGGTCATGAAGCGGGTGGGCTATCGGCCTATAATTTCACGTGGTGGGACCGTGGACTCTCGGGTCTGCCCGTTTGAGTTCTGGTGTCTGTAGCTGGAAAACTGACCGTGTGACAGCAGTTTGAAAGTTTGACAAAAGTTTATGGACATTTTTCCATTCATTCCTATGGGAGAAAACACGAAACTTCAAATGCTTACTGTGCGAAAACTATGCAACTTTTCCAAAAGCTGTATACAAGCCCGCATCCCACAGGGAAGCTCTACGAAACAAACTTTGAACGGAGTCGATATCTCGAAAACTGTGGGCGGAGTTAACCGGACAAGAATGAACGATCCTCAGAATGAAGGGCAGCAAACGTAACACTAGAGGTCTGCATTTCCAGGAGGAAACGCGAGATGTTGCGCCGCCTAAAGCCCCGCCCCCCGATCCGCGTCTTTCCCGCTTAAAGCGAGGTCCTCGATACGGTAAACCCGCGTGGGTCACTAGGCGACGCTTATGGTGAAGGCCGTGGAGCTCAGTAGGTCGTGAATGGAAAACGGGGTCAAAGGTCATGAAGCGGGTGGGCTATCGGCCTATAATTTCAGGTGGTGGGACCGTGGACCCTCGGGTCTGACCGTTTGAATTCTGGTGTCTGTAGCTCGAAAAATGACCGTGTGACAGCAATTTGAAAGTTTGACAAAAGTTTATGGACATTTTTCCATTCATTCCTATGAGAGAAAAGATGAAACTTCAAATGCTTACTGTGCGAAAACTATGCAACTTTTCCAAAAGCTGTATACAAGCCCGCATCCCACAGGGAAGCTCTACGAAACAAACTTTGAACGGAGTCGATATCTCGAAAACTGTGGGCGGAGTTAACCGGACAAGAACGAACGATCCTCAGAATGAAGGGCAGCAAACGTAACACTAGAGGTCTGCATTTCCAGGAGGAAACGCGAGATGTTGCGCCGCCTAAACCCCCGTCCCCCGATCCGCGTCTTTCCCGCTTAAAGCGAGGTCCTCGATACGGTAAACCCGCGTGGGTCACTAGGCGACGCTTATGGTGAAGGAGTTTACTGCTAAGCTGTTGGTAGTGGGATGTTAAGAGAGCACTCTCCCACAGCAGTTTACATTGGACTCTATGGAGCTCAGTAGGGCGTGAATAGAAAACGATAAATTTTGAATTCCACCTTTAAAAACAATTCCACCTTAAGAAACCCAGAATTGTATTGAAATGTCCACATCACAGGCCAAAAAAGTCTTAAAAGCAAAAAAAGATGGCCAATACATTTTAAATACCACCTTAATAAAAATTCCACCTTAAGAAACACACAGTTGTATTGACACGTCCACCTTTAAAAATGACCACTTGAAATAAAGCTTAAAATGTCGAAAAGACAGCCAGTATATTGTGAATGAGGTATTCTTTAAAAATTCCACCTTAAGAAACCCTGGATAATTAAGACGTCCCCCTTAAAAATGACCTTTAAAGTGTTACAGACTGCCTGTGTATTTCTGTGGCCCTCACAGCTCTTCCCCTCAGTCTCTGCTTCTGCCCCTCCCCCTCCCCCCTCTGTCTCTCTCTCACGCACGCTCACAGAATACAACTGACAGACTCAGGATTCAATGAATTTCGACCGGGGGGACCCTTCAAAAAATGACCCGTAGCTCGAAAACTTTTCCCAACCAAAATTGAACGAAGCATACCGTAGCGACAAGGAGAGTCTGGCGCTCGAGATGGTGTAAAAATTTTTTCAGTTTGAGCGAGAATTGATGGTGTAAAAATGAGTTAAAAAAGGGCAAATTTGAGAAAATTTGGCTTTCTGAAAATACATTGAACTCTATGGGAGCCGAAACGTCCTACTGCCAAACAAATCTTCATAACTCCAGAACCGTATCTTCAAATGATTTCAAATCTACATATTTTAGAAAGGAGAAGTTTCTCTACCATTTGAAAGTAAAATGAAGTCTGTAGGTGAAAGTATAAGGAAGTTATGGCAAAATGTTCGGCTAAAAGTTGAATATCGAAAAAGGACAGGCATATTCATTTCAATGTATTCCTATGGGAGCGTACCCACCCTCCGAACAAATGCTTATAGCTCAGAAATGATATCCCAAATGGCTAAACTGCATATACCGTTGCGACAAGGAGAGTCTAAGGAAGAAGCTGGTATAAAAAATTAGCATTTTGAGCGAGAATTGACCGTGTTATGACGAGTTAAAAACAGGAGAAAAATTTAGAAACCGCACTCTGAGCCGCTCCAAAAATACATTGAACTCTATGGGAGCCAAAACCCTCCCTAGTGCCGAAAAAAAATTCATAACTCAAAAACCGTATTTTCGATTATGTTCAAATTTACAGATGCTAGAAAGGACAAGTTTATCTACCATTTAAAATTTAAATGAAGTTTCTAGGTGAAAGTATGAGGACGTTATGGCGAATTGTTCGGCTGAAAAGTGAAAAAACGGTTTTGGCCAGTGAACCCAGAGTGTCTATGATGTCACCCACTCTAAATGTCTTCCATACAAGTGAATGGAGGGATATTCAAGGAGGAATAGAAAGAGAAGGATGAGTGCGAGAGGTCCAAAAACGGAAGTGACGGGTCACGGTGCGCCCGGGTCCGACCGTCTGAAATCTCGTGTCCGTAGCTTGAAAATTGACCGAGTTAGAGCAGTTCGAAAATTAATTCCATAGAAATGACTGGGGAAAAACGGAGCGATAAACGAGTGTAGCGGACGAACGAGTGCGGGTATCGGAAAGCTGTATACAAGCCCACATCGTCGCTATAGGACGCACGATTTCCAGGTGGAACGGAGTCGATAGCTCGAAAGCTGCGGGACTAGTTAGGCGGACAAGGAAACGCGGAATAATAAGAATAATAATAATAATAATAATATGACTTAAGAAGAACAGTATATTGCGCGCTGCTGAAGCAGCTTGCGCAACATAACTAGAGGTCTGCATTTCCAGGAGGAAACGCGAGATGTTGCGCCGCCTAAACCCCCGCCCCCCGATCCGCGTCTTTCCCGCTTAAAGCGAGGCCGTCGGTAGGTAAACCCTCGTGGGTCACTAGGCGACGCTTATGGTGAAGGAGTTTACTGCTAAGCTGTTGGTAGTGGGATGTTAAGAGAGCACTCTCCCACAGCAGTTTACATTGGACTCTATGGAGCTCTGTAGGCCGTGAAAGGAAAACGGGGTCAAAGGTCATGAAGCGGGTGGGCTATCGGCCTATAATTTCACGTGGCGGGACCGTGGACTCTCGGGTCTGCCCGTTTGAATTCTGGTGTCTCTAGCTCGAAAACTGACCGTGTGACAGCAGTTTGAAAGTTTGACAAAAGTTTATGGACATTTTTCCATTCATTCCTATGGGAGTAAAGATGAAACTTCAAATGCTTACTGTGCGAAAACTATGCAACTTTTCCAAAAGCTGTATACAAGCCCGCATCCCACAGGGCAGCTCTACGAAACAAACTTTGAACGGAGTCGATATCTCGAAAACTGTGGGCGGAGTTAACCGGACAAGAACGAACGATCCTCAGAATGAAGGGCAGCAAACGTAACATAGAGGTCTGCATTTCCAGGAGGAAACGCGAGATGTTGCGCCGCCTAAACCCCTGCCCCCCGATCCGCGTCTTTCCCGCTTAAAGCGAGGTCCTCGATACGGTAAACCCGCGTGGGTCACTAGGCGACGCTTATGGTGAAGGAGTTTACTGCTAAGCTGTTGGTAGTGGGATGTTAAGAGAGCACTCTCCCACAGCAGTTTACATTGGACTCTATGGAGCTCTGTAGGCCGTGAATGGAAAACGGGGTCAAAGGTCATGAAGCGGGTGGGCTATCGGCCCATAATTTCACGTGGTGGGACCGTGGACTCTCGGGTCTGCCCGTTTGAATTCTGGTGTCTCTAGCTCGAAAACTGAGCGTGTGACAGCAGTTTTAAAGTTTGACAAAAGTTTATGGACATTTTTCCATTCATTCCTATGGGAGAAAACACGAAACTTCAAATGCTTACTGTGCGAAAACTATGCAACTTTTCCAAAAGCTGTATACAAGCCCGCATCCCACAGGGAAGCTCTACGAATGAAACTTTGAACGGAGTCGATATCTCGAAAACTGTGGGCGGAGTTAACCGGACAAGAATGAATGATCCTCAGAATGAAGGGCAGCAAACGTAACACTAGAGGTCTGCATTTCCAGAAGGAAACGCGAGATGTTGCGCCGCCTAAACCCCCGCCCCCCGATCCGCGTCTTTACCGCTTAAAGCGAGGTCCTCGATACGGTAAACCCGCGTGGGTCACTAGGCGACGCTTATGGTGAAGGAGTTTACTGCTAAGCTGTTGGTAGTGGGATGTTAAGAGAGCACTGTCCCACAGCAGTTTACATTGGACTCTATGGAGCTGTGTAGGCCGTGAATGGAAAACGGGGTCAAAGGTCATGAAGCGGGTGGGCTATCGGCCTATAATTTTACGTGGTGGGACCTTGGACCCTCGAGTCTGCCCGTTTGAGTTCTGGTGTCTCTAGCTCGAAAACTGAGCGTGTGACAGCAGTTTGAAAGTTTGACAAAAGTTTATGGACATTTTTCCATTCATTCCTAAGGGAGTAAAGATGAAAGTTCAAAGGCTTCCTGTGCAAAAACTATGCAACTTTTCCAAAAGCTGTATACAAGCCCGCATCCCACAGGGAAGCTCTACGAAACAAACTTTGAACGGAGTCGATATCTCGAAAACTGTGGGCGGAGTTAACCGGACAAGAATGAACGATCCTCAGAATGAAGGGCAGCAAACGTAACACTAGAGGTCTGCATTTCCAGGAGGAAACGCGAGATGTTGCGCCGCCTAAAGCCCCGCCCCCCGATCCGCGTCTTTCCCGCTTAAAGCGAGGTCCTCGATACGGTAAACCCGCGTGGGTCACTAGGCGACGCTTATGGTGAAGGCCGTGGAGCTCAGTAGGTCGTGAATGGAAAACGGGGTCAAAGGTCATGAAGCGGGTGGGCTATCGGCCTATAATTTCAGGTGGTGGGACCGTGGACCCTCGGGTCTGACCGTTTGAATTCTGGTGTCTGTAGCTCGAAAAATGACCGTGTGACAGCAATTTGAAAGTTTGACAAAAGTTTATGGACATTTTTCCATTCATTCCTATGAGAGAAAAGATGAAACTTCAAATGCTTACTGTGCGAAAACTATGCAACTTTTCCAAAAGCTGTATACAAGCCCGCATCCCACAGGGAAGCTCTACGAAACAAACTTTGAACGGAGTCGATATCTCGAAAACTGTGGGCGGAGTTAACCGGACAAGAACGAACGATCCTCAGAATGAAGGGCAGCAAACGTAACACTAGAGGTCTGCATTTCCAGGAGGAAACGCGAGATGTTGCGCCGCCTAAACCCCCGTCCCCCGATCCGCGTCTTTCCCGCTTAAAGCGAGGTCCTCGATACGGTAAACCCGCGTGGGTCACTAGGCGACGCTTATGGTGAAGGAGTTTACTGCTAAGCTGTCGGTAGTGGGATGTTAAGAGAGCACTCTCCCACAGCAGTTTACATTGGACTCTATGGAGCTCTGTAGGCCGTGAATGGAAAACGGGGTCAAAGGTCATGAAGCGGGCGGGGTATCGGCCTATAATTTCACGTGGTGGGACCGTGGACTCTCGGGTCTGCCCGTTTGAGTTCTGGTGTCTCTAGCTCGAAAACTGACCGTGTGACAGCAGTTTGAAAGTTTGACAAAAGTTTATGGACATTTTTCCATTCATTCCTATGGGAGTTAAGATGAAACTTCAAATGCTTACTGTGCGAAAACTATGGAACTTTTCCAAAAGCTGTATACAAGCCCGCATCCCACAGGGAAGCTCTACGAAACAAACTTTGAACGGAGTCGATATCTCGAAAACTGTGGGCGGAGTTAACCGGACAAGAATGAACGATCCTCAGAATGAAGGGCAGCAAACGTAACACTAGAGGTCTGCATTTCCAGGAGGAAACGCGAGATGTTGCGCCACCTAAACCCCCGCCCCCCGATCCGCGTCTTTCCCGCTTAAAGCGAGGTCCTCGACACGGTAAACCCGCGTGGGTCACTAGGCGACGCTTATGGTGAAGGAGTTTACTGCTAAGCTGTCGGTAGTGGGATGTTAAGAGAGCACTCTCCCACAGCAGTTTACATTGGACTCTATGGAGCTCTGTAGGCCGTGAAAGGAAAACGGGGTCAAAGGTCATGAAGCGGGTGGGCTATCGGCCCATAATTTTACGTGGAGGGACCGTGGACCCTCGGGTCTGCCCGTTTGAATTCTGGTGTCTCTAGCTCGAAAACTGAGCGTGTGACAGCAGTTTGAATGTTTGACAAAAGTTTATGGACATTTTCCCATTCATTCCTATGGGAGTAAAGATGAAACTTCAAATGGTTACTGTGCGAAAAATATGCAACTTTTCCAAAAGCTGTATACAAGCCCGCATCCCACAGGAAAGCTATACGAATGAAACTTTGAACGGAGTCGATATCTCGAAAACTGTGGGCGGAGTTAACCGGACAAGAACGAACGATCCTCAGAATGAAGGGCAGCAAACGTAACACCAGGAGGAAACGCGAGATGTTGCGCCGCCTAAACCCCCGCCCCCCGATCCGCGTCTTTCCCGCTTAAAGCGAGGTCCTCGATACGGTAAACCCGCGTGGGTCACTAGGCGACGCTTATGGTGAAGGAGTTTGCTGCTAAGCTGTCGGTAGTGGGATGTTAAGAGAGCACTCTCCCACAGCAGTTTACATTGGACTCTATGGAGCTGTGTAGGCCGTGAATGGAAAACGGGGTCAAAGGTCATGAAGCGGGTGGGCTATCGGCCTATAGTTTCACGTGGTGGGACCTTGGACTCTCGGGTCTGCCCGTTTGAATTCTGGTGTCTCTAGCTCGAAAACTGAGCGTGTGACAGCAGTTTGAAAGTTTGACAAAAGTTTATGGACATTTTCCCATTCATTCCTATGGGAGTAAAGATGAAACTTCAAATGCTTACTGTGCAAAAACTATGCAACTTTTCCAAAAGCTGTATACAAGCCCGCATCCCACAGGTAAGCTCTACGAAACAAACTTTGAACGGAGTCGATATCTCGAAAACTGTGGGCGGAGTTAACCGGAAAAGGAATGAAGATCCTCAGAATGAAGGGCAGCAAACGTAACACTAGAGGTCTGCATTTCCAGGAGGAAACGCGAGATGTTGCGCCGCCTAAACCCCTGCCCCCCGATCCGCGTCTTTCCCGCTTAAAGCGAGGTCCTCGATACGGTAAACCCGCGTGGGTCACTAGGCGACGCTTATGGTGAAGGAGTTTACTGCTAAGCTGTCGGTAGTGGGATGTTAAGAGAGCACTCTCCCACAGCAGTTTACATTGGACTCTATGGAGCTGTGTAGGCCGTGAATGGAAAACGGGGTCAAAGGTCATGAAGCGGGTGGGCTATCGGCCTATAGTTTCACGTGGTGGGACCTTGGACTCTCGGGTCTGCCCGTTTGAGTTCTGGTGTCTCTAGCTCGAAAACTGAGCGTGTGACAGCAGTTTGAAAGTTTGACAAAAGTTTATGGACATTTTCCCATTCATTCCTATGGGAGTAAAGATGAAACTTCAAATGCTTACTGTGCAAAAACTATGCAACTTTTCCAAAAGCTGTATACAAGCCCGCATCCCACAGGTAAGCTCTACGAAACAAACTTTGAACGGAGTCTATATCTCGAAAACTGTGGGCGGAGTTAACCGGACAAGAATGAACGATCCTCAGAATGAAGGGCAGCAAACGTAACACTAGAGGTCTGCATTTCCAGGAGGAAACGCGAGATGTTGCGCCGCCTAAACCCCCGTCCCCCGATCCGCGTCTTAAAATGTTGAAAAGACAGCCAGTATATTGTAAATGAGGTCTTTTTTAAAAATTCCACCTTAAGAAACCCTGGATAATTAAGACGTCCCCCTTAAAAATGACCTTTAAAGTGTTACAGGCTGCCTGTGTATTTCTGTGGCCCTCACAGCTCTCCCCGTCAGTGTCTGCCTCTGCCCCTCCCCCTCCCCCCTCTCTGTCTCTCTCACACGCATGCTCACAGAATACAACTGACAAACTCACGATTCAATGAATTTCGACCGGGGAGCACCCTCCAAAAAATCACCCGTAGCTCGAAAACTTTTCCCAACCAAAATTGAACGAAGCATACCGTAGCGACAAGGAGAGTCTGGTGCTCGACATGGTGTAAAAATTTTTGCACTTTGAGCGAGATTTGATGGTGTAATTACGAGTTAAAAACAGGCAAAGTTTTGAAAATCTGCGTGCAGACCCGCTCTTAAAATACATTGAGCTCTATGGGAGGAAAACCCTCCCAAGTGTCAAACAAAAATTCATAACTCAAGAACGGTATTCTCAAACGGTCTGAAACTTACAAGTGTGAGAAAGGGGAAATTTCTCTAGCATTTAAAGTTTAAATGAAGTCTGTAGGTGAAAGTATAAGGAAGTTATGGTGAAATGTTCGGCAGAAAATTGAAAAAGAAAAAAAAAAATTTCAATGGGTTCCTATGGGAGCGTACCCACCCTCCGAACAAATGCTTATAGCTCGGAAAGTTTTCCCCACATCACTTAACCGTATATACCGTTGCGACAAGGAGAGTCTGGGGATCGATATGGTATAAAAAATTTGCAGATTAAGTGAGAATTGAGCATGTTATGACGAGTTAAAAACAGGAGAAAATTTTAGAAACCGCACTCTGAGCTGCTCCAAAAATACATTGAACCCTATGGGAGCCGAAACCCTCCCTAGTGCCGAACAAAAATTCATAACTCAAAAACCGTATTTTCAATAATGTTCAAATTTAGAGGTCTTAGAAAGGACAAGTTTCTCTACCATTTAAAATTTAAATGAAGGTTCTAGGTGAAAGTATGAGGAAGTTATGGCGAATTGTTTGGCTGAAAACTGAAAAAACGGTTTTGGCCATGAAATCTAGAGTGGCGATGATGTCACGCACTGTACCCATCCTCCATTCAAATGAATGGAGGGATTTTGAAGGAGGAATAGAAAGGGAAGGATGAGTGCAAAAATTCCGAAAACGGAAGTGATGGGAGCCGGTACGCCCGGGTCCGACCTTCTGAAATCCCGTGTCCGTAGCTTGAAAAATGACCGAGTTAGAGCACTTTGAAAATTAATTCCATAGAAATGACTGGGGAAAAACGGAGCGATAAACGAGTGTAGCGGACGAACGAGTGCGGGTATCGGAAAGCTGTATACAAGCCCACATCGTCGCTATAGGACGCACGATTTCCAGGTGGAACGGAGTCGATAGCTCGAAAGCTGCGGGACTAGTTAGGCGGACAAGGAAACGCGGAATAATAAGAATAAAAATAATAATAATATGACTTAAGAAGAACAATATATTGCGCCGCTGCTTAAAGCAGCAGGCGCAACATAACTAGAGGTCTGCATTTCCAGGAGGAAACGCGAGATGTTGCGCCGCCTAAACCCCTGCCCCCCGATCCGCGTCTTTCCCGCTTAAAGTGAGGTCCTCGACACGGTAAACCCGCGTGGGTCACTAGGCGACGCTTATGGTGAAGGAGTTTACTGCTAAGCTGTCGGTAGTGGGATGTTAAGAGAGCACTCTCCCACAGCAGTTTACATTGGACTCTATGGAGCTGTGAAGGCCGTGAAAGGAAAACGGGGTCAAAGGTCATGAAGCGGGCGGGCTATCGGCCCATAATTTTACGTGGTGGGACCGTGGACCCTCGGGTCTACCCGTTTGAATTCTGGTGTCTGTAGCTCGAAAACTGACCGTGTGACAGCACTTTGAAAGTTTGACAAAAGTTTATGGACATTTTTCCATTCATTCCTATGGGAGTAAAGATGAAATTTCAAATGCTTACTGTGCGAAAACTATGCAACTTTTCCAAAAGCTGTATACAAGCCCGCATCCCACAGGGCAGCTCTACGAAACAAACTTTGAACGGAGTCAATATCTCGAAAACTGTGGGCGGAGTTAACCGGACAAGAACGAACGATCCTCAGAATGAAGGGCAGCAAACGTAACACCAGGAGGAAACGCGAGATGTTGCGCCGCCTAAACCCCCGTCCCCCGATCCGCGTCTTTCCCGCTTAAAGCGAGGTCCTCGATACGGAAACCCGTGTGGGTCACTAGGCGACGCTTATGGTGAAGGAGTTTACTGCTAAGCTGTTGGTAGTGGGATGTTAAGAGAGCAGTCTCCCACAGCAGTTTACATTGGACTCTATGGAGCTCTGTAGGCCGTGAAAGGAAAACGGGGTCAAAGGTCATGAAGCGGGCGGGCTATCGGCCCATACTTTTACGTGGTGGGACCGTGGACCCTCGGGTCTGCCCGTTTGAATTCTGGTGTCTCTAGCTCGAAAACTGAGCGTGTGACAGCAGTTTGAAAGTTTGACAAAAGTTTATGGACATTTTTCCATTCATTCCTATGGGAGTAAAGATGGAACTTCAAATGCTTACTGTGCTAAAACTATGTAACTTTTCCAAAAGCTGTATACAAGCCCGCATCCCACAGGGCAGCTCTACGAAACAAACTTTGAACGGAGTCGATATCTCGAAAACTGTGGGCGGAGTTAACCGGACAAGAATGAACGATCCTCAGAATGAAGGGCAGCAAACGTAACACAAGAGGTCTGCATTTCCAGGAGGAAACGCGAGATGTTGCGCCGCCTAAACCCCCGCCCCCCGATCCGCGTCTTTCCCGCTTAAAGCGAGGTCCTCGGTACGGAAAAACCCGCGTGGGTCACTAGGCGACGCTTATGGTGAAGGAGTTTACTGCTAAGCTGTCGGTAGTGGGATGTTAAGAGAGCACTCTCCCACAGCAGTTTACATTGGACTCTATGGAGCTCTGTAGGCCGTGAATGGAAAACGGGGTCAAAGGTCATGAAGCGGGTGGGCTATCGGCCCAGAATTTTACGTGGCGGGACCGTGGACCCTCGGGTCTGCCCGTTTGAGTTCTGGTGTCTCTAGCTCGAAAACTGAGCGTGTGACAGCAGTTTTAAAGTTTGACAAAAGTTTATGGACATTTTTCCATTCATTCCTATGGGAGAAAAGTTGAAACTTCAAATGCTTACTGTGCTAAAACTATGTAACTTTTCCAAAAGCTGTATACAAGCCCGCATCCCACAGGGCAGCTCTACGAAACAAACTTTGAACGGAGTCGATATCTCGAAAACTGTGGGCGGAGTTAACCGGACAAGAATGAACGATCCTCAGAATGAAGGGCAGCAAACGTAACACTAGAGGTCTGCATTTCCAGGAGGAAACGCGAGATGTTGCGCCGCCTAAACCCCCGTCCCCCGATCCGCGTCTTAAAATGTTGAAAAGACAGCCAGTATATTGTAAATGAGGTCTTTTTTAAAAATTCCACCTTAAGAAACCCTGGATAATTAAGACGTCCCCCTTAAAAATGACCTTTAAAGTGTTACAGGCTGCCTGTGTATTTCTGTGGCCCTCACAGCTCTCCCCGTCAGTGTCTGCCTCTGCCCCTCCCCCTCCCCCCTCTCTGTCTCTCTCACACGCATGCTCACAGAATACAACTGACAAACTCACGATTCAATGAATTTCGACCGGGGAGCACCCTCCAAAAAATCACCCGTAGCTCGAAAACTTTTCCCAACCAAAATTGAACGAAGCATACCGTAGCGACAAGGAGAGTCTGGTGCTCGACATGGTGTAAAAATTTTTGCACTTTGAGCGAGATTTGATGGTGTAATTACGAGTTAAAAACAGGCAAAGTTTTGAAAATCTGCGTGCAGACCCGCTCTTAAAATACATTGAGCTCTATGGGAGGAAAACCCTCCCAAGTGTCAAACAAAAATTCATAACTCAAGAACGGTATTCTCAAACGGTCTGAAACTTACAAGTGTGAGAAAGGGGAAATTTCTCTAGCATTTAAAGTTTAAATGAAGTCTGTAGGTGAAAGTATAAGGAAGTTATGGTGAAATGTTCGGCAGAAAATTGAAAAAGAAAAAAAATAATTTCAATGGGTTCCTATGGGAGCGTACCCACCCTCCGAACAAATGCTTATAGCTCGGAAAGTTTTCCCCACATCACTTAACCGTATATACCGTTGCGACAAGGAGAGTCTGGGGATCGATATGGTATAAAAAATTTGCAGATTAAGTGAGAATTGAGCATGTTATGACGAGTTAAAAACAGGAGAAAATTTTAGAAACCGCACTCTGAGCTGCTCCAAAAATACATTGAACCCTATGGGAGCCGAAACCCTCCCTAGTGCCGAACAAAAATTCATAACTCAAAAACCGTATTTTCAATAATGTTCAAATTTAGAGGTCTTAGAAAGGACAAGTTTCTCTACCATTTAAAATTTAAATGAAGGTTCTAGGTGAAAGTATGAGGAAGTTATGGCGAATTGTTTGGCTGAAAACTGAAAAAACGGTTTTGGCCATGAAATCTAGAGTGGCGATGATGTCACGCACTGTACCCATCCTCCATTCAAATGAATGGAGGGATTTTGAAGGAGGAAAAGAAAGGGAAGGATGAGTGCAAAAATTCCGAAAACGGAAGTGATGGGAGCCGGTACGCCCGGGTCCGACCGTCTGAAATCCCGTGTCCGTAGCTTGAAAAATGACCGAGTTAGAGCACTTTGAAAATTAATTCCATAGAAATGACTGGGGAAAAACAGAGCGAAAAACGAGTGTAGCGGACGAACGAGTGCGGGTATCGGAAAGCTGTATACAAGCCCACATCGTCGCTATAGGACGCACGATTTCCAGGTGGAACGGAGTCGATAGCTCGAAAGCTGCGGGACTAGTTAAGCGGACAAGGAAACGCGGAATAATAAAAATAATAATAAAAATAATAATAATATGACTTACGGATAACAATATATTGCGCCGCTGCTTAAAGCAGCAGGCGCAACATAACTAGAGGTCTGCATTTCCAGGAGGAAACGCGAGATGTTGCGCCGCCGAAACCCCTGCCCCCCGATCCGCGTCTTTCCCGCTTAAAGCGAGGTCCTCGATACGGTAAACCCGCGTGGGTCACTAGGCGACGCTTATGGTGAAGGAGTTTACTGCTAAGCCGTCGGTAGTGGGATGTTAAGAGAGCACTCTCCCACAGCAGTTTACATTGGACTCTATGGAGCTCTGTAGGCCGTGAATGGAAAACGGGGTCAAAGGTCATGAAGCGGGTGGGCTATCGGCCCATAATTTTACGTGGTGGGACCGTGGACCCTCGGGTCTGCCCGTTTGAGTTCTGGTGTCTCTAGCTCGAAAACTGACCGTGTGACAGCAGTTTTAAAGTTTGACAAAAGATTATGGACATTTTTCCATTCATTCCTATGGGAGTTAAGATGAAACTTCAAATGCTTACTGTGCGAAAACTATGTAACTTTTCCAAAAGCTGTATACAAGCCCGCATCCCACAGGGAAGCTCTACGAGACAAACTTTGAACGGAGTCTATATCTCGAAAACTGTGGGCGGAGTTAACCGGACAAGAATGAACGATCCTCAGAATGAAGGGCAGCAAACGTAACACTAGAGGTCTGCATTTCCAGGAGGAAACGCGAGATGTTGCGCCGCCGAAACCCCCGTCCCCCGATCCGCGTCTTTCCCGCTTAAAGCGAGGTCCTCGATACGGTAAACCCGCGTGGGTCACTAGGCGACGCTTATGGTGAAGGAGTTTACTGCTAAGCTGTCGGTAGTGGGATGTTAAGAGAGCACTCTCCCACAGCAGTTTACATTGGACTCTATGGAGCTCTGTAGGCTGTGAATGGAAAACGGGGTCAAAGGTCATGAAGCGGGTGGGGTATCGGCCTATAATTTCACGTGGCGGGACCGTGGACTCTCGGGTCTGCCCGTTTGAATTCTGGTGTCTGTAGCTCGAAAACTGAGCGTGTGACAGCAGTTTGAAAGTTTGACAAAAGTTTATGGACATTTTTCCATTCATTCCTATGAGAGTAAAGATGAAACTTCAAATGCTTACTGTGCAAAAACTATGTAACTTTTCCAAAAGCTGTATACAAGCCCGCATCCCACAGGGAAGCTCTACGAAACAAACTTTGAACGGAGTCGATATCTCGAAAACTGTGGGCGGAGTTAACCGGACAAGAATGAACGATCCTCAGAATGAAGGGCAGCAAACGTAACACTAGAGGTCTGCATTTCCAGGAGGAAACGCGAGATGTTGCGCCGCCGAAACCCCCGTCCCCCGATCCGCGTCTTTCCCGCTTAAAGCGAGGTCCTCGATACGGTAAACCCGCGTGGGTCACTAGGCGACGCTTATGGTGAAGGAGTTTACTGCTAAGCTGTCGGTAGTGGGATGTTAAGAGAGCACTCTCCCACAGCAGTTTACATTGGACTCTATGGAGCTCTGTAGGCTGTGAATGGAAAACGGGGTCAAAGGTCATGAAGCGGGCGGGGTATCGGCCTATAATTTCACGTGGCGGGACCGTGGACTCTCGGGTCTGCCCGTTTGAATTCTGGTGTCTGTAGCTCGAAAACTGAGCGTGTGACAGCAGTTTGAAAGTTTGACAAAAGTTCATGGACATTTTTCCATTCATTCCTATGAGAGTAAAGATGAAACTTCAAATGCTTACTGTGCAAAAACTATGTAACTTTTCCAAAAGCTGTATACAAGCCCGCATCCCACAGGGAAGCTCTACGAAACAAACTTTGAACGGAGTCGATATCTCGAAAACTGTGGGCGGAGTTAACCGGACAAGAATGAACGATCCTCAGAATGAAGGGCAGCAAACGTAACACTAGAGGTCTGCATTTCCAGGAGGAAACGCGAGATGTTGCGCCGCCGAAACCCCCGTCCCCCGATCCGCGTCTTTCCCGCTTAAAGCGAGGTCCTCGATACGGTAAACCCGCGTGGGTCACTAGGCGACGCTTATGGTGAAGGAGTTTACTGCTAAGCTGTCGGTAGTGGGATGTTAAGAGAGCACTCTCCCACAGCAGTTTACATTGGACTCTATGGAGCTCTGTAGGCTGTGAATGGAAAACGGGGTCAAAGGTCATGAAGCGGGCGGGGTATCGGCCTATAATTTCACGTGGCGGGACTGTGGACTCTCGGGTCTGCCCGTTTGAATTCTGGTGTCTGTAGCTCGAAAACTGACCGTGTGACAGCAGTTTGAAAGTTTGACAAAAGTTTATGGACATTTTTCCATTCATTCCTATGAGAGTAAAGATGAAACTTCAAATGCTTACTGTGCAAAAACTATGTAACTTTTCCAAAAGCTGTATACAAGCCCGCATCCCACAGGGCAGCTCTACGAGACAAACTTTGAACGGAGTCGATATCTCGAAAACTGTGGGCGGAGTTAACCGGACAAGAATGAACGATCCTCAGAATGAAGGGCAGCAAACGTAACACTAGAGGTCTGCATTTCCAGGAGGAAACGCGAGATGTTGCGCCGCCGAAACCCCCGTCCCCCGATCCGCGTCTTTCCCGCTTAAAGCGAGGTCCTCGATACGGTAAACCCGCGTGGGTCACTAGGCGACGCTTATGGTGAAGGAGTTTACTGCTAAGCTGTCGGTAGTGGGATGTTAAGAGAGCACTCTCCCACAGCAGTTTACATTGGACTCTATGGAGCTCTGTAGGCCGTGAATGGAAAACGGGGTCAAAGGTCATGAAGCGGGCGGGGTATCGGCCTATAATTTCACGTGGTGGGACCGTGGACTCTCGGGTCTGCCCGTTTGAGTTCTGGTGTCTCTAGCTCGAAAACTGACCGTGTGACAGCAGTTTGAATGTTTGACAAAAGTTTATGGACATTTTTCCATTCATTCCTATGGGAGTTAAGATGAAACTTCAAATGCTTACTGTGCGAAAACTATGTAACTTTTCCAAAAGCTGTATACAAGCCCGCATCCCACAGGGAAGCTCTACGAAACAAACTTTGAACGGAGTCGATATCTCGAAAACTGTGGGCGGAGTTAACCGGACAAGAATGAACGATCCTCAGAATGAAGGGCAGCAAACGTAACTCTAGAGGTCTGCATTTCCAGGAGGAAACGCGAGATGTTGCGCCGCCTAAACCCCTGCCCCCCGATCCGCGTCTTTCCCGCTTAAAGCGAGGTCCTCGATACGGTAAACCCGCGTGGGTCACTAGGCGACGCTTATGGTGAAGGAGTTTACTGCTAAGCTGTTGGTAGTGGGATGTTAAGAGAGCACTGTCCCACAGCAGTTTACATTGGACTCTATGGAGCTGTGTAGGCCGTGAATGGAAAACGGGGTCAAAGGTCATGAAGCGGGTGGGCTATCGGCCTATAATTTTACGTGGTGGGACCTTGGACCCTCGGGTCTGCCCGTTTGAGTTCTGGTGTCTCTAGCTCGAAAACTGAGCGTGTGACAGCAGTTTGAATGTTTGACAAAAGTTTATGGACATTTTTCCATTCATTCCTATGGGAGTAAAGATGAAAGTTCAAAGGCTTCCTGTGCAAAAACTATGCAACATTTCCAAAAGCTGTATACAAGCCCGCATCCCACAGGGCAGCTCTACGAAACAAACTTTGAACGGAGTCGATATCTCGAAAACTGTGGGCGGAGTTAACCGGACAAGAATGAACGATCCTCAGAATGAAGGGCAGCAAACGTAACACTAGAGGTCTGCATTTCCAGGAGGAAACGCGAGATGTTGCGCCGCCTAAACCCCCTTCCCCCGATCCGCGTCTTTCCCGCTTAAAGCGAGGTCCTCGATACGGTAAACCCGCGTGGGTCACTAGGCGACGCTTATGGTGAAGGAGTTTACTGCTAAGCTGTCGGTAGTGGGATGTTAAGAGAGCACTCTCCCACAGCAGTTTACATTGGACTCTATGGAGCTGTGTAGGCCGTGAATGGAAAACGATACATTTTGAATTCCACCTTTAAAAACAATTCCACCTTAAGAAACCCAGAATTGTATTGAAATGTCCACATCACAGGCCAAAAGAGTCTTAAAAGCAAAAAAAGATGGCCAATACATTTTAAATACCACCTTAATAAAAATTCCACCTTAAGAAACCCACAGTTGTATTGACACGTCCACCTTTAATAATGACCACTTTAAATAAAGCTTAAAATGTCGAAAAGACAGGCAGTATATTGTGAATGAGGTATTCTTAAAAAATTCCACCTTAAGAAACCCTGGATAATTAAGATGTCCCCCTTAAAAATGACCTTTAAAGTGTTACAGACTGCCTGTGTATTTCTGTGGCCCTCACAGCTCTTCCCCTCAGTCTCTGCCTCTGCCCCTCCCCCTCCCCCCTCTGTCTCTCTCACACGCACGCTCACAGAATACAACTGACAGACTCATGATTCAATGAATTTCGACCGGTGGCGCACCTTCCAAAAAACCTCAAATATCTCAAAAACTTTTCCAGGTCCAAAAATGAACGAAGCATACCGTAGCGACAAGGAGAGTCTGGTGCTCGAGATGGTGTAAAAATTTTTGCACTTTGAGCGAGATTTGATGGTGTAATTACGAGTTAAAAACAGGCAAAGTTTTGAAAATCTGCGTGCCGAGCCGCTCTTAAAATACATTGAGCTCTATGGGAGGAAAACCCTCCCAAGTGTGGAACAAAAATTCATAACTCAAGAACGGTATTCTCAAACGGTCTGAAACTTACAAGTGTGAGAAAGGGGAAATTTCTCTACCATTTAAAGTTTAAATGAAGTCTGTAGGTGAAAGTATAAGGAAGTTATGGTGAAATGTTCGGCAGAAAATTGAAAAAGAAAAAAAATAATTTCAATGGGTTCCTATGGGAGCGTACCCACCCTCCGAACAAATGCTTATAGCTCGGAAAGTTTTCCTCACATCACTTAACCGTATATACCGTTGCGACAAGGAGAGTCTGGGGATCGATATGGTATAAAAAATTTGCAGATTAAGTGAGAATTGAGCATGTTATGATGAGTTAAAAACAGGAGAAAATTTTAGAAACCGCACTCTGAGCTGCTCCAAAAATACATTGAACCCTATGGGAGCCGAAACCCTCCCTAGTGCCGAACAAAAATTCATAACTCAAAAACCGTATTTTCAATAATGTTCAAATTTAGAGGTCTTAGAAAGGACAAGTTTCTCTACCATTTAAAATTTAAATGAAGTTTCTAGGTGAAAGTATGAGGAAGTTATGGCAATTTGTTCGGCTGAAAAGTGAAAAACCCGTTTTCTGAGAAGGAATCTACAGTGTATGATGTCACCCACTCTAAGAGCCTCCCATTGAAATGAATGGAGGGATTTTGAAGGAGTGATAGAAAGGGAAGGATGAGTGCAAAAATTCCGAAAACGGAAGTGATGGGAGCCGGTACGCCCGGGTCCGACCGTCTGAAATCCCGTGTCCGTAGCTTGAAAAATGACCGAGTTAGAGCACTTTGAAAATTAATTCCATAGAAATGACTGGGGAAAAACGGAGCGATAAACGAGTGTAGCGGACGAACGAGTGCGGGTATCGGAAAGCTGTATACAAGCCCACATCGTCGCTATAGGACGCACGATTTCCAGGTGGAACGGAGTCGATAGCTCGAAAGCTGCGGGACTAGTTAGGCGGACAAGGAAACGCGGAATAATAAGAATAAAAATAATAATAATATGACTTAAGAAGAACAATATATTGCGCCGCTGCTTAAAGCAGCAGGCGCAACATAACTAGAGGTCTGCATTTCCAGGAGGAAACGCGAGATGTTGAGCCGCCTAAACCCCTGCCCCCCGATCCGCGTCTTTCCCGCTTAAACGAGGTCCTCGACACGGTAAACCCGCGTGAGTCACTAGGCGACGCTTATGGTGAAGGAGTTTACTGCTAAGCTGTTGGTAGTGGGATGTTAAGAGAGCACTGTCCCACAGCAGTTTACATTGGACTCTATGGAGCTGTGTAGGCCGTGAATGGAAAACGGGGTCAAAGGTCATGAAGCGGGTGGGCTATCGGCCTATAGTTTCACGTGGTGGGACCGTGGACTCTCGGGTCTGCCCGTTTGAGTTCTGGTGTCTCTAGCTCGAAAACTGACCGTGTGACAGCAGTTTGAAAGTTTGACAAAAGTTTATGGACATTTTTCCATTCATTCCTATGGGAGTAAAGATGAAACTTCAAATGCTTACTGTGCGAAAACTATGTAACTTTTCCAAAAGCTGTATACAAGCCCGCATCCCACAGGGCAGCTCTACGAATGAAACTTTGAACGGAGTCGATATCTCGAAAACTGTGGGCGGAGTTAACCGGACAAGAATGAACGATCCTCAGAATGAAGGGCAGCAAACGTAACACTAGAGGTCTGCATTTCCAGGAGGAAACGCGAGATGCTGCGCCGCCGAAACCCCTGCCCCCCGATCCGCGTCTTTCCCGCTTAAAACGAGGTCCTCGATACGGTAAACCCACGTGGGTCACTAGGCGACGCTTATGGTGAAGGAGTTTACTGCTAAGCTGTTGGTAGTGGGATGTTAAGAGAGCACTCTCCCACAGCAGTTTACATTGGACTCTATGGAGCTCTGTAGGCCGTGAAAGGAAAACGGGGTCAAAGGTCATGAAGCGGGTGGGCTATCGGCCCATAATTTCACGTGGTGGGACCGTGGACCCTCGGGTCTGCCCGTTTGAGTTCTGGTGTCTCTAGCTCGAAAACTGAGCGTGTGACAGCAGTTTTAAAGTTTGGCAAAAGTTTATGGACATTTTTCCATTCTTTCCTATGGGAGTAAAGATGAAATTCAAATGCTTCCTGTGCGAAAACTATGCAACTTTTCCAAAAGCTGTATACAAGCCCGCATCCCACAGGGCAGCTCTACGAAACAAACTTTGAACGGAGTCGATATCTCGAAAACTGTGGGCGGAGTTAACCGGACAAGAAGGAACGATCCTCAGAATTAAGGGCAGCAAACGTAACACTAGAGGTCTGCATTTCCAGGAGGAAACGCGAGATGTTGCGCCGCCTAAACCCCTGCCCCCCGATCCGCGTCTTTCCCGCTTAAAGCGAGGTCCTCGATACGGTAAACCCGCGTGGGTCACTAGGCGACGCTTATGGTGAAGGAGTTTACTGCTAAGCTGTCGGTAGTGGGATGTTAAGAGAGCACTCTCCCACAGCAGTTTACATTGGACTCTATGGAGCTCTGTAGGCCGTGAATGGAAAACGGGGTCAAAGGTCATGAAGCGGGTGGGGTATCGGCCTATAATTTCACGTGGTGGGACCTTGGACTCTCGGGTCTGCCCGTTTGAATTCTGGTGTCTCTAGCTCGAAAACTGAGCGTGTGACAGCAGTTTGAAAGTTTGACAAAAGTTTATGGACATATTTCCATTCATTCCTATGGGACAAAAGATGAAACTTCAAATGCTTACTGTGCTAAAACTATGCAACTTTTCCAAAAGCTGTATACAAGCCCGCATCCCACAGGGAAGCTGTACGAATGAAACTTTGAACGGAGTCGATATCTCGAAAACTGTGGGCGGAGTTAACCGGACAAGAATGAACGATCCTCAGAATGAAGGGCAGCAAACGTAACACTAGAGGTCTGCATTTCCAGGAGGAAACGCGAGATGTTGCGCCGCCTAAACCCCCGTCCCCCGATCCGCGTCTTTCCCGCTTAAAGGGAGGTCCTCGATACGGTAAACCCGCGTGGGTCACTAGGCGACGCTTATGGTGAAGGAGTTACCTGCTAAGCTGTTGGTAGTGGGATGTTAAGAGAGCACTCTCCCACAGCAGTTTACATTGGACTCTATGGAGCTCTGTAGGCCGTGAATGGAAAACGGGGTCAAAGGTCATGAAGCGGGTGGGCTATCGGCCCATAATTTCACGTGGGGGGACCGTGGACTCTCGGGTCTGACCGTTTGAATTCTGGTGTCTGTAGCTCGAAAACTGACCGTGTGACAGCAGTTTTAATATTTGACAAAAGTTTATGGACATTTTTCCATTCATTCCTATGGGAGTAAAGATGAAAGTTAAAATGCTTACTGTGCGAAAACTATGTAACTTTTCCAAAAGCTGTATACAAGCCCGCATCCCACAGGGCAGCTCTACGAAACAAACTTTGAACGGAGTCGATATCTCGAAAACTGTGGGCGGAGTTAACCGGACAAGAACGAACGATCCTCAGAATGAAGGCCAGCAAACGTAACACTAGAGGTCTGCATTTCCAGGAGGAAACGCGAGATGTTGCGCCGCCTAAACCCCCGCCCCCCGATCCGCGTCTTTCCCGCTTAAAGCGAGGTCCTCGGTACGGTAAACCCGCGTGGGTCACTAGGCGACGCTTATGCTGAAGGAGTTTACTGCTAAGCTGTCGGTAGTGGGATGTTAAGAGAGCACTCTCCCACAGCAGTTTACATTGGACTCTATGGAGCTCTGTAGGCCGTGAATGGAAAACGGGGTCAAAGGTCATGAAGCGGGTGGGCTATCGGCCTATAGTTTCACGTGGTGGGACCGTGGACCCTCGGGTCTGCCCGTTTGAGTTCTGGTGTCTCTAGCTCGAAAACTGAGCGTGTGACAGCAGTTTTAAAGTTTGACAAAAGTTTATGGACATTTTTCCATTCATTCCTATGGGAGTAAAGATGAAACTTCAAATGCTTACTGTGCAAAAACTATGCAACTTTTCCAAAAGCTGTATACAAGCCCGCATCCCACAGGGCAGCTCTACGAAACAAACTTTGAACGGAGTCGATATCTCGAAAACTGTGGGCGGAGTTAACCGGACAAGAATGAACGATCCTCAGAATGAAGGGCAGCAAACGTAACACTAGAGGTCTGCATTTCCAGGAGGAAACGCGAGATGTTGCGCCGCCTAAACCCCTGCCCCCCGATCCGCGTCTTTCCCGCTTAAAACGATGTCCTCGATACGGTAAACCCACGTGGGTCACTAGGCGACGCTTATGGTGAAGGAGTTTACTGCTAAGCTGTTGGTAGTGGGATGTTAAGAGAGCACTCTCCCACAGCAGTTTACATTGGACTCTATGGAGCTCTGTAGGCCGTGAAAGGAAAACGGGGTCAAAGGTCATGAAGCGGGTGGGCTATCGGCCCATAATTTCACGTGGTGGGACCGTGGACCCTCGGGTCTGCCCGTTTGAGTTCTGGTGTCTCTAGCTCGAAAACTGACCGTGTGACAGCACTTTGAATGTTTGACAAAAGTTTATGGACATTTTTCCATTCATTCCTATGGGAGAAAAGTTGAAACTTCAAATGCTTACTGTGCTAAAACTATGTAACTTTTCCAAAAGCTGTATACAAGCCCGCATCCCACAGGGAAGCTGTACGAATGAAACTTTGAACGGAGTCGATATCTCGAAAACTGTGGGCGGAGTTAACCGGACAAGAACGAACGATCCTCAGAATGAAGGGCAGCAAACGTAACACTAGAGGTCTGCATTTCCAGGAGGAAACGCGAGATGTTGCGCCGCCTAAACCCCTGCCCCCCGATCCGCGTCTTTCCCGCTTAAAGCGAGGCCCTCGATACGGTAAACCCGCGTGGGTCACTAGGCGACGCTTATGGTGAAGGAGTTTACTGCTAAGCTGTCGGTAGTGGGATGTTAAGAGAGCTCTCTCCCACAGCAGTTTACATTGGACTCTATGGAGCTCTGTAGGCCGTGAATGGAAAACGGGGTCAAAGGTCATGAAGCGGGCGGGGTATCGGCCTATAATTTCACGTGGTGGGACCTTGGACTCTCGGGTCTGCCAGTTTGAATTCTGGTGTCTCTAGCTCGAAAACTGAGCGTGTGACAGCAGTTTGAAAGTTTGACAAAAGTTTATGGACATTTTTCCATTCATTCCTAAGGGAGTAAAGATGAAAGTTCAAAGGCTTCCTGTGCAAAAACTATGCAACTTTTCCAAAAGCTGTATACAAGCCCGCATCCCACAGGGCAGCTCTACAAAACAAACTTTGAACGGAGTCGATATCTCGAAAACTGTGGGCGGAGTTAACCGGACAAGAATGAACGATCCTCAGAATGAAGGGCAGCAAACGTAACACTAGAGGTCTGCATTTCCAGGAGGAAACGCGAGATGTTGCGCCGCCTAAACCCCTGCCCCCCGATCCGCGTCTTTCCCGCTTAAAGCGAGGTCCTCGGTACGGTAAACCCGCGTGGGTCACTAGGCGACGCTTATGGTGAAGGAGTTTACTGCTAAGCTGTCGGTAGTGGGATGTTAATAGAGCACTGTCCCACAGCAGTTTACATTGGACTCTATGGAGCTCTGTAGGCCGTGAATGGAAAACGGGGTCAAAGGTCATGAAGCGGGTGGCCTATCGGCCCATAATTTTACGTGGTGGGACCGTGGACCCTCGGGTCTGCCCGTTTGAGTTCTGGTGTCTCTAGCTCGAAAACTGACCGTGTGACAGCACTTTGAATGTTTGACAAAAGTTTATGGACATTTTTCCATTCATTCCTATGGGAGAAAAGTTGAAACTTCAAATGCTTACTGTGCTAAAACTATGTAACTTTTCCAAAAGCTGTATACAAGCCCGCATCCCACAGGGAAGCTGTACGAATGAAACTTTGAACGGAGTCGATATCTCGAAAACTGTGGGCGGAGTTAACCGGACAAGAACGAACGATCCTCAGAATGAAGGGCAGCAAACGTAACACTAGAGGTCTGCATTTCCAGGAGGAAACGCGAGATGTTGCGCCGCCTAAACCCCCGTCCCCCGATCCGCGTCTTTCCCGCTTAAAGAGAGGCCCTCGATACGGTAAACCCGCGTGGGTCACTAGGCGACGCTTATGGTGAAGGAGTTTACTGCTAAGCTGTCGGTAGTGGGATGTTAAGAGAGCACTCTCCCACAGCAGTTTACATTGGACTCTATGGAGCTCTGTAGGCCGTGAAAGGAAAACGGGGTCAAAGGTCATGAAGCGGGTGGGCTATCGGCCCATAAATTCACGTGGTGGGACCGTGGACTCTCGGGTCTGCCCGTTTGAATTCTGGTGTCTCTAGCTCGAAAACTGACCGTGTGACATCAGTTTGAAAGTTTGACAAAAGTTTATGGACATTTTTCCATTCATTCCTATGGGAGAAAACACGAAACTTCAAATGCTTACTGTGCGAAAACTATGTAACTTTTCCAAAAGCTGTATACAAGCCCGCATCCCACAGGGAAGCTCTACGAATGAAACTTTGAACGGAGTCGATATCTCGAAAACTGTGGGCGGAGTTAACCGGACAAGAATGAACGATCCTCAGAATTAAGGGCAGCAAACGTAACACCAGGAGGAAACGCGAGATGTTGCGCCGCCTAAACCCCCGTCCCCCGATCCGCGTCTTTCCCGCTTAAAGCGAGGTCCTCGATACGGTAAACCCGCGTGGGTCACTAGGCGACGCTTATGGTGAAGGAGTTTACTGCTAAGCTGTTGGTAGTGGGATGTTAAGAGAGCACTCTCCCACAGCAGTTTGCATTGGACTCTATGGAGCTCAGTAGGGCGTGAATAGAAAACGATACATTTTGAATTCCACCTTTAAAAACAATTCCACCTTAAGAAACCCAGAATTGTATTGAAATGTCCACATCACAGGCCAAAAGAATCTTAAAAGCAAAAAAGATGGCCAATACATTTTAAATACCACCTCAATAAAAATTCCACCTTAAGAAACCCACAGTTGTATTGACACGTCCACCTTTAAAAATGACCACTTTAAATAAAGCTTAAAATGTCGAAAAGACAGGCAGTATATTGTGAATGAGGTATTCTTAAAAAATTCCACCTTAAGAAACCCTGGATAATTAAGATGTCCCCCTTAAAAATGACCTTTAAAGTGTTACAGACTGCCTGTGTATTTCTGTGGCCCTCACACCTCTTCCCCGTCAGTGTCTGCCTCTGCCCCTCCCCCTCCCCCCTCTCTCTCTCTCACACGCACGCTCACAGAATACAACTGACAGACTCAGGATTTAATGAATTTCGACCGGTTGCGCACCTTCCAAAAAACCTCAAATATCTCAAAAACTTTTCCAGGTCCAAAAATGAACGAAGCATACCGTAGCGACAAGGAGAGTCTGGTGCTCGAGATGGTGTAAAAATTTTTGCACTTTGAGCGAGATTTGATGGTGTAATTACGAGTTAAAAACAGGCAAAGTTTTGAAAATCTGCGTGCCGAGCCGCTCTTAAAATACATTGAGCTCTATGGGAGGAAAACCCTCCCAAGTGTCAAACAAAAATTCATAACTCAAGAACGGTATTCTCAAACGGTCTGAAACTTACAAGTGTGAGAAAGGGGAAATTTCTCTACCATTTAAAGTTTAAATGAAGTCTGTAGGTGAAAGTATAAGGAAGTTATGGTGAAATGTTCGGCAGAAAATTGAAAAAGAAAAAAAATAATTTCAATGGGTTCCTATGGGAGCGTACCCACCCTCCGAACAAATGCTTATAGCTCGGAAAGTTTTCCCCACATCACTTAACCGTATATACCGTTGCGACAAGGAGAGTCTGGGGATCGATATGGTATAAAAAATTTGCAGATTAAGTGAGAATTGAGCATGTTATGACGAGTTAAAAACAGGAGAAAATTTTAGAAACCGCACTCTGAGCTGCTCCAAAAATACATTGAACCCTATGGGAGCCGAAACCCTCCCTAGTGCCGAACAAAAATTCATAACTCGAAAACCGTATTTTCAATAATGTTCAAATTTAGAGGTCTTAGAAAGGACAAGTTTCTCTACCATTTAAAATTTAAATGAAGTTTCTAGGTGAAAGTATGAGGAAGTTATGGTGATTTGTTTGGCTGAAAAGTGAAAAACCCGTTTTCTGAGAAGGAATCTACAGTGTATGACGTCACCCACTGTAAGAGCCTCCCATTGAAATGAATGGAGGGATTTTGAAGGAGGAATAGAAAGGGAAGGATGAGTACAAAAAATCTGAAAACGGAAGTGATGGGAGCCGGTACGCCCGGGTCCGACCGTCTGAAATCCCGTGTCCGTAGCTTGAAAAATGACCGAGTTAGAGCACTTTGAAAATTAATTCCATAGAAATGACTGGGGAAAAACGGAGCGATAAACGAGTGTAGCGGACGAACGAGTGCGGGTATCGGAAAGCTGTATACAAGCCCACATCGTCGCTATAGGACGCACGATTTCCAGGTGGAACGGAGTCGATAGCTCGAAAGCTGCGGGACTAGTTAGGCGGACAAGGAAACGCGGAATAATAAGAATAAAAATAATAATAATATGACTTAAGAAGAACAATATATTGCGCCGCTGCTTAAAGCAGCAGGCGCAACATAACTAGAGGTCTGCATTTCCAGGAGGAAACGCGAGATGTTGCGCCGCCTAAACCCCTGCCCCCCGATCCGCGTCTTTTCCGCTTAAAGCGAGGCCCTCGATACGGTAAACCCGCGTGGGTCACTAGGCGACGCTTATGGTGAAGGAGTTTACTGCTAAGCTGTCGGTAGTGGGATGTTAAGAGAGCACTCTCCCACAGCAGTTTACATTGGACTCTATGGAGCTCTGTAGGCCGTGAATGGAAAACGGGGTCAAAGGTCATGAAGCGGGCGGGGTATCGGCCTATAATTTCACGTGGTGGGACCGTGGACTCTCGGGTCTGCCCGTTTGAGTTCTGGTGTCTCTAGCTCGAAAACTGACCGTGTGACAGCAGTTTGAAAGTTTGACAAAAGTTTATGGACATTTTTCCATTCATTCCTATGGGAGAAAAGATGAAACTTCAAATGCTTACTGTGCAAAAACTATGCAACTTTTCCAAAAGCTGTATACAAGCCCGCATCCCACAGGGCAGCTCTACGAAACAAACTTTGAACGGAGTCGATATCTCGAAAACTGTGGGCGGAGTTAACCGGACAAGAACGAACGATCCTCAGAATGAAGGGCAGCAAACGTAACACTAGAGGTCTGCATGTCCAGGAGGAAACGCGAGATGTTGCGCCGCCTAAACCCCCGCCCCCCGATCCGCGTCTTTCCCGCTTAAAGCGAGGTCCTCGATACGGTAAACCCGCGTGGGTCACTAGGCGACGCTTATGGTGAAGGAGTTTACTGCTAAGCTGTCGGTAGTGGGATGTTAAGGGAGCACTCTCCCACAGCAGTTTACATTGGACTCTATGGAGCTCTGTAGGCCGTGAATGGAAAACGGGGTCAAAGGTCATGAAGCGGGTGGGCTATCGGCCCATAATTTCACGTGGTGGGACCGTGGACTCTCGGGTCTGCCCGTTTGAATTTTGGTGTGTCTAGCTCGAAAACTGACCATGTGACAGCAGTTTGAAAGTTTGACAAAAGTTTATGGACATTTTTCCATTCATTCCTATGGGAGTAAAGATGAAACTTCAAATGCTTACTGTGCAAAAACTATGCAACTTTTCCAAAAGCTGTATACAAGCCCGCATCCCACAGGGCAGCTCTACGAAACAAACTTTGAACGGAGTCGATATCTCGAAAACTGTGGGCGGAGTTAACCGGACAAGAATGAACGATCCTCAGAATGAAGGGCAGCAAACGTAACACTAGAGGTCTGCATTTCCAGGAGGAAACGCGAGATGTTGCGCCGCCTAAACCCCTGCCCCCCGATCCGCGTCTTTCACGCTTAAAGCGAGGTCCTCGATACGGTAAACCCGCGTGGGTCACTAGGCGATGCCTATGGTGAAGGAGTTTACTGCTAAGCTGTCGGTAGTGGGATGTTAAGAGAGCACTCTCCCACAGCAGTTTACATTGTACTCTATGGAGCTGTGTAGGCCGTGAATGGAAAACGGGGTCAAAGGTCATGAAGCGGGTGGGCTATCGGCCTATAGTTTCACGTGGTGGGACCGTGGACCCTCGGGTCTGCCCGTTTGAGTTCTGGTGTCTGTAGCTCGAAAACTGACCGTGTGACAGCAGTTTAAAAGTTTGACAAAAGTTTATGGACACTTTTCCATTCATTCCTATGGGAGAAAAGTTGAAATTTCAAATGCTTACTGTGCTAAAACTATGTAACTTTTCCAAAAGCTGTATACAAGCCCGCATCCCACAGGGAAGCTCTACGAATGAAACTTTGAACGGAGTCGATATCTCGAAAACTGTGGGCGGAGTTAACCGGACAAGAATGAACGATCCTCAGAATGAAGGGCAGCAAACGTAACACTAGAGGTCTGCATTTCCAGGAGGAAACGCGAGATGTTGCGCCGCCTAAACCCCTGCCCCCCGATCCGCGTCTTTCCCGCTTAAAGCGAGGCCCTCGATACGGTAAACCCGCGTGGGTCACTAGGCGACGCTTATGGTGAAGGAGTTTACTGCTAAGCTGTCGGTAGTGGGATGTTAAGAGAGCACTCTCCCACAGCAGTTTACATTGGACTCTATGGAGCTCTGTAGGCCGTGAATGGAAAACGGGGTCAAAGGTCATGAAGCGGGCGGGGTATCGGCCTATAATTTCACGTGGTGGGACCGTGGACTCTCGGGTCTGCCCGTTTGAGTTCTGGTGTCTCTAGCTCGAAAACTGACCGTGTGACAGCAGTTTGAAAGTTTGACAAAAGTTTATGGACATTTTTCCATTCATTCCTATGGGAGAAAAGATGAAACTTCAAATGCTTACTGTGCAAAAACTATGCAACTTTTCCAAAAGCTGTATACAAGCCCGCATCCCACAGGGCAGCTCTACGAAACAAACTTTGAACGGAGTCGATATCTCGAAAACTGTGGGCGGAGTTAACCGGACAAGAACGAACGATCCTCAGAATGAAGGGCAGCAAACGTAACACTAGAGGTCTGCATGTCCAGGAGGAAACGCGAGATGTTGCGCCGCCTAAACCCCCGCCCCCCGATCCGCGTCTTTCCCGCTTAAAGCGAGGTCCTCGATACGGTGAACCCGCGTGGGTCACTAGGCGACGCTTATGGTGAAGGAGTTTACTGCTAAGCTGTCGGTAGTGGGATGTTAAGGGAGCACTCTCCCACAGCAGTTTACATTGGACTCTATGGAGCTCTGTAGGCCGTGAATGGAAAACGGGGTCAAAGGTCATGAAGCGGGTGGGCTATCGGCCCATAATTTCACGTGGTGGGACCGTGGACTCTCGGGTCTGCCCGTTTGAATTCTGGTGTGTCTAGCTCGAAAACTGACCGTGTGACAGCAGTTTGAAAGTTTGACAAAAGTTTATGGACATTTTTCCATTCATTCCTATGGGAGTAAAGATGAAACTTCAAATGCTTACTGTGCGAAAACTATGTAACTTTTCCAAAAGCTGTATACAGGCCCGCATCCCACAGGGCAGCTCTACGAATGAAACTTTGAACGGAGTCGATATCTCGAAAACTGTGGGCGGAGTTAACCGGACAAGAATGAACGATCCTCAGAATGAAGGGCAGCAAACGTAACACTAGAGGTCTGCATTTCCAGGAGGAAACGCGAGATGTTGCGCCGCCTAAACCCCTGCCCCCCGATCCGCGTCTTTCCCGCTTAAAGCGAGGTCCTCGATACGGTAAACCCGCGTGGGTCACTAGGCGACGCTTATGGTGAAGGAGTTTACTGCTAAGCTGTCGGTAGTGGGATATTAAGAGAGCACTCTCCCACAGCAGTTTACATTGGACTCTATGGAGCTCTGTAGGCCGTGAATGGAAAACGGGGTCAAAGGTCATGAAGCGGGCGGGGTATCGGCCTATAACTTCACGTGGTGGGACCTTGGACTCTCGGGTCTGCCCGTTTGAATTCTGGTGTCTCTAGCTCGAAAACTGAGCGTGTGACAGCAGTTTGAAAGTTTGACAAAAGTTTATGGACATATTTCCATTAATTCCTATGGGACAAAAGATGAAACTTCAAATGCTTACTGTGCTAAAACTATGCAACTTTTCCAAAAGCTGTATACAAGCCCGCATCCCACAGGGAAGCTCTACGAATGAAACTTTGAACGGAGTCGATATCTCGAAAACTGTGGGCGGAGTTAACCGGACAAGAACGAACGATCCTCAGAATGAAGGGCAGCAAACGTAACACTAGAGGTCTGCATTTCCAGGAGGAAACGCGAGATGTTGCGCCGCCTAAACCCCTGCCCCCCGATCCGCGTCTTTCCCGCTTAAAGCGAGGTCCTCGATACGGTAAACCCGCGTGGGTCACTAGGCGACGCTTATGGAGAAGGAGTTTACTTCTAAGCTGTCGGTAGTGGGATGTTAAGAGAGCACTCTCCCACAGCAGTTTACATTGGACTCTATGGAGCTCTGTAGGCCGTGAATGGAAAACGGGGTCAAAGGTCATGAAGCGGGCGGGGTATCGGCCTATAATTTCACGTGGTGGGACCGTGGACTCTCGGGTCTGCCCGTTTGAGTTCTGGTGTCTCTAGCTCGAAAACTGATCGTGTGACAGCAGTTTGAAAGTTTGACAAAAGTTTATGGACATTTTTCCATTCATTCCTATGGGAGTTAAGATGAAACTTCAAATGCTTACTGTGCGAAAACTATGTAACTTTTCCAAAAGCTGTATACAAGCCCGCATCCCACAGGGAAGCTCTACGAAACAAACTTTGAACGGAGTCGATATCTCGAAAACTGTGGGCGGAGTTAACCGGACAAGAATGAACGATCCTCAGAATGAAGGGCAGCAAACGTAACACTAGAGGTCTGCATTTCCAGGAGGAAACGCGAGATGTTGCGCCGCCTAAACCCCCGCCCCCCGATCCGCGTCTTTACCGCTTAAAGCGAGGTCCTCGATACGGTAAACCCGCGTGGGTCACTAGGCGACGCTTATGGTGAAGGAGTTTACTGCTAAGCTGTTGGTAGTGGGATGTTAAGAGAGCACTGTCCCACAGCAGTTTACATTGGACTCTATGGAGCTGTGTAGGCCGTGAATGGAAAACGGGGTCAAAGGTCATGAAGCGGGTGGGCTATCGGCCTATAATTTCACGTGGTGGGACCTTGGACCCTCGGGTCTGCCCGTTTGAGTTCTGGTGTCTCTAGCTCGAAAACTGACCGTGTGACAGCAGTTTGAAAGTTTGACAAAAGTTTATGGATATTTTTCCATTCATTCCTATGGGAGTAAAGATGAAAGTTCAAAGGCTTCCTGTGCGAAAACTATGCAACTTTTCCAAAAGCTGTATACAAGCCCGCATCCCACAGGGAAGCTCTACGAATGAAACTTTGAACGGAGTCGATATCTCGAAAACTGTGGGCGGAGTTAACCGGACAAGAATGAACGATCCTCAGAATGAAGGGCAGCAAACGTAACACTAGAGGTCTGCATTTCCAGGAGGAAACGCGAGATGTTGCGCCGCCTAAACCCCTGCCCCCCGATCCGCGTCTTTCCCGCTTAAAGCGAGGTCCTCGACACGGTAAACCCGCGTGGGTCACTAGGCGACGCTTATGGTGAAGGAGTTTACTGCTAAGCTGTTGGTAGTGGGATGTTAAGAGAGCACTGTCCCACAGCAGTTTACATTGGACTATGTGGAGCTGTGTAGGCCGTGAATGGAAAACGGGGTCAAAGGTCATGAAGCGGGTGGGCTATCGGCCCATAATTTCATGTGGTGGGACCTTGGACTCTCGGGTCTGCCCGTTTGAGTTCTGGTGTCTCTAGCTCGAAAACTGAGCGTGTGACAGCAGTTTGAAAGTTTGACAAAAGTTTATGGACATTTTTCCATTCATTCCTATGGGAGAAAAGATGAAACTTCAAATGCTTACTGTGCGAAAACTATGCAACTTTTCCAAAAGCTGTATACAAGCCCGCATCCCACAGGGAAGCTCTACGAATGAAACTTTGAACGGAGTCGATATCTCGAAAACTGTGGGCGGAGTTAACCGGACAAGAATGAACGATCCTCAGAATGAAGGGCAGCAAACGTAACACTAGAGGTCTGCATTTCCAGGAGGAAACGCGAGATGTTGCGCCGCCTAAACCCCCGTCCCCCGATCCGCGTCTTTACCGCTTAAAGCGAGGTCCTCGGTACGGTAAACCCGCGTGGGTCACTAGGCGACGCTTATGGTGAAGGAGTTTACTGCTAAGCTGTTGGTAGGTGGATGTTAAGAGAGCACTCTCCCACAGCAGTTTACATTGGACTCTATGGAGCTCAGTAGGGTGTGAATAGAAAACGATACATTCTGAATTCCACCTTTAAAAACAATTCCACCTTAAGAAACCCAGAATTGTATTGAAATGTCCACATCACAGGCCAAAAGAGACTTAAAAGCAAAAAAAGATGGCCAATACATTTTAAATACCACCTTAATAAAAATTCCACCTTAAGAAACCCACAGTTGTATTGACACGTCCACCTTTAAAAATGACCACTTGAAATAAAGCTTAAAATGTCGAAAAGACAGGCAGTATATTGTGAATGAGGTATTCTTAAAAAATTCCACCTTAAGAAACCCTGGATAATTAAGACGTCCCCCTTAAAAATGACCTTTAAAGTGTTACAGACTGCCTGTGTATTTCTGTGGCCCTCACAGCTCTTCCCCTCAGTCTCTGCTTCTGCCCCTCCCCCTCCCCCCTCTGTCTCTCTCACACGCACGCTCACAGAATACAACTGACAGACTCATGATTCAATGAATTTCGACCGGGGAGCACCCTCCAAAAAATGACCCGTAGCTCGAAAACTTTTCCCAACCAAAATTGAACGAAGCATACCGTAGCGACAAGGAGAGTCTGGCGCTCGAGATGGTGTAAAAATTTTTTCAGTTTGAGCGAGAATTGATGGTGTAAAAATGAGTTAAAAAAGGGCAAATTTGAGAAAATTTGGCTTTCTGAAAATACATTGAACTCTATGGGAGCCGAAACGTCCTACTGCCAAACAAATCTTCATAACTCCAGAACCGTATCTTCAAATGATTTCAAATCTACATATTTTAGAAAGGAGAAGTTTCTCTACCATTTGAAAGTAAAATGAAGTCTGTAGGTGAAAGTATAAGGAAGTTATGGCAAAATGTTCGGCTAAAAGTTGAATATCGAAAAAGGACAGGCATATTCATTTCAATGTATTCCTATGGGAGCGTACCCACCCTCCGAACAAATGCTTATAGCTCAGAAATGATATCCCAAATGGCTAAACTGCATATACCGTTGCGACAAGGAGAGTCTAAGGAAGAAGCTGGTATAAAAAATTAGCAGTTTGAGCGAGAATTGACCGTGTTATGACGAGTTAAAAACAGGAGAAAAATTTAGAAACCGCACTCTGAGCCGCTCCAAAAATACATTGAACTCTATGGGAGCCAAAACCCTCCCTAGTGCCGAACAAAAATTCATAACTCAAAAACCGTATTTTCGATTATGTTCAAATTTACAGATGCTAGAAAGGACAAGTTTATCTACCATTTAAAATTTAAATGAAGTTTCTAGGTGAAAGTATGAGGACGTTATGGCGAATTGTTCGGCTGAAAAGTGAAAAAACGGTTTTGGCCAGTGAACCCAGAGTGTCTATGATGTCACCCACTCTAAATGTCTTCCATACAAGTGAATGGAGGGATATTCAAGGAGGAATAGAAAGAGAAGGATGAGTGCGAGAGGTCCAAAAACGGAAGTGACGGGTCACGGTGCGCCCGGGTCCGACCGTCTGAAATCTCGTGTCCGTAGCTTGAAAATTGACCGAGTTAGAGCAGTTCGAAAATTAATTCCATAGAAATGACTGGGGAAAAACGGAGCGATAAACGAGTGTAGCGGACGAACGAGTGCGGGTATCGGAAAGCTGTATACAAGCCCACATCGTCGCTATAGGACGCACGATTTCCAGGTGGAACGGAGTCGATAGCTCGAAAGCTGCGGGACTAGTTAGGCGGACAAGGAAACGCGGAATAATAAGAATAATAATAATAATAATAATATGACTTAAGAAGAACAGTATATTGCGCGCTGCTGAAGCAGCTTGCGCAACATAACTAGAGGTCTGCATTTCCAGGAGGAAACGCGAGATGTTGCGCCGCCTAAACCCCCGCCCCCCGATCCGCGTCTTTCCCGCTTATAGCGAGGTCCTCGATACGGTAAACCCGCGTGGGTCACTAGGCGACGCTTATGGTGAAGAAGTTTACTGCTAAGCTGTCGGTAGTGGGATGTTAAGAGAGCAGTCTCCCACAGCAGTTTACATTGGACTCTATGGAGCTCTGTAGGGCGTGAATAGAAAACGATACATTTTGAATTCCACCTTTAAAAACAATTCCACCTTAAGAAACCCAGAATTGTATTGAAATGTCCACATCACAGGCCAAAAGAGTCTTAAAAGCAAAAAAAGATGGCCAATACATTTTAAATACCACCTTAAGAAACCCACAGTTGTATTGACACGTCCACCTTTAAAAATGACCAGTTGAAATAAAGCTTAAAATATTGAAAAGACAGCCAGTATATTGTGAATGAGGCATTCTTTAAAAATTCCACCTTAAGAAACCCTGGATAATTAAGACGTCCCCCTTAAAAATGACCTTTAAAGTGTTACAGACTGCCTGTGTATTTCTGTGGCCCTCACAGCTCTCCCCGTCAGTGTCTGCCTCTGCCCCTCCCCCTCCCCCCTCTGTCTCTCTCACACGCACGCTCACAGAATACAACTGACAGACTCAGGATTCAATGAATTTCGACCGGGGGGACCCTTCAAAAAATGACCCGTAGCTCGAAAACTTTTCCCAACCAAAATTGAACGAAGCATACCGTAGCGACAAGGAGAGTCTGGCGCTCGAGATGGTGTAAAAATTTTTTCAGTTTGAGCGAGAATTGATGGTGTAAAAATGAGTTAAAAAAGGGCAAATTTGAGAAAATTTGGCTTTCTGAAAATACATTGAACTCTATGGGAGCCGAAACGTCCTACTGCCAAACAAATCTTCATAACTCCAGAACCGTATCTTCAAATGATTTCAAATCTACATATTTTAGAAAGGGGAAGTTTCTCTACCATTTGAAAGTAAAATGAAGTCTGTAGGTGAAAGTATAAGGAAGTTATGGCAAAATGTTCGGCTAAAAGTTGAATATCGAAAAAGGACAGGCATATTCATTTCAATGTATTCCTATGGGAGCGTACCCACCCTCCGAACAAATGCTTATAGCTCAGAAAAGATATCCCAAATGGCTAAACTGCATATACCGTTGCGACAAGGAGAGTCCAAGGAAGAAGCTGGTATAAAAAATTAGCAGTTTGAGCGAGAATTGACCGTGTTATGACGAGTTAAAAACAGGAGAAAAATTTTGAAACCGCACTCTGAGCCGCTCCAAAAATACATTGAACTCTATGGGAGCCAAAACCCTCCCTAGTGCCGAACAAAAATTCATAACTCAAAAACCGTATTTTCGATTATGTTCAAATTTACAGATGCTAGAAAGGACAAGTTTATCTACCATTTAAAATTTAAATGAAGTTTCTAGGTGAAAGTATGAGGACGTTATGGCGATTTGTTCGGCTGAAAAGTGAAAAAACGGTTTTGGCCAGTGAACCCAGAGTGTCTATGACGTCACCCACTCTAAATGTCTTCCATACAAGTGAATGGAGGGATATTCACGGAGAGATAGAAAGAGAAGGATGAGTGTGAGAGGTCCGAAAACGGAAGTGACGGGTCCCGGTGCGCCCGGGTCCGACCGTCTGAAATCTCGTGTCCATAGCTTGAAAATTGACCGAGTTAGAGCAGTTCGAAAATTAATTCCATAGAAATGACTGGGGAAAAACAGAGCGAAAAACGAGTGTAGCGGACGAACGAGTGCGGGTATCGGAAAGCTGTATACAAGCACACATCGGCGCTATAGGACGCACGATTTCCAGGTGGAACGGAGTCGATAGCTCGAAAGCTGCGGGACTAGTTAAGCGGACAAGGAAACGCGGAATAATAAAAATAATAATAAAAATAATAATAATAATAATATGACTTTCGGATAACAATATATTGCGCGCTGCTGAAGCAGCTTGCGCAACATAATAATATGACTTAAGAAGAACAATATATTGCGCGCTGCTGCTTAAAGCAGCAGGCGCAACATAACTAGAGGTCTGCATTTCCAGGAGGAAACGCGAGATGTTGCGCCACCTAAACCCCCGCCCCCCGATCCGCGTCTTTCCCGCTTAAAGCGAGGTCCTCGATACGGTAAACCCGCGTGGGTCACTAGGCGACGCTTATGGTGAAGGAGTTTACTGCTAAGCTGTCGGTAGTGGGATGTTAAGAGAGCACTCTCCCACAGCAGTTTACATTGGACTCTATGGAGCTCTGTAGGCCGTGAAAGGAAAACGGGTTCAAAGGTCATGAAGCGGGTGGGCTATCGGCCCATAATTTTACGTGGAGGGACCGTGGACCCTCGGGTCTGCCCGTTTGAGTTCTGGTGTCTCTAGCTCGAAAACTGACCGTGTGACAGCAGTTTGAAAGATTGACAAAAGTTTATGGACATTTTTCCATTCATTCCTATGGGAGTAAAGATGAAACTTCAAATGGTTACCGTGCGAAAACTATGTAACTTTTCCAAAAGCTGTATACAAGCCCGCATCCCACAGGAAAGCTATACGAATGAAACTTTGAACGGAGTCGATATCTCGAAAACTGTGGGCGGAGTTAACCGGACAAGAACGAACGATCCTCAGAATGAAGGGCAGCAAACGTAACACCAGGAGGAAACGCGAGATGTTGCGCCGCCTAAACCCCCGTCCCCCGATCCGCGTCTTTCCCGCTTAAAGCGAGGTCCTCGATACGGTAAACCCGCGTGGGTCACTAGGCGACGCTTATGGTGAAGGAGTTTACTGCTAAGCTGTCGGTAGTGGGATGTTAATAGAGCACTGTCCCACAGCAGTTTACATTGGACTCTATGGAGCTGTGTAGGCCGTGAATGGAAAACGGGGTCAAAGGTCATGGTATAAAAAAATTGCAGATTAAGTGAGAATTGAGCATGTTATGACGAGTTAAAAACAGGAGAAAATTTTAGAAACCGCACTCTGAGCTGCTCCAAAAATACATTGAACCCTATGGGAGCCGAAACCGTCCCTAGTGCCGAACAAAAATTCATAACTCAAAAACCGTATTTTCAATAATGTTCAAATTTAGAGGTCTCAGAAAGGACAAGTTTCTCTACCATTTAAAATTTAAATGAAGTTTCTAGGTGAAACTATGAGGAAGTTATGGCGATTTGTTCGGCTGAAAAGTGAAAAAACGGCTTTTTGCCACTGAAACTACAGTGGATGACATCACCCCCACTCTAAGAGCCTCCCATTGAAATGAATGGAGGGATTTTGAAGGAGGAAAAGAAAGGGAAGGATGAGTGCAAAAATTCCGAAAACGGAAGTGATGGGAGCCGGTACGCCCGGGTCCGACCGTCTGAAATCCCGTGTCCGTAGCTTGAAAAATGACCGAGTTAGAGCACTTTGAAAATTAATTCCATAGAAATGACTGGGGAAAAACAGAGCGAAAAACGAGTGTAGCGGACGAACGAGTGCGGGTATCGGAAAGCTGTATACAAGCCCACATCGTCGCTATAGGACGCACGATTTCCAGGTGGAACGGAGTCGATAGCTCGAAAGCTGCGGGACTAGTTAAGCGGACAAGGAAACGCGGAATAATAAAAATAATAATAAAAATAATAATAATATGACTTACGGATAACAATATATTGCGCCGCTGCTTAAAGCAGCAGGCGCAACATAACTAGAGGTCTGCATTTCCAGGAGGAAACGCGAGATGTTGCGCCGCCTAAACCCCCGTCCCCCGATCCGCGTCTTTCCCGCTTAAAGCGAGGTCCTCGATACGGTAAACCCGCGTGGGTCACTAGGCGACGCTTATGGTGAAGGAGTTTACTGCTAAGCTGTCGGTAGTGGGATGTTAATAGAGCACTGTCCCACAGCAGTTTACATTGGACTCTATGGAGCTATGTAGGCCGTGAATGGAAAACGGGGTCAAAGGTCATGAAGCGGGCGGGGTATCGGCCTATAATTTCACGTGGTGGGACCTTGGACTCTCGGGTCTGCCCGTTTGAATTCTGGTGTCTCTAGCTCGAAAACTGAGCGTGTGACAGCAGTTTGAAAGTTTGACAAAAGTTTATGGACATTTTCCCATTCATTCCTATGGGAGTAAAGATGAAACTTCAAATGCTTACTGTGCAAAAACTATGCAACTTTTCCAAAAGCTGTATACAAGCCCGCATCCCACAGGTAAGCTCTACGAAACAAACTTTGAACGGAGTCGATATCTCGAAAACTGTGGGCGGAGTTAACCGGACAAGGAATGAAGATCCTCAGAATGAAGGGCAGCAAACGTAACACTAGAGGTCTGCATTTCCAGGAGGAAACGCGAGATGTTGCGCCGCCTAAACCCCCGTCCCCCGATCCGCGTCTTTCCCGCTTAAAGCGAGGTCCTCGATACGGTAAACCCGCGTGGGTCACTAGGCGACGCTTATGGTGAAGGAGTTTACTGCTAAGCTGTCGGTAGTGGGATGTTAATAGAGCACTGTCCCACAGCAGTTTACATTGGACTCTATGGAGCTATGTAGGCCGTGAATGGAAAACGGGGTCAAAGGTCATGAAGCGGGCGGGGTATCGGCCTATAATTTCACGTGGTGGGACCTTGGACTCTCGGGTCTGCCCGTTTGAATTCTGGTGTCTCTAGCTCGAAAACTGAGCGTGTGACAGCAGTTTGAAAGTTTGACAAAAGTTTATGGACATTTTCCCATTCATTCCTATGGGAGTAAAGATGAAACTTCAAATGCTTACTGTGCAAAAACTATGCAACTTTTCCAAAAGCTGTATACAAGCCCGCATCCCACAGGTAAGCTCTACGAAACAAACTTTGAACGGAGTCGATATCTCGAAAACTGTGGGCGGAGTTAACCGGACAAGGAATGAAGATCCTCAGAATGAAGGGCAGCAAACGTAACACTAGAGGTCTGCATTTCCAGGAGGAAACGCGAGATGTTGCGCCGCCTAAACCCCTGCCCCCCGATCCGCGTCTTTCCCGCTTAAAACGAGGTCCTCGATACGGTAAACCCACGTGGGTCACTAGGCGACGCTTATGGTGAAGGAGTTTACTGCTAAGCTGTTGGTAGTGGGATGTTAAGAGAGCACTCTCCCACAGCAGTTTACATTGGACTCTATGGAGCTCTGTAGGCCGTGAAAGGAAAACGGGGTCAAAGGTCATGAAGCGGGTGGGCTATCGGCCCATAATTTCACATGGTGGGACCGTGGACCCTCGGGTCTGCCCGTTTGAGTTCTGGTGTCTCTAGCTCGAAAACTGAGCGTGTGACAGCAGTTTTAAAGTTTGGCAAAAGTTTATGGACATTTTTCCATTCTTTCCTATGGGAGTAAAGATGAAATTCAAATGCTTCCTGTGCGAAAACTATGCAACTTTTCCAAAAGCTGTATACAAGCCCGCATCCCACAGGGCAGCTCTACGAAACAAACGTTGAACGGAGTCGATATCTCGAAAACTGTGGGCGGAGTTAACCGGACAAGAAGGAACGATCCTCAGAATTAAGGGCAGCAAACGTAACACTAGAGGTCTGCATTTCCAGGAGGAAACGCGAGATGTTGCGCCGCCTAAACCCCTGCCCCCCGATCCGCGTCTTTCCCGCTTAAAGCGAGGTCCTCGATACGGTAAACCCGCGTGGGTCACTAGGCGACGCTTATGGTGAAGGAGTTTACTGCTAAGCTGTCGGTAGTGGGATGTTAAGAGAGCACTCTCCCACAGCAGTTTACATTGGACTCTATGGAGCTCTGTAGGCCGTGAATGGAAAACGGGGTCAAAGGTCATGAAGCGGGTGGGGTATCGGCCTATAATTTCACGTGGTGGGACCTTGGACTCTCGGGTCTGCCCGTTTGAATTCTGGTGTCTCTAGCTCGAAAACTGAGCGTGTGACAGCAGTTTGAAAGTTTGACAAAAGTTTATGGACATATTTCCATTCATTCCTATGGGACAAAAGATGGAACTTCAAATGCTTACTGTGCTAAAACTATGCAACTTTTCCAAAAGCTGTATACAAGCCCGCATCCCACAGGGAAGCTGTACGAATGAAACTTTGAACGGAGTCGATATCTCGAAAACTGTGGGCGGAGTTAACCGGACAAGAATGAACGATCCTCAGAATGAAGGGCAGCAAACGTAACACTAGAGGTCTGCATTTCCAGGAGGAAACGCGAGATGTTGCGCCGCCTAAACCCCCGTCCCCCGATCCGCGTCTTTCCCGCTTAAAGGGAGGTCCTCGATACGGTAAACCCGCGTGGGTCACTAGGCGACGCTTATGGTGAAGGAGTTACCTGCTAAGCTGTTGGTAGTGGGATGTTAAGAGAGCACTCTCCCACAGCAGTTTACATTGGACTCTATGGAGCTCTGTAGGCCGTGAATGGAAAACGGGGTCAAAGGTCATGAAGCGGGTGGGCTATCGGCCCATAATTTCACGTGGGGGGACCGTGGACTCTCGGGTCTGACCGTTTGAGTTCCGGTGTCTCTAGCTCGAAAACTGACCGTGTGACAGCAGTTTGAAAGTTTGACAAAAGTTTATGGACATTTTTCCATTCATTCCTATGGGAGTAAAGATGAAAGTTCAAATGCTTACTGTGCGAAAACTATGTAACTTTTCCAAAAGCTGTATACAAGCCCGCATCCCACAGGGCAGCTCTACGAAACAAACTTTGAACGGAGTCGATATCTCGAAAACTGTGGGCGGAGTTAACCGGACAAGAACGAACGATCCTCAGAATGAAGGGCAGCAAACGTAACACTAGAGGTCTGCATTTCCAGGAGGAAACGCGAGATGTTGCGCCGCCGAAACCCCCGTCCCCCGATCCGCGTCTTTCCCGCTTAAAGCGAGGTCCTCGATACGGTAAACCCGCGTGGGTCACTAGGCGACACTTATGGTGAAGGAGTTTACTGCTAAGCTGTCGGTAGTGGGATGTTAAGAGAGCACTCTCCCACAGCAGTTTACATTGGACTCTATGGAGCTCTGTAGGCCGTGAATGGAAAACGGGGTCAAAGGTCATGAAGCGGGCGGGGTATCGGCCTATAATTTCACGTGGTGGGACCGTGGACTCTCGGGTCTGCCCGTTTGAGTTCTGGTGTCTCTAGCTCGAAAACTGACCGTGTGACAGCAGTTTGAAAGTTTGACAAAAGTTTATGGACATTTTTCCATTCATTCCTATGGGAGTAAAGATGAAAGTTCAAATGCTTACTGTGCGAAAACTATGTAACTTTTCCAAAAGCTGTATACAAGCCCGCATCCCACAGGGCAGCTCTACGAAACAAACTTTGAACGGAGTCGATATCTCGAAAACTGTGGGCGGAGTTAACCGGACAAGAATGAACGATCCTCAGAATGAAGGGCAGCAAACGTAACACTAGAGGTCTGCATTTCCAGGAGGAAACGCGAGATGTTGCGCCGCCTAAACCCCTGCCCCCCGATCCGCGTCTTTCCCGCTTAAAGCGAGGTCCTCGATACGGTAAACCCGCGTGGGTCACTAGGCGACGCTTATGGTGAAGGAGTTTACTGCTAAGCTGTTGGTAGGTGGATGTTAAGAGAGCACTCTCCCACAGCAGTTTACATTGGACTCTATGGAGCTCTGTAGGCCGTGAATGGAAAACGATACATTTTGAATTCCACCTTTAAAAACAATTCCACCTTAAGAAACCCAGAATTGTATTGAAATGTCCACATCACAGGCCAAAAGCAAAAAAAGATGGACAATACATTTTAAATACCACCTTAATAAAAATTCCACCTTAAGAAACCCACAGTTGTATTGACACGTCCACCTTTAAAAATGACCACTTTAAATAAAGCTTAAAATGTCGAAAAGACAGCCAGTATATTGTGAATGAGGTATTCTTTAAAAATTCCACCTTAAGAAACCCTGGATAATTAAGACGTCCCCCTTAAAAATGACCTTTAAAGTGTTACAGACTGCCTGTGTATTTCTGTGGCCCTTACAGCTCTTCCCCTCAGTCTCTGCCTCTGCCCCTCCCCCTCCCCCCTCTGTCTCTCTCACACGCATGCTCACAGAATACAACTGACAGACTCATGATTCAATGAATTTCGACCGGGGAGCACCCTCCAAAAAATCACCCGTAGCTCGAAAACTTTTCCCAACCAAAATTGAACGAAGCATACCGTAGCGACAAGGAGAGTCTTGTGCTCGAGATGGTGTAAAAATTTTTGCACTTTGAGCGAGATTTGATGGTGTAATTACGAGTTAAAAACAGGCAAAGTTTTGAAAATCTGCGTGCCGACCCGCTCTTAAAATACATTGAGCTCTATGGGAGGAAAACCCTCCCAAGTGTCAAACAAAAATTCATAACTCAAGAACGGTATTCTCAAACGGTCTGAAACTTACAAGTTTGAGAAAGGGGAAATTTCTCTACCATTTAAAATTTAAATGAAGTCTGTAGGTGAAAGTATAAGGAAGTTATGGTGAAATGTTCGGCAGAAAATTGAAAAAGAAAAAAAATAATTTCAATGGGTTCCTATGGGAGCGTACCCACCCTCCGAACAAATGCTTATAGCTCGGAAAGTTTTCCTCACATCACTTAACCGTATATACCGTTGCGACAAGGAGAGTCTGGGGATCGATATGGTATAAAAAATTTGCAGATTAAGTGAGAATTGAGCATGTTATGACGAGTTAAAAACAGGAGAAAATTTTAGAAACCGCACTCTGAGCTGCTCCAAAAATACATTGAACCCTATGGGAGCCGAAACCGTCCCTAGTGCCGAACAAAAATTCATAACTCAAAAACCGTATTTTCAATAATGTTCAAATTTAGAGGTCTCAGAAAGGACAAGTTTCTCTACCATTTAAAATTTAAATGAAGTTTCTAGGTGAAACTATAAGGAAGTTATGGCGATTTGTTCGGCTGAAAAGTGAAAAACCCGTTTTCTGAGAAGGAATCTACAGTGTATGACGTCACCCACTGTAAGAGCCTCCCATTGAAATGAATGGAGGGATTTTGAAGGAGTGATAGAAAGGGAAGGATGAGTGCAAAAATTCCGAAAACGGAAGTGATGGGAGCCGGTACGCCCGGGTCCGACCGTCTGAAATCCCGTGTCCGTAGCTTGAAAATTGACCGAGTTAGAGCACTTTGAAAATTAATTCCATAGAAATGACTGGGGAAAAACGGAGCGATAAACGAGTGTAGCGGACGAACGAGTGCGGGTATCGGAAAGCTGTATACAAGCCCACATCGTCGCTATAGGATGCACGATTTCCAGGTGGAACGGAGTCGATAGCTCGAAAGCTGCGGGACTAGTTAGGCGGACAAGGAAACGCGGAATAATAAGAATAATAATAATAATAATAATAATATGACTTAAGAAGAACAATATATTGCGCGCTGCTGCTTAAAGCAGCAGGCGCAACATAACTAGAGGTCTGCATTTCCAGGAGGAAACGCGAGATGCTGCGCCGCCGAAACCCCTGCCCCCCGATCCGCGTCTTTCCCGCTTAAAACGAGGTCCTCGATACGGTAAACCCACGTGGGTCACTAGGCGACGCTTATGGTGAAGGAGTTTACTGCTAAGCTGTTGGTAGTGGGATGTTAAGAGAGCACTCTCCCACAGCAGTTTACATTGGACTCTATGGAGCTCTGTAGGCCGTGAAAGGAAAACGGGGTCAAAGGTCATGAAGCGGGTGGGCTATCGGCCCATAATTTCACGTGGTGGGACCGTGGACCCTCGGGTCTGCCCGTTTGAGTTCTGGTGTCTCTAGCTCGAAAACTGAGCGTGTGACAGCAGTTTTAAAGTTTGGCAAAAGTTTATGGACATTTTTCCATTCTTTCCTATGGGAGTAAAGATGAAATTCAAATGCTTCCTGTGCGAAAACTATGCAACTTTTCCAAAAGCTGTATACAAGCCCGCATCCCACAGGGCAGCTCTACGAAACAAACTTTGAACGGAGTCGATATCTCGAAAACTGTGGGCGGAGTTAACCGGACAAGAAGGAACGATCCTCAGAATTAAGGGCAGCAAACGTAACACTAGAGGTCTGCATTTCCAGGAGGAAACGCGAGATGTTGCGCCGCCTAAACCCCTGCCCCCCGATCCGCGTCTTTCCCGCTTAAAGCGAGGTCCTCGATACGGTAAACCCGCGTGGGTCACTAGGCGACGCTTATGGTGAAGGAGTTTACTGCTAAGCTGTCGGTAGTGGGATGTTAAGAGAGCACTCTCCCACAGCAGTTTACATTGGACTCTATGGAGCTCTGTAGGCCGTGAATGGAAAACGGGGTCAAAGGTCATGAAGCGGGTGGGGTATCGGCCTATAATTTCACGTGGTGGGACCTTGGACTCTCGGGTCTGCCCGTTTGAATTCTGGTGTCTCTAGCTCGAAAACTGAGCGTGTGACAGCAGTTTGAAAGTTTGACAAAAGTTTATGGACATATTTCCATTCATTCCTATGGGACAAAAGATGAAACTTCAAATGCTTACTGTGCTAAAACTATGCAACTTTTCCAAAAGCTGTATACAAGCCCGCATCCCACAGGGAAGCTGTACGAATGAAACTTTGAACGGAGTCGATATCTCGAAAACTGTGGGCGGAGTTAACCGGACAAGAATGAACGATCCTCAGAATGAAGGGCAGCAAACGTAACACTAGAGGTCTGCATTTCCAGGAGGAAACGCGAGATGTTGCGCCGCCTAAACCCCCGTCCCCCGATCCGCGTCTTTCCCGCTTAAAGGGAGGTCCTCGATACGGTAAACCCGCGTGGGTCACTAGGCGACGCTTATGGTGAAGGAGTTACCTGCTAAGCTGTTGGTAGTGGGATGTTAAGAGAGCACTCTCCCACAGCAGTTTACATTGGACTCTATGGAGCTCTGTAGGCCGTGAATGGAAAACGGGGTCAAAGGTCATGAAGCGGGTGGGCTATCGGCCCATAATTTCACGTGGGGGGACCGTGGACTCTCGGGTCTGACCGTTTGAATTCTGGTGTCTGTAGCTCGAAAACTGACCGTGTGACAGCAGTTTTAATATTTGACAAAAGTTTATGGACATTTTTCCATTCATTCCTATGGGAGTAAAGATGAAAGTTAAAATGCTTACTGTGCGAAAACTATGTAACTTTTCCAAAAGCTGTATACAAGCCCGCATCCCACAGGGCAGCTCTACGAAACAAACTTTGAACGGAGTCGATATCTCGAAAACTGTGGGCGGAGTTAACCGGACAAGAACGAACGATCCTCAGAATGAAGGCCAGCAAACGTAACACTAGAGGTCTGCATTTCCAGGAGGAAACGCGAGATGTTGCGCCGCCTAAACCCCCGCCCCCCGATCCGCGTCTTTCCCGCTTAAAGCGAGGTCCTCGGTACGGTAAACCCGCGTGGGTCACTAGGCGACGCTTATGCTGAAGGAGTTTACTGCTAAGCTGTCGGTAGTGGGATGTTAAGAGAGCACTCTCCCACAGCAGTTTACATTGGACTCTATGGAGCTCTGTAGGCCGTGAATGGAAAACGGGGTCAAAGGTCATGAAGCGGGTGGGCTATCGGCCTATAGTTTCACGTGGTGGGACCGTGGACCCTCGGGTCTGCCCGTTTGAGTTCTGGTGTCTCTAGCTCGAAAACTGAGCGTGTGACAGCAGTTTTAAAGTTTGACAAAAGTTTATGGACATTTTTCCATTCATTCCTATGGGAGTAAAGATGAAACTTCAAATGCTTACTGTGCAAAAACTATGCAACTTTTCCAAAAGCTGTATACAAGCCCGCATCCCACAGGGCAGCTCTACGAAACAAACTTTGAACGGAGTCGATATCTCGAAAACTGTGGGCGGAGTTAACCGGACAAGAATGAACGATCCTCAGAATGAAGGGCAGCAAACGTAACACTAGAGGTCTGCATTTCCAGGAGGAAACGCGAGATGTTGCGCCGCCTAAACCCCTGCCCCCCGATCCGCGTCTTTCCCGCTTAAAACGATGTCCTCGATACGGTAAACCCACGTGGGTCACTAGGCGACGCTTATGGTGAAGGAGTTTACTGCTAAGCTGTTGGTAGTGGGATGTTAAGAGAGCACTCTCCCACAGCAGTTTACATTGGACTCTATGGAGCTCTGTAGGCCGTGAAAGGAAAACGGGGTCAAAGGTCATGAAGCGGGTGGGCTATCGGCCCATAATTTCACGTGGTGGGACCGTGGACCCTCGGGTCTGCCCGTTTGAGTTCTGGTGTCTCTAGCTCGAAAACTGACCGTGTGACAGCACTTTGAATGTTTGACAAAAGTTTATGGACATTTTTCCATTCATTCCTATGGGAGAAAAGTTGAAACTTCAAATGCTTACTGTGCTAAAACTATGTAACTTTTCCAAAAGCTGTATACAAGCCCGCATCCCACAGGGAAGCTGTACGAATGAAACTTTGAACGGAGTCGATATCTCGAAAACTGTGGGCGGAGTTAACCGGACAAGAACGAACGATCCTCAGAATGAAGGGCAGCAAACGTAACACTAGAGGTCTGCATTTCCAGGAGGAAACGCGAGATGTTGCGCCGCCTAAACCCCTGCCCCCCGATCCGCGTCTTTCCCGCTTAAAGCGAGGCCCTCGATACGGTAAACCCGCGTGGGTCACTAGGCGACGCTTATGGTGAAGGAGTTTACTGCTAAGCTGTCGGTAGTGGGATGTTAAGAGAGCTCTCTCCCACAGCAGTTTACATTGGACTCTATGGAGCTCTGTAGGCCGTGAATGGAAAACGGGGTCAAAGGTCATGAAGCGGGCGGGGTATCGGCCTATAATTTCACGTGGTGGGACCTTGGACTCTCGGGTCTGCCAGTTTGAATTCTGGTGTCTCTAGCTCGAAAACTGAGCGTGTGACAGCAGTTTGAAAGTTTGACAAAAGTTTATGGACATTTTTCCATTCATTCCTAAGGGAGTAAAGATGAAAGTTCAAAGGCTTCCTGTGCAAAAACTATGCAACTTTTCCAAAAGCTGTATACAAGCCCGCATCCCACAGGGCAGCTCTACAAAACAAACTTTGAACGGAGTCGATATCTCGAAAACTGTGGGCGGAGTTAACCGGACAAGAATGAACGATCCTCAGAATGAAGGGCAGCAAACGTAACACTAGAGGTCTGCATTTCCAGGAGGAAACGCGAGATGTTGCGCCGCCTAAACCCCTGCCCCCCGATCCGCGTCTTTCCCGCTTAAAGCGAGGTCCTCGGTACGGTAAACCCGCGTGGGTCACTAGGCGACGCTTATGGTGAAGGAGTTTACTGCTAAGCTGTCGGTAGTGGGATGTTAATAGAGCACTGTCCCACAGCAGTTTACATTGGACTCTATGGAGCTCTGTAGGCCGTGAATGGAAAACGGGGTCAAAGGTCATGAAGCGGGTGGCCTATCGGCCCATAATTTTACGTGGTGGGACCGTGGACCCTCGGGTCTGCCCGTTTGAGTTCTGGTGTCTCTAGCTCGAAAACTGACCGTGTGACAGCACTTTGAATGTTTGACAAAAGTTTATGGACATTTTTCCATTCATTCCTATGGGAGAAAAGTTGAAACTTCAAATGCTTACTGTGCTAAAACTATGTAACTTTTCCAAAAGCTGTATACAAGCCCGCATCCCACAGGGAAGCTGTACGAATGAAACTTTGAACGGAGTCGATATCTCGAAAACTGTGGGCGGAGTTAACCGGACAAGAACGAACGATCCTCAGAATGAAGGGCAGCAAACGTAACACTAGAGGTCTGCATTTCCAGGAGGAAACGCGAGATGTTGCGCCGCCTAAACCCCCGTCCCCCGATCCGCGTCTTTCCCGCTTAAAGAGAGGCCCTCGATACGGTAAACCCGCGTGGGTCACTAGGCGACGCTTATGGTGAAGGAGTTTACTGCTAAGCTGTCGGTAGTGGGATGTTAAGAGAGCACTCTCCCACAGCAGTTTACATTGGACTCTATGGAGCTCTGTAGGCCGTGAAAGGAAAACGGGGTCAAAGGTCATGAAGCGGGTGGGCTATCGGCCCATAAATTCACGTGGTGGGACCGTGGACTCTCGGGTCTGCCCGTTTGAATTCTGGTGTCTCTAGCTCGAAAACTGACCGTGTGACATCAGTTTGAAAGTTTGACAAAAGTTTATGGACATTTTTCCATTCATTCCTATGGGAGAAAACACGAAACTTCAAATGCTTACTGTGCGAAAACTATGTAACTTTTCCAAAAGCTGTATACAAGCCCGCATCCCACAGGGAAGCTCTACGAATGAAACTTTGAACGGAGTCGATATCTCGAAAACTGTGGGCGGAGTTAACCGGACAAGAATGAACGATCCTCAGAATTAAGGGCAGCAAACGTAACACCAGGAGGAAACGCGAGATGTTGCGCCGCCTAAACCCCCGTCCCCCGATCCGCGTCTTTCCCGCTTAAAGCGAGGTCCTCGATACGGTAAACCCGCGTGGGTCACTAGGCGACGCTTATGGTGAAGGAGTTTACTGCTAAGCTGTTGGTAGTGGGATGTTAAGAGAGCACTCTCCCACAGCAGTTTGCATTGGACTCTATGGAGCTCAGTAGGGCGTGAATAGAAAACGATACATTTTGAATTCCACCTTTAAAAACAATTCCACCTTAAGAAACCCAGAATTGTATTGAAATGTCCACATCACAGGCCAAAAGAATCTTAAAAGCAAAAAAGATGGCCAATACATTTTAAATACCACCTCAATAAAAATTCCACCTTAAGAAACCCACAGTTGTATTGACACGTCCACCTTTAAAAATGACCACTTTAAATAAAGCTTAAAATGTCGAAAAGACAGGCAGTATATTGTGAATGAGGTATTCTTAAAAAATTCCACCTTAAGAAACCCTGGATAATTAAGATGTCCCCCTTAAAAATGACCTTTAAAGTGTTACAGACTGCCTGTGTATTTCTGTGGCCCTCACACCTCTTCCCCGTCAGTGTCTGCCTCTGCCCCTCCCCCTCCCCCCTCTCTCTCTCTCACACGCACGCTCACAGAATACAACTGACAGACTCAGGATTCAATGAATTTCGACCGGTTGCGCACCTTCCAAAAAACCTCAAATATCTCAAAAACTTTTCCAGGTCCAAAAATGAACGAAGCATACCGTAGCGACAAGGAGAGTCTGGTGCTCGAGATGGTGTAAAAATTTTTGCACTTTGAGCGAGATTTGATGGTGTAATTACGAGTTAAAAACAGGCAAAGTTTTGAAAATCTGCGTGCCGAGCCGCTCTTAAAATACATTGAGCTCTATGGGAGGAAAACCCTCCCAAGTGTCAAACAAAAATTCATAACTCAAGAACGGTATTCTCAAACGGTCTGAAACTTACAAGTGTGAGAAAGGGGAAATTTCTCTACCATTTAAAGTTTAAATGAAGTCTGTAGGTGAAAGTATAAGGAAGTTATGGTGAAATGTTCGGCAGAAAATTGAAAAAGAAAAAAAATAATTTCAATGGGTTCCTATGGGAGCGTACCCACCCTCCGAACAAATGCTTATAGCTCGGAAAGTTTTCCCCACATCACTTAACCGTATATACCGTTGCGACAAGGAGAGTCTGGGGATCGATATGGTATAAAAAATTTGCAGATTAAGTGAGAATTGAGCATGTTATGACGAGTTAAAAACAGGAGAAAATTTTAGAAACCGCACTCTGAGCTGCTCCAAAAATACATTGAACCCTATGGGAGCCGAAACCCTCCCTAGTGCCGAACAAAAATTCATAACTCGAAAACCGTATTTTCAATAATGTTCAAATTTAGAGGTCTTAGAAAGGACAAGTTTCTCTACCATTTAAAATTTAAATGAAGTTTCTAGGTGAAAGTATGAGGAAGTTATGGTGATTTGTTTGGCTGAAAAGTGAAAAACCCGTTTTCTGAGAAGGAATCTACAGTGTATGACGTCACCCACTGTAAGAGCCTCCCATTGAAATGAATGGAGGGATTTTGAAGGAGGAATAGAAAGGGAAGGATGAGTACAAAAAATCTGAAAACGGAAGTGATGGGAGCCGGTACGCCCGGGTCCGACCGTCTGAAATCCCGTGTCCGTAGCTTGAAAAATGACCGAGTTAGAGCACTTTGAAAATTAATTCCATAGAAATGACTGGGGAAAAACGGAGCGATAAACGAGTGTAGCGGACGAACGAGTGCGGGTATCGGAAAGCTGTATACAAGCCCACATCGTCGCTATAGGACGCACGATTTCCAGGTGGAACGGAGTCGATAGCTCGAAAGCTGCGGGACTAGTTAGGCGGACAAGGAAACGCGGAATAATAAGAATAAAAATAATAATAATATGACTTAAGAAGAACAATATATTGCGCCGCTGCTTAAAGCAGCAGGCGCAACATAACTAGAGGTCTGCATTTCCAGGAGGAAACGCGAGATGTTGCGCCGCCTAAACCCCCGCCCCCCGATCCGCGTCTTTCCCGCTTAAAGCGAGGTCCTCGATACGGTAAACCCACGTGGGTCACTAGGCGACGCTTATGGTGAAGGAGTTTACTGCTAAGCTGTTGGTAGTGGGATGTTAAGAGAGCAGTCTCCCACAGCAGTTTACATTGGACTCTATGGAGCTCTGTAGGTCGTGAATGGAAAACGGGGTCAAAGGTCATGAAGCGGGTGGGCTATCGGCCTATAATTTCAGGTGGTGGGACCGTGGACCCTCGGGTCTGACCGTTTGAATTCTGGTGTCTGTAGCTCGAAAAATGACCGTGTGACAGCAATTTGAAAGTTTGACAAAAGTTTATGGACATTTTTCCATTCATTCCTATGAGAGAAAAGATGAAACTTCAAATGCTTACTGTGCGAAAACTATGCAACTTTTCCAAAAGCTGTATACAAGCCCGCATCCCACAGGGAAGCTCTACGAAACAAACTTTGAACGGAGTCGATATCTCGAAAACTGTGGGCGGAGTTAACCGGACAAGAATGAACGATCCTCAGAATGAAGGGCAGCAAACATAACACTAGAGGTCTGCATTTCCAGGAGGAAACGCGAGATGTTGCGCCGCCTAAACCCCCGTCCCCTGATCCGCGTCGTTCCTGCTTAAAGCGAGGTCCTCGATACGGTAAACCCGCGTGGGTCACTAGGCCACGCTTATGGTGAAGGAGTTTACTGCTAAGCTGTCGGTAGTGGGATGTTAAGAGAGCAGTCTCCCACAGCAGTTTACATTGGACTCTATGGAGCTCTGTAGGCCGTGAATGGAAAACGGGGTCAAAGGTCATGAAGCGGGTGGGCTATCGGCCCATAATTTCACGTGGGGGGACCGTGGACTCTCGGGTCTGCCCGTTTGAGTTCTGGTGTCTCTAGCTCGAAAACTGAGCGTGTGACAGCAGTTTGAAAGTTTGACAAAAGTTTATGGACATTTTTCCATTCATTCCTATGGGAGAAAAGATGAAACTTCAAATGCTTACTGTGCGAAAACTATGCAACTTTTCCAAAAGCTGTATACAAGCCCGCATCCCACAGGGAAGCTCTACGAATGAAACTTTGAACGGAGTCGATATCTCGAAAACTGTGGGCGGAGTTAACCGGACAAGGAATGAAGATCCTCAGAATGAAGGGCAGCAAACGTAACACTAGAGGTCTGCATTTCCAGGAGGAAACGCGAGATGTTGCGCCGCCTAAACCCCCGTCCCCCGATCCGCGTCTTTCCCGCTTAAAGCGAGGTCCTCGATACGGTAAACCCGCGTGGGTCACTAGGCGACGCTTATGGTGAAGGAGTTTACTGCTAAGCTGTTGGTAGTGGGATGTTAAGAGAGCACTCTCCCACAGCAGTTTACATTGGACTCTATGGAGCTCAGTAGGGCGTGAATAGAAAACGATAAATTTTGAATTCCACCTTTAAAAACAATTCCACCTTAAGAAACCCAGAATTGTATTGAAATGTCCACATCACAGGCCAAAAGCAAAAAAAGATGGCCAATACATTTTAAATACCACCTTAATAAAAATTCCACCTTAAGAAACCCACAGTTGTATTGACACGTCCACCTTTAAAAATGACCACTTTAAATAAAGCTTAAAATGTCGAAAAGACAGCCAGTATATTGTGAATGAGGTATTCTTTAAAAATTCCACCTTAAGAAACCCTGGATAATTATGACGTCCCCCTTAAAAATGACCTTTAAAGTGTTACAGACTGCCTGTGTATTTCTGTGGCCCTCACAGCTCTTCCCCTCAGTCTCTGCCTCTGCCCCTCCCCCTCCCCCCTCTGTCTCTCTCACACGCATGCTCACAGAATACAACTGACAGACTCATGATTCAATGAATTTCGACCGGGGAGCACCCTCCAAAAAATCACCCGTAGCTCGAAAACTTTTCCCAACCAAAATTGAACGAAGCATACCGTAGCGACAAGGAGAGTCTTGTGCTCGAGATGGTGTAAAAATTTTTGCACTTTGAGCGAGATTTGATGGTGTAATTACGAGTTAAAAACAGGCAAAGTTTTGAAAATCTGCGTGCCGACCCGCTCTTAAAATACATTGAGCTCTATGGGAGGAAAACCCTCCCAAGTGTCAAACAAAAATTCATAACTCAAGAACGGTATTCTCAAACGGTCTGAAACTTACAAGTTTGAGAAAGGGGAAATTTCTCTACCATTTAAAATTTAAATGAAGTCTGTAGGTGAAAGTATAAGGAAGTTATGGTGAAATGTTCGGCAGAAAATTGAAAAAGAAAAAAAATAATTTCAATGGGTTCCTATGGGAGCGTACCCACCCTCCGAACAAATGCTTATAGCTCGGAAAGTTTTCCTCACATCACTTAACCGTATATACCGTTGCGACAAGGAGAGTCTGGGGATCGATATGGTATAAAAAATTTGCAGATTAAGTGAGAATTGAGCATGTTATGACGAGTTAAAAACAGGAGAAAATTTTAGAAACCGCACTCTGAGCTGCTCCAAAAATACATTGAACCCTATGGGAGCCGAAACCGTCCCTAGTGCCGAACAAAAATTCATAACTCAAAAACCGTATTTTCAATAATGTTCAAATTTAGAGGTCTCAGAAAGGACAAGTTTCTCTACCATTTAAAATTTAAATGAAGTTTCTAGGTGAAACTATGAGGAAGTTATGGCGATTTGTTCGGCTGAAAAGTGAAAAAACGGCTTTTTGCCACTGAAACTACAGTGGATGACATCACCCCCACTCTAAGAGCCTCCCATTGAAATGAATGGAGGGATTTTGAAGGAGGAAAAGAAAGGGAAGGATGAGTGCAAAAATTCCGAAAACGGAAGTGATGGGAGCCGGTACGCCCGGGTCCGACCGTCTGAAATCCCGTGTCCGTAGCTTGAAAAATGACCGAGTTAGAGCACTTTGAAAATTAATTCCATAGAAATGACTGGGGAAAAACAGAGCGAAAAACGAGTGTAGCGGACGAACGAGTGCGGGTATCGGAAAGCTGTATACAAGCCCACATCGTCGCTATAGGACGCACGATTTCCAGGTGGAACGGAGTCGATAGCTCGAAAGCTGCGGGACTAGTTAAGCGGACAAGGAAACGCGGAATAATAAAAATAATAATAAAAATAATAATAATATGACTTACGGATAACAATATATTGCGCCGCTGCTTAAAGCAGCAGGCGCAACATAACTAGAGGTCTGCATTTCCAGGAGGAAACGCGAGATGTTGCGCCGCCTAAACCCCTGCCCCCCGATCCGCGTCTTTCCCGCTTAAAGCGAGGTCCTCGATACGGTAAACCCGCGTGGGTCACTAGGCGACGCTTATGGTGAAGGAGTTTACTGCTAAGCTGTCGGTAGTGGGATGTTAATAGAGCACTGTCCCACAGCAGTTTACATTGGACTCTATGGAGCTCTGTAGGCCGTGAATGGAAAACGGGGTCAAAGGTCATGAAGCGGGTGGCCTATCGGCCCATAATTTTACGTGGTGGGACCGTGGACCCTCGGGTCTGCCCGTTTGAGTTCTGGTGTCTCTAGCTCGAAAACTGACCGTGTGACAGCACTTTGAAAGTTTGACAAAAGTTTATGGACATTTTTCCATTCATTCCTATGGGAGAAAAGTTGAAACTTCAAATGCTTACTGTGCTAAAACTATGCAACTTTTCCAAAAGCTGTATACAAGCCCGCATCCCACAGGGAAGCTCTACGAAACAAACTTTGAACGGAGTCGATATCTCGAAAACTGTGGGCGGAGTTAACCGGACAAGAATGAACGATCCTCAGAATGAAGGGCAGCAAACGTAACACTAGAGGTCTGCATTTCCAGGAGGAAACGCGAGATGTTGCGCCGCCTAAACCCCTGCCCCCCGATCCGCGTCTTTCCCGCTTAAAGCGAGGTCCTCGATACGGTAAACCTGCGTGGGTCACTAGGCGACGCTTATGGTGAAGGAGTTTACTGCTAAGCTGTTGGTAGTGGGATGTTAAGAGAGCAGTCACCCACAGCAGTTTACATTGGACTCTATGGAGCTGTGTAGGCCGTGAATGGAAAACGGGGTCAAAGGTCATGAAGCGGGTGGGCTATCGGCCCATAGTTTCACGTGCTGGGACCGTGGACCCTCGGGTCTGCCCGTTTGAGTTCTGGTGTCTCTAGCTCGAAAACTGACCATGTGACAGCAGTTTTAAAGTTTGACAAAATTTATGGAAATTTTTAAATTCATTTCTATGGGACAAAAGGTGAAACTTCAAACGCTTACTGTGCGAAAACTATGTAACTTTTCCAAAAGCTGTATACAAGCCCGCATCCCACAGGGCAGCTCTACGAAACAAACTTTGAACGGAGTCGATATCTCGAAAACTGTGGGCGGAGTTAACCGGACAAGAATGAACGATCCTCAGAATGAAGGGCAGCAAACGTAACACTAGAGGTCTGCATTTCCAGGAGGAAACGCGAGATGTTGCGCCGCCTAAACCCCCGCCCCCCGATCCGCGTCTTTCCCGCTTAAAGCGAGGTCCTCGATACGGTAAACCCGCGTGGGTCACTAGGCGACGCTTATGGTGAAGGAGTTTACTGCTAAGCTGTCGGTAGTGGGATGTTAAGAGAGCACTGTCCCACAGCAGTTTACATTGGACTCTATGGAGCTCTGTAGGTCGTGAATGGAAAACGGGGTCAAAGGTCATGAAGCGGGTGGGCTATCGGCCTATAGTTTCACGTGGTGGGACTGTGGACCCTCGGGTCTGCCCGTTTGAGTTCTGGTGTCTCAAGCTCGAAAACTGAGCGTGTGACAGCAGTTTTAAAGTTTGACAAAAGTTTATGGACATTTTTCCATTCATTCCTAAGGGAGTAAAGATGAAACTTCAAATGCTTACTGTGCAAAAACTATGCAACTTTTCCAAAAGCTGTATACAAGCCCGCATCCCACAGGGCAGCTCTACGAAACAAACTTTGAACGGAGTCGATATCTCGAAAACTGTGGGCGGAGTTAACCGGACAAGAATGAACGATCCTCAGAATGAAGGGCAGCAAACGTAACACTAGAGGTCTGCATTTCCAGGAGGAAACGCGAGATGTTGCGCCGCCTAAACCCCCGCCCCCCGATCCGCGTCTTTCCCGCTTAAAGCGAGGTCCTCGATACGGTAAACCCGCGTGGGTCACTAGGCGACGCTTATGGTGAAGGAGTTTACTGCTAAGCTGTCGGTAGTGGGATGTTAAGAGAGCACTGTCCCACAGCAGTTTACATTGGACTCTATGGAGCTCTGTAGGTCGTGAATGGAAAACGGGGTCAAAGGTCATGAAGCGGGTGGGCTATCGGCCTATAGTTTCACGTGGTGGGACTGTGGACCCTCGGGTCTGCCCGTTTGAGTTCTGGTGTCTCTAGCTCGAAAACTGAGCGTGTGACAGCAGTTTTAAAGTTTGACAAAAGTTTATGGACATTTTTCCATTCATTCCTATGGGAGTAAAGATGAAACTTCAAATGCTTACTGTGCAAAAACTATGCAACTTTTCCAAAAGCTGTATACAAGCCCGCATCCCACAGGGCAGCTCTACGAAACAAACTTTGAACGGAGTCGATATCTCGAAAACTGTGGGCGGAGTTAACCGGACAAGAATGAACGATCCTCAGAATGAAGGGCAGCAAACGTAACACTAGAGGTCTGCATTTCCAGGAGGAAACGCGAGATGTTGCGCCGCCTAAACCCCCGCCCCCCGATCCGCGTCTTTCCCGCTTAAAGCGAGGTCCTCGATACGGTAAACCCGCGTGGGTCACTAGGCGACGCTTATGGTGAAGGAGTTTACTGCTAAGCTGTCGGTAGTGGGATGTTAAGAGAGCACTGTCCCACAGCAGTTTACATTGGACTCTATGGAGCTCTGTAGGTCGTGAATGGAAAACGGGGTCAAAGGTCATGAAGCGGGTGGGCTATCGGCCTATAGTTTCACGTGGTGGGACTGTGGACCCTCGGGTCTGCCCGTTTGAGTTCTGGTGTCTCTAGCTCGAAAACTGAGCGTGTGACAGCAGTTTTAAAGTTTGACAAAAGTTTATGGACATTTTTCCATTCATTCCTATGGGAGTAAAGATGAAACTTCAAATGCTTACTGTGCAAAAACTATGCAACTTTTCCAAAAGCTGTATACAAGCCCGCATCCCACAGGGCAGCTCTACGAAACAAACTTTGAACGGAGTCGATATCTCGAAAACTGTGGGCGGAGTTAACCGGACAAGAATGAACGATCCTCAGAATGAAGGGCAGCAAACGTAACACTAGAGGTCTGCATTTCCAGGAGGAAACGCGAGATGTTGCGCCGCCTAAACCCCTGCCCCCCGATCCGCGTCTTTCCCGCTTAAAGCGAGGTCCTCGATACGGTAAACCCGCGTGGGTCACTAGGCGACGCTTATGGTGAAGGAGTTTACTGCTAAGCTGTCGGTAGTGGGATGTTAAGAGAGCACTCTCCCACAGCAGTTTACATTGGACTCTATGGAGCTGTGTAGGCCGTGAATGGAAAACGATAAATTTTGAATTCCACCTTTAAAAACAATTCCACCTTAAGAAACCCAGAATTGTATTGAAATGTCCACATCACAGGCCAAAAGAGTCTTAAAAGCAAAAAAAGATGGCCAATACATTTTAAATACCACCTTAATAAAAATTCCACCTTAAGAAACCCACAGTTGTATTGACACGTCCTCCTTTAAAAATGACCACTTGAAATAAAGCTTAAAATGTCGAAAAGACAGGCAGTATATTGTGAATGAGGTATTCTTAAAAAATTCCACCTTAAGAAACCCTGGATAATTAAGACGTCCCCCTTAAAAATGACCTTTAAAGTGTTACAGACTGCCTGTGTATTTCTGTGGCCCTCACAGCCCTCCCCGTCAGTGTCTGCCTCTGCCCCTCCCCCTCCCCCCTCTCTGTCTCTCACACGCACGCTCACAGAATACAACTGACAGACTCAGGATTCAATGAATTTCGACCGGGGGGACCCTTCAAAAAATCACCCGTAGCTCGAAAACTTTTCCCAACCAAAATTGAACGAAGCATACCGTAGCGACAAGGAGAGTCTGGCGCTCGAGATGGTGTAAAAATTTTTTCAGTTTGAGCGAGAATTGATGGTGTAAAGATGAGTTAAAAAAGGGCAAATTTGAGAAAATTTGGCTTTCTGAAAATACATTGAACTCTATGGGAGCCGAAACGTCCTACTGCCAAACAAATCTTCATAACTCCAGAACCGTATCTTCAAATGATTTCAAATCTACATATTTTAGAAAGGGGAGGTTTCTCTACCATTTGAAATTAAAATGAAGTCTGTAGGTGAAAGTATAAGGAAGTTATGGCAAAATGTTCGGCTAAAAGTTGAATATCGAAAAAGGACAGGCATATTCATTTCAATGTATTCCTATGGGAGCGTACCCACCCTCCGAACAAATGCTTATAGCTCAGAAATGATATCCCAAATGGCTAAACTGCATATACCGTTGCGACAAGGAGAGTCTAAGGAAGAAGCTGGTATAAAATATTAGTAGTTTGAGCGAGAATTGACCGTGTTATGACAAGTTAAAAACAGGAGAAAAATTTAGAAACCGCACTCTGAGCCGCTCCAAAAATACATTGAACTCTATGGGAGCCAAAACCCTCCCTAGTGCAGAACAAAAATTCATAACTCAAAAACCGTATTTTCGATTATGTTCAAATTTACAGATGCTAGAAAGGACAAGTTTCTCTATCATTTAAAATTTAAATGAAGTTTTTAGGTGAAAGTATGAGAACGTTATGGTGAATTGTTCGGCTGAAAAGTGAAAAAACGGTTTTGGCCAGTGAACCCAGAGTGTCTATGATGTCACCCACTCTAAATGTCTTCCATACAAGTGAATGGAGGGATATTCAAGGAGGAATAGAAAGAGAGGGATGAGTGCGAGAGGTCCGAAAACGGAAGTGACGGGTCCCGGTGCGCCCGGGTCCGACCGTCTGAAATCTCGTGTCCGTAGCTTGAAAATTGACCGAGTTAGAGCAGTTCGAAAATTAATTCCATAGAAATGACTGGGGAAAAACAGAGCGAAAAACGAGTGTAGCGGACGAACGAGTGCGGGTATCGGAAAGCTGTATACAAGCACACATCGTCGCTATAGGACGCACGATTTCCAGGTGGAACGGAGTCGATAGCTCGAAAGCTGCGGGACTAGTTAAGCGGACAAGGAAACGCGGAATAATAAAAATAATAATAAAAATAATAATAATAATAATATGACTTTCGGATAACAATATATTGCGCGCTGCTGAAGCAGCTTGCGCAACATAACTAGAGGTCTGCATTTCCAGGAGGAAACGCGAGATGTTGCGCCGCCTAAACCCCCGCCCCCCGATCCGCGTCTTTACCGCTTAAAGCGAGGTCCTCGATACGGTAAACCCGCGTGGGTCACTAGGCGACGCTTATGCTGAAGGAGTTTACTGCTAAGCTGTTGGTAGTGGGATGTTAAGAGAGCACTGTCCCACAGCAGTTTACATTGGACTCTATGGAGCTGTGTAGGCCGTGAATGGAAAACGGGGTCAAAGGTCATGAAGCGGGTGGGCTATCGGCCTATAATTTCACGTGGTGGGACCTTGGACTTCAAAGTGTTACAGACTGCCTGTGTATTTCTGTGGCCCTTACACCTCTCCCCGTCAGTGTCTGCCTCTGCCCCTCCCCCTCCCCCCTCTGTGTCTCTCTCACACGCACGCTCACAGAATACAACTGACAGACTCAGGATTCAATGAATTTCGACCGGGGGGACCCTTCAAAAAATCACCCGTAGCTCGAAAACTTTTCCCAACCAAAATTGAACGAAGCATACCGTAGCGACAAGGAGAGTCTGGCGCTCGAGATGGTGTAAAAATTTTTTCAGTTTGAGCGAGAATTGATGGTGTACAAATGAGTTAAAAAAGGGCAAATTTGAGAAAATTTGGCTTTCTGAAAATACATTGAACTCTATGGGAGCCGAAACGTCCTACTGCCAAACAAATCTTCATAACTCCAGAACCGTATCTTCAAATGATTTCAAATCTACATATTTTAGAAAGGGGAAGTTTCTCTACCATTTGAAAGTAAAATGAAGTCTGTAGGTGAAAGTATAAGGAAGTTATGGCAAAATGTTCGGCTAAAAGGTGAATATCGAAAAAGGACAGGCATATTCATTTCAATGTATTCCTATGGGAGCGTACCCACCCTCCGAACAAATGCTTATAGCTCAGAAATGATATCCCAAATGGCTAAACTGCATATACCGTTGCGACAAGGAGAGTCTAAGGAAGAAGCTGGTATAAAAAATTAGCAGTTTGAGCGAGAATTGACCGTGTTATGACGAGTTAAAAACAGGAGAAAAATTTAGAAACCGCACTCTGAGCCGCTCCAAAAATACATTGAACTCTATGGGAGCCAAAACCCTCCCTAGTGCCGAACAAAAATTCATAACTCAAAAACCGTATTTTCGATTATGTTCAAATTTACAGATGCTAGAAAGGACAAGTTTATCTACCATTTAAAATTTAAATGAAGTTTCTAGGTGAAAGTATGAGGACGTTATGGCGAATTGTTCGGCTGAAAAGTGAAAAAACGGTTTTGGCCAGTGAACCCAGAGTGTCTATGATGTCACCCACTCTAAATGTCTTCCATACAAGTGAATGGAGGGATATTCAAGGAGGAATAGAAAGAGAAGGATGAGTGCGAGAGGTCCAAAAACGGAAGTGACGGGTCACGGTGCGCCCGGGTCCGACCGTCTGAAATCTCGTGTCCGTAGCTTGAAAATTGACCGAGTTAGAGCAGTTCGAAAATTAATTCCATAGAAATGACTGGGGAAAAACGGAGCGATAAACGAGTGTAGCGGACGAACGAGTGCGGGTATCGGAAAGCTGTATACAAGCCCACATCGTCGCTATAGGACGCACGATTTCCAGGTGGAACGGAGTCGATAGCTCGAAAGCTGCGGGACTAGTTAGGCGGACAAGGAAACGCGGAATAATAAGAATAATAATAATAATAATAATATGACTTAAGAAGAACAGTATATTGCGCGCTGCTGAAGCAGCTTGCGCAACATAACTAGAGGTCTGCATTTCCAGGAGGAAACGCGAGATGTTGCGCCGCCTAAACCCCCGTCCCCCGATCCGCGTCTTTACCGCTTAAAGCGAGGTCCTCGGTACGGTAAACCCGCGTGGGTCACTAGGCGACGCTTATGGTGAAGGAGTTTACTGCTAAGCTGTTGGTAGGTGGATGTTAAGAGAGCACTCTCCCACAGCAGTTTACATTGGACTCTATGGAGCTCAGTAGGGTGTGAATAGAAAACGATACATTCTGAATTCCACCTTTAAAAACAATTCCACCTTAAGAAACCCAGAATTGTATTGAAATGTCCACATCACAGGCCAAAAGAGTCTTAAAAGCAAAAAAAGATGGCCAATACATTTTAAATACCACCTTAATAAAAATTCCACCTTAAGAAACCCACAGTTGTATTGACACGTCCACCTTTAAAAATGACCACTTGAAATAAAGCTTAAAATGTCGAAAAGACAGGCAGTATATTGTGAATGAGGTATTCTTAAAAAATTCCACCTTAAGAAACCCTGGATAATTAAGACGTCCCCCTTAAAAATGACCTTTAAAGTGTTACAGACTGCCTGTGTATTTCTGTGGCCCTCACAGCTCTTCCCCTCAGTCTCTGCTTCTGCCCCTCCCCCTCCCCCCTCTGTCTCTCTCACACGCACGCTCACAGAATACAACTGACAGACTCATGATTCAATGAATTTCGACCGGGGAGCACCCTCCAAAAAATCACCCGTAGCTCGAAAACTTTTCCCAACCAAAATTGAACGAAGCATACCGTAGCGACAAGGAGAGTCTGGTGCTCGAGATGGTGTAAAAATTTTTGCACTTTGAGCGAGATTTGATGGTGTAATTACGAGTTAAAAACAGGCAAAGTTTTGAAAATCTGCGTGCCGACCCGCTCTTAAAATACATTGAGCTCTATGGGAGGAAAACCCTCCCAAGTGTCAAACAAAAATTCATAACTCAAGAACGGTATTATCAAACGGTCTGAAACTTACAAGTTTGAGAAAGGGGACATTTCTCTACCATTTAAAATTTAAATGAAGTCTGTAGGTGAAAGTATAAGGAAGTTATGGTGAAATGTTCGGCAGAAAATTGAAAAAGAAAAAAAATAATTTCAATGGGTTCCTATGGGAGCGTACCCACCCTCCGAACAAATGCTTATAGCTCGGAAAGTTTTCCCCACATCACTTAACCGTATATACCGTTGCGACAAAGAGAGTCTGGGGATCGATATGGTATAAAAAATATGCAGATTAAGTGAGAATTGAGCATGTTATGACGAGTTAAAAACAGGAGAAATTTTTAGAAACCGCACTCTGAGCTGCTCCAAAAATACATTGAACCCTATGGGAGCCGAAACCGTCCCTAGTGCCGAACAAAAATTCATAACTCAAAAACCGTATTTTCAATAATGTTCAAATTTAGAGGTATTAGAAAGGACAAGTTTCTCTACCATTTAAAATTTAAATGAAGTTTCTAGGTGAAACTATAAGGAAGTTATGGCGATTTGTTCGGCTGAAAAGTGAAAAAACGGCTTTTTGCCACTGAAACTACAGTGGATGACATCACCCCCACTCTAAGAGCCTCCCATTGAAATGAATGGAGGGATTTTGAAGGAGGAAAAGAAAGGGAAGGATGAGTGCAAAAATTCCGAAAACGGAAGTGATGGGAGCCGGTACGCCCGGGTCCGGCCGTCTGAAATCCCGTGTCCGTAGCTTGAAAAATGACCGAGTTAGAGCACTTTGAAAATTAATTCCATAGAAATGACTGGGGAAAAACGGAGCGAAAAACGAGTGTAGCGGACGAACGAGTGCGGGTATCGGAAAGCTGTATACAAGCCCACATCGTCGCTATAGGATGCACGATTTCCAGGTGGAACGGAGTCGATAGCTCGAAAGCTGCGGGACTAGTTAGGCGGACAAGGAAACGCGGAATAATAAGAATAATAATAATAATAATAATAATATGACTTAAGAAGAACAATATATTGCGCGCTGCTGCTTAAAGCAGCAGGCGCAACATAACTAGAGGTCTGCATTTCCAGGAGGAAACGCGAGATGTTGCGCCGCCTAAACCCCCGCCCCCCGATCCGCGTCTTTACCGCTTAAAGCGAGGTCCTCGATACGGTAAACCCGCGTGGGTCACTAGGCGACGCTTATGGTGAAGGAGTTTACTGCTAAGCTGTTGGTAGTGGGATGTTAAGAGAGCACTGTCCCACAGCAGTTTACATTGGACTCTATGGAGCTGTGTAGGCCGTGAATGGAAAACGGGGTCAAAGGTCATGAAGCGGGTGGGCTATCGGCCTATAATTTTACGTGGTGGGACCTTGGACCCTCGGGTCTGCCCGTTTGAGTTCTGGTGTCTCTAGCTCGAAAACTGAGCGTGTGACAGCAGTTTGAATGTTTGACAAAAGTTTATGGACATTTTTCCATTCATTCCTATGGGAGTAAAGATGAAAGTTCAAAGGCTTCCTGTGCAAAAACTATGCAACTTTTCCAAAAGCTGTATACAAGCCCGCATCCCACAGCTTTTTTTTCTTTTTCAATTTTCTGCCGAACATTTCACCATAACTTCCTTATACTTTCACCTACAGACTTCATTTAAATTTTAAATGGTAGAGAAATGTCCTCTTTCTCAAACTTGTAAGTTTCAGACCGTTTGATAATACCGTTCTTGAGTTATCAATTTTTGTTTGACACTTGGGAGGGTTTTCCTCCCATAGAGCTCAATGTATTTTAAGAGCGGGTCGGCACGCAGATTTTCAAAACTTTGCCTGTTTTTAACTCGTAATTACACCATCAAATCTCGCTCAAAGTGCAAAAATTTTTACACCATCTCGACCACAAGACTCTCCTTGTCGCTACGGTATGCTTCGTTCAATTTTGGTTGGGAAAAGTTTTCGAGCTACGGGTGATTTTTTGGAGGGTGCTCCCCGGTCGAAATTCATTGAATCATGAGTCTGTCAGTTGTATTCTGTGAGCGTGCGTGTGAGAGAGACAGAGGGGGGAGGGGGAGGGGCAGGAGCAGAGACTGAGGGGAAGAGCTGTGAGGGCCACAGAAATACACAGGCAGTCTGTAACACTTTAAAGGTCATTTTTAAGGGGGACGTCTTAATTATCCAGGGTTTCTTAAGGTGGAATTTTTTAAGAATACCTCATTCACAATATACTGCCTGTCTTTTCGACATTTTAAGCTTTATTTAAAGTGGTCATTTTTAAAGGTGGACGTGTCAATACAACTGTGGGTTTCTTAAGGTGGAATTTTTATTAAGGTGGTATTTAAAATGTATTGGCCATCTTTTTTTGCTTTTAAGACTCTTTTGGCCTGTGATGTGGACATTTCAATACAATTCTGGGTTTCTTAAGGTGGAATTGTTTTTAAAGGTGGAATTCAGAATGTATCGTTTTCTATTCACACCCTACTGAGCTCCATAGAGTCCAATGTAAACTGCTGTGGGAGAGTGCTCTCTTAACATCCACCTACCAACAGCTTAGCAGTAAACTCCTTCACCATAAGCGTCGCCTAGTGACCCACGCGGGTTTACCGTACCGAGGACCTCGCTTTAAGCGGTAAAGACGCGGATCGGGGGACGGGGGTTTAGGCGGCGCAACATCTCGCGTTTCCTCCTGGAAATGCAGACCTCTAGTTATGTTGCGCAAGCTGCTTCAGCAGCGCGCAATATACTGTTCTTCTTAAGTCATATTATTATTATTATTATTATTCTTATTATTCCGCGTTTCCTTGTCCGCCTAACTAGTCCCGCAGCTTTCGAGCTATCGACTCCGTTCCACCTGGAAATCGTGCGTCCTATAGCGACGATGTGGGCTTGTATACAGCTTTCCGATACCCGCACTCGTTCGTCCGCTACACTCGTTTATCGCTCCGTTTTTCCCCAGTCATTTCTATGGAATTAATTTTCGAACTGCTCTAACTCGGTCAATTTTCAAGCTACGGACACGAGATTTCAGACGGTCGGACCCGGGCGCACCGTGACCCGTCACTTCCGTTTTTGGACCTCTCGCACTCATCCTTCTCTTTCTATTCCTCCTTGAATATCCCTCCATTCACTTGTATGGAAGACATTTAGAGTGGGTGACATCATAGACACTCTGGGTTCACTGGCCAAAACCGTTTTTTCACTTTTCAGCCGAACAATTCGCCATAACGTCCTCATACTTTCACCTAGAAACTTCATTTAAATTTTAAATGGTAGATAAACTTGTCCTTTCTAGCATCTGTAAATTTGAACATAATCGAAAATACGGTTTTTGAGTTATGAATTTTTGTTCGGCACTAGGGAGGGTTTTGGCTCCCATAGAGTTCAATGTATTTTTGGAGCGGCTCAGAGTGCGGTTTCTAAATTTTTCTCCTGTTTTTAACTCGTCATAACACGGTCAATTCTCGCTCAAACTGCTAATTTTTTATACCAGCTTCTTCCTTAGACTCTCCTTGTCGCAACGGTATATGCAGTTTAGCCATTTGGGATATCATTTCTGAGCTATAAGCATTTGTTCGGAGGGTGGGTACGCTCCCATAGGAATACATTGAAATGAATATGCCTGTCCTTTTTCGATATTCAACTTTTAGCCGAACATTTTGCCATAACTTCCTTATACTTTCACCTACAGACTTCATTTTACTTTCAAATGGTAGAGAAACTTCCCCTTTCTAAAATATGTAGATTTGAAATCATTTGAAGATACGGTTCTGGAGTTATGAAGATTTGTTTGGCAGTAGGACGTTTCGGCTCCCATAGAGTTCAATGTATTTTCAGAAAGCCAAATTTTCTCAAATTTGCCCTTTTTTAACTCATTTTTACACCATCAATTCTCGCTCAAACTGAAAAAATTTTTACACCATCTCGAGCGCCAGACTCTCCTTGTCGCTACGGTATGCTTCGTTCAATTTTGGTTGGGAGAAGTTTTCGAGCTACGGGTCATTTTTTGAAGGGTCCCCCCGGTCGAAATTCATTGAATCCTGAGTCTGTCAGTTGTATTCTGTGAGCGTGCGTGTGAGAGAGACACAGAGGGGGGAGGGGGAGGGGCAGAGGCAGACACTGACGGGGAGAGGTGTAAGGGCCACAGAAATACACAGGCAGTCTGTAACACTTTGAAGTCCAAGGTCCCACCACGTGAAATTATAGGCCGATAGCCCACCCGCTTCATGACCTTTGACCCCGTTTTCCATTCACGGCCTACACAGCTCCATAGAGTCCAATGTAAACTGCTGTGGGACAGTGCTCTCTTAACATCCCACTACCAACAGCTTAGCAGTAAACTCCTTCAGCATAAGCGTCGCCTAGTGACCCACGCGGGTTTACCGTATCGAGGACCTCGCTTTAAGCGGTAAAGACGCGGATCGGGGGGCGGGGGTTTAGGCGGCGCAACATCTCGCGTTTCCTCCTGGAAATGCAGACCTCTAGTTATGTTGCGCCTGCTGCTTTAAGCAGCGGCGCAATATATTGTTATCCGTAAGTCATATTATTATTATTTTTATTATTATTTTTATTATTCCGCGTTTCCTTGTCCGCTTAACTAGTCCCACAGCTTTCGAGCTATCGACTCCGTTCCACCTGGAAATCGTGCGTCCTATAGCGACGATGTGGGCTTGTATACAGCTTTCCGATACCCGCACTCGTTCGTCCGCTACACTCGTTTTTCGCTCTGTTTTTCCCCAGTCATTTCTATGGAATTAATTTTCAAAGTGCTCTAACTCGGTCATTTTTCAAGCTACGGACACGGGATTTCAGACGGTCGGACCCGGGCGTACCGGCTCCCATCACTTCCGTTTTCGGAATTTTTGCACTCATCCTTCCCTTTCTTTTCCTCCTTCAAAATCCCTCCATTCATTTCAATGGGAGGCTCTTGGAGTGGGGGTGATGTCATCCACTGTAGTTTCAGTGGCAAAAAGCCGTTTTTTCACTTTTCAGCCGAACAAATCGCCATAACTTCCTCATAGTTTCACCTAGAAACTTCATGTAAATTTTAAATGGTAGAGAAACTTGTCCTTTCTGAGACCTCTAAATTTGAACATTATTGAAAATACGGTTTTTGAGTTATGAATTTTTGTTCGGCACTAGGGACGGTTTCGGCTCCCATAGGGTTCAATGTATTTTTGGAGCAGCTCAGAGTGCGGTTTCTAAAATTTTCTCCTGTTTTTAACTCGTCATAACATGCTCAATTCTCACTTAATCTGCAAATTTTTTATAACATATCGATCCCCAGACTCTCCTTGTCGCAACGGTATATACGGTTAAGTGATGTGAGGAAAACTTTCCGAGCTATAAGCATTTGTTCGGAGGGTGGGTACGCTCCCATAGGAACCCATTGAAATTATTTTTTTTCTTTTTCAATTTTCTGCCGAACATTTCACCATAACTTCCTTATACTTTCACCTACAGACTTCATTTAAATTTTAAATGGTAGAGAAATTTCCCCTTTCTCAAACTTGTAAGTTTCAGACCGTTTGAGAATACCGTTCTTGAGTTATGAATTTTTGTTTGACACTTGGGAGGGTTTTCCTCTCATAGAGCTCAATGTATTTTAAGAGCGGGTCGGCACGCAGATTTTCAAAACTTTGCCTGTTTTTAACTCGTAATTACACCATCAAATCTCGCTCAAAGTGCAAAAATTTTTACACCATCTCGAGCACAAGACTCTCCTTGTCGCTACGGTATGCTTTGTTCATTTTTGGTTGGGAAAAGTTTTCGAGCTACGGGTCATTTTTTGGAGGGTGCTCCCCGGTCGAAATTCATTGAATCATGAGTCTGTCAGTTGTATTCTGTGAGCATGCGTGTGAGAGAGACAGAGGGGGGAGGGGGAGGGGCAGAGGCAGAGACTGAGGGGAAGAGCTGTGAGGGCCACAGAAATACACAGGCAGTCTGTAACACTTTAAAGGTCATTTTTAAGGGGGACGTCTTAATTATCCAGGGTTTCTTAAGGTGGAATTTTTAAAGAATACCTCATTCACAATATACTGGCTGTCTTTTCGACATTTTAAGCTTTATTTAAAGTGGTCATTTTTAAAGGTGGACGTGTCAATACAACTGTGGGTTTCTTAAGGTGGAATTTTTATTAAGGTGGTATTTAAAATGTATTGGCCATCTTTTTTGCTTTTAAGATTCTTTTGGCCTGTGATGTGGACATTTCAATACAATTCTGGGTTTCTTAAGGTGGAATTGTTTTTAAAGGTGGAATTCAAAATGTATCGTTTTCTATTCACGCCCTACTGAGCTCCATAGAGTCCAATGTAAACTGCTGTGGGAGAGTGCTCTCTTAACATCCCACTACCAACAGCTTAGCAGTAAACTCCTTCACCATAAGCGTCGCCTAGTGACCCACGCGGGTTTACCGTATCGAGGACCTCGCTTTAAGCGGTAAAGACGCGGATCGGGGGACGGGGGTTTAGGCGGCGCAACATCTCGCGTTTCCTCCTGGAAATGCAGACCTCTAGTGTTACGTTTGCTGCCCTTCATTCTGAGGATCGTTCGTTCTTGTCCGGTTAACTCCGCCCACAGTTTTCGAGATATCGACTCCGTTCAAAGTTTCATTCGTAGAGCTGCCCTGTGGGATGCGGGCTTGTATACAGCTTTTGGAAAAGTTACATAGTTTTCGCACAGTAAGCATTTCAAGTTTCATCTTTACTCCCTAAGGAATGAATGGAAAAATGTCCATAAACTTTTGTCAAACTTTCAAACTGCTGTCACACGGTCAGTTTTCGAGCTAGAGACACCAGAACTCAAACGGGCAGACCCGAGGGTCCACGGTCCCACCACGTGAAACTATAGGCCGATAGCCCACCCGCTTCATGACCTTTGACCCCGTTTTCCATTCACGGCCTACAGAGCTCCATAGAGTCCAATGTAAACTGCTGTGGGAGAGTGCTCTCTTAACATCCCACTACCGACAGCTTAGCAGTAAACTCCTTCACCATAAGCGTCGCCTAGTGACCCACGCGGGTTTACCGTATCGAGGGCCTCGCTTTAAGCGGAAAAGACGCGGATCGGGGGGCAGGGGTTTAGGCGGCGCAACATCTCGCGTTTCCTCCTGGAAATGCAGACCTCTAGTGTTACGTTTGCTGCCCTTCATTCTGAGGATCGTTCATTCTTGTCCGGTTAACTCCGCCCACAGTTTTCGAGATATCGACTCCGTTCAAAGTTTCATTCGTAGAGCTGCCCTGTGGGATGCGGGCTTGTATACAGCTTTTGGAAAAGTTACATAGTTTTCGCACAGTAAGCATTTGAAGTTTCATCTTTACTCCCATAGGAATGAATGGAAAAATGTCCATAAACTTTTGTCAAACTTTAAAACTGCTGTCACACGCTCAGTTTTCGAGCTAGAGACACCAGAACTCAAACGGGCAGACCCGAGGGTCCACGGTCCCACCACGTAAAATTATGGGCCGATAACCCACCCGCTTCATGACCTTTGACCCCGTTTTCCTTTCACGGCCTACAGAGCTCCATAGAGTCCAATGTAAACTGCTGTGGGAGAGTGCTCTCTTAACATCCCACTACCGACAGCTTAGCAGTAAACTCCTTCACCATAAGCGTCGCCTAGTGACCCACGCGGGTTTACCGTATCGAGGACCTCGCTTTAAGCGGGAAAGACGCGGATCGGGGGAAGGGGGTTTAGGCGGCGCAACATCTCGCGTTTCCTCCTGGAAATGCAGACCTCTAGTGTTACGTTTGCTGCCCTTCATTCTGAGGATCGTTCATTCTTGTCCGGTTAACTCCGCCCACAGTTTTCGAGATATCGACTCCGTTCAAAGTTTGTTTCGTAGAGCTGCCCTGTGGGATGCGGGCTTGTATACAGCTTTTGGAAAAGTTGCATAGTTTTTGCACAGGAAGCCTTTGAACTTTCATCTTTACTCCCATAGGAATGAATGGAAAAATGTCCATAAACTTTTGTCAAACATTCAAACTGCTGTCACACGCTCAGTTTTCGAGCTAGAGACACCAGAACTCAAACGGGCAGACCCGAGGGTCCAAGGTCCCACCACGTAAAATTATAGGCCGATAGCCCACCCGCTTCATGACCTTTGACCCCGTTTTCCATTCACGGCCTACACAGCTCCATAGAGTCCAATGTAAACTGCTGTGGGAGAGTGCTCTCTTAACATCCCACTACCGACAGCTTAGCAGTAAACTCCTTCACCATAAGCGTCGCCTAGTGACCCACGCGGGTTTACCGTATCGAGGACCTCGCTTTAAGCGGGAAAGACGCGGATCGGGGGAAGGGGGTTTAGGCGGCGCAACATCTCGCGTTTCCTCCTGGAAATGCAGACCTCTAGTTATGTTGCGCAAGCTGCTTCAGCAGCGCGCAATATATTGTTATCCGTAAGTCATATTATTATTATTATTCTTATTATTCCGCGTTTCCTTGTCCGTCTAACTAGTCCCGTAGCTTTCGAGCTATCGACTCCGTTCCACCTGGAAATCGTGCGTCCTATAGCGACGATGTGGGCTTGTATACAGCTTTCCGATACCCGCACTCGTTCGTCCGCTACACTCGTTTATCGCTCCGTTTTTCCCCAGTCATTTCTATGGAATTAATTTTCAAAGTGCTCTAACTCGGTCATTTTTCAAGCTACGGACACGGGATTTCAGACGGTCGGACCCGGGCGTACCGGCTCCCATCACTTCCGTTTTCGGAATTTTTGCACTCATCCTTCCCTTTCTTTTCCTCCTTCAAAATCCCTCCATTCATTTCAATGGGAGGCTCTTAGAGTGGGGGTGATGTCATCCACTGTAGTTTCAGTGGCCAAAAGCCGTTTTTTCACTTTTCAGCCGAACAAATCGCCATAACTTCCTCATACTTTCACCTAGAAACTTCATTTAAATTTTAAATGGTAGAGAAACTTGTCCTTTCTAAGACCTCTAAATTTGAACATTATTGAAAATACGGTTTTTGAGTTATGAATTTTTGTTCGGCACTAGGGACGGTTTCGGCTCCCATAGGGTTCAATGTATTTTTGGAGCAGCTCAGAGTGCGGTTTCTAAAAATTTCTCCTGTTTTTAACTCGTCATAACATGCTCAATTCTCACTTAATATGCAAAATTTTTATACCATATCGATCCCCAGACTCTCCTTGTCGCAACGGTATATACGGTTAAGTGATGTGGGGAAAACTTTCCGAGCTATAAGCATTTGTTCGGAGGGTGGGTACGCTCCCATAGGAACCCATTGAAATTATTTTTTGTCTTTTTCAATTTTCTGCCGAACATTTCACCATAACTTCCTTATACTTTCACCTACAGACTTCATTTAAACTTTAAATGGTAGAGAAATTTCCCCTTTCTCACACATGTAAGTTTCAGACCGTTTGAGAATACCGTTCTTGAGTTATGAATTTTTGTTTGACACTTGGGAGGGTTTTCCTCCCATAGAGCTCAATGTATTTTAAGAGCGGCTCGGCACGCAGATTTTCAAAACTTTGCCTGTTTTTAACTCGTAATTACACCATCAAATCTCCCTCAAAGTGCAAAAATTTTTACACCATCTCGAGCACCAGACTCTCCTTGTCGCTACGGTATGCTTCGTTCATTTTTGGACCTGGAAAAGTTTTTGAGATATTTGAGGTTTTTTGGAGGGTGCCCCACCGGTCGAAATTCATTGAATCATGAGTCTGTCAGTTGTATTCTGTGAGCGTGCGTGTGTGTGTGGGGGGGGGGTTGGGCAGAGGCAGAGACGGAGGAGGACAGCTGTGAGCGAACCAGAAATACATAGGCACTCTCACTTTAAAGGTCGTTTTTAAGGTGGACGTCTTAATGGTCCAGGGTTTCTTAAAGTGGAATTTTTTAATACCTCATTCATAATATACTGTCTTTTCAACATTTTAAACTTTATTTAAAGTGATAATTTTTAAAGGTTGACATCTCAATACAATTGTGGGTTTCTTAAGGTGGAATTGTTTTTAAAGGTGGAATTCAAAATCTATCGTTTTCCATTCACGGCCTACAGAGGTCCATAGAGTCCAATGTAAACTGCTGTGGGAGTCTTAACATCCCACTACCAACAGCTTAGCAGTCAACCCCTTGTTTGTAGGCAGTCTCTAAGACTTTAAAGGTAATTTTTAAGGTGGAAGTCTTAATTATCTAGGGTTTATTAAGGTGGATTTTTTCTTACAATATCTCATTCAAAATATACTGTCTGTCTTTTCAACATTTTAACCTTTATTTCAAGTGCTCATTTTTAACAGTGCATGTCTCAATACAATTGTGTGTTTTTAAGGTGGTATTTAAAATGTATTGGCCATGTTTTTATGCTTCTAAGACTACTTTGGCCTGCGAGGAACGACGAAGTTTCTCACTGAAACTTAATTTTTTTTTTACACCATCTTGATCGCCAGACTTTCCTTGTTGCTACAGTATGTTTGGTTCATTTTTGAACCCAGGAAAGTTTTTGAGCTACGGACCAAATTCATTGATTGATGAGTCTGTCACTTGTGTTCTATGAGCGTGCGTGTGAGAGGGTGGGGGGGAGGAGAGAGACATAGTCTGGAGGGGAGGGAGGAATGACACAGATAACACCAAGTGTTTTAACTATGATTGCTAGTATGCCTGTATGCTGTATATCCTTAAGCCACTTAATCATTTTTTCTCCTGTCTGATTCAGGCTTTGAGAAACTCTGTTCCTGCTCCTGTCCCTGATGATGTCCTGATCCAGCTCCACTCTATGAATTCTCTACAAGATCTTGGCCTTGTTATGTTGCGCCTGCTGCTTTAAGCAGCGGCGCAATATATTGTTCTTCTTAAGTCATATTATTATTTTTATTATTTTTATTATTCCGCGTTTCCTTGTCCGCCTAACTAGTCCCGCAGCTTTCGAGCTATCGACTCCGTTCCACCTGGAAATCGTGCGTCCTATAGCGACGATGTGGGCTTGTATACAGCTTTCCGATACCCGCACTCGTTCGTCCGCTACACTCGTTTATCGCTCCGTTTTTCCCCAGTCATTTCTATGGAATTAATTTTCAAAGTGCTCTAACTCGGTCATTTTTCAAGCTACGGACACGGGATTTCAGACGGTCGGACCCGGGCGTACCGGCTCCCATCACTTCCGTTTTCAGATTTTTTGCACTCATCCTTCCCTTTCTATTCCTCCTTCAAAATCCCTCCATTCATTTCAATGGGAGGCTCTTACAGTGGGTGACGTCATACACTGTAGATTCCTTCTCAGAAAACGGGTTTTTCACTTTTCAGCCAAACAAATCACCATAACTTCCTCATACTTTCACCTAGGAACTTCATTTAAATTTTAAATGGTAGAGAAACTTGTCCTTTCTAAGACCTCTAAATTTGAACATTATTGAAAATACGGTTTTTGAGTTATGAATTTTTGTTCTGCACTAGGGAGGGTTTCGGCTCCCATAGGGTTCAATGTATTTTTGGAGCAGCTCAGAGTGCGGTTTCTAAAATTTTCTCCTGTTTTTAACTCGTTATAACATGCTCAATTCTCACTTAATCTGCAAATTTTTTATACCATATCGATCCCCAGACTCTCCTTGTCGCAACGGTATATACGGTTAAGTGATGTGGGGAAAACTTTCCGAGTTATAAGCATTTGTTCGGAGGGTGGGTACGCTCCCATAGGAACCCATTGAAATTTTTTTTTTTCTTTTTCAATTTTCTGCCGAACATTTCACCATAACTTCCTTATACTTTCACCTACAGACTTCATTTAAACTTTAAATGCTAGAGAAATTTCCCCTTTCTCACACTTGTAAGTTTCAGACCGTTTGAGAATACCGTTCTTGAGTTATGAATTTTTGTTTGACACATGGGAGGGTTTTCCTCCCATAGAGCTCAATGTATTTTAAGAGCGGGTCTGCACGCAAATTTTCAAAACTTTGCCTGTTTTTAACTCGTAATTACACCATCAAATCTCGCTCAAAGTGCAAAAATTTTTACACCATCTCGAGCACCAGACTCTCCTTGTCGCTACGGTATGCTTCGTTCAATTTTGGTTGGGAAAAGTTTTCGAGCTACGGGTGATTTTTTGGAGGGTGCTCCCCGGTCGAAATTCATTGAATCGTGAGTTTGTCAGTTGTATTCTGTGAGCGTGCGTGTGAGAGAGACACAGAGGGGGGAGGGGGAGGGGCAGAGGCAGACACTGACGGGGAGAGCTGTGAGGGCCACAGAAATACACAGGCAGTCTGTAACACTTTAAAGGTCATTTTTAAGGGGGACGTCTTAATTATCCAGGGTTTCTTAAGGTGGAATTTTTAAAAAAGACCTCATTCACAATATACTGGCTGTCTTTTCAACATTTTAAGACGCGGATCGGGGGACGGGGGTTTCGGCGGCGCAACATCTCGCGTTTCCTCCTGGAAATGCAGACCTCTAGTGTTACGTTTGCTGCCCTTCATTCTGAGGATCGTTCATTCTTGTCCGGTTAACTCCGCCCACAGTTTTCGAGATATCGACTCCGTTCAAAGTTTGTTTCGTAGAGCTGCCCTGTGGGATGCGGGCTTGTATACAGCTTTTGGAAAAGTTGCATAGTTTTTGCACAGGAAGCCTTTGAACTTTCATCTTTACTCCCATAGGAATGAATGGAAAAATGTCCATAAACTTTTGTCAAACTTTCAAACTGCTGTCACACGCTCAGTTTTTGAGCTAGAGACACCAGAACTCAAACGGGCAGACCCGAGGGTCCAAGGTCCCACCACGTAAAATTATAGGCCGATAGCCCACCCGCTTCATGACCTTTGACCCCGTTTTCCATTCACGGCCTACACAGCTCCATAGAGTCCAATGTAAACTGCTGTGGGAGAGTGCTCTCTTAACATCCCACTACCAACAGCTTAGCAGTAAACTCCTTCACCATAAGCGTCGCCTAGTGACCCACGCGGGTTTACCGTATCGAGGACCTCGCTTTAAGCGGTAAAGACGCGGATCGGGGGGCGGGGGTTTAGGCGGCGCAACATCTCGCGTTTCCTCCTGGAAATGCAGACCTCTAGTGTTACGTTTGCTGCCCTTCATTCTGAGGATCGTTCATTCTTGTCCGGTTAACTCCGCCCACAGTTTTCGAGATATCGACTCCGTTCAAAGTTTGTTTCGTAGAGCTTCCCTGTGGGATGCGGGCTTGTATACAGCTTTTGGAAAAGTTACATAGTTTTCGCACAGTAAGCATTTGAAGTTTCATCTTAACTCCCATAGGAATGAATGGAAAAATGTCCATAAACTTTTGTCAAACTTTCAAACTGCTGTCACACGGTCAGTTTTCGAGCTAGAGACACCAGAACTCAAACGGGCAGACCCGAGAGTCCACGGTCCCACCACGTGAAATTATAGGCCGATACCCCGCCCGCTTCATGACCTTTGACCCCGTTTTCCATTCACGGCCTACAGAGCTCCATAGAGTCCAATGTAAACTGCTGTGGGAGAGTGCTCTCTTAACATCCCACTACCGACAGCTTAGCAGTAAACTCCTTCACCATAAGCGTCGCCTAGTGACCCACGCGGGTTTACCGTATCGAGGACCTCGCTTTAAGCGGGAAAGACGCGGATCGGGGGGCAGGGGTTTAGGCGGCGCAACATCTCGCGTTTCCTCCTGGAAATGCAGACCTCTAGTGTTACGTTTGCTGCCCTTCATTCTGAGGATCGTTCATTCTTGTCCGGTTAACTCCGCCCACAGTTTTCGAGATATCGACTCCGTTCAAAGTTTGTTTCGTACAGCTTCCCTGTGGGATGCGGGCTTGTATACAGCTTTTGGAAAAGTTACATAGTTTTCGCACAGTAAGCATTTGAAGTTTCGTGTTTTCTCCCATAGGAATGAATGGAAAAATGTCCATAAACTTTTGTCAAACTTTCAAACTGCTGTCACACGCTCAGTTTTCGAGCTAGAGACACCAGAACTGAAATCGTCAGACCCGAGAGTCCACGGTCCCACCACGTGAAATTATAGGCCGATACCCCGCCCGCTTCATGACCTTTGACCCCATTTTCCATTCACGGCCTACACAGCTCCATAGAGTCCAATGTAAACTGCTGTGGGAGAGTGCTCTCTTAACATCCCACTACCAACAGCTTAGCAGTAAACTCCTTCACCATAGGCGTCGCCTAGTGACCCACGCGGGTTTACCGTATCGAGGACCTCGCTTTAAGCGGGAAAGACGCGGATCGGGGGGCAGGGGTTTAGGCGGCGCAACATCTCGCGTTTCCTCCTGGAAATGCAGACCTCTAGTGTTACGTTTGCTGCCCTTCATTCTGAGGATCGTTCATTCTTGTCCGGTTAACTCCGCCCACAGTTTTCCAGATATCGACTCCGTTCAAAGTTTGTTTCGTAGAGCTTCCCTGTGGGATGCGGGCTTGTATACAGCTTTTGGAAAAGTTACATAGTTTTCGCACAGTAAGCCTTTGAAGTTTCATCTTTTCTCCCATAGGAATGAATGGAAAAATGTCCATAAACTTTTGTCAAACTTTCAAACTGCTGTCACACGGTCAGTTTTCGAGCTAGAGACACCAGAACTCAAACGGGCAGACCCGAGGGTCCACGGTCCCCCCACCTGAAATTATAGGCCGATAGCCCACCCGCTTCATGACCTTTGACCCCGTTTTCCATTCACGGTCTACACAGCTCCATAGAGTCCAATGTAAACTGCTGTGGGAGAGTGCTCTCTTTACATCCCACTACCGACAGCTTAGCAGTAAACTCCTTCACCATAAGCGTCGCCTAGTGACCCACGCGGGTTTACCGTATCGAGGACCTCGCTTTAAGCGGGAAAGACGCGGATCGGGGGACGGGGGTTTAGGCGGCGCAACATCTCGCGTTTCCTCCTGGAAATGCAGACCTCTAGTTATGTTGCGCCTGCTGCTTTAAGCAGCGGCGCAATATATTGTTCTTCTTAAGTCATATTATTATTTTTATTATTTTTATTATTCCGCGTTTCCTTGTCCGCCTAACTAGTCCCGCAGCTTTCGAGCTATCGACTCCGTTCCACCTGGAAATCGTGCGTCCTATAGCGACGATGTGGGCTTGTATACAGCTTTCCGATACCCGCACTCGTTCGTCCGCTACACTCGTTTATCGCTCCGTTTTTCCCCAGTCATTTCTATGGAATTAATTTTCAAAGTGCTCTAACTCGGTCATTTTTCAAGCTACGGACACGGGATTTCAGACGGTCGGACCCGGGCGTACCGGCTCCCATCACTTCCGTTTTCGGAATTTTTGCACTCATCCTTCCCTTTCTATCACTCCTTCAAAATCCCTCCATTCATTTCAATGGGAGGCTCTTACAGTGGGTGACGTCATACACTGTAGATTCCTTCTCAGAAAACGGGTTTTTCACTTTTCAGCCAAACAAATCGCCATAACTTCCTCATACTATCACCTAGAAACTTCATTTAAATTTTAAATGGTAGAGAAACTTGTCCTTTCTAAGACCTCTAAATTTGAACATTATTGAAAATACGGTTTTTGAGTTATGAATTTTTGTTTGGCACTAGGGAGGGTTTTGGCTCCCATAGGGTTCAATGTATTTTTGGAGCAGCTCAGAGTGCGGTTTCTAAAATTTTCTCCTGTTTTTAACCCGTCATAACATGCTCAATTCTCACTTAATCTGAAAATTTTTTATACCATATCGATCCCCAGACTCTCCTTGTCGCAACGGTATATACGGTTAAGTGATGTGGGGAAAACTTTCCGAGCTATAAGCATTTGTTCGGAGGGTGGGTACGCTCCCATAGGAACCCATTGAAATTATTTTTTGTCTTTTTCAATTTTCTGCCGAACATTTCACCATAACTTCCTTATACTTTCACCTACAGACTTCATTTAAACTTTAAATGGTAGAGAAATTTCCCCTTTCTCACACTTGTAAGTTTCAGACCGTTTGAGAATACCGTTCTTGAGTTATGAATTTTTGTTTGACACTTGGGAGGGTTTTCCTCCAATAGAGCTCAATGTATTTTAAGAGCGGGTCGGCACGCAGATTTTCAAAACTTTGCCTGTTTTTAACTCGTAATTACACCATCAAATCTCGCTCAAAGTGCAAAAATTTTTACACCATCTCGAGCACCAGACTCTCCTTGTCGCTACGGTATGCTTCGTTCATTTTTGGACCTGGAAAAGTTTTTGAGATATTTGAGGTTTTTTGGAAGGTGCGCCACCGGTCGAAATTCATTGAATCATGAGTCTGTCAGTTGTATTCTGTGAGCATGCGTGTGAGAGAGACAGAGGGGGGAGGGTGAGGGGCAGAGGCAGAGACTGAGGGGAAGAGCTGTGAGGGCCACAGAAATACACAGGCAGTCTGTAACACTTTAAAGGTCATTTTTAAGGGGGACGTCTTAATTATCCAGGGTTTCTTAAGGTGGAATTTTTAAAGAATACCTCATTCACAATATACTGGCTGTCTTTTCGACATTTTAAGCTTTATTTAAAGTGGTCATTTTTAAAGGTGGACGTGTCAATACAACTGTGGGTTTCTTAAGGTGGAATTTTTATTAAGGTGGTATTTAAAATGTATTGGCCATCGTTTTTTGCTTTTGGCCTGTGATGTGGACATTTCAATACAATTCTGGGTTTCTTAAGGTGGAATTGTTTTTAAAGGTGGAATTCAAAATGTATCGTTTTCCATTCACGGCCTACACAGCTCCATAGAGTCCAATGTAAACTGCTGTGGGAGAGTGCTCTCTTAACATCCCACTACCGACAGCTTAGCAGTAAACTCCTTCACCATAAGCGTCGCCTAGTGACCCACGCGGGTTTACCGTATCGAGGACCTCGCTTTAAGCGGGAAAGACGCGGATCGGGGGGCGGGGGTTTAGGCGGCGCAACATCTCGCGTTTCCTCCTGGAAATGCAGACCTCTAGTTATGTTGCGCCTGCTGCTTTAAGCAGCGGTGCAATATATTGTTATCCGTAAGTCATATTATTATTATTATTCTTATTATTCCGCGTTTCCTTGTCCGTCTAACTAGTCCCGCAGCTTTCGAGCTATCGACTCCGTTCCACCTGGAGATCGTGCGTCCTATAGCGACGATGTGGGCTTGTATACAGCTTTCCGATACCCGCACTCGTTCGTCCGCTACACTCGTTTATCGCTCCGTTTTTCCCCAGTCATTTCTATGGAATTAATTTTCAAAGTGCTCTAACTCGGTCATTTTTCAAGCTACGGACACGGGATTTCAGACGGTCGGACCCGGGCGTACCGGCTCCCATCACTTCCGTTTTCGGAATTTTTGCACTCATCCTTCCCTTTCTTTTCCTCCTTCAAAATCCCTCCATTCATTTCAATGGGAGGCTCTTAGAGTGGGGGTGATGTCATCCACTGTAGTTTCAGTGGCCAAAAGCCATTTTTTCACTTTTCAGCCGAACAAATCGCCATAACTTCCTTATAGTTTCACCTAGAAACTTCATTTAAATTTTAAATGGTAGAGTAACTTGTCCTTTCTAAGACCTCTAAACTTTAACATTATTGAAAATACGGTTTTTGAGTTATGAATTTTTGTTCGGCACTAGGGAGGGTTTCGGCTCCCATAGGGTTCAATGTATTTTTGGAGCAGCTCAGAGTGCGGTTTCTAAAATTTTCTCCTGTTTTTAACTCGTCATAACATGCTCAATTCTCACTTAATCTGCAAATTTTTTATACCATATCGATCCCCAGACTCTCCTTGTCGCAACGGTATATACGGTTAAGTGATGTGAGGAAAACTTTCCGAGCTATAAGCATTTGTTCGGAGGGTGGGTACGCTCCCATAGGAACCCATTGAAATTATTTTTTTTCTTTTTCAATTTTCTGCCGAACATTTCACCATAACTTCCTTATACTTTCACCTACAGACTTCATTTAAACTTTAAATGGTAGAGAAATTTCCCCTTTCTCACACTTGTAAGTTTCAGACCGTTTGAGAATACCGTTCTTGAGTTATGAATTTTTGTTTGACACTTGGGAGGGTTTTCCTCCCATAGAGCTCAATGTATTTTAAGAGCGGGTCGGCACGCAGATTTTCAAAACTTTGCCTGTTTTTAACTCGTAATTACACCATCAAATCTCGCTCAAAGTGCAATAATTTTTACACCATCTCGAGCACCAGAATCTCCTTGTCGCTACGGTATGCTTCGTTCATTTTTGGACCTGGAAAAGTTTTTGAGATATTTGAGGTTTTTTGGAAGGTGCGCCACCGGTCGAAATTCATTGAATCATGAGTCTGTCAGTTGTATTCTGTGAGCGTGCGTGTGAGAGAAACAGAGGGGGGAGGGGGAGGGGCAGAGTCAGAGACTGAGGGGAAGAGCTGTGAGGGCCACAGAAATACACAGCCAGCCTGTAACACTTTAAAGGTCATTTTTAAGGGGGACGTCTTAATTATCCAGGGTTTCTTAAGGTGGAATTTTAAAAAATACCTCTTTCACAATATACTGGCTGTCTTTTCGACATTTTAAGCTTTATTTAAAGTGGTCATTTTTAAAGGTGGACGTGTCAATACAACTGTGGGTTTCTTAAGGTGGAATTTTTATTAAGGTGGTATTTAAAATGTATTGGCCATCTTTTTTTGCTTTTAAGACTCTTTTGGCCTGTGATGTGGACATTTCAATACAATTCTGGGTTTCTTAAGGTGGAATTGTTTTTAAAGGTGGAATTCAAAATGTATCGTTTTCCATTCACGGCCTACAGAGCTCCATAGAGTCCAATGTAAACTGCTGTGGGAGAATGCTCTCTTAACATCCCACTACCAACAGCTTAGCAGTAAACTCCTTCACCATAAGCGTCGCCTAGTGACCCACGCGGGTTTACCGTACCGAGGACCTCGCTTTAAGCGGGAAAGACGCGGATCGGGGGGCAGGGGTTTCGGCGGCGCAGCATCTCGCGTTTCCTCCTGGAAATGCAGACCTCTAGTTATGTTGCGCCTGCTGCTTTAAGCAGCAGCGCGCAATATATTGTTCTTCTTAAGTCATATTATTATTATTATTATTTTTATTATTATTTTTATTATTCCGCGTTTCCTTGTCCGCCTAACTAGTCCCGCAGCTTTCGAGCTATCGACTCCGTTCCACCTGGAATTCGTGCGTCCTATAGCGACGATGTGGGCTTGTATACAGCTTTCCGATACCCGCACTCGTTCGTCCGCTACACTCGTTTTTCGCTCTGTTTTTCCCCAGTCATTTCTATGGAATTAATTTTCGAACTGCTCTAACTCGGTCAATTTTCAAGCTACGGACACGAGATTTCAGACGGTCGGACCCGGGCGCACCGTGACCCGTCACTTCCGTTTTCGGACCTCTCGCACTCATCCCTCTCTTTCTATTCCTCCTTGAATATCCCTCCATTCACTTGTATGGAAGACATTTAGAGTGGGTGACATCATAGACACTCTGGGTTCACTGGCCAAAACCGTTTTTTCACTTTTCACCCGAACAATTCACCATAACGTTCTCATACTTTCACCTAAAAACTTCATTTAATTTTTAAATGATAGAGAAACTTGTCCTTTCTAGCATTTGTAAATTTGAACGTAATCGATAATACGGTTTTTGAGTTATGAATTTTTGTTCGGCACTAGGGAGGGTTTTGGCTCCCATAGAGTTCAATGTATTTTTGGAGCGGCTCAGAGTGCGGTTTCTAAATTTTTCTCCTGTTTTTAACTCGTCATAACATGGTCAATTCTCGCTCAAACTGCTAATTTTTTATACCAGCTTCTTCCTTGGACTCTCCTTGTCGCAACGGTATATGCAGTTTAGCCATTTGGGATATCTTTTCTGAGCTATAAGCATTTGTTCGGAGGGTGGGTACGCTCCCATAGGAATACATTGAAATGAATATGCCTGTCCTTTTTCGATATTCAACTTTTAGCCGAACATTTTGCCATAACTTCCTTATACTTTCACCTACAGACTTCATTTTACTTTCAAATGGTAGAGAAACTTCCCCTTTCTAAAATATGTAGATTTTAAATCATTTGAAGATACGGTTCTGGAGTTATGAAGATTTGTTTGGCAGTAGGACGTTTCGGCTCCCATAGAGTTCAATGTATTTTCAGAAAGCCAAATTTTCTCAAATTTGCCCTTTTTTAACTCATCTTTACACCATCAATTCTCGCTCAAACTGAAAAAATTTTTACACCATCTCGAGCACAAGACTCTCCTTGTCGCTACGGTATGCTTCGTTCAATTTTGGTTGGGAAAAGTTTTCGAGCTACGGGTGATTTTTTGGAGGGTGCTCCCCGGTCGAAATTCATTGAATCATGAGTCTGTCAGTTGTATTCTGTGAGCGTGCGTGTGAGAGAGACAGAGGGGGGAGGGGGAGGGGCAGAAGCAGAGACTGAGGGGAAGAGCTGTGAGGGCCACAGAAATACACAGGCAGTCTGTAACACTTTAAAGGTCATTTTTAAGGGGGACGTCTTAATTATCCAGGGTTTCTTAAGGTGGAATTTTTTAAGAATACCTCATTCACAATATACTGCCTGTCTTTTCGACATTTTAAGCTTTATTTCAAGTGGTCATTTTTAAAGGTGGACGTGTCAATACAACTGTGGGTTTCTTAAGGTGGAATTTTTATTAAGGTGGTATTTAAAATGTATTGGCCATCTTTTTTTGCTTTTAAGACTCTTTTGGCCTGTGATGTGGACATTTCAATACAATTCTGGGTTTCTTAAGGTGGAATTGTTTTTAAAGGTGGAATTCAGAATGTATCGTTTTCTATTCACACCCTACTGAGCTCCATAGAGTCCAATGTAAACTGCTGTGGGAGAGTGCTCTCTTAACATCCACCTACCAACAGCTTAGCAGTAAACTCCTTCACCATAAGCGTCGCCTAGTGACCCACGCGGGTTTACCGTACCGAGGACCTCGCTTTAAGCGGTAAAGACGCGGATCGGGGGACGGGGGTTTAGGCGGCGCAACATCTCGCGTTTCCTCCTGGAAATGCAGACCTCTAGTGTTACGTTTGCTGCCCTTCATTCTGAGGATCGTTCATTCTTGTCCGGTTAACTCCGCCCACAGTTTTCGAGATATCGACTCCGTTCAAAGTTTGTTTCGTAGAGCTTCCCTGTGGGATGCGGGCTTGTATACAGCTTTTGGAAAAGTTACATAGTTTTCGCACAGTAAGCATTTGAAGTTTCATCTTAACTCCCATAGGAATGAATGGAAAAATGTCCATAAACTTTTGTCAAACATTCAAACTGCTGTCACACGGTCAGTTTTCGAGCTAGAGACACCAGAACTCAAACGGGCAGACCCGAGAGTCCACGGTCCCACCACGTGAAATTATAGGCCGATACCCCGCCCGCTTCATGACCTTTGACCCCTTTTCCATTCACGGCCTACAGAGCTCCATAGAGTCCAATGTAAACTGCTGTGGGAGAGTGCTCTCTTAACATCCCACTACCGACAGCTTAGCAGTAAACTCCTTCACCATAAGCGTCGCCTAGTGACCCACGCGGGTTTACCGTATCGAGGACCTCGCTTTAAGCGGGAAAGAAGCGGATCGGGGGACGGGGGTTTCGGCGGCGCAACATCTCGCGTTTCCTCCTGGAAATGCAGACCTCTAGTGTTACGTTTGCTGCCCTTCATTCTGAGGATCGTTCGTTCTTGTCCGGTTAACTCCGCCCACAGTTTTCGAGATATCGACTCCGTTCAAAGTTTCATTCGTAGAGCTTCCCTGTGGGATGCGGGCTTGTATACAGCTTTTGGAAAAGTTGCATAGTTTTAGCACAGTAAGCATTTGAAGTTTCATCTTTTGTCCCATAGGAATGAATGGAATTATGTCCATAAACTTTTGTCAAACTTTCAAACTGCTGTCACACGCTCAGTTTTCGAGCTAGAGACACCAGAATTCAAACGGACAGACCCGAGAGTCCAAGGTCCCACCACGTGAAATTATAGGCCGATACCCCGCCCGCTTCATGACCTTTGACCCCGTTTTCCATTCACGGCCTACAGAGCTCCATAGAGTCCAATGTAAACTGCTGTGGGAGAGTGCTCTCTTAACATCCCACTACCGACAGCTTAGCAGTAAACTCCATCACCATAAGCGTCGCCTAGTGACCCACGCGGGTTTACCGTATCGAGGACCTCGCTTTAAGCGGGAAAGACGCGGATCGGGGGGCAGGGGTTTAGGCGGCGCAACATCTCGCGTTTCCTCCTGGAAATGCAGACCTCTAGTGTTACGTTTGCTGCCCTTCATTCTGAGGATCGTTCATTCTTGTCCGGTTAACTCCGCCCACAGTTTTCGAGATATCGACTCCGTTCAAAGTTTCATTCGTAGAGCTTCCCTGTGGGATGCGGGCTTGTATACAGCTTTTGGAAAAGTTACATAGTTTTCGCACAGTAAGCGTTTGAAGTTTCACCTTTTGTCCCATAGAAATGAATGGAAAAATTTCCATAAATTTTGTCAAACTTTAAAACTGCTGTCACACGGTCAGTTTTCGAGCTAGAGACACCAGAACTCAAACGGGCAGACCCGAGGGTCCACGGTCCCAGCACGTGAAACTATGGGCCGATAGCCCACCCGCTTCATGACCTTTGACCCCGTTTTCCATTCACGGCCTACACAGCTCCATAGAGTCCAATGTAAACTGCTGTGGGTGACTGCTCTCTTAACATCCCACTACCAACAGCTTAGCAGTAAACTCCTTCACCATAAGCGTCGCCTAGTGACCCACGCAGGTTTACCGTATCGAGGACCTCGCTTTAAGCGGGAAAGACGCGGATCGGGGGGCAGGGGTTTAGGCGGCGCAACATCTCGCGTTTCCTCCTGGAAATGCAGACCTCTAGTGTTACGTTTGCTGCCCTTCATTCTGAGGATCGTTCATTCTTGTCCGGTTAACTCCGCCCACAGTTTTCGAGATATCGACTCCGTTCAAAGTTTGTTTCGTAGAGCTTCCCTGTGGGATGCGGGCTTGTATACAGCTTTTGGAAAAGTTGCATAGTTTTAGCACAGTAAGCATTTGAAGTTTCAACTTTTCTCCCATAGGAATGAATGGAAAAATGTCCATAAACTTTTGTCAAACTTTCAAAGTGCTGTCACACGGTCAGTTTTCGAGCTAGAGACACCAGAACTCAAACGGGCAGACCCGAGGGTCCACGGTCCCACCACGTAAAATTATGGGCCGATAGGCCACCCGCTTCATGACCTTTGACCCCGTTTTCCATTCACGGCCTACAGAGCTCCATAGAGTCCAATGTAAACTGCTGTGGGACAGTGCTCTATTAACATCCCACTACCGACAGCTTAGCAGTAAACTCCTTCACCATAAGCGTCGCCTAGTGACCCACGCGGGTTTACCGTATCGAGGACCTCGCTTTAAGCGGGAAAGACGTGGATCGGGGGGCAGGGGTTTAGGCGGCGCAACATCTCGCGTTTCCTCCTGGAAATGCAGACCTCTAGTGTTACGTTTGCTGCCCTTCATTCTGAGGATCGTTCATTCTTGTCCGGTTAACTCCGCCCACAGTTTTCGAGATATCGACTCCGTTCAAAGTTTGTTTCGTAGAGCTTCCCTGTGGGATGCGGGCTTGTATACAGCTTTTGGAAAAGTTGCATAGTTTTCGCACAGTAAGCCTTTGAAGTTTCATCTTTTCTCCCATAGGAATGAATGGGAAAATGTCCATAAACTTTTGTCAAACTTTAAAACTGCTGTCACACGGTCAGTTTTCGAGCTAGAGACACCAGAATTCAAACGGGCACACCCGAGAGTCCACGGTCCCACCACGTGAATTTATGGGCCGATAGCCCACCCGCTTCATGACCTTTGACCCCGTTTTCCTTTCACGGCCTACACAGCTCCATAGAGTCCAATGTAAACTGCTGTGGGAGAGTGCTCTCTTAACATCCCACTACCGACAGCTTAGCAGTAAACTCCTTCATCATAAGCGTCGCCTAGTGACCCACGCGGGTTTACCGTATCGAGGACCTCGCTTTAAGCGGGAAAGACGCGGATCGGGGGACGGGGGTTTAGGCGGCGCAACATCTCGCGTTTCCTCCTGGAAATGCAGACCTCTAGTTATGTTGCGCCTGCTGCTTTAAGCAGCGGCGCAATATATTGTTCTTCTTAAGTCATATTATTATTATTTTTATTCTTATTATTCCGCGTTTCCTTGTCCGCCTAACTAGTCCCGCAGCTTTCGAGCTATCGACTCCGTTCCACCTGGAAATCGTGCATCCTATAGCGACGATGTGGGCTTGTATACAGCTTTCCGATACCCGCACTCGTTCGTCCGCTACACTCGTTTTTCGCTCCGTTTTTCCCCAGTCATTTCTATGGAATTAATTTTCAAAGTGCTCTAACTCGGTCATTTTTCAAGCTACGGACACGGGATTTCAGACGGCCGGACCCGGGCGTACCGGCTCCCATCACTTCCGTTTTCGGAATTTTTGCACTCATCCTTCCCTTTCTTTTCCTCCTTCAAAATCCCTCCATTCATTTCAATGGGAGGCTCTTAGAGTGGGGGTGATGTCATCCACTGTAGTTTCAGTGGCAAAAAGCCGTTTTTTCACTTTTCAGCCGAACAAATCGCCATAACTTCCTTATAGTTTCACCTAGAAACTTCATTTAAATTTTAAATGGTAGAGAAACTTGTCCTTTCTAAGACCTCTAAATTTGAACATTATTGAAAATACGGTTTTTGAGTTATGAATTTTTGTTCGGCACTAGGGACGGTTTCGGCTCCCATAGGGTTCAATGTATTTTTGGAGCAGCTCAGAGTGCGGTTTCTAAAAATTTCTCCTGTTTTTAACTCGTCATAACATGCTCAATTCTCACTTAATCTGCATATTTTTTATACCATATCGATCCCCAGACTCTCCTTGTCGCAACGGTATATACGGTTAAGTGATGTGGGGAAAACTTTCCGAGCTATAAGCATTTGTTCGGAGGGTGGGTACGCTCCCATAGGAACCCATTGAAATTTTTTTTTTTCTTTTTCAATTTTCTGCCGAACATTTCACCATAACTTCCTTATACTTTCACCTACAGACTTCATTTAAACTTTAAATGGTAGAGAAATTTCCCCTTTCTCACACTTGTAAGTTTCAGACCGTTTGAGAATACCGTTCTTGAGTTATGAATTTTTGTTTGACACTTGGGAGGGTTTTCCTCCCATAGAGCTCAATGTATTTTAAGAGCGGCTCGGCACGCAGATTTTCAAAACTTTGCCTGTTTTTAACTCGTAATTACACCATCAAATCTCGCTCAAAGTGCAAAAATGTTTACACCATCTCGAGCACCAGACTCTCCTTGTCGCTACGGTATGCTTCGTTCATTTTTGGACCTGGAAAAGTTTTTGAGATATTTGAGGTTTTTTGGAAGGTGCGCCACGGGTCGAAATTCATTGAATCATGAGTCTGTCAGTTGTATTCTGTGAGCGTGCGTGTGAGAGAGAGAGAGGGGGGAGGGGGAGGGGCAGAGGCAGAGACTGACAGGGAGAGCTGTGAGGGCCACAGAAATACACAGGCAGTCTGTAACACTTTAAAGGTCATTTTTAAGGGGGACATCTTAATTATCCAGGGTTTCTTAAGGTGGAATTTTTTAAGAATACCTCATTTACAATATACTGCCTGTCTTTTCGACATTTTAAGCTTTATTTAAAGTGGTCATTTTTAAAGGTGGACGTGTCAATACAACTGTGGGTTTCTTAAGGTGGAATTTTTATTAAGGTGGTATTTAAAATGTATTGGCCATCTTTTTTTGCTTTTAAGACTCTTTTGGCCTGTGATGTGGACATTTCAATACAATTCTGGGTTTCTTAAGGTGGAATTGTTTTTAAAGGTGGAATTCAAAATGTATCGTTTTCCATTCACGGCCTACAGAGCTCCATAGAGTCCAATGTAAACTGCTGTGGGACAGTGCTCTCTTAACATCCCACTACCGACAGCTTAGCAGTAAACTCCTTCACCATAAGCGTCGCCTAGTGACCCACGCGGGTTTACCGTATCGAGGACCTCGCTTTAAACGGGAAAGACGCGGATCAGGGGACGGGGGTTTAGGCGGCGCAACATCTCGTGTTACGTTTGCTGCCCTTCATTCTGAGGATCGTTCATTCTTGTCCGGTTAACTCCGCCCACAGTTTTCGAGATATCGACTCCGTTCAAAGTTTGTTTCGTAGAGCTGCCCTGTGGGATGCGGGCTTGTATACAGCTTTTGGAAAAGTTGCATAGTTTTTGCACAGTAAGCCTTTGAAGTTTCATCTTTTCTCCCATAGGAATGAATGGAAAAATGTCCATAAACTTTTGTCAAACTTTCAAACTGCTGTCACACGGTCAGTTTTCGAGCTACAGACACCAGAACTCAAACGGGCAGACCCGAGGGTCCACGGTCCCGCCACGTAAAGTTATGGGCCGATAGCCCACCCGCTTCATGACCTTTGACCCCGTTTTCCATTCACGGCCTACACAGCTCCATAGAGTCCAATGTAAACTGCTGTGGGACAGTGCTCTCTTAACATCCCACTACCAACAGCTTAGCAGTAAACTCCTTCACCATAAGCGTCGCCTAGTGACCCACGCGGGTTTACCGTATCGAGGACCTCGCTTTAAGCGGTAAAGACGCGGATCGGGGGGCGGGGGTTTAGGCGGCGCAACATCTCGCGTTTCCTCCTGGAAATGCAGACCTCTAGTGTTACGTTTGCTGCCCTTCATTCTGAGGATCGTTCATTCTTGTCCGGTTAACTCCGCCCACAGTTTTCGAGATATCGACTCCGTTCAAAGTTTGTTTCGTAGAGCTTCCCTGTGGGATGCGGGCTTGTATACAGCTTTTGGAAAAGTTGCATAGTTTTCGCACAGTAAGCCTTTGAAGTTTCATCTTTTCTCCCATAGGAATGAATGGGAAGATGTCCATAAACTTTTGTCAAACTTTAAAACTGCTGTCACACAGTCAGTTTTCGAGCTAGAGACACCAGAATTCAAACGGGCACACCCGAGAGTCCCCGGTCCCACCACGTGAATTTATGGGCCGATAGCCCACCCGCTTCATGACCTTTGACCCCGTTTTCCTTTCACGGCCTACAGAGCTCCATAGAGTCCAATGTAAACTGCTGTGGGAGAGAGCTCTCTTAACATCCCACTACCGACAGCTTAGCAGTAAACTCCTTCACCATAAGCGTCGCCTAGTGACCCACGTGGGTTTACCGTACCGAGGACCTCGCTTTAAGCGGGAAAGACGCGGATCGGGGGACGGGGGTTTAGGCGGCGCAACATCTCGCGTTTCCTCCTGGTGTTACGTTTGCTGCCCTTCATTCTGAGGATCGTTCGTTCTTGTCCGGTTAACTCCGCCCACAGTTTTCGAGATATCGACTCCGTTCAAAGTTTCATTCGTAGAGCTTCCCTGTGGGATGCGGGCTTGTATACAGCTTTTGGAAAAGTTGCATAGTTTTAGCACAGTAAGCATTTGAAGTTTCATCTTTCGTCCCATAGGAATGAATGGAAATATGTCCATAAACTTTTGTCAAACTTTCAAACTGCTGTCACACGCTCAGTTTTCGAGCTAGAGACACCAGAATTCAAACGGGCAGACCCGAGAGTCCAAGGTCCCACCACGTGAAATTATAGGCCGATACCCCGCCCGCTTCATGACCTTTGACCCCGTTTTCCATTCACGGCCTACAGAGCTCCATAGAGTCCAATGTAAACTGCTGTGGGAGAGTGCTCTCTTAACATCCCACTACCGACAGCTTAGCAGTAAACTCCTTCACCATAAGCGTCGCCTAGTGACCCACGCGGGTTTACCGTATCGAGGACCTCGCTTTAAGCGGGAAAGACGCGGATCGGGGGACGGGGGTTTAGGCGGCGCAACATCTCGCGTTTCCTCCTGGAAATGCAGACCTCTAGTTATGTTGCGCCTGCTGCTTTAAGCAGCAGCGCGCAATATATTGTTCTTCTTAAGTCATATTATTATTATTATTATTATTATTCTTATTATTCCGCGTTTCCTTGTCCGCCTAACTAGTCCCGCAGCTTTCGAGCTATCGACTCCGTTCCACCTGGAAATCGTGCGTCCTATAGCGACGATGTGGGCTTGTATACAGCTATCCGATACCCGCACTCGTTCGTCCGCTACACTCGTTTATCGCTCCGTTTTTCCCCAGTCATTTCTATGGAATTAATTTTCAAAGTGCTCTAACTCGGTCATTTTTCAAGCTACGGACACGGGATTTCAGACGGTCGGACCCGGGCGTACCGGCTCCCATCACTTCCGTTTTCGGAATTTTTGCACTCATCCTTCCCTTTCTTTTCCTCCTTCAAAATCCCTCCATTCATTTCAATGGGAGGCTCTTAGAGTGGGGGTGATGTCATCCACTGTAGTTTCAGTGGCAAAAAGCCGTTTTTTCACTTTTCAGCCGAACAAATCGCCATAACTTCCTTATACTTTCACCTAGAAACTTCATTTAAATTTTAAATGGTAGAGAAACTTGTCCTTTCTAAGACCTCTAAATTTGAACATTATTGAAAATACGGTTTTTGAGTTATGAATTTTTGTTCGGCACTAGGGACGGTTTCGGCTCCCATAGGGTTCAATGTATTTTTGGAGCAGCTCAGAGTGCGGTTTCTAAAATTTTCTCCTGTTTTTAACTCGTCATAACATGCTCAATTCTCACTTAATCTGCAAATTTTTTATACCATATCGATCCCCAGACTCTCCTTGTCGCAACGGTATATACGGTTAAGTGATGTGGGGAAAACTTTCCGAGCTATAAGCATTTGTTCGGAGGGTGGGTACGCTCCCATAGGAACCCATTGAAATTATTTTTTTTCTTTTTCAATTTTCTGCCGAACATTTCACCATAACTTCCTTATACTTTCACCTACAGACTTCATTTAAATTTTAAATGGTAGAGAAATGTCCCCTTTCTCAAACTTGTAAGTTTCAGACCGTTTGATAATACCGTTCTTGAGTTATGAATTTTTGTTTGACACTTGGGAGGGTTTTCCTCCCATAGAGCTCAATGTATTTTAAGAGCGGGTCGGCACGCAGATTTTCAAAACTTTGCCTGTTTTTAACTCGTAATTACACCATCAAATCTCGCTCAAAGTGCAAAAATTTTTACACCATCTCGAGCACCAGACTCTCCTTGTCGCTACGGTATGCTTCGTTCATTTTTGGACCTTAAAAAGTTTTGGAGATATTTGAGGTTTTTTGGAGGGTGCCCCACCGGTCGAAATTCATTGAATCATGAGTCTGTCAGTTGTGTTCTGTGAGCGTGCGTGTGAGAGAGAGAGGGGGGAGGGGCAGAGGCAGAGACTGACAGGGAGAGCTGTGAGGGCCACAGAAATACACAGGCAGCCTGTAACACTTTAAAGGTCATTTTTAAGGGGGACGTCTTAATTATCCAGGGTTTCTTAAGGTGGAATTTTTAAAAAAGACCTCATTCACAATATACTGCCTGTCTTTTCAACATTTTAAGACGCGGATCGGGGGACGGGGGTTTCGGCGGCGCAACATCTCGCGTTTCCTCCTGGAAATGCAGACCTCTAGTTATGTTGCGCCTGCTGCTTTAAGCAGCGGCGCAATATATTGTTCTTCTTAAGTCATATTATTATTATTATTATTTTTATTCTTATTATTCCGCGTTTCCTTGTCCGCCTAACTAGTCCCGCAGCTTTCGAGCTATCGACTCCGTTCCACCTGGAAATCGTGCGTCCTATAGCGACGATGTGGGCTTGTATACAGCTTTCCGATACCCGCACTCGTTCGTCCGCTACACTCGTTTATCGCTCCGTTTTTCCCCAGTCATTTCTATGGAATTAATTTTCAAAGTGCTCTAACTCGGTCATTTTTCAAGCTACGGACACGGGATTTCAGACGGTCGGACCCGGGCGTACCGGCTCCCATCACTTCCGTTTTCGGAATTTTTGCACTCATCCTTCCCTTTCTATCACTCCTTCAAAATCCCTCCATTCATTTCAATGGGAGGCTCTTAGAGTGGGTGACATCATACACTGTAGATTCCTTCTCAGAAAACGGGTTTTTCACTTTTCAGCCGAACAAATTGCCATAACTTCCTCATACTTTCACCTAGAAACTTCATTTAAATTTTAAATGGTAGAGAAACTTGTCCTTTATAAGACCTCTAAATTTTAACATTATTGAAAATACGGTTTTTGAGTTATGAATTTTTGTTCGGCACTAGGGAGGGTTTCGGCTCCCATAGGGTTCAATGTATTTTTGGAGCAGCTCAGAGTGCGGTTTCTAAAATTTTCTCCTGTTTTTAACTCGTCATAACATGCTCAATTCTCACTTAATCTGCAAATTTTTTATACCATATCGATCCCCACACTCTCCTTGTCGCAACGGTATATACGGTTAAGTGATGTGGGGAAAACTTTCCGAGCTATAAGCATTTGTTCGGAGGGTGGGTACGCTCCCATAGGAACCCATTGAAATTATTTTTTTTCTTTTTCAATTTTCTGCCGAACATTTCACCATAACTTCCTTATACTTTCACCTACAGACTTCATTTAAACTTTAAATGGTAGAGAAATTTCCCCTTTCTCACACTTGTAAGTTTCAGACCGTTTGAGAATACCGTTCTTGAGTTATGAATTTTTGTTTGACACTTGGGAGGGTTTTCCTCCCATAGAGCTCAATGTATTTTAAGAGCGGCTCGGCACGCAGATTTTCAAAACTTTGCCTGTTTTTAACTCGTAATTACACCATCAAATCTCGCTCAAAGTGCAAAAATTTTTACACCATCTCGAGCACCAGACTCTCCTTGTCGCTACGGTATGCTTCGTTCATTTTTGGACCTGGAAAAGTTTTTGAGATATTTGAGGTTTTTTGGAAGGTGCGCAACCGGTCGAAATTCATTGAATCCTGAGTCTGTCAGTTGTATTCTGTGAGCGTGCGTGTGAGAGAGAGAGAGGGGGGAGGGGGAGGGGCAGAGTCAGAGACTGACGGGGAAGAGGTGTGAGGGCCACAGAAATACACAGGCAGTCTGTAACACTTTAAAGGTCATTTTTAAGGGGGACATCTTAATTATCCAGGGTTTCTTAAGGTGGAATTTTTTAAGAATACCTCATTCACAATATACTGCCTGTCTTTTCGACATTTTAAGCTTTATTTAAAGTGGTCATTTTTAAAGGTGGACGTGTCAATACAACTGTGGGTTTCTTAAGGTGGAATTTTTATTAAGGTGGTATTTAAAATGTATTGGCCATCTTTTTTGCTTTTAAGATTCTTTTGGCCTGTGATGTGGACATTTCAATACAATTCTGGGTTTCTTAAGGTGGAATTGTTTTTAAAGGTGGAATTCAAAATGTATCGTTTTCTATTCACGTCCTACTGAGCTCCATAGAGTCCAATGTAAACTGCTGTGGGAGAGTGCTCTCTTAACATCCCACTACCAACAGCTTAGCAGTAAACTCCTTCACCATAAGCGTCGCCTAGTGACCCACGCGGGTTTACCGTATCGAGGACCTCGCTTTAAGCGGGAAAGACGCGGATCGGGGGACGGGGGTTTAGGCGGCGCAACATCTCGCGTTTCCTCCTGGAAATGCAGACCTCTAGTGTTACGTTTGCTGCCCTTCATTCTGAGGATCGTTCATTCTTGTCCGGTTAACTCCGCCCACAGTTTTCGAGATATCGACTCCGTTCAAAGTTTGTTTCGTAGAGCTTCCCTGTGGGATGCGGGCTTGTATACAGCTTTTGGAAAAGTTGCATAGTTTTCGCACAGTAAGCATTTGAAGTTTCATCCTTACTCCCATAGGAATGAATGGAAAAATGTCCATAAACTTTTGTCAAACTTTTAAACTGCCGTCACACGGTCAGTTTTCGAGCTAGAGACACCAGAACTCAAACGGGCAGACCCGAGGGTCCACGGTCCCACCACGTGAAATTATAGGCCGATACCCCGCCCGCTTCATGACCTTTGACCTCGTTTTCCATTCACGGCCTACAGAGCTCCATAGAGTCCAATGTAAACTGCTGTGGGAGAGTGCTCTCTTAACATCCCACTACCAACGGCTTAGCAGTAAACTCCTTCACCATAAGCGTCGCCTAGTGACCCACGCGGGTTTACCGTACCGAGGACCTCGCTTTAAGCGGGAAAGACGCGGATCGGGGGGCGGGGGTTTAGGCGGCGCAACATCTCGCGTTTCCTCCTGGAAATGCAGACCTCTAGTGTTACGTTTGCTGCCCTTCATTCTGAGGATCGTTCATTCTTGTCCGGTTAACTCCGCCCACAGTTTTCGAGATATCGACTCCGTTCAAAGTTTCATTCGTAGAGCTTCCCTGTGGGATGCGGGCTTGTATACAGCTTTTGGAAAAGTTGCATAGTTTTAGCACAGTAAGCATTTGAAGTTTCATCTTTTCTCCCATAGGAATGAATGGAAATATGTCCATAAACTTTTGTCAAACTTTCAAACTGCTGTCACACGCTCAGTTTTCGAGCTAGAGACACCAGAATTCAAACGGGCAGACCCGAGAGTCCAAGGTCCCACCACGTGAAATTATGGGCCGATAGCCCACCCGCTTCATGACCTTTGACCCCGTTTTCCATTCACGGCCTACAGAGCTCCATAGAGTCCAATGTAAACTGCTGTGGGAGACTGCTCTCTTAACATCCCACTACCGACAGCTTAGCAGTAAACTCCTTCACCATAAGCGTCGCCTAGTGACCCACGCGGGTTTACCGTATCGAGGGCCTCGCTTTAAGCGGGAAAGACGCGGATCGGGGGGCAGGGGTTTAGGCGGCGCAACATCTCGCGTTTCCTCCTGGAAATGCAGACCTCTAGTTATGTTGCGCCTGCTGCTTTAAGCAGCGGCGCATTATGTTGCGCCTGCTGCTTTAAGCAGCGGCGCAATATATTGTTATCCGTAAGTCATATTATTATTATTTTTATTATTATTTTTATTATTCCGCGTTTCCTTGTCCGCTTAACTAGTCCCGCAGCTTTCGAGCTATCGACTCCGTTCCACCTGGAAATCGTGCGTCCTATAGCGACGATGTGGGCTTGTATACAGCTTTCCGATACCCGCACTCGTTCGTCCGCTACACTCGTTTTTCGCTCTGTTTTTCCCCAGTCATTTCTATGGAATTAATTTTCAAAGTGCTCTAACTCGGTCATTTTTCAAGCTACGGACACGGGATTTCAGACGGTCGGACCCGGGCGTACCGGCTCCCATCACTTCCGTTTTCTGAATTTTTGCACTCATCCTTCCCTTTCTTTTCCTCCTTCAAAATCCCTCCATTCATTTCAATGGGAGGCTCTTAGAGTGGGGGTGATGTCATCCACTGTAGTTTCAGTGGCAAAAAGCCGTTTTTTCACTTTTCAGCCGAACAAATCGCCATAACTTCCTCATAGTTTCACCTAGAAACTTCATTTAAATTTTAAATGGTAGAGAAACTTGTCCTTTCTGAGACCTCTAAATTTGAACATTATTGAAAATACGGTTTTTGAGTTATGAATTTTTGTTCGGCACTAGGGACGGTTTCGGCTCCCATAGGGTTCAATGTATTTTTGGAGCAGCTCAGAGTGCGGTTTCTAAAATTTTCTCCTGTTTTTAACTCGTCATAACATGCTCAATTCTCACTTAATCTGCAAATTTTTTATACCATATCGATCCCCAGACTCTCCTTGTCGCAACGGTATATACGGTTAAGTGATGTGAGGAAAACTTTCCGTGCTATAAGCATTTGTTCGGAGGGTGGGTACGCTCCCATAGGAACCCATTGAAATTATTTTTTTTCTTTTTCAATTTTCTGCCGAACATTTCACCATAACTTCCTTATACTTTCACCTACAGACTTCATTTAAATTTTAAATGGTAGAGAAATTTCCCCTTTCTCAAACTTGTAAGTTTCAGACCGTTTGAGAATACCGTTCTTGAGTTATGAAGTTTTGTTTGACACTTGGGAGGGTTTTCCTCCCATAGAGCTCAATGTATTTTAAGAGCGGCTCGGCACGCAGATTTTCAAAACTTTGCCTGTTTTTAACTCGTAATTACACCATCAAATCTCGCTCAAAGTGCAAAAATTTTTACACCATCTCGAGCACCAGACTCTCCTTGTCGCTACGGTATGCTTCGTTCATTTTTGGACCTGGAAAAGTTTTTGAGATATTTGAGGTTTTTTGGAAGGTGCGCCACCGGTCGAAATTCATTGAATCATGAGTCTGTCAGTTGTATTCTGTGAGCGTGCGTGTGAGAGAAACAGAGAGGGGAGGGGGAGGGGCAGAGTCAGAGACCGAGGGGGAGAGGTATGAAGGACATAGGCAGTGTCTAACACTTTAAAGGTCATTTTTAAGGGGGACGTCTTAATTATCCAGGGTTTCTTAAGGTGGAATTTTTAAAGAATACCTCATTCACAATATACTGGCTGTCTTTTCGACATTTTAAGCTTTATTTAAAGTGGTCATTTTTAAAGGTGGACGTGTCAATACAACTGTGGGTTTCTTAAGGTGGAATTTTTATTAAGGTGGTATTTAAAATGTATTGGCCATCTTTTTTTGCTTTTAAGACTCTTTTGGCCTGTGATGTGGACATTTCAATACAATTCTGGGTTTCTTAAGGTGGAATTGTTTTTAAAGGTGGAATTCAAAATGTATCGTTTTCCATTCACACCCTACTGAGCTCCATAGAGTCCAATGTAAACTGCTGTGGGAGAGTGCTCTCTTAACATCCCACTACCGACAGCTTAGCAGTAAACTCCTTCACCATAAGCGTCGCCTAGTGACCCACGCGGGTTTACCGTATCGAGGACCTCGCTTTAAGCGGGAAAGACGCGGATCGGGGGGCAGGGGTTTAGGCGGCGCAACATCTCGCGTTTCCTCCTGGTGTTACGTTTGCTGCCCTTCATTCTGAGGATCGTTCATTCTTGTCCGGTTAACTCCGCCCACAGTTTTCGAGATATCGACTCCGTTCAAAGTTTGTTTCGTACAGCTTCCCTGTGGGATGCGGGCTTGTATACAGCTTTTGGAAAAGTTGCATAGTTTTCGCACAGTAACCATTTGAAGTTTCATCTTTACTCCCATAGGAATGAATGGAAAAATGTCCATAAACTTTTGTCAAACTTTCAAACTGCTGTCACACGCTCAGTTTTCGAGCTAGAGACACCAGAATTCAAACGGGCAGACCCGAGAGTCCAAGGTCCCACCACGTGAAATTATAGGCCGATACCCCGCCCGCTTCATGACCTTTGACCCCGTTTTCCATTCACGGCCTACAGAGCTCCATAGAGTCCAATGTAAACTGCTGTGGGAGAGTGCTCTCTTAACATCCCACTACCGACAGCTTAGCAGTAAACTCCTTCACCATAAGCGTCGCCTAGTGACCCACGCGGGTTTACCGTATCGAGGACCTCGCTTTAAGCGGGAAAGACGCGGATCGGGGGGCAGGGGTTTAGGCGGCGCAACATCTCGCGTTTCCTCCTGGAAATGCAGACCTCTAGTGTTACGTTTGCTGCCCTTCATTCTGAGGATTGTTCGTTCTTGTCCGGTTAACTCCGCCCACAGTTTTCGAGATATCGACTCCGTTCAAAGTTTGTTTCGTAGAGCTTCCCTGTGGGATGCGGGCTTGTATACAGCTTTTGGAAAAGTTACATAGTTTTTGCACAGTAAGCATTTGAAATTTCGTGTTTTCTCCCATAGGAATGAATAGAGAAATGTCCATAAACTTTTGTCAAACATTCAAACTGCTGTCAAACGCTCAGTTTTCGAGCTAGAGACACCAGAACTCAAACGGGCAGACCCGAGGGTCCACGGTCCCAGCACGTGAAACTATGGGCCGATAGCCCACCCGCTTCATGACCTTTGACCCCGTTTTCCATTCACGGCCTACAGAGCTCCACAGAGTCCAATGTAAACTGCTGTGGGAGAGAGCTCTCTTAACATCCCACTACCAACAGCTTAGCAGTAAACACCTTCACCATAAGCGTCGCCTAGTGACCCACGCGGGTTTACCGTATCGAGGACCTCGCTTTAAGCGGGAAAGACGCGGATCGGGGGACGGGGGTTTCGGCGGCGCAACATCTCGCGTTTCCTCCTGGAAATGCAGACCTCTAGTGTTACGTTTGCTGCCCTTCATTCTGAGGATCGTTCATTCTTGTCCGGTTAACTCCGCCCACAGTTTTCGAGATATCGACTCCGTTCAAAGTTTGTTTCGTAGAGCTTCCCTGTGGGATGCGGGCTTGTATACAGCTTTTGGAAAAGTTGCATAGTTTTCGCACAGTAAGCGTTTGAAGTTTCACCTTTTGTCCCATAGGAATGAATGGAAAAATTTCCATAAACTTTTGTCAAACTTTAAAACTGCTGTCACACGGTCCGTTTTCGAGCTAGAGACACCAGAACTCAAACGGGCAGACCCGAGGGTCCACGGTCCCAGCACGTGAAACTATGGGCCGATAGCCCACCCGCTTCATGACCTTTGACCCCGTTTTCCATTCACGGCCTACACAGCTCCATAGAGTCCAATGTAAACTGCTGTGGGAGAGTGCTCTCTTAACATCCCACTACCGACAGCTTAGCAGTAAACTCCTTCACCATAAGCGTCGCCTAGTGACCCACGCGGGTTTTTCCGTACCGAGGACCTCGCTTTAAGCGGGAAAGACGCGGATCGGGGGGCGGGGGTTTAGGCGGCGCAACATCTCGCGTTTCGTCCTGGAAATGCAGACCTCTAGTGTTACGTTTGCTGCCCTTCATTCTGAGGATCGTTCATTCTTGTCCGGTTAACTCCGCCCACAGTTTTCGAGATATCAACTCCGTTCAAAGTTTGTTTCGTAGAGCTGCCCTGTGGGATGCGGGCTTGTATACAGCTTTTGGAAAAGTTACATAGTTTTCGCACAGGAAGCCTTTGAACTTTCATCTTTACTCCCATAGGAATGAATGGAAAAATGTCCATAAACTTTTGTCAAACTTTCAAACTGCTGTCACACGCTCAGTTTTCGAGCTAGAGACACCAGAACTCAAACGGGCAGACCCGAGGGTCCAAGGTCCCACCACGTAAAATTATAGGCCGATAGCCCACCCGCTTCATGACCTTTGACCCCGTTTTCCATTCACGGCCTACACAGCTCCATAGAGTCCAATGTAAACTGCTGTGGGACAGTGCTCTCTTAACATCCCTCTACCAACAGCTTAGCAGTAAACTCCTTCACCATAAGCGTCGCCTAGTGACCCACGCGGGTTTACCGTATCGAGGACCTCGCTTTAAGCGGTAAAGACGCGGATCGGGGGGCGGGGGTTTAGGCGGCGCAACATCTCGCGTTTCCTCCTGGTGTTACGTTTGCTGCCCTTCATTCTGAGGATCTTCATTCCTTGTCCGGTTAACTCCGCCCACAGTTTTCGAGATATCGACCCCGTTCAAAGTTTGTTTCGTAGAGCTTCCTTGTGGGATGCGGGCTTGTATACAGCTTTTGGAAAAGTTACATAGATTTCGCACAGTAAGCATTTGAAGTTTCATCTTTACTCCCATAGGAATGAATGGAAAAATGTCCATAAACTTTTGTCAAACTTTCAAACTGCTGTCACACGGTCAGTTTTCGAGCTAGAGACACCAGAACTCAAACGGGCAGACCCGAGGGTCCACGGTCCCACCACGTAAAATTATGGGCCGATAGCCCAACCGCGTCATGACCTTTGACCCCGTTTTCTATTCACGGCCTACACAGCTCCATAGAGTCCAATGTAAACTGCTGTGGGAGAGTGCTCTCTTAACATCCCACTACCAACAGCTTAGCAGTAAACTCCTTCACCATAAGCGTCGCCTAGTGACCCATGTGGGTTTACCGTATCGAGGACCTCGCTTTAAGCGGGAAAGACGCGGATCGGGGGGCAGGGGTTTAGGCGGCGCAACATCTCGCGTTTCCTCCTGGAAATGCAGACCTCTAGTGTTACGTTTGCTGCCCTTCATTCTGAGGATCTTCATTCCTTGTCCGGTTAACTCCGCCCACAGTTTTCGAGATATCGACTCCGTTCAAAGTTTGTTTCGTAGAGCTTACCTGTGGGATGCGGGCTTGTATACAGCTTTTGGAAAAGTTGCATAGTTTTTGCACAGTAAGCATTTGAAGTTTCATCTTTACTCCCATAGGAATGAATGGGAAAATGTCCATAAACTTTTGTCAAACTTTCAAACTGCTGTCACACGCTCAGTTTTCGAGCTAGAGACACCAGAATTCAAACGGGCAGACCCGAGAGTCCAAGGTCCCACCACGTTAAACTATAGGCCGATAGCCCACCCGCTTCATGACCTTTGACCCCGTTTTCCATTCACGGCCTACACAGCTCCATAGAGTCCAATGTAAACTGCTGTGGGAGAGTGCTCTCTTAACATCCCACTACCGACAGCTTAGCAGTAAACTCCTTCACCATAAGCGTCGCCTAGTGACCCACGCGGGTTTACCGTATCGAGGACCTCGCTTTAAGCGGGAAAGACGCGGATCGGGGGGCGGGGGTTTAGGCGGCGCAACATCTCGCGTTTCCTCCTGGAAATGCAGACCTCTAGTGTTACGTTTGCTGCCCTTCATTCTGAGGATCGTTCATTCTTGTCCGGTTAACTCCGCCCACAGTTTTCGAGATATCGACTCCGTTCAAAGTTTCATTCGTAGAGCTTCCCTGTGGGATGCGGGCTTGTATACAGCTTTTGGAAAAGTTGCATAGTTTTCGCACAGTAAGCATTTGAAATTTCATCTTTTCTCCCATAGGAATGAATGGAAAAATGTCCATAAACTTTTGTCAAACTTTCAAACTGCTGTCACACGCTCAGTTTTCGAGCTAGAGACACCAGAACTCAAACGGGCAGACCCGAGAGTCCAAGGTCCCACCACGTGAAATTATGGGCCGATAGCCCACCCGCTTCATGACCTTTGACCCCGTTTTCCATTCACGGCCTACACAGCTCCACATAGTCCAATGTAAACTGCTGTGGGACAGTGCTCTCTTAACATCCCACTACCAACAGCTTAGCAGTAAACTCCTTCACCATAAGCGTCGCCTAGTGACCCACGCGGGTTTACCGTGTCGAGGACCTCGCTTTAAGCGGGAAAGACGCGGATCGGGGGGCAGGGGTTTAGGCGGCGCAACATCTCGCGTTTCCTCCTGGAAATGCAGACCTCTAGTGTTACGTTTGCTGCCCTTCATTCTGAGGATCGTTCGTTCTTGTCCGGTTAACTCCGCCCACAGTTTTCGAGATATCGACTCCGTTCAAAGTTTCATTCGTAGGGCTGCCCTGTGGGATGCGGGCTTGTACACAGCTTTTGGAAAAGTTACATAGTTTTCGCACAGTAAGCATTTGAACTTTCATCTTTACTCCCATAGGAATGAATGGAAAAATGTCCATAAACTTTTGTCAAACTTTCAAACTGCTGTCACACGGTCAGTTTTCGAGCTAGAGACACCAGAACTCAAACGGGCAGACCCGAGGGTCCACGGTCCCACCACGTGAAACTATAGGCCGATAGCCCACCCGCTTCATGACCTTTGACCCCGTTTTCCATTCACGGCCTACAGAGCTCCATAGAGTCCAATGTAAACTGCTGTGGGAGAGTGCTCTCTTAACATCCCACTACCGACAGCTTAGCAGTAAACTCCTTCACCATAAGCGTCGCCTAGTGACCCACGCGGGTTTACCGTATCGAGGGCCTCGCTTTAAGCGGAAAAGACGCGGATCGGGGGGCAGGGGTTTAGGCGGCGCAACATCTCGCGTTTCCTCCTGGAAATGCAGACCTCTAGTGTTACGTTTGCTGCCCTTCATTCTGAGGATCGTTCGTTCTTGTCCGGTTAACTCCGCCCACAGTTTTCGAGATATCGACTCCGTTCAAAGTTTCATTCGTACAGCTTCCGTGTGGGATGCGGGCTTGTATACAGCTTTTGGAAAAGTTACATAGTTTTAGCACAGTAAGCATTTGAAGTTTCAACTTTTCTCCCATAGGAATGAATGGAAAAATGTCCATAAACTTTTGTCAAACATTCAAAGTGCTGTCACACGGTCAGTTTTCGAGCTAGAGACACCAGAACTCAAACGGGCAGACCCGAGGGTCCACGGTCCCACCACGTAAAATTATGGGCCGATAGGCCACCCGCTTCATGACCTTTGACCCCGTTTTCCATTCACGGCCTACAGAGCTCCATAGAGTCCAATGTAAACTGCTGTGGGACAGTGCTCTATTAACATCCCACTACCGACAGCTTAGCAGTAAACTCCTTCACCATAAGCGTCGCCTAGTGACCCACGCGGGTTTACCGTATCGAGGACCTCGCTTTAAGCGGGAAAGACGCGGATCGGGGGGCAGGGGTTTTGGCGGCGCAACATCTCGCGTTTCCTCCTGGAAATGCAGACCTCTAGTGTTACGTTTGCTGCCCTTCATTCTGAGGATCGTTCGTTCTTGTCCGGTTAACTCCGCCCACAGTTTTCGAGATATTGACTCCGTTCAAAGTTTCATTCGTAGGGCTTCCCTGTGGGATGCGGGCTTGTACACAGCTTTTGGAAAAGTTACATAGTTTTCGCACAGTAAGCATTTGAACTTTCATCTTTACTCCCATAGGAATGAATGGAAAAATGTCCATAAACTTTTGTCAAACTTTCAAACTGCTGTCACACGCTCAGTTTTCGAGCTAGAGACACCAGAACTCAAACGGGCAGACCCGAGGGTCCAAGGTCCCACCACGTAAAATTATAGGCCGATAGCCCACCCGCTTCATGACCTTTGACCCCGTTTTCCATTCACGGCCTACAGAGCTCCATAGAGTCCAATGTAAACTGCTGTGGGAGAGTGCTCTCTTAACATCCCACTACCGACAGCTTAGCAGTAAACTCCTTCACCATAAGCGTCGCCTAGTGACCCACGCGGGTTTACCGTATCGAGGACCTCGCTTTAAGCGGGAAAGACGCGGATCGGGGGACGGGGGTTTAGGCGGCGCAACATTTCGCGTTTCCTCCTGGAAATGCAGACCTCTAGTGTTACGTTTGCTGCCCTTCATTCTGAGGATCGTTCGTTCTTGTCCGGTTAACTCCGCACACAGTTTTCGAGATATCGACTCCGTTCAAAGTTTGTTTCGTAGAGCTTCCCTGTGGGATGCGAGCTTGTATACAGCTTTTGGAAAAGTTACATAGTTTTAGCACAGTAAGCATTTGAAGTTTCAACTTTTCTCCCATAGGAATGAATGGAAAAATGTCCATAAACTTTTGTCAAACTTTAAAACTGCTCTCACACGCTCAGTTTTGGAGCTAGAGACACCAGAATTCAAACGGGCAGACCCGAGAGTCCAAGGTCCCAACACGTGAAATTATAGGCCGATACCCCGCCCGCTTCATGACCTTTGACCCCGTTTTCCATTCACGGCCTACAGAGCTCCATAGAGTCCAATGTAAACTGCTGTGGGAGAGTGCTCTCTTAACATCCCACTACCGACAGCTTAGCAGTAAACTCCTTCACCATAAGCGTCGCCTAGTGACCCACGCGGGTTTACCGTATCGAGGACCTCGCTTTAAGCGGGAAAGACGCGGATCGGGGGGCAGGGGTTTAGGCGGCGCAACATCTCGCGTTTCCTCCTGGAAATGCAGACCTCTAGTGTTACGTTTGCTGCCCTTCATTCTGAGGATCGTTCATTCTTGTCCGGTTAACTCCGCCCACAGTTTTCGAGATATCGACTCCGTTCAAAGTTTCATTCGTAGAGCTTCCCTGTGGGATGCGGGCTTGTATACAGCTTTTGGAAAAGTTACATAGTTTTAGCACAGTAAGCATTTGAAATTTCAACTTTTCTCCCATAGGAATGAATGGAAAAGTGTCCATAAACTTTTGTCAAACTTTTAAACTGCTGTCACACGGTCAGTTTTCGAGCTACAGACACCAGAACTCAAACGGGCAGACCCGAGGGTCCACGGTCCCACCACGTGAAACTATAGGCCGATAGCCCACCCGCTTCATGACCTTTGACCCCGTTTTCCATTCACGGCCTACACAGCTCCATAGAGTACAATGTAAACTGCTGTGGGAGAGTGCTCTCTTAACATCCCACTACCGACAGCTTAGCAGTAAACTCCTTCACCATAGGCATCGCCTAGTGACCCACGCGGGTTTACCGTATCGAGGACCTCGCTTTAAGCGTGAAAGACGCGGATTGGGGGGCAGGGGTTTAGGCGGCGCAACATCTCGCGTTTCCTCCTGGAAATGCAGACCTCTAGTGTTACGTTTGCTGCCCTTCATTCTGAGGATCGTTCATTCTTGTCCGGTTAACTCCGCCCACAGTTTTCGAGATATCGACTCCGTTCCAAGTTTGTTTCGTAGAGCTGCCCTGTGGGATGCGGGCTTGTATACAGCTTTTGGAAAAGTTGCATAGTTTTTGCACAGTAAGCATTTGAAGTTTCATCTTTACTCCCATAGGAATGAATGGAAAAATGTCCATAAACTTTTGTCAAACTTTCAAACTGCTGTCACACGGTCAGTTTTCGAGATAGACACACCAGAATTCAAACGGGCAGACCCGAGAGTCCACGGTCCCACCACGTGAAATTATAGGCCGATACCCCGCCCGCTTCATGACCTTTGACCCCGTTTTCCATTCACGGCCTACAGAGCTCCATAGAGTCCAATGTAAACTGCTGTGGGAGAGTGCTCTCTTAACATCCCACTACCGACAGCTTAGCAGTAAACTCCTTCACCATAAGCGTCGCCTAGTGACCCACGCGGGTTTACCGTATCGAGGGCCTCGCTTTAAGCGGAAAAGACGCGGATCGGGGGGCAGGGGTTTAGGCGGCGCAACATCTCGCGTTTCCTCCTGGAAATGCAGACCTCTAGTGTTACGTTTGCTGCCCTTCATTCTGAGGATCGTTCGTTCTTGTCCGGTTAACTCCGCCCACAGTTTTCGAGATATCGACTCCGTTCAAAGTTTCATTCGTACAGCTTCCCTGTAGGATGCGGGCTTGTATACAGCTTTTGGAAAAGTTACATAGTTTTAGCACAGTAAGCATTTGAAGTTTCAACTTTTCTCCCATAGGAATGAATGGAAAAATGTCCATAAACTTTTGTCAAACATTCAAAGTGCTGTCACACGGTCAGTTTTCGAGCTAGAGACACCAGAACTCAAACGGGCAGACCCGAGGGTCCACGGTCCCACCACGTAAAATTATGGGCCGATAGGCCACCCGCTTCATGACCTTTGACCCCGTTTTCCATTCACGGCCTACAGAGCTCCATAGAGTCCAATGTAAACTGCTGTGGGACAGTGCTCTATTAACATCCCACTACCGACAGCTTAGCAGTAAACTCCTTCACCATAAGCGTCGCCTAGTGACCCACGCGGGTTTACCGTATCGAGGACCTCGCTTTAAGCGGGAAAGACGCGGATCGGGGGGCAGGGGTTTCGGCGGCGCAACATCTCGCGTTTCCTCCTGGAAATGCAGACCTCTAGTGTTACGTTTGCTGCCCTTCATTCTGAGGATCTTCATTCCTTGTCCGGTTAACTCCGCCCACAGTTTTCGAGATATCGACTCCGTTCAAAGTTTGTTTCGTAGAGCTTACCTGTGGGATGCGGGCTTGTATACAGCTTTTGGAAAAGTTGCATAGTTTTTGCACAGTAAGCATTTGAAGTTTCATCTTTACTCCCATAGGAATGAATGGGAAAATGTCCATAAACTTTTGTCAAACTTTCAAACTGCTGTCACACGCTCAGTTTTCGAGCTAGAGACACCAGAATTCAAACGGGCAGACCCGAGAGTCCAAGGTCCCACCACGTGAAACTATAGGCCGATAGCCCACCCGCTTCATGACCTTTGACCCCGTTTTCCATTCACGGCCTACACAGCTCCATAGAGTCCAATGTAAACTGCTGTGGGAGAGTGCTCTCTTAACATCCCACTACCGACAGCTTAGCAGTAAACTCCTTCACCATAAGCGTCGCCTAGTGACCCACGCGGGTTTACCGTATCGAGGACCTCGCTTTAAGCGGGAAAGACGCGGATCGGGGGGCGGGGGTTTAGGCGGCGCAACATCTCGCGTTTCCTCCTGGAAATGCAGACCTCTAGTTATGTTGCGCCTGCTGCTGTAAGCAGCGGCGCGATATATTGTTATCCGTAAGTCATATTATTATTATTTTTATTATTATTTTTATTATTCCGCGTTTCCTTGTCCGCTTAACTAGTCCCGCAGCTTTTGAGCTATCGACTCCGTTCCACCTGGAAATCGTGCGTCCTATAGCGACGATGTGGGCTTGTATACAGCTTTCCGATACCCGCACTCGTTCGTCCGCTACACTCGTTTTTCGCTCTGTTTTTCCCCAGTCATTTCTATGGAATTAATTTTCAAATTGCTCTAACTCGGTCATTTTTCAAGCTACGGACACGGGATTTCAGACGGTCGGACCCGGGCGTACCGGCTCCCATCACTTCCGTTTTCGGAATTTTTGCACTCATCCTTCCCTTTCTTTTCCTCCTTCAAAATCCCTCCATTCATTTCAATGGGAGGCTCTTAGAGTGGGGGTGATGTCATCCACTGTAGTTTCAGTGGCAAAAAGCCGTTTTTTCACTTTTCAGCCGAACAAATCGCCATAACTTCCTCATAGTTTCACCTAGAAACTTCATTTAAATTTTAAATGGTAGAGAAACTTGTCCTTTCTGAGACCTCTAAATTTGAACATTATTGAAAATACGGTTTTTGAGTTATGAATTTTTGTTCGGCACTAGGGACGGTTTCGGCTCCCATAGGGTTCAATGTATTTTTGGAGCAGCTCAGAGTGCGGTTTCTAAAATTTTCTCCTGTTTTTAACTCGTCATAACATGCTCAATTCTCACTTAATCTGCAAATTTTTTATACCATATCGATCCCCAGACTCTCCTTGTCGCAACGGTATATACGGTTAAGTGATGTGAGGAAAACTTTCCGAGCTATAAGCATTTGTTCGGAGGGTGGGTACGCTCCCATAGGAACCCATTGAAATTATTTTTTTTCTTTTTCAATTTTCTGCCGAACATTTCACCATAACTTCCTTATACTTTCACCTACAGACTTCATTTAAATTTTAAATGGTAGAGAAATTTCCCCTTTCTCAAACTTGTAAGTTTCAGACCGTTTGAGAATACCGTTCTTGAGTTATGAATTTTTGTTTGACACTTGGGAGGGTTTTCCTCCCATAGAGCTCAATGTATTTTAAGAGCGGGTCGGCACGCAGATTTTCAAAACTTTGCCTGTTTTTAACTCGTAATTACACCATCAAATCTCGCTCAAAGTGCAAAAATTTTTACACCATCTCGAGCACAAGACTCTCCTTGTCGCTACGGTATGCTTTGTTCATTTTTGGTTGGGAAAAGTTTTCGAGCTACGGGTGATTTTTTGGAGGGTGCTCCCCGGTCGAAATTCATTGAATCATGAGTCTGTCAGTTGTATTCTGTGAGCGTGCGTGTGAGAGAGACAGAGGGGGGAGGGGGAGGGGCAGAGGCAGAGACTGAGGGGAAGAGCTGTGAGGGCCACAGAAATACACAGGCAGTCTGTAACACTTTAAAGGTCATTTTTAAGGGGGACGTCTTAATTATCCAGGGTTTCTTAAGGTGGAATTTTTGAAGAATACCTCATTCACAATATACTGGCTGTCTTTTCGACATTTTAAGCTTTATTTAAAGTGGTCATTTTTAAAGGTGGACGTGTCAATACAACTGTGGGTTTCTTAAGGTGGAATTTTTATTAAGGTGGTATTTAAAATGTATTGTCCATCTTTTTTTGCTTTTGGCCTGTGATGTGGACATTTCAATACAATTCTGGGTTTCTTAAGGTGGAATTGTTTTTAAAGGTGGAATTCAAAATGTATCGTTTTCCATTCACGGCCTACAGAGCTCCATAGAGTCCAATGTAAACTGCTGTGGGAGAGTGCTCTCTTAACATCCCACTACCGACAGCTTAGCAGTAAACTCCTTCACCATAAGCGTCGCCTAGTGACCCACGCGGGTTTACCGTATCGAGGACCTCGCTTTAAGCGGGAAAGACGCGGATCGGGGGGCGGGGGTTTAGGCGGCGCAACATCTCGCGTTTCCTCCTGGAAATGCAGACCTCTAGTGTTACGTTTGCTGCCCTTCATTCTGAGGATCGTTCATTCTTGTCCGGTTAACTCCGCCCACAGTTTTCGAGATATCGACTCCGTTCAAAGTTTGTTTCGTAGAGCTTCCATGTGGGATGCGGGCTTGTATACAGCTTTTGGAAAAGTTGCATAGTTTTCGCACAGTAAGCATTTGAAGTTTCATCTTTTGTCCCATAGGAATGAATGGAAATATGTCCATAAACTTTTGTCAAAATTTCAAACTGCTGTCACACGCTCAGTTTTCGAGCTAGAGATACCAGAACTCAAACGGGCAGACCCGAGGGTCCACGGTCCCGCCACGTAAAATTATGGGCCGATAGCCCACCCGCTTCATGACCTTTGACCCCGTTTTCCATTCACGGCCTACACATCTCCATAGAGTCCAATGTAAACTGCTGTGGGAGAGTGCTCTCTTAACATCCACCTACCAACAGCTTAGCAGTAAACTCCTTCACCATAAGCGTCGCCTAGTGACCCACGCAGGTTTACCGTATCGAGGACCTCGCTTTAAGCGGTAAAGACGCGGATCGGGGGGCAGGGGTTTAGGCGGCGCAACATCTCGTGTTACGTTTGCTGCCCTTCATTCTGAGGATCGTTCGTTCTTGTCCGGTTAACTCCGCCCACAGTTTTCGAGATATTGACTCCGTTCAAAGTTTGTTTCGTATAGCTGCCCTGTGGGATGCGGGCTTGTATACAGCTTTTGGAAAAGTTGCATAGTTTTCGCACAGTAACCATTTGAAGTTTCATCTTTACTCCCATAGGAATGAATGGAAAAATGTCCATAAACTTTTGTCAAACGTTCAAAGTGCTGTCACACGCTCAGTTTTCGAGCTACAGACACCAGAATTCAAACGGGTAGACCCGAGAGTCCAAGGTCCCACCACGTGAAATTATAGGCCGATAGCCCACCCGCTTCATGACCTTTGACCCCGTTTTCCATTCACGGCCTACAGAGCTCCATAGAGTCCAATGTAAACTGCTGTGGGAGAGTGCTCTCTTAACATCCCACTACCGACAGCTTAGCAGTAAACTCCTTCACCATAAGCGTCGCCTAGTGACCCACGCGGGTTTACCGTATCGAGGACCTCGCTTTAAGCGGGAAAGACGCGGATCGGGGGGCGGGGGTTTAGGCGGCGCAACATCTCGCGTTTCCTCCTGGAAATGCAGACCTCTAGTGTTACGTTTGCTGCCCTTCATTCTGAGGATCGTTCATTCTTGTCCGGTTAACTCCGCCCACAGTTTTCGAGATATCGACTCCGTTCAAAGTTTCATTCGTAGAGCTTCCCTGTGGGATGCGGGCTTGTATACAGCTTTTGGAAAAGTTGCATAGTTTTCGCAGAGTAAGCATTTGAAGTTTCATCTTTTCTCCCTTAGGAATGAATGGAAAAATGTCCATGAACTTTTGTCAAACTTTCAAACTGCTGTCACACGGTCAGTTTTCGAGCTAGAGACACCAGAATTCAAACAGGCAGACCCGAGAGTCCACGGTCCCGCCACGTGAAATTATGGGCCGATAGCCCACCCGCTTCATGACCTTTGACCCCGTTTTCCATTCATGGCCTACACAGCTCCATAGAGTCCAATGTAAACTGCTGTGGGAGAGTGCTCCCTTAACATCCCACTACCGACAGCTTAGCAGTAAACTCCTTCACCATAAGCGTCGCCTAGTGACCCACGCGGGTTTACCGTATCGAGGACCTCGCTTTAAGCGGGAAAGACGCGGATCGGGGGGCGGGGGTTTAGGCGGCGCAACATCTCGCGTTTCCTCCTGGAAATGCAGACCTCTAGTGCTACGTTTGCTGCCCTTCATTCTGAGGATCGTTCATTCTTGTCCGGTTAACTCCGCCCACAGTTTTCGAGATATCGACTCCGTTCAAAGTTTGTTTCGTACAGCTTCCCTGTGGGATGCGGGCTTGTATACAGGTTTTGGAAATGTTACATAGTTTTTGCACAGTAAGCATTTGAAGTTTCATTTTTCTCCCATAGGAATGAATGGAAAAATGTCCATAAACTTTTGTCAAACTTTCAAACTGCTGTCACACGGTCAGTTTTCGAGCTAGAGACACCAGAATTCAAACGGGCAGACCCGAGAGTCCACGGTCCCACCACGTGAATTTATGGGCCGATAGCCCACCCGCTTCATGACCTTTGACCCCGTTTTCCTTTCACGGCCTACACAGCTCCATAGAGTCCAATGTAAACTGCTGTGGGAGAGTGCTCCCTTAACATCCCACTACCGACAGCTTAGCAGTAAACTCCTTCACCATAAGCGTCGCCTAGTGACCCACGCGGGTTTACCGTATCGAGGACCTCGCTTTAAGCGGGAAAGACGCGGATCGGGGGGCGGGGGTTTAGGCGGCGCAACATCTCGCGTTTCCTCCTGGAAATGCAGACCTCTAGTGTTACGTTTGCTGCCCTTAATTCTGAGGATCGTTCATTCTTGTCCGTTTAACTCCGCCCACAGTTTTCGAGATATCGACTCCGTTCAAAGTTTGTTTCGTAGAGCTGCCCTGTGGGATGCGGGCTTGTATACAGCTTTTGGAAAAGTTGCATAGTTTTCGCACAGGAAGCATTTGAATTTCATCTTTACTCCCATAGGAAAGAATGGAAAAATGTCCATAAACTTTTGTCAAACTTTAAAATTGCTGTCACACGCTCAGTTTTCGAGCTAGAGACACCAGAACTCAAACGGGCAGACCCGAGGGTCCACGGTCCCACCACGTGAAATTATGGGCCGATAGCCCACCCGCTTCATGACCTTTGACCCCGTTTTCCTTTCACGGCCTACAGAGCTCCATAGAGTCCAATGTAAACTGCTGTGGGAGAGTGCTCTCTTAACATCCCACTACCAACAGCTTAGCAGTAAACTCCTTCACCATAAGCGTCGCCTAGTGACCCACGTGGGTTTACCGTATCGAGGACCTCGTTTTAAGCGGGAAAGACGCGGATCGGGGGGCAGGGGTTTAGGCGGCGCAACATCTCGCGTTTCCTCCTGGAAATGCAGACCTCTAGTTATGTTGCGCCTGCTGCTTTAAGCAGCGGCGCAATATATTGTTATCCGTAAGTCATATTATTATTATTTTTATTATTATTTTTATTATTCCGCGTTTCCTTGTCCGCTTAACTAGTCCCACAGCTTTCGAGCTATCGACTCCGTTCCACCTGGAAATCGTGCGTCCTATAGCGACGATGTGGGCTTGTATACAGCTTTCCGATACCCGCACTCGTTCGTCCGCTACACTCGTTTTTCGCTCTGTTTTTCCCCAGTCATTTCTATGGAATTAATTTTCAAAGTGCTCTAACTCGGTCATTTTTCAAGCTACGGACACGGGATTTCAGACGGTCGGACCCGGGCGTACCGGCTCCCATCACTTCCGTTTTCGGAATTTTTGCACTCATCCTTCCCTTTCTTTTCCTCCTTCAAAATCCCTCCATTCATTTCAATGGGAGGCTCTTAGAGTGGGGGTGATGTCATCCACTGTAGTTTCAGTGGCAAAAAGCCGTTTTTTCACTTTTCAGCCGAACAAATCGCCATAACTTCCTCATAGTTTCACCTAGAAACTTCATTTAAATTTTAAATGGTAGAGAAACTTGTCCTTTCTGAAACCTCTAAATTTGAACATTATTGAAAATACGGTTTTTGAGTTATGAATTTTTGTTCGGCACTAGGGACGGTTTCGGCTCCCATAGGGTTCAATGTATTTTTGGAGCAGCTCAGAGTGCGGTTTCTAAAATTTTCTCCTGTTTTTAACTCGTCATAACATGCTCAATTCTCACTTAATCTGCAAATTTTTTATACCATATCGATCCCCAGACTCTCCTTGTCGCAACGGTATATACGGTTAAGTGATGTGAGGAAAACTTTCCGAGCTATAAGCATTTGTTCGGAGGGTGGGTACGCTCCCATAGGAACCCATTGAAATTATTTTTTTTCTTTTTCAATTTTCTGCCGAACATTTCACCATAACTTCCTTATACTTTCACCTACAGACTTCATTTAAATTTTAAATGGTAGAGAAATTTCCCCTTTCTCAAACTTGTAAGTTTCAGACCGTTTGAGAATACCGTTCTTGAGTTATGAATTTTTGTTTGACACTTGGGAGGGTTTTCCTCCCATAGAGCTCAATGTATTTTAAGAGCGGGTCGGCACGCAGATTTTCAAAACTTTGCCTGTTTTTAACTCGTAATTACACCATCAAATCTCGCTCAAAGTGCGAAAATTTTTACACCATCTCGAGCACAAGACTCTCCTTGTCGCTACGGTATGCTTCGTTCAATTTTGGTTGGGAAAAGTTTTCGAGCTACGGGTGATTTTTTGGAGGGTGCTCCCCGGTCGAAATTCATTGAATCATGAGTCTGTCAGTTGTATTCTGTGAGCATGCGTGTGAGAGAGACAGAGGGGGGAGGGGGGGGTCAGAGGCAGAGACTGAGGGGAAGAGCTGTGAGGGCCACAGAAATACACAGGCAGTCTGTAACACTTTAAAGGTCATTTTTAAGGGGGACGTCTTAATTATCCAGGGTTTCTTAAGGTGGAATTTTTAAAGAATACCTCATTCACAATATACTGGCTGTCTTTTCGACATTTTAAGCTTTATTTAAAGTGGTCATTTTTAAAGGTGGACGTGTCAATACAACTGTGGGTTTCTTAAGGTGGAATTTTTATTAAGGTGGTATTTAAAATGTATTGGCCATCTTTTTTTGCTTTTGGCCTGTGATGTGGACATTTCAATACAATTCTGGGTTTCTTAAGGTGGAATTGTTTTTAAAGGTGGAATTCAAAATTTATCGTTTTCTATTCACGCCCTACTGAGCTCCATAGAGTCCAATGTAAACTGCTGTGGGAGAGTGCTCTCTTAACATCCCACTACCAACAGCTTAGCAGTAAACTCCTTCACCATAAGCGTCGCCTAGTGACCCACGCGGGTTTACCGTATCGAGGACCTCGCTTTAAGCGGGAAAGACGCGGATCGGGGGACGGGGGTTTAGGCGGCGCAACATCTCGCGTTTCCTTCTGGAAATGCAGACCTCTAGTGTTACGTTTGCTGCCCTTCATTCTGAGGATCTTCATTCCTTGTCCGGTTAACTCCGCCCACAGTTTTCGAGATATCGACTCCGTTCAAAGTTTCATTCGTAGAGCTTCCCTGTGGGATGCGGGCTTGTATACAGCTTTTGGAAAAGTTGCATAGTTTTCGCACAGTAAGCATTTGAAGTTTCATCTTTTCTCCCATAGGAATGAATGGAAAAATGTCCATAAACTTTTGTCAAACTTTCAAACTGCTGTCACACGCTCAGTTTTCGAGCTAGAGACACCAGAACTCAAACGGGCAGACCCGAGAGTCCACGGTCCCCCCACGTGAAATTATGGGCCGATAGCCCACCCGCTTCATGACCTTTGACCCCGTTTTCCATTCACGGCCTACAGAGCTCCATAGAGTCCAATGTAAACTGCTGTGGGAGACTGCTCTCTTAACATCCCACTACCGACAGCTTAGCAGTAAACTCCTTCACCATAAGCGTGGCCTAGTGACCCACGCGGGTTTACCGTATCGAGGACCTCGCTTTAAGCGGGAAAGACGCGGATCGGGGGGCAGGGGTTTAGGCGGCGCAACATCTCGCGTTTCCTCCTGGAAATGCAGACCTCTAGTGTTACGTTTGCTGCCCTTCATTCTGAGGATCGTTTGTTCTTGTCCGGTTAACTCCGCCCACAGTTTTCGAGATATCGACTCCGTTCAAAGTTTCATTCGTAGAGCTTCCCTGTGGGATGCGGGCTTGTATACAGCTTTTGGAAAAGTTGCATAGTTTTCGCCCAGTAAGCATTTGAAGTTTCATCTTTTCTCTCATAGGAATGAATGGAAAGATGTCCATAAACTTTTGTCAAACTTTCAAATTGCTGTCACACGGTCATTTTTCGAGCTACAGACACCAGAATTCAAACGGTCAGACCCGAGGGTCCACGGTCCCACCACCTGAAATTATAGGCCGATAGCCCACCCGCTTCATGACCTTTGACCCCGTTTTCCATTCACGGCCTACTGAGCTCCATAGAGTCCAATGTAAACTGCTGTGGGAGAGTGCTCTCTTAACATCCCACTACCGACAGCTTAGCAGTAAACTCCTTCACCATAAGCGTCGCCTAGTGACCCACGTGGGTTTACCGTATCGAGGACCTCGCTTTAAGCGGGAAAGACGCGGATCGGGGGGCGGGGGTTTAGGCGGCGCAACATCTCGCGTTTCCTCCTGGAAATGCAGACCTCTAGTGTTACGTTTGCTGCCCTTCATTCTGAGGATCGTTCGTTCTTGTCCGGTTAACTCCGCCCACAGTTTTCGAGATATCGACTCCGTTCAAAGTTTGTCTCGTAGAGCTTCCCTGTGAGATGCGGGCTTGTATACAGCTTTTGGAAAAGTTGCATAGTTTTCGCACAGTAACCATTTGAAGTTTCATCTTTACTCCCATAGGAATGAATGGAAAAATGTCCATAAACTTTTGTCAATCTTTCAAACTGCTGTCACACGGTCAGTTTTCGAGCTAGAGACACCAGAACTCAAACGGGCAGACCCGAGGGTCCACGGTCCCACCACGTACAATTATTGGCCGATAGCCCACCCGCTTCATGACCTCTGACCCCGTTTTCCATTCACGGCCTACACAGCTCCATAGAGTCCAATGTAAACTGCTGTGGGAGAGTGCTCTCTTAACATTCCACTACCGACAGCTTAGCAGTAAACTCCTTCACCATAAGCGTCGCCTAGTGACCCACGCGGGTTTACCGTATCGAGGACCTCGCTTTAAGCAGGAAAGACGCGGATCGGGGGACGGGGGTTTAGGCGGCGCAACATCTCGCGTTTCCTCCTGGAAATGCAGACCTCTAGTGTTATGTTTGCTGCCCTTCATTCTGAGGATCGTTCATTCTTGTCCGGTTAACTCCGCCCACAGTTTTCGAGATATCGACTCCGTTCAAAGTTTGTTTCGTACAGCTTCCCTGTGGGATGCGGGCTTGTATACAGCTTTTGGAAAAGTTACATAGTTTTAGCACAGTAAGCATTTGAAATTTCAACTTTTCTCCCATAGGAATGAATGGAAAAATGTCCATAAACTTTTGTCAAACTTTCAAACTGCTGTCACACGGTCAGTTTTCGAGCTAGAGACACCAGAACTCAAACGGGTATACCCGAGGGTCCACGGTCCCACCACGTGAAATTATGGGCCGATACCCCGCCCGCTTCATGACCTTTGACCCCGTTTTCCATTCACGGCCTACAGAGCTCCATAGAGTCCAATGTAAACTGCTGTGGGAGAGTGCTCTCTTAACATCCCACTACCAACAGCTTAGCAGTAAACTCCTTCACCATAAGCGTCGCCTAGTGACCCACGCGGGTTTACCGTATCGAGGACCTCGCTTTAAGCGGGAAAGACGCGGATCGGGGGACGGGGGTTTAGGCGGCGCAACATCTCGCGTTTCCTCCTGGAAATGCAGACCTCTAGTGTTACGTTTGCTGCCCTTCATTCTGAGGATCGTTCATTCTTGTCCGGTTAACTCCGCCCACAGTTTTCGAGATATCGACTCCGTTCAAAGTTTGTTTCGTAGAGCTTCCCTGTGGGATGCGGGCTTGTATACAGCTTTTGGAAAAGTTGCATAGTTTTCGCACAGTAAGCCTTTGAAGTTTCATCTTTTCTCCCATAGGAATGAATGGGAAAATGTCCATAAACTTTTGTCAAACTTTAAAACTGCTGTCACACGGTCAGTTTTCGAGCTAGAGACACCAGAATTCAAACGGGCACACCCGAGAGTCCACGGTCCCACCACGTGAATTTATGGGCCGATAGCCCACCCGCTTCATGACCTTTGACCCCATTTTCCTTTCACGGCCTACACAGCTCCATAGAGTCCAATGTAAACTGCTGTGGGAGAGTGCTCTCTTAACATCCCACTACCGACAGCTTAGCAGTAAACTCCTTCACCATAAGCGTCGCCTAGTGACCCACGCGGGTTTACCGTATCGAGGACCTCGCTTTAAGCGGGAAAGACGCGGATCGGGGGACGGGGGTTTAGGCGGCGCAACATCTCGCGTTTCCTCCTGGAAATGCAGACCTCTAGTGTTACGTTTGCTGCCCTTCATTCTGAGGATCTTCATTCCTTGTCCGGTTAACTCCGCCCACAGTTTTCGAGATATCGACTCCGTTCAAAGTTTGTTTCGTAGAGCTTACCTGTGGGATGCGGGCTTGTATACAGCTTTTGGAAAAGTTGCATAGTTTTTGCACAGTAAGCATTTGAAGTTTCATCTTTACTCCCATAGGAATGAATGGGAAAATGTCCATAAACTTTTGTCAAACTTTCAAACTGCTGTCACACGCTCAGTTTTCGAGCTAGAGACACCAGAATTCAAACGGGCAGACCCGAGAGTCCAAGGTCCCACCACGTGAAACTATATTCCGATAGCCCACCCGCTTCATGACCTTTGACCCCGTTTTCCATTCACGGCCTACACAGCTCCATAGAGTCCAATGTAAACTGCTGTGGGAGAGTGCTCTCTTAACATCCCACTACCAACAGCTTAGCAGTAAACTCCTTCACCATAAGCGTCGCCTAGTGACCCACGCGGGTTTACCGTATCGAGGATCTCGCTTTAAGCGAGAAAGACGCGGATCGGGGGGCAGGGGTTTAGGCGGCGCAACATCTCGCGTTTCCTCCTGGAAATGCAGACCTCTAGTTATGTTGCGCCTGCTGCTTTAAGCAGCGGCGCAATATATTGTTCTTCTTAAGTCATATTATTATTATTTTTATTCTTATTATTCCGCGTTTCCTTGTCCGCCTAACTAGTCCCGCAGCTTTCGAGCTATCGACTCCGTTCCACCTGGAAATCGTGCGTCCTATAGCGACGATGTGGGCTTGTATACAGCTTTCCGATACCCGCACTCGTTCGTCCGCTACACTCGTTTATCGCTCCGTTTTTCCCCAGTCATTTCTATGGAATTAATTTTCAAAGTGCTCTAACTCGGTCATTTTTCAAGCTACGGACACGGGATTTCAGACGGTCGGACCCGGGCGTACCGGCTCCCATCACTTCCGTTTTCAGATTTTTTGCACTCATCCTTCCCTTTCTATTCCTCCTTCAAAATCCCTCCATTCATTTCAATGGGAGGCTCTTACAGTGGGTGACGTCATACACTGTAGATTCCTTCTCAGAAAACGGGTTTTTCACTTTTCAGCCAAACAAATCACCATAACTTCCTCATACTTTCACCTAGAAACTTCATTTAAATTTTAAATGGTAGAGAAACTTGTCCTTTCTAAGACCTCTAAATTTGAACATTATTGAAAATACGGTTTTTGAGTTATGAATTTTTGTTCGGCACTAGGGAGGGTTTCGGCTCCCATAGGGTTCAATGTATTTTTGGAGCAGCTCAGAGTGCGGTTTCTAAAATTTTCTCCGGTTTTTAACTCGTCATAACATGCTCAATTCTCACTTAATCTGCAAATTTTTTATACCATATCGATCCCCAGACTCTCCTTGTCGCAACGGTATATACGGTTAAGTGATGTGGGGAAAACTTTCCGAGCTATAAGCATTTGTTCGGAGGGTGGGTACGCTCCCATAGGAACCCATTGAAATTTTTTTTTTTCTTTTTCAATTTTCTGCCGAACATTTCACCATAACTTCCTTATACTTTCACCTACAGACTTCATTTAAACTTTAAATGCTAGAGAAATTTCCCCTTTCTCACACTTGTAAGTTTCAGACCGTTTGAGAATACCGTTCTTGAGTTATGAATTTTTGTTTGACACATGGGAGGGTTTTCCTCCCATAGAGCTCAATGTATTTTAAGAGCGGGTCTGCACGCAAATTTTCAAAACTTTGCCTGTTTTTAACTCGTAATTACACCATCAAATCTCGCTCAAAGTGCAAAAATTTTTACACCATCTCGAGCACCAGACTCTCCTTGTCGCTACGGTATGCTTCGTTCAATTTTGGTTCGGAAAAGTTTTCGAGCTACGGGTGATTTTTTGGAGGGTGCTCCCCGGTCGAAATTCATTGAATCGTGAGTTTGTCAGTTGTATTCTGTGAGCGTGCGTGTGAGAGAGACACAGAGGGGGGAGGGGGAGGGGCAGAGGCAGACACTGACGGGGAGAGCTGTGAGGGCCACAGAAATACACAGGCAGTCTGTAACACTTTAAAGGTCATTTTTAAGGGGGACGTCTTAATTTTTAAAAAAGACCTCATTCACAATATACTGGCTGTCTTTTCAACATTTTAAGACGCGGATCGGGGGACGGGGGTTTCGGCGGCGCAACATCTCGCGTTTCCTCCTGGAAATGCAGACCTCTAGTGTTACGTTTGCTGCCCTTCATTCTGAGGATCGTTCGTTCTTGTCCGGTTAACTCCGCCCACAGTTTTCGAGATATCGACTCCGTTCAAAGTTTCATTCGTAGAGCTGCCCTGTGGGATGTGGGCTTGTATACAGCTTTTGGAAAAGTTACATAGTTTTCGCACAGTAAGCATTTGAAGTTTCATCTTTACTCCCATAGGAATGAATGGAAAAATGTCCATAAACTTTTGTCAAACTTTCAAACTGCTGTCACACGGTCAGTTTTCGAGCTAGACACACCAGAACTCAAACGGGCAGACCCGAGGGTCCACGGTCCCAGCACGTGAAACTATGGGCCGATAGCCCACCCGCTTCATGACCTTTGACCCCGTTTTCCTTTCACGGCCTACAGAGCTCCATAGAGTCCAATGTAAACTGCTGTGGGAGAGTGCTCTCTTAACATCCCACTACCGACAGCTTAGCAGTAAACTCCTTCACCATAAGCGTCGCCTAGTGACCCACGCGGGTTTACCGTATCGAGGACCTCGCTTTAAGCGGGAAAGACGCGGATCGGGGGGCAGGGATTTAGGCGGCGCAACATCTCGCGTTTCCTCCTGGAAATGCAGACCTCTAGTGTTACGTTTGCTGCCCTTCATTCTGAGGATCGTTCATTCTTGTCCGGTTAACTCCGCCCACAGTTTTCGAGATATCGACTCCGTTCAAAGTTTGTTTCGTAGAGCTGCCCTGTGGGATGCGGGCTTGTATACAGCTTTTGGAAAAGTTACATAGTTTTCGCACAGTAAGCATTTGAAGTTTCATCTTTTCTCCCATAGGAATGAATGGAAAAATGTCCATAAACTTTAGTCAAACTTTCAAACTGCTGTAACACGGTCAGTTTTCGAGCTAGAGAAACCAGAACTCAAACGGGCAGACCCGAGAGTCCACGGTCCCACCACGTGAAACTATAGGCCGATAGCCCACCCGCTTCATGACCTTTGACCCCGTTTTCCATTCACGGCCTACACAGCTCCATAGAGTCCAATGTAAACTGCTGTGGGACAGTGCTCTCTTAACATCCCACTACCAACAGCTTAGCAGTAAACTCCTTCACCATAGGCGTCGCCTAGTGACCCACGCGGGTTTACCGTATCGAGGACCTCGCTTTAAGCGGGAAAGACGCGGATCGGGGGGCAGGGGTTTAGGCGGCGCAACATCTCGCGTTTCCTCCTGGAAATGCAGACCTCTAGTGTTACGTTTGCTGCCCTTCATTCTGAGGATCTTCATTCCTTGTCCGGTTAACTCCGCCCACAGTTTTCGAGATATCGACTCCATTCAAAGTTTCATTCGTAGGGCTTCCCTGTGGGATGCGGGCTTGTATACAGCTTTTGGAGAAGTTACATGGTTTTTGCACAGTAAGCATTTGAAGTTTCGTGTTTTCTCCCGTAGGAATGAATGAAGAAATGTCCATAAACTTTTGTCAAACTTTCAAACTGCTGTCACACGGTCAGTTTTCGAGCTAGAGACACCAGAACTCAAACGGGCAGACCCAAGGGTCCACGGTCCCGCCACGTGAAATTATAGGCCGATAGCCCACCCGCTTCATGACCTTTGACCCCGTTTTCCATTCACGGCCTACACAGCTCCATAGAGTCCAATGTAAACTGCTGTGGGACAGTGCTCTATTAACATCCCACTACCGACAGCTTAGCAGTAAACTCTTTCACCATAAGCGTCGCCTAGTGACCCACGCGGGTTTACCGTATCGAGGACCTCGCTTTAAGCGGGAAAGACGCGGATCGGGGGACGGGGGTTTAGGCGGCGCAACATCTCGCGTTTCCTCCTGGAAATGCAGACCTCTAGTGTTACGTTTGCTGCCCTTCATTCTGAGGATCGTTCATTCTTGTCCGGTTAACTCCGCCCACAGTTTTCGAGATATCGACTCCGTTCAAAGTTTGTCTCGTAGAGCTTCCCTGTGGGATGCGGGCTTGTATACAGCTTTTGGAAAAGTTACATAGTTTTCGCACAGTAAGCATTTGAAGTTTCATCTTTACTCCCATAGGAATGAATGGAAAAATGTCCATAAACTTTTGTCACACTTTAAAACTGCTGTCACACGCTCAGTTTTTGAGCTAGAGACACCAGAACTCAAACGGGCAGACCCGAGGGTCCACGGTCCCACCACGTGAAACTATAGGCCGATAGCCCACCCACTTCATGAACTTTGACCCCGTTTTCCATTCACGGCCTACAGAGCTCCATAGAGTCCAATGTAAACTGCTGTGGGAGACTGCTCTCTTAACATCCCACTACCAACAGCTTAGCAGTAAACTCCTTCACCATAAGCGTCGCCTAGTGACCCACGCGGGTTTACCGTATCGAGGACCTCGCTTTAAGCGGGAAAGACGCGGATCGGGGGGCAGGGGTTTAGGCGGCGCAACATCTCGCGTTTCCTCCTGGAAATGCAGACCTCTAGTGTTACGTTTGCTGCCCTTCATTCTGAGGATCGTTCATTCTTGTCCGGTTAACTCCGCCCACAGTTTTCGAGATATCGACTCCGTTCAAAGTTTCATTCGTAGAGCTTCCCTGTGGGATGCGGGCTTGTATACAGCTTTTGGAAAAGTTGCATAGTTTTTGCACAGTAAGCATTTGAAGTTTCATCTTTACTCCCATAGGAATGAATGGGAAAATGTCCATAAACTTTTGTCAAACTTTCAAACTGCTGTCACACGCTCAGTTTTCGAGCTAGAGACACCAGAATTCAAACGGGCAGACCCGAGAGTCCAAGGTCCCACCACGTGAAACTATAGGCCGATAGCCCACCCGCTTCATGACCTTTGACCCCGTTTTCCATTCACGGCCTACACAGCTCCATAGAGTCCAATGTAAACTGCTGTGGGAGAGTGCTCTCTTAACATCCCACTACCGACAGCTTAGCAGTAAACTCCTTCACCATAAGCGTCGCCTAGTGACCCACGCGGGTTTACCGTATCGAGGACCTCGCTTTAAGCGGGAAAGACGCGGATCGGGGGGCGGGGGTTTAGGCGGCGCAACATCTCGCGTTTCCTCCTGGAAATGCAGACCTCTAGTGTTACGTTTGCTGCCCTTAATTCTGAGGATCGTTCGTTCTTGTCCGGTTAACTCCGCCCACAGTTTTCGAGATATCGACTCCGTTCAAAGTTTGTTTCGTAGAGCTTCCCTGTGGGATGCGGGCTTGTATACAGCTTTTGGAAAAGTTGCATAGTTTTCGCACAGTAAGCATTTGAAGTTTCATCCTTACTCCCATAGGAATGAATGGAAAAATGTCCATAAACTTTTGTCAAACTTTCAAACTACCGTCACACGGTCAGTTTTCGAGCTAGAGACACCAGAACTCAAACGGGCAGACCCGAGAGTCCACGGTCCCACCACGTGAAATTATAGGCCGATACCCGGCCCGCTTCATGACCTTTGACCCCGTTTTCCATTCACGGCCTACAGAGCTCCATAGAGTCCAATGTAAACTGGTGTGGGAGAGTGCTCTCTTAACATCCCACTACCGACAGCTTAGCAGTAAACTCCTTCACCATAAGCGTCGCCTAGTGACCCACGCGGGTTTACCGTATCGAGGACCTCGCTTTAAGCGGGAAAGACGCGGATCGGGGGGCAAGGGTTTAGGCGGCGCAACATCTCGCGTTTCCTCCTGGAAATGCAGACCTCTAGTGTTACGTTTGCTGCCCTTCATTCTGAGGATCGTTCATTCTTGTCCGGTTAACTCCGCCCACAGTTTTCGAGATATCGACTCCGTTCAAAGTTTGTTTCGTAGAGCTTCCCTGTGGGATGCGGGCTTGTATACAGCTTTTAGAAAAGTTACATAGTTTTCGCACAGGAAGCATTTGAAGTTTCATCTTTTCTCACATAGGAATGAATGGAAAAATGTCCATAAACTTTTGTCAAACATTCAAACTGCTGTCACACGGTCAGTTTTCGAGCTAGAGACACCAGAACTCAAACGGGCAGACCCGAGGGTCCACGGTCCCACCACGTAAAATTATGGGCCGATAACCCACCCGCTTCATGACCTTTGACCCCGTTTTCCTTTCACGGCCTACAGAGCTCCATAGAGTCCAATGTAAACTGCTGTGGGAGAGTGCTCTCTTAACATCCCACTACCGACAGCTTAGCAGTAAACTCCTTCACCATAAGCGTCGCCTAGTGACCCACGCGGGTTTACCGTATCGAGGACCTCGCTTTAAGCGGGAAAGACGTGGATCGGGGGGCGGGGGTTTAGGCGGCGCAACATCTCGCGTTTCCTCCTGGAAATGCAGACCTCTAGTTATGTTGCGCAAGCTGCTTTAAGCAGCAGCGCGCAATATATTGTTCTTCTTAAGTCATATTATTATGTTGCGCCTGCTGCTTTAAGCAGCAGCGCGCAATATATTGTTCTTCTTAAGTCATATTATTATTATTATTATTTTTATTATTATTTTTATTATTCCGCGTTTCCTTGTCCGCCTAACTAGTCCCGCAGCTTTCGAGCTATCGACTCCGTTCCACCTGGAAATCGTGCGTCCTATAGCGACGATGTGGGCTTGTATACAGCTTTCCGATACCCGCACTCGTTCGTCCGCTACACTCGTTTTTCGCTCTGTTTTTTCCCAGTCATTTCTATGGAATTAATTTTCGAACTGCTCTAACTCGGTCAATTTTCAAGCTACGGACACGAGATTTCAGACGGTCGGACCCGGGCGCACCGGGACCCGTCACTTCCGTTTTCGGACCTCTCGCACTCATCCCTCTCTTTCTATTCCTCCTTGAATATCCCTCCATTCACTTGTATGGAAGACATTTAGAGTGGGTGACATCATAGACACTCTGGGTTCACTGGCCAAAACCGTTTTTTCACTTTTCAGCCGAACAATTCACCATAACGTTCTCATACTTTCACCTAAAAACTTCATTTAAATTTTAAATGATAGAGAAACTTGTCCTTTCTAGCATCTGTAAATTTGAACATAATCGAAAATACGGTTTTTGAGTTATGAATTTTTGTTCGGCACTAGGGAGGGTTTTGGCTCCCATAGAGTTCAATGTATTTTTGGAGCGGCTCAGAGTGCGGTTTCTAAATTTTTCTCCTGTTTTTAACTCGTCATAACACGGTCAATTCTCGCTCAAACTACTAATTTTTTATACCAGCTTCTTCCTTAGACTCTCCTTGTCGCAACGGTATATGCAGTTTAGCCATTTGGGATATCTTTTCTGAGCTATAAGCATTTGTTCGGAGGGTGGGTACGCTCCCATAGGAATACATTGAAATGAATATGCCTGTCCTTTTTCGATATTCAACTTTTAGCCGAACATTTTGCAATAACTTCCTTATACTTTCACCTACAGACTTCATTTTAATTTCAAATGGTAGAGAAACTTCCCCTTTCTAAAATATGTAGATCTGAAATCATTTGAAGATACGGTTCTGGAGTTATGAAGATTTGTTTGGCAGTAGGACGTTTCGGCTCCCATAGAGTTCAATGTATTTTCAGAAAGCCAAATTTTCTCAAATTTGCCCTTTTTTAACTCATCTTTACACCATCAATTCTCGCTCAAACTGAAAAAATTTTTACACCATCTCGAGCGCCAGACTCTCCTTGTCGCTACGGTATGCTTCGTTCAATTTTGGTTGGGAAAAGTTTTCGAGCTACGGGTCATTTTTTGAAGGGTCCCCCCGGTCGAAATTCATTGAATCCTGAGTCTGTCAGTTGTATTCTGTGAGCGTGCGTGTGAGAGAGAGAGAGGGGGGAGGGGGAGGGGCAGAGTCAGAGACTGAGGGGAAGAGGTGTGAGGGCCACAGAAATACACAGGCAGTCTGTAACACTTTAAAGGTCATTTTTAAGGGGGACGTCTTAATTATCCAGGGTTTCTTAAGGTGGAATTTTTTAAGAATACATCATTCACAATATACTGCCTGTCTTTTCGACATTTTAAGCTTTATTTAAAGTGGTCATTTTTAAAGGTGGACGTGTCAATACAATTGTGGGTTTCTTAAGGTGGAATTTTTATTAAGGTGGTATTTAAAATGTATTGGCCATCTTTTTTTGCTTTTAAGACTCTTTTGGCCTGTGATGTGGACATTTCAATACAATTCTGGGTTTCTTAAGGTGGAATTGTTTTTAAAGGTGGAATTCAAAATGTATCGTTTTCCATTCACGGCCTACAGAGCTCCATAGAGTCCAATGTAAACTGCTGTGGGAGAGTGCTCTCTTAACATCCCACTACCTACAGCTTAGCAGTAAACTCCTTCACCATAAGCGTCGCCTAGTGACCCACGCGGGTTTCCGTACAGAGTACCTCACTTTAAGCGGAAAAGACGCGGATCGGGGGACGGGGGTTTAGGCGGCGCAACATCTCGCGTTTCCTCCTGGTGTTACGTTTGCTGCCCTTCATTCTGAGGATCTTCATTCCTTGTCCGGTTAACTCCGCCCACAGTTTTCGAGATATCGACTCCGTTCAAATTTTGTTTCGTAGAGCTGCCCTGTGGGATGCGGGCTTGTATACAGCTTTTGGAAAAGTTGCATAGTTTTTGCACAGGAAGCCTTTGAACCTTCATCTTTACTCCCATAGGAATGAATGGATAAATGTCCATAAACTTTTGTCAAACTTTCAAACTGCTGTCACACGCTCAGTTTTCGAGCTAGAGACACCAGAACTCAAACGGGCAGACCCGAGGGTCCAAGGTCCCACCACGTGAAATTATAGGCCGATAGCCCACCCGCTTCATGACCTTTGACCCCGTTTTCAATTCACGGCCTACACAGCTCCATAGAGTCCAATGTAAACTGCTGTGGGAGAGTGCTCTCTTAACATCCCACTACCAACAGCTTAGCAGTAAACTCCTTCACCATAAGCGTCGCCTAGTGACCCACGCGGGTTTACCGTATCGAGGACCTCGCTTTAAGCGGGAAAGACGCGGATCGGGGGGCAGGGGTTTAGGCGGCGCAACATCTCGCGTTTCCTCCTGGAAATGCAGACCTCTAGTTATTATTATTATTTTTATTATTATTTTTATTATTCCGCGTTTCCTTGTCCGCCTAACTAGTCCCGCAGCTTTCGAGCTATCGACTCCGTTCCACCTGGAAATCGTGCGTCCTATAGCGACGATGTGGGCTTGTATACAGCTTTCCGATACCCGCACTCGTTCGTCCGCTACACTCGTTTTTCGCTCTGTTTTTTCCCAGTCATTTCTATGGAATTAATTTTCGAACTGCTCTAACTCGGTCAATTTTCAAGCTACGGACACGAGATTTCAGACGGTCGGACCCGGGCGCACCGGGACCCGTCACTTCCGTTTTCGGACCTCTCGCACTCATCCCTCTCTTTCTATTCCTCCTTGAATATCCCTCCATTCACTTGTATGGAAGACATTTAGAGTGGGTGACATCATAGACACTCTGGGTTCACTGGCCAAAACCGTTTTTTCACTTTTCAGCCGAACAATTCACCATAACGTTCTCATACTTTCACCTAAAAACTTCATTTAAATTTTAAATGATAGAGAAACTTGTCCTTTCTAGCATCTGTAAATTTGAACATAATCGAAAATACGGTTTTTGAGTTATGAATTTTTGTTCGGCACTAGGGAGGGTTTTGGCTCCCATAGAGTTCAATGTATTTTTGGAGCGGCTCAGAGTGCGGTTTCTAAATTTTTCTCCTAACACGGTCAATTCTCGCTCAAACTACTAATTTTTTATACCAGCTTCTTCCTTAGACTCTCCTTGTCGCAACGGTATATGCAGTTTAGCCATTTGGGATATCTTTTCTGAGCTATAAGCATTTGTTCGGAGGGTGGGTACGCTCCCATAGGAATACATTGAAATGAATATGCCTGTCCTTTTTCGATATTCAACTTTTAGCCGAACATTTTGCAATAACTTCCTTATACTTTCACCTACAGACTTCATTTTAATTTCAAATGGTAGAGAAACTTCCCCTTTCTAAAATATGTAGATTTGAAATCATTTGAAGATACGGTTCTGGAGTTATGAAGATTTGTTTGGCAGTAGGACGTTTCGGCTCCCATAGAGTTCAACGTATTTTCAGAAAGCCAAATTTTCTCAAATTTGCCCTTTTTTAACTCATCTTTACACCATCAATTCTCGCTCAAACTGAAAAAATTTTTACACCATCTCGAGCGCCAGACTCTCCTTGTCGCTACGGTATGCTTCGTTCAATTTTGGTTGGGAAAAGTTTTCGAGCTACGGGTCATTTTTTGAAGGGTCCCCCCGGTCGAAATTCATTGAATCGTGAGTCTGTCAGTTGTATTCTGTGAGCGTGCGTGTGAGAGAGACACAGAGGGGGGAGGGGGAGGGGCAGAGTCAGAGACTGAGGGGAAGAGGTGTGAGGGCCACAGAAATACACAGGCAGTCTGTAACACTTTAAAGGTCATTTTTAAGGGGGACGTCTTAATTATCCAGGGTTTCTTAAGGTGGAATTTTTTAAGAATACCTCATTCACAATATACTGCCTGTCTTTTCGACATTTTAAGCTTTATTTAAAGTGGTCATTTTTAAAGGTGGACGTGTCAATACAACTGTGGGTTTCTTAAGGTGGAATTTTTATTAAGGTGGTATTTAAAATGTATTGGCCATCTTTTTTTGCTTTTAAGACTCTTTTGGCCTGTGATGTGGACATTTCAATACAATTCTGGGTTTCTTAAGGTGGAATTGTTTTTAAAGGTGGAACTCAAAATGTATCGTTTTCCATTCACGGCCTACAGAGCTCCATAGAGTCCAATGTAAACTGCTGTGGGAGAGTGCTCTCTTAACATCCCACTACCTACAGCTTAGCAGTAAACTCCTTCACCATAAGCGTCGCCTAGTGACCCACGCGGGTTTCCGTACAGAGTACCTCACTTTAAGCGGAAAAGACGCGGATCGGGGGACGCAACATCTCGCGTTTCCTCCTGGTGTTACGTTTGCTGCCCTTCATTCTGAGGATCTTCATTCCTTGTCCGGTTAACTCCGCCCACAGTTTTCGAGATATCGACTCCGTTCAAATTTTGTTTCGTAGAGCTGCCCTGTGGGATGCGGGCTTGTATACAGCTTTTGGAAAAGTTGCATAGTTTTTGCACAGGAAGCCTTTGAACCTTCATCTTTACTCCCATAGGAATGAATGGATAAATGTCCATAAACTTTTGTCAAACTTTCAAACTGCTGTCACACGCTCAGTTTTCGAGCTAGAGACACCAGAACTCAAACGGGCAGACCCGAGGGTCCAAGGTCCCACCACGTGAAATTATAGGCCGATAGCTCACCCGCTTCATGACCTTTGACCCCGTTTTCAATTCACGGCCTACACAGCTCCATAGAGTCCAATGTAAACTGCTGTGGGAGAGTGCTCTCTTAACATCCCACTACCAACAGCTTAGCAGTAAACTCCTTCACCATAAGCGTCGCCTAGTGACCCACGCGGGTTTACCGTATCGAGGACCTCGCTTTAAGCGGGAAAGACGCGGATCGGGGGGCAGGGGTTTAGGCGGCGCAACATCTCGCGTTTCCTCCTGGAAATGCAGACCTCTAGTTATGTTGCGCCTGCTGCTTTAAGCAGCGGCGCAATATATTGTTATCCGTAAGTCATATTATTATTATTATTTTTATTATTATTTTTATTATTCCGCGTTTCCTTGTCCGCTTAACTAGTCCCGCAGCTTTCGAGCTATCGACTCCGTTCCACCTGGAAATCGTGCGTCCTATAGCGATGATGTGGGCTTGTATACAGCTTTCCGATACCCGCACTCGTTCGTCCGCTACACTCGTTTATCGCTCCGTTTTTCCCCAGTCATTTCTATGGAATTAATTTTCAAAGTGCTCTAACTCGGTCATTTTTCAAGCTACGGACACGGGATTTCAGACGGTCGGACCCGGGCGTACCGGCTCCCATCACTTCCGTTTTCAGATTTTTTGAACTCATCCTTCCCTTTCTATTCCTCCTTCAAAATCCCTCCATTCATTTCAATGGGAGGCTCTTACAGTGGGTGACGTCATACACTGTAGATTCCTTCTCAGAAAACGGGTTTTTCACTTTTCAGCCAAACAAATCACCATAACTTCCTCATACTTTCACCTAGAAACTTCATTTAAATTTTAAATGGTAGAGAAACTTGTCCTTTCTAAGACCTCTAAATTTGAACATTATTGAAAATACGGTTTTTGAGTTATGAATTTTTGTTCGGCACTAGGGAGGGTTTCGGCTCCCATAGGGTTCAATGTATTTTTGGAGCAGCTCAGAGTGCGGTTTCTAAAATTTTCTCCTGTTTTTAACTCGTCATAACATGCTCAATTCTCACTTAATCTGCAAATTTTTTATACCATATCGATCCCCAGACTCTCCTTGTCGCAACGGTATATACGGTTAAGTGATGTGGGGAAAACTTTCCGAGCTATAAGCATTTGTTCGGAGGGTGGGTACGCTCCCATAGGAACCCATTGAAATTATTTTTTTTCTTTTTCAATTTTCTGCCGAACATTTCACCATAACTTCCTTATACTTTCACCTACAGACTTCATTTAAACTTTAAATGCTAGAGAAATTTCCCCTTTCTCACACTTGTAAGTTTCAGACCGTTTGAGAATACCGTTCTTGAGTTATGAATTTTTGTTTGACACATGGGAGGGTTTTCCTCCCATAGAGCTCAATGTATTTTAAGAGCGGGTCTGAACGCAGATTTTCAAAACTTTGCCTGTTTTTAACTCGTAATTACACCATCAAATCTCGCTCAAAGTGCAAAAATTTTTACACCATCTCGAGCACCAGACTCTCCTTGTCGCTACGGTATGCTTCGTTCAATTTTGGTTGGGAAAAGTTTTCGAGCTACGGGTGATTTTTTGGAGGGTGCTCCCCGGTCGAAATTCATTGAATCGTGAGTCTGTCAGTTGTATTCTGTGAGCGTGCGTGTGAGAGAGACAGAGGGGGGAGGGGGAGGGGCAGAGGCAGACACTGACGGGGAGAGCTGTGAGGGCCACAGAAATACACAGGCAGTCTGTAACACTTTAAAGGTCATTTTTAAGGGGGACGTCTTAATTATCCAGGGTTTCTTAAGGTGGAATTTTTTAAGAATACCTCATTCACAATATACTGCCTGTCTTTTCGACATTTTAAGCTTTATTTCAAGTGGTCATTTTTAAAGGTGGACGTGTCAATACAACTGTGGGTTTCTTAAGGTGGAATTTTTATTAAGGTGGTATTTAAAATGTATTGGCCATCTTTTTTTGCTTTTAAGACTCTTTTGGCCTGTGATGTGGACATTTCAATACAATTCTGGGTTTCATAAGGTGGAATTGTTTTTAAAGGTGGAATTCAGAATGTATCGTTTTCTATTCACACCCTACTGAGCTCCAAAGAGTCCAATATAAACTGCTGTGGGAGAGTGCTCTCTTAACATCCACCTACCAACAGCTTAGCAGTAAACTCCTTCACCATAAGCGTCGCCTAGTGACCCACGCGGGTTTACCGTACCGAGGACCTCGCTTTAAGCGGTAAAGACGCGGATCGGGGGGCAGGGGTTTAGGCGGCGCAACATCTCGCGTTTCCTCCTGGAAATGCAGACCTCTAGTGTTACGTTTGCTGCCCTTCATTCTGAGGATCGTTCATTCTTGTCCGGTTAACTCCGCCCACAGTTTTCGAGATATCGACTCCGTTCAAAGTTTGTTTCGTAGAGCTTCCCTGTGGGATGCGGGCTTGTATACAGCTTTTGGAAAAGTTACATAGTTTTCGCACAGTAAGCATTTGAAGTTTCATCTTAACTCCCATAGGAATGAATGGAAAAATGTCCATAAACTTTTGTCAAACTTTCAAACTGCTGTCACACGGTCAGTTTTCGAGCTAGAGACACCAGAACTCAAACGGGCAGACCCGAGAGTCCACGGCCCCACCACGTGAAATTATAGGCCGATACCCCGCCCGCTTCATGACCTTTGACCCCGTTTTCCATTCACGGCCTACAGAGCTCCATAGAGTCCAATGTAAACTGCTGTGGGAGAGTGCTCTCTTAACATCCCACTACCGACAGCTTAGCAGTAAACTCCTTCACCATAAGCGTCGCCTAGTGACCCACGCGGGTTTACCGTATCGAGGACCTCGCTTTAAGCGGGAAAGACGCGGATCGGGGGACGGGGGTTTCGGCGGCGCAACATCTCGCGTTTCCTCCTGGAAATGCAGACCTCTAGTGTTACGTTTGCTGCCCTTCATTCTGAGGATTGTTCGTTCTTGTCCGGTTAACTCCGCCCACAGTTTTCGAGATATCGACTCCGTTCAAAGTTTGTTTCGTAGAGCTTCCCTGTGGGATGCGGGCTTGTATACAGCCTTTGGAAAAGTTACATAGTTTTTGCACAGTAAGCATTTGAAGTTTCGTGTTTTCTCCCATAGGAATGAATGGAAAAATGTCCATAAACTTTTGTCAAACATTCAAACTGCTGTCAAACGCTCAGTTTTCGAGCTAGAGACACCAGAACTCAAACGGGCACACCCGAGGGTCCACGGTCCCACCACGTAAAATTATGGGCCGATAGCCCACCCGCTTCATGACCTTTGACCCCGTTTTCCATTCACGGCCTACACAGCTCCATAGAGTCCAATGTAAACTGCTGTGGGAGAGTGCTCTCTTAACATCCCACTACCTACAGCTTAGCAGTAAACTCCTTCACCATAAGCGTCGCCTAGTGTTACGTTTGCTGCCCTTCATTCTGAGGATCGTTCATTCTTGTCCGGTTAACTCCGCCCACAGTTTTCGAGATATCGACTCCGTTCAAAGTTTGTTTCGTACAGCTTCCCTGTGGGATGCGGGCTTGTATACAGGTTTTGGAAAAGTTACATAGTTTTTGCACAGTAAGCATTTGAAGTTTCGTGTTTTCTCCCATAGGAATGAATGGAAAAATGTCCATAAACTTTTGTCAAACTTTCAAAGTGCTGTCACACGGTCAGTTTTCGAGCTAGAGACACCAGAACTCAAACGGGCAGACCCGAGGGTCCACGGTCCCACCACGTGAAATTATGGGCCGATACCCCGCCCGCTTCATGACCTTTGACCCCGTTTTCCATTCACGGCCTACAGAGCTCCATAGAGTCCAATGTAAACTGCTGTGGGAGAGTGCTCTCTTAACATCCCACTACCGACAGCTTAGCAGTAAACTCCTTCACCATAAGCGTCGCCTAGTGACCCACGCGGGTTTACCGTATCGAGGACCTCGCTTTAAGCGGGAAAGACGCGGATCGGGGGGCGGGGGTTTAGGCGGCGCAACATCTCGCGTTTCCTCCTGGAAATGCAGACCTCTAGTGTTACGTTTGCTGCCCTTCATTCTGAGGATCGTTCATTCTTGTCCGGTTAACTCCGCCCACAGTTTTCGAGATATCGACTCCGTTCAAAGATTGTTTCGTAGAGCTGCCCTGTGTGATGCGGGCTTGTATACAGCTTTTGGAAAAGTTACATAGTTTTTGCACAGTAAGCATTTGAAGTTTCATCTTAACTCCCATAGGAATGAATGGAAAAATGTCCATAAACTTTTGTCAAACTTTCAAACTGCTGTCACACGGTCAGTTTTCGAGCTAGAGACACCAGAACTCAAACGGTCAGACCCGAGAGTCCACGGTCCCACCACGTAAAATTATGGGCCGATAGGCCACCCGCTTCATGACCTTTGACCCCGTTTTCCATTCACGGCCTACACAGCTCCATAGAGTCCAATGTAAACTGCTGTGGGACAGTGCTCTATTAACATCCCACTACCGACAGCTTAGCAGTAAACTCTTTCACCATAAGCGTCGCCTAGTGACCCACGCGGGTTTACCGTATCGAGGACCTCGCTTTAAGCGGGAAAGACGCGGATCGGGGGACGGGGGTTTCGGCGGCGCAACATCTCGCGTTTCCTCCTGGAAATGCAGACCTCTAGTGTTACGTTTGCTGCCCTTCATTCTGAGGATCGTTCATTCTTGTCCGGTTAACTCCGCCCACAGTTTTCGAGATATCGACTCCGTTCAAAGTTTGTTTCGTAGAGCTTCCCTGTGGGATGCGGGCTTGTATACAGCTTTTGGAAAAGTTGCATAGTTTTCGCACAGTAAGCATTTGAAGTTTCGTGTTTTCTCCCATAGGAATGAATGGAAAAATGTCCATAAACTTTTGTCAAACTTTCAAACTGCTGTCACACGGTCAGTTTTCCAGCTACAGACACCAGAACTCAAACGGGCAGACCCGAGAGTCCACGGTCCCACCACGTGAAATTATAGGCCGATAGCCCACCCGCTTCATGACCTTTGACCCCGTTTTCCATTCACGGCCTACACAGCTCCATAGAGTCCAATGTAAACTGCTGTGGGAGAGTGCTCTCTTAACATCCCACTACCAACAGCTTAGCAGTAAACTCCTTCACCATAAGCGTCGCCTAGTGACCCACGTGGGTTTACCGTATCGAGGACCTCGCTTTAAGCGGGAAAGACGCGGATCGGGGGGCAGGGGTTTAGGCGGCGCAACATCTCGCGTTTCCTCCTGGAAATGCAGACCTCTAGTTATGTTGCGCCAGCTGCTTTAGCAGCGCGCAATATATTGTTCTTCTTAAGTCATATTATTATTATTTTTATTCTTATTATTCCGCGTTTCCTTGTCCGCCTAACTAGTCCCGCAGCTTTCGAGCTATCGACTCCGTTCCACCTGGAAATCGTGCGTCCTATAGCGACGATGTGGGCTTGTATACAGCTTTCCGATACCCGCACTCGTTCGTCCGCTACACTCGTTTATCGCTCCGTTTTTCCCCAGTCATTTCTATGGAATTAATTTTCAAAGTGCTCTAACTCGGTCATTTTTCAAGCTACGGACACGGGATTTTAGACGGTCGGACCCGGGCGTACCGGCTCCCATCACTTCCGTTTTCGGAATTTTTGCACTCATCCTTCCCTTTCTATACCTCCTTCAAAATCCCTCCATTCATTTCAATGGGAGGCCCTTAGAGTAGGGGTGATGTCATCCACTGTAGTTTCAGTGGCCAAAGCCGTTTTTTCACTTTTCAGCCTAACAAATCGCCATAACTTCCTCATACTTTCACCTAGAAACTTCATTTAAATTTTAAATGGTAGAGAAACTTGTCCTTTCTAAGACCTCTAAATTTGAACATTATTGAAAATACGGTTTTTGAGTTATGAATTTTTGTTCGGCACTAGGGAGGGTTTCGGCTCCCATAGGGTTCAATGTATTTTTGGAGCAGCTCAGAGTGCGGTTTCTAAAAATTTCTCCTGTTTTTAACTCGTCATAACATGCTCAATTCTCACTTAATCTGCAATTTTTTTATACCACATCGATCCCCAGACTCTCCTTGTCGCAACGGTATATACGGTTAAGTGATGTGGGGAAAACTTTCCGAGCTATAAGCATTTGTTCGGAGGGTGGGTACGCTCCCATAGGAACCCATTGAAATTTTTTTTTTTCTTTTTCAATTTTCTGCCGAACATTTCACCATAACTTCCTTATACTTTCACCTACAGACTTCATTTAAACTTTAAATGGTAGAGAAATTTCCCCTTTCTCACACTTGTAAGTTTCAGACCGTTTGAGAATACCGTTCTTGAGTTATGAATTTTTGTTTGACACTTGGGAGGGTTTTCCTCCCATAGAGCTCAATGTATTTTAAGAGCGGGTCTGCACGCAGATTTTCAAAACTTTGCCTGTTTTTAACTCGTAATTACACCATCAAATCTCGCTCAAAGTGCAAAAATTTTTACACCATCTCGAGCACAAGACTCTCCTTGTCGCTACGGTATGCTTCGTTCAATTTTGGTTGGGAAAAGTTTTCGAGCTACGGGTGATTTTTTGGAGGGTGCTCCCCGGTCGAAATTCATTGAATCGTGAGTCTGTCAGTTGTATTCTGTGAGCGTGCGTGTGAGAGAAACAGAGAGGGGAGGGGGAGGGGCAGAGTCAGAGACCGAGGGGGAGAGGTATGAAGGACATAGGCAGTGTCTAACACTTTAAAGGTCATTTTTAAGGGGGACGTCTTAATTATCCAGGGTTTCTTAAGGTGGAATTTTTAAAGAATACCTCATTCACAATATACTGGCTGTCTTTTCGACATTTTAAGCTTTATTTAAAGTGGTCATTTTTAAAGGTGGACGTGTCAATACAACTGTGGGTTTCTTAAGGTGGAATTTTTATTAAGGTGATATTTAAAATGTTTTGGCCATCTTTTTTTGCTTTTAAGACTCTTTTGGCCTGTGATGTGGACATTTCAATACAATTCTGGGTTTCTTAAGGTGGAATTGTTTTTAAAGGTGGAATTCAAAATCTATCGTTTTCCATTCACGGCCTACAGAGCTCCATAGAGTCCAATGTAAACTGCTGTGGGAGAATGCTCTCTTAACATCCCACTACCAACAGCTTAGCAGTAAACTCCTTCACCATAAGCGTCGCCTAGTGACCCACGCGGGTTTACCGTATCGAGGACCTCGCTTTAAGCGGGAAAGACGCGGATCGGGGGGCAGGGGTTTAGGCGGCGCAACATCTCGCGTTTCCTCCTGGTGTTACGTTTGCTGCCCTTCATTCTGAGGATCGTTCATTCTTGTCCGGTTAACTCCGCCCACAGTTTTCGAGATATCGACTCCGTTCAAAGTTTGTTTCGTACAGCTTCCCTGTGGGATGCGGGCTTGTATACAGCTTTTGGAAAAGTTGCATAGTTTTCGCACAGTAACCATTTGAAGTTTCATCTTTACTCCCATAGGAATGAAGGGAAAAATGTCCATAAACTTTTGTCAAACTTTCAAACTGCTGTCACACGCTCAGTTTTCGAGCTAGAGACACCAGAACTCAAACGGGCAGACCCGAGAGTCCAAGGTCCCACCACGTGAAATTATAGGCCGATAGCCCACCCGCTTCATGACCTTTGACCCCGTTTTCCATTCACGGCCTACAGAGCTCCATAGAGTCCAATGTAAACTGCTGTGGGAGAGTGCTCTCTTAACATCCCACTACCAACAGCTTAGCAGTAAACTCCTTCACCATAAGCGTCGCCTAGTGACCCGCGCGGGTTTACCGTGTCGAGGACCTCGCTTTAAGCGGGAAAGACGCGGATCGGGGGGCAGGGGTTTAGGCGGCGCAACATCTCGCGTTTCCTCCTGGAAATGCAGACCTCTAGTGTTACGTTTGCTGCCCTTAATTCTGAGGATCGTTCATTCTTGTCCGTTTAACTCCGCCCACAGTTTTCGAGATATCGACTCCGTTCAAAGTTTGTTTCGTAGAGCTGCCCTGTGGGATGCGGGCTTGTATACAGCTTTTGGAAAAGTTGCATAGTTTTCGCACAGGAAGCATTTGAATTTCATCTTTACTCCCATAGGAAAGAATGGAAAAATGTCCATAAACTTTTGCCAAACTTTAAAACTGCTGTCACACGCTCAGTTTTCGAGCTAGAGACACCAGAACTCAAACGGGCAGACCCGAGGGTCCACGGTCCCACCACGTGAAATTATGGGCCGATAGCCCACCCGCTTCATGACCTTTGACCCCGTTTTCCTTTCACGGCCTACAGAGCTCCATAGAGTCCAATGTAAACTGCTGTGGGACAGTGCTCTCTTAACATCCCACTACCAACAGCTTAGCAGTAAACTCCTTCACCATAAGCGTCACCTAGTGACCCACGTGGGTTTACCGTATCGAGGACCTCGTTTTAAGCGGGAAAGACGCGGATCGGGGGGCAGGGGTTTAGGCGGCGCAACATCTCGCGTTTCCTCCTGGAAATGCAGACCTCTAGTGTTACGTTTGCTGCCCTTCATTCTGAGGATCGTTCATTCTTGTCCGGTTAACTCCGCCCACAGTTTTCGAGATATCGACTCCGTTCAAAGTTTCATTCGTAGAGCTGCCCTGTGGGATGCGGGCTTGTATACAGCTTTTGGAAAAGTTACATAGTTTTTGCACAGTAAGCATTTGAAGTTCCATCTTTACTCCCATAGGAATGAATGGAAAAATGTCCATAAACTTTTGTCAAACTTTCAAACTGCTGTCACACGGTCAGTTTTCGAGCTAGAGACACCAGAACTCAAACGGGCAGACCCGAGAGTCCACGGTCCCACCACGTGAAACTATAGGCCGATAGCCCACCCGCTTCATGACCTTTGACCCCGTTTTCCATTCACGGCCTACACATTGGCTCCATAGAGTCCAATGTAAACTGCTGTGGGACAGTGCTCTCTTAACATCCCACTACCAACAGCTTAGCAGTAAACTCCTTCACCATAAGCGTCGCCTAGTGACCCACGCGGGTTTACCGTATCGAGGACCTCGCTTTAAGCGGGAAAGACGCGGATCGGGGGACGGGGGTTTAGGCGGCGCAACATCTCGCGTTTCCTCCTGGAAATGCAGACCTCTAGTGTTACGTTTGCTGCCCTTCATTCTGAGGATCGTTCGTTCTTGTCCGGTTAACTCCGCCCACAGTTTTCGAGATATCGACTCCGTTCAAAGTTTCATTCGTAGAGCTTCCCTGTGGGATGCGGGCTTGTATACAGCTTTTGGAAAAGTTACATAGTTTTCGCACAGTAAGCGTTTGAAGTTTCACCTTTTGTCCCATAGGAATGAATGGAAAAATTTCCATAAACTTTTGTCAAACTTTCAAACTGCTGTCACACGGTCAGTTTTCGAGCTAGAGACACCAGAACTCAAACGGGCAGACCTGAGGGTCCACGGTCCCAGCACGTGAAACTATGGGCCGATAGCCCACCCGCTTCATGACCTTTGACCCCGTTTTCCATTCACGGCCTACACAGCTCCATAGAGTCCAATGTAAACTGCTGTGGGACAGTGCTCTCTTAACATCCCACTACCAACAGCTTAGCAGTAAACTCCTTCACCATAAGCGTCGCCTAGTGACCCACGCGGGTTTACCTTATCGAGGACCTTGCTTTAAGCGGGAAAGACGCGGATCGGGGGGCAGGGATTTAGGCGGCGCAACATCTCGCGTTTCCTCCTGGAAATGCAGACCTCTAGTGTTACGTTTGCTGCCCTTCATTCTGAGGATCGTTCATTCTTGTCCGGTTAACTCCGCCCACAGTTTTCGAGATATCGACTCCGTTCAAAGTTTGTTTCGTAGAGCTGCCCTGTGGGATGCGGGCTTGTATACAGCTTTTGGAAAAGTTACATAGTTTTCGCACAGTAAGCATTTGAAGTTTCGTGTTTTCTCCCTTAGGAATGAATGGAAAAATGTCCATAAACTTTTGTCAAACTTTAAAACTGCTGTCACACGGTCAGTTTTCGAGCTAGAGACACCAGAATTCAAACGGGCAGACCCGAGAGTCCAAGGTCCCACCACGTGAAATTATAGGCCGATAGCCCACCCGCTTCATGACCTTTGACCCCGTTTTCCATTCACGGCCTACTGAGCTCCATAGAGTCCAATGTAAACTGCTGTGGGACAGTGCTCTCTTAACATCCCACTACCAACGGCTTAGCAGTAAACTCCTTCACCATAAGCGTCGCCTAGTGACCCACGCGGGTTTACCGTACCGAGGACCTCGCTTTAAGCGGGAAAGACGCGGATCGGGGGGCGGGGGTTTAGGCGGCGCAACATCTCGCGTTTCCTCCTGGAAATGCAGACCTCTAGTGTTACGTTTGCTGCCCTTCATTCTGAGGATCGTTCATTCTTGTCCGGTTAACTCCGCCCACAGTTTTCGAGATATAGACTCCGTTCAAAGTTTGTCTCGTAGAGCTGCCCTGTGGGATGCGGGCTTGTATACAGCTTTTGGAAAAGTTACATAGTTTTCGCACAGTAAGCATTTGAAGTTTCATCTTTTCTCCCTTAGGAATGAATGGAAAAATGTCCATAAACTTTTGTCAAACTTTAAAACTGATGTCACACGCTCAGTTTTCGAGCTAGAGACACCAAAACTCAAACGGGCAGTCCCGAGGGTCCACAGTCCCACCACGTGAAACTATAGGCCGATAGCCCACCCGCTTCATGACCTTTGACCCCGTTTTCCATTCACGGCCTACAGAGCTCCATAGAGTCCAATGTAAACTGCTGTGGGAGAGTGCTCTCTTAACATCCCACTACCGACAGCTTAGCAGTAAACTCCTTCACCATAAGCGTCGCCTAGTGACCCACGCGGGTTTACCGTATCGAGGACCTCGCTTTAAGCGGGAAAGACGCGGATCGGGGGGCAGGGGTTTAGGCGGCGCAACATCTCGCGTTTCCTCCTGGAAATGCAGACCTCTAGTGTTACGTTTGCTGCCCTTCATTCTGAGGATCGTTCATTCTTGTCCGGTTAACTCCGCCCACAGTTTTCGAGATATCGACTCCGTTCAAAGTTTCATTCGTAGAGCTGCCCTGTGGGATGCGGGCTTGTATACAGCTTTTGGAAAAGTTGCATAGTTTTTGCACAGTAAGCATTTGAAGTTTCATCTTTACTCCCATAGGAATGAATGGAAAAATGTCCATAAACTTTTGTCAAACGTTCAAACTGCTGTCACACGCTCAGTTTTCGAGCTAGAGACACCAGAATTCAAACGGGCAGACCCGAGGGTCCACGGTCCCACCACGTGAAACTATAGGCCGATAGCCCACCCGCTTCATGACCTTTGACCCCGTTTTCCATTCACGGCCTACACAGCTCCATAGAGTCCAATGTAAACTGCTCTGGGAGAGTGCTCTCTTAACATCCCACTACCGACAGCTTAGCAGTAAACTCCTTCACCATAAGCGTCACCTAGTGACCCACGCGGGTTTACCGTATCGAGGACCTCGCTTTAAGCGGGAAAGACGCGGATCGGGGGGCGGGGGTTTAGGCGGCGCAACATCTCGCGTTTCCTCCTGGAAATGCAGACCTCTAGTGTTACGTTTGCTGCCCTTCATTCTGAGGATCGTTCATTCTTGTCCGGTTAACTCCGCCCACAGTTTTCGAGATATCGATTCCGTTCAAAGTTTGTTTCGTAGAGCTTCCCTGTGGGATGCGGGCTTGTATACAGCTTTTGGAAAAGTTACATAGTTTTCGCACAGTAAGCATTTGAAGTTTCATCTTTACTCCCTTAGGAATGAATGGAAAAATGTCCATAAACTTTTGTCAAACTTTCAAACTGCTATCACACGGTCAGTTTTCGAGCTAGAGACACCAGAACTCAAACGGGTAGACCCGAGGGTCCACGGTCCCACCACGTAAAATTATGGGCCGATAGCCCACACGCTTCATGACCTTTGACCCCGTTTTCCATTCACGGCCTACAGAGCTCCACAGAGTCCAATGTAAACTGCTGTGGGAGAGTGCTCTCTTAACATCCCACTACCGACAGCTTAGCAGTAAACTCCTTCACCATAAGCGTCGCCTAGTGACCCACGCGGGTTTACCGTATCGAGGACCTCGCTTTAAGCGGGAAAGACGCGGATCGGGGGACGGGGGTTTAGGCGGCGCAACATCTCGCGTTTCCTCCTGGAAATGCAGACCTCTAGTGTTACGTTTGCTGCCCTTCATTCTGAGGATCGTTCATTTTGTCCGGTTAACTCCGCCCACAGTTTTCGAGATATCGACTCCGTTCAAAGTTTGTTTCGTAGAGCTTCCCTGTGGGATGCGGGCTTGTATACAGCTTTTGGAAAAGTTGCATAGTTTTTGCACAGGAAGCCTTTGAACTTTCATCTTTACTCCCTTAGGAATGAATGGAAAAATGTCCATAAACTTTTGTCAAACTTTCAAACTGCTGTCACACGCTCAGTTTTCGAGCTAGAGACACCAGAACTCAAACGGGCAGACCCGAGGGTCCAAGGTCCCACCACGTAAAATTATAGGCCGATAGCCCACCCGCTTCATGACCTTTGACCCCGTTTTCCATTCACGGCCTACACATTGGCTCCATAGAGTCCAATGTAAACTGCTGTGGGACAGTGCTCTCTTAACATCCCACTACCAACAGCTTAGCAGTAAACTCCTTCACCATAAGCGTCGCCTAGTGACCCACGCGGGTTTACCGTATCGAGGACCTCGCTTTAAGCGGGAAAGACGCGGATCGGGGGACGGGGGTTTAGGCGGCGCAACATCTCGCGTTTCCTCCTGGAAATGCAGACCTCTAGTGTTACGTTTGCTGCCCTTCATTCTGAGGATCGTTCGTTCTTGTCCGGTTAACTCCGCCCACAGTTTTCGAGATATCGACTCCGTTCAAAGTTTCATTCGTAGAGCTTCCCTGTGGGATGCGGGCTTGTATACAGCTTTTGGAAAAGTTACATAGTTTTCGCACAGTAAGCGTTTGAAGTTTCACCTTTTGTCCCCTAGGAATGAATGGAAAAATTTCCATAAACTTTTGTCAAACTTTCAAACTGCTGTCACACGGTCAGTTTTCGAGCTAGAGACACCAGAACTCAAACGGGCAGACCTGAGGGTCCACGGTCCCAGCACGTGAAACTATGGGCCGATAGCCCACCCGCTTCATGACCTTTGACCCCGTTTTCCATTCACGGCCTACACAGCTCCATAGAGTCCAATGTAAACTGCTGTGGGACAGTGCTCTCTTAACATCCCACTACCAACAGCTTAGCAGTAAACTCCTTCACCATAAGCGTCGCCTAGTGACCCACGCGGGTTTACCTTATCGAGGACCTTGCTTTAAGCGGGAAAGACGCGGATCGGGGGGCAGGGATTTAGGCGGCGCAACATCTCGCGTTTCCTCCTGGAAATGCAGACCTCTAGTGTTACGTTTGCTGCCCTTCATTCTGAGGATCGTTCATTCTTGTCCGGTTAACTCCGCCCACAGTTTTCGAGATATCGACTCCGTTCAAAGTTTGTTTCGTAGAGCTGCCCTGTGGGATGCGGGCTTGTATACAGCTTTTGGAAAAGTTACATAGTTTTCGCACAGTAAGCATTTGAAGTTTCGTGTTTTCTCCCTTAGGAATGAATGGAAAAATGTCCATAAACTTTTGTCAAACTTTAAAACTGCTGTCACACGGTCAGTTTTCGAGCTAGAGACACCAGAATTCAAACGGGCAGACCCGAGAGTCCAAGGTCCCACCACGTGAAATTATAGGCCGATAGCCCACCCGCTTCATGACCTTTGACCCCGTTTTCCATTCACGGCCTACTGAGCTCCATAGAGTCCAATGTAAACTGCTGTGGGACAGTGCTCTCTTAACATCCCACTACCAACGGCTTAGCAGTAAACTCCTTCACCATAAGCGTCGCCTAGTGACCCACGCGGGTTTACCGTACCGAGGACCTCGCTTTAAGCGGGAAAGACGCGGATCGGGGGGCGGGGGTTTAGGCGGCGCAACATCTCGCGTTTCCTCCTGGAAATGCAGACCTCTAGTGTTACGTTTGCTGCCCTTCATTCTGAGGATCGTTCATTCTTGTCCGGTTAACTCCGCCCACAGTTTTCGAGATATAGACTCCGTTCAAAGTTTGTCTCGTAGAGCTGCCCTGTGGGATGCGGGCTTGTATACAGCTTTTGGAAAAGTTACATAGTTTTCGCACAGTAAGCATTTGAAGTTTCATCTTTTCTCCCTTAGGAATGAATGGAAAAATGTCCATAAACTTTTGTCAAACTTTAAAACTGATGTCACACGCTCAGTTTTCGAGCTAGAGACACCAAAACTCAAACGGGCAGTCCCGAGGGTCCACAGTCCCACCACGTGAAACTATAGGCCGATAGCCCACCCGCTTCATGACCTTTGACCCCGTTTTCCATTCACGGCCTACAGAGCTCCATAGAGTCCAATGTAAACTGCTGTGGGAGAGTGCTCTCTTAACATCCCACTACCGACAGCTTAGCAGTAAACTCCTTCACCATAAGCGTCGCCTAGTGACCCACGCGGGTTTACCGTATCGAGGACCTCGCTTTAAGCGGGAAAGACGCGGATCGGGGGGCAGGGGTTTAGGCGGCGCAACATCTCGCGTTTCCTCCTGGAAATGCAGACCTCTAGTGTTACGTTTGCTGCCCTTCATTCTGAGGATCGTTCATTCTTGTCCGGTTAACTCCGCCCACAGTTTTCGAGATATCGACTCCGTTCAAAGTTTCATTCGTAGAGCTGCCCTGTGGGATGCGGGCTTGTATACAGCTTTTGGAAAAGTTGCATAGTTTTTGCACAGTAAGCATTTGAAGTTTCATCTTTACTCCCATAGGAATGAATGGAAAAATGTCCATAAACTTTTGTCAAACGTTCAAACTGCTGTCACACGCTCAGTTTTCGAGCTAGAGACACCAGAATTCAAACGGGCAGACCCGAGGGTCCACGGTCCCACCACGTGAAACTATAGGCCGATAGCCCACCCGCTTCATGACCTTTGACCCCGTTTTCCATTCACGGCCTACACAGCTCCATAGAGTCCAATGTAAACTGCTCTGGGAGAGTGCTCTCTTAACATCCCACTACCGACAGCTTAGCAGTAAACTCCTTCACCATAAGCGTCACCTAGTGACCCACGCGGGTTTACCGTATCGAGGACCTCGCTTTAAGCGGGAAAGACGCGGATCGGGGGGCGGGGGTTTAGGCGGCGCAACATCTCGCGTTTCCTCCTGGAAATGCAGACCTCTAGTGTTACGTTTGCTGCCCTTCATTCTGAGGATCGTTCATTCTTGTCCGGTTAACTCCGCCCACAGTTTTCGAGATATCGATTCCGTTCAAAGTTTGTTTCGTAGAGCTTCCCTGTGGGATGCGGGCTTGTATACAGCTTTTGGAAAAGTTACATAGTTTTCGCACAGTAAGCATTTGAAGTTTCATCTTTACTCCCTTAGGAATGAATGGAAAAATGTCCATAAACTTTTGTCAAACTTTCAAACTGCTATCACACGGTCAGTTTTCGAGCTAGAGACACCAGAACTCAAACGGGTAGACCCGAGGGTCCACGGTCCCACCACGTAAAATTATGGGCCGATAGCCCACACGCTTCATGACCTTTGACCCCGTTTTCCATTCACGGCCTACAGAGCTCCACAGAGTCCAATGTAAACTGCTGTGGGAGAGTGCTCTCTTAACATCCCACTACCGACAGCTTAGCAGTAAACTCCTTCACCATAAGCGTCGCCTAGTGACCCACGCGGGTTTACCGTATCGAGGACCTCGCTTTAAGCGGGAAAGACGCGGATCGGGGGACGGGGGTTTAGGCGGCGCAACATCTCGCGTTTCCTCCTGGAAATGCAGACCTCTAGTGTTACGTTTGCTGCCCTTCATTCTGAGGATCGTTCATTTTGTCCGGTTAACTCCGCCCACAGTTTTCGAGATATCGACTCCGTTCAAAGTTTGTTTCGTAGAGCTTCCCTGTGGGATGCGGGCTTGTATACAGCTTTTGGAAAAGTTGCATAGTTTTTGCACAGGAAGCCTTTGAACTTTCATCTTTACTCCCTTAGGAATGAATGGAAAAATGTCCATAAACTTTTGTCAAACTTTCAAACTGCTGTCACACGCTCAGTTTTCGAGCTAGAGACACCAGAACTCAAACGGGCAGACCCGAGGGTCCAAGGTCCCACCTTGTAAAATTATAGGCCGATAGCCCACCCGCTTCATGACCTTTGACCCCGTTTTCCATTCACGGCCTACACAGCTCCATAGAGTCCAATGTAAACTGCTGTGGGACAGTGCTCTCTTAACATCCCACTACCAACAGCTTAGCAGTAAACTCCTTCACCATAAGCGTCGCCTAGTGACCCACGCGGGTTTACCGTATCGAGGACCTCGCTTTAAGCGGTAAAGACGCGGATCGGGGGGCGGGGGTTTAGGCGGCGCAACATCTCGCGTTTCCTCCTGGAAATGCAGACCTCTAGTGTTACGTTTGCTGCCCTTCATTCTGAGGATCGTTCATTCTTGTCCGGTTAACTCCGCCCACAGTTTTCGAGATATCGACTCCGTTCAAAGTTTCATTCGTAGAGCTTCCCTGTGGGATGCGGGCTTGTATACAGCTTTTGGAAAATTTGCATAGTTTTCGCACAGTAAGCATTTGAAGTTTCATCTTTTCTCCCATAGGAATGAATGGAAAAATGTCCATAAACTTTTGTCAAACTTTCAAACTGCTGTCACACGCTCAGTTTTCGAGCTAGAGACACCAGAACTCAATCGGGCAGACCCGAGAGTCCAAGGTCCCACCACGTGAAATTATGGGCCGATAGCCCACCCGCTTCATGACCTTTGACCCCGTTTTCCATTCACGGCCTACACAGCTCCACATAGTCCAATGTAAACTGCTGTGGGACAGTGCTCTCTTAACATCCCACTACCAACAGCTTAGCAGTAAACTCCTTCACCATAAGCGTCGCCTAGTGACCCACGCGGGTTTACCGTGTCGAGGACCTCGCTTTAAGCGGGAAAGACGCGGATCGGGGGGCAGGGGTTTAGGCGGCGCAACATCTCGCGTTTCCTCCTGGAAATGCAGACCTCTAGTGTTACGTTTGCTGCCCTTCATTCTGAGGATCGTTCATTCTTGTCCGGTTAACTCCGCCCACAGTTTTTGAGATATCGACTCCGTTCAAAGTTTGTTTCGTAGAGCTTCCCTGTGGGATGCGGGCTTGTATACAGCTTTTGGAAAAGTTACATAGTTTTCGCACAGTAAGCGTTTGAAGTTTCACCTTTTGTCCCATAGGAATGAATGGAAAAATTTCCATAAACTTTTGTCAAACTTTCAAACTGCTGTCACACGGTCAGTTTTCGAGCTAGAGACACCAGAACTCAAACGGGCAGACCCGAGGGTCCACGGTCCCAGCACGTGAAACTATGGGCCGATAGCCCACCCGCTTCATGACCTTTGACCCCGTTTTCCATTCACGGCCTACACAGCTCCATAGAGTCCAATGTAAACTGCTGTGGGTGACTGCTCTCTTAACATCCCACTACCAACAGCTTAGCAGTAAACTCCTTCACCATAAGCATCGCCTAGTGACCCACGCGGGTTTACCGTGTCGAGGACCTCGCTTTAAGCGGGAAAGACGCGGATCGGGGGGCAGGGGTTTAGGCGGCGCAACATCTCGCGTTTCCTCCTGGTGTTACGTTTGCTGCCCTTCATTCTGAGGATCGTTCATTCTTGTCCGGTTAACTCCGCCCACAGTTTTCGAGATATCGACTCCGTTCAAAGTTTGTTTCGTAGAGCTGCCCTGTGGGATGCGGGCTTGTATACAGCTTTTGGAAAAGTTGCATAGTTTTTGCACAGGAAGCCTTTGAACTTTCATCTTTACTCCCGTAGGAATGAATGGAAAACTGTCCATAAACTTTTGTCAAACTTTCAAACTGCTGTCACACGCTCAGTTTTCGAGCTAGAGACACCAGAACTCAAACGGGCAGACCCGAGGGTCCAAGGTCCCACCACGTAAAATTATAGGCCGATAGCCCACCCGCTTCATGACCTTTGACCCCGTTTTCCATTCACGGCCTACACAGCTCCATAGAGTCCAATGTAAACTGCTGTGGGAGACTGCTCTCTTAACATCCCACTACCAACAGCTTAGCAGTAAACTCCTTCACCATAGGCGTCGCCTAGTGACCCACGCGGGTTTACCGTATCGAGGACCTCACTTTAAGCGGGAAAGACGCGGATCGGGGGGCAGGGGTTTAGGCGGCGCAACATCTCGCGTTTCCTCCTGGAAATGCAGACCTCTAGTGTTACGTTTGCTGCCCTTCATTCTGAGGATCGTTCATTCTTGTCCGGTTAACTCCGCCCACAGTTTTCGAGATATCGACTCTGTTCAAAGTTTGTTTCGTAGAGCTTTCCTGTGGGATGCGGGCTTGTATACAGCTTTTGGAAAAGTTACATAGTTTTAGCACAGTAAGCATTTGAAGTTTCAACTTTTCTCCCATAGGAATGAATGGAAAAATGTCCATAAACTTTTGTCAAACTTTCAAAGTGCTGTCACACGGTCAGTTTTTGAGCTACAGACACCAGAATTCAAACGGGCAGACCCGAGGGTCCACGGTCCCACCACGTGAAACTATAGGCCGATAGCCCACCCGCTTCATGACCTTTGACCCCGTTTTCCATTCACGGCCTACTGAGCTCCACAGAGTCCAATGTAAACTGCTGTGGGAGAGTGCTCTCTTAACATCCCACTACCGACAGCTTAGCAGTAAACTCCTTCACCATAAGCGTCGCCTAGTGACCCACGCGGGTTTACCGTATCGAGGACCTCGCTTTAAGCGGGAAAGACGCGAATCGGGGGACGGGGGTTTAGGCGGCGCAACATCTCGCGTTTCCTCCTGGAAATGCAGACCTCTAGTGTTACGTTTGCTGCCCTTCATTCTGAGGATCGTTCATTCTTGTCCGGTTAACTCCGCCCACAGTTATCGAGATATAGACTCCATTCAAAGTTTGTCTCGTAGAGCTGCCCTGTGGGATGCGGGCTTGTATACAGCTTTTGGAAAAGTTACATAGTTTTCGCACAGTAAGCATTTGAAGTTTCATCTTTTCTCCCATAGGAATGAATGGAAAAATGTCCATAAACTTTTGTCAAACTTTAAAACTGCTGTCACACGGTCAGTTTTCGAGCTAGAGACACCAGAACTCAAACGGGCAGACCCGAGGGTCCACGGTCCCAGCACGTGAAACTATGGGCCGATAGCCCACCCGCTTCTTGACCTTTGACCCCGTTTTCCATTCACGGCCTACACAGCTCCATAGAGTCCAATGTAAACTGCTGTGGGTGACTGCTCTCTTAACATCCCACTACCAACAGCTTAGCAGTAAACTCCTTCACCATAAGCATCGCCTAGTGACCCACGCGGGTTTACCGTGTCGAGGACCTCGCTTTAAGCGGGAAAGACGCGGATCGGGGGGCAGGGGTTTAGGCGGCGCAACATCTCGCGTTTCCTCCTGGTGTTACGTTTGCTGCCCTTCATTCTGAGGATCGTTCATTCTTGTCCGGTTAACTCCGCCCACAGTTTTCGAGATATCGACTCCGTTCAAAGTTTGTTTCGTAGAGCTGCCCTGTGGGATGCGGGCTTGTATACAGCTTTTGGAAAAGTTGCATAGTTTTTGCACAGGAAGCCTTTGAACTTTCATCTTTACTCCCATAGGAATGAATGGAAAAATGTCCATAAACTTTTGTCAAACTTTCAAACTGCTGTCACACGCTCAGTTTTCGAGCTAGAGACACCAGAACTCAAACGGGCAGACCCGAGGGTCCAAGGTCCCACCACGTAAAATTATAGGCCGATAGCCCACCCGCTTCATGACCTTTGACCCCGTTTTCCATTCACGGCCTACACAGCTCCATAGAGTCCAATGTAAACTGCTGTGGGAGAGTGCTCTCTTAACATCCCACTACCGACAGCTTAGCAGTAAACTCCTTCACCATAAGCGTCGCCTAGTGACCCACGCGGGTTTACCGTATCGAGGACCTCGCTTTAAGCGGTAAAGACGCGGATCGGGGGGCGGGGGTTTAGGCGGCGCAACATCTCGCGTTTCCTCCTGGAAATGCAGACCTCTAGTGTTACGTTTGCTGCCCTTCATTCTGAGGATCGTTCGTTCTTGTCCGGTTAACTCCGCCCACAGTTTTCGAGATATCGACTCCGTTCAAAGTTTCATTCGTAGAGCTTCCCTGTGGGATGCGGGCTTGTATACAGCTTTTGGAAAAGTTACATAGTTTTCGCACAGTAAGCATTTGAAGTTTCATCTTTACTCCCATAGGAATGAATGGAAAAATGTCCATAAACTTTTGTCACACTTTAAAACTGCTGTCACACGCTCAGTTTTCGAGCTAGAGACACCAGAACTCAAACGGGCAGACCCGAGGGTCCACGGTCCCACCACGTGAAACTATAGGCCGATAGCCCACCCACTTCATGAACTTTGACCCCGTTTTCCATTCACGGCCTACAGAGCTCCATAGAGTCCAATGTAAACTGCTGTGGGAGACTGCTCTCTTAACATCCCACTACCAACAGCTTAGCAGTAAACTCCTTCACCATAAGCGTCGCCTAGTGACCCACGCGGGTTTACCGTATCGAGGACCTCACTTTAAGCGGGAAAGACGCGGATCGGGGGGCAGGGGTTTAGGCGGCGCAACATCTCGCGTTTCCTCCTGGAAATGCAGACCTCTAGTGTTACGTTTGCTGCCCTTCATTCTGAGGATCGTTCATTCTTGTCCGGTTAACTCCGCCCACAGTTTTCGAGATATAGACTCCATTCAAAGTTTGTCTCGTAGAGCTGCCCTGTGGGATGCGGGCTTGTATACAGCTTTTGGAAAAGTTACATAGTTTTCGCACAGTAAGCATTTGAAGTTTCATCTTTTCTCCCTTAGGAATGAATGGAAAAATGTCCATAAACTTTTGTCAAACTTTAAAACTGCTGTCACACGGTCAGTTTTCGAGCTAGAGACACCAGAATTCAAACGGGCAGACCCGAGAGTCCACGGTCCCACCACGTGAATTTATGGGCCGATAGCCCACCCGCTTCATGACCTTTGACCCCGTTTTCCTTTCACGGCCTACAGAGCTCCATAGAGTCCAATGTAAACTGCTGTGGGAGAGTGCTCCCTTAACATCCCACTACCGACAGCTTAGCAGTAAACTCCTTCACCATAAGCGTCGCCTAGTGACCCACGCGGGTTTACCGTATCGAGGACCTCGCTTTAAGCGGGAAAGACGCGGATCGGGGGGCGGGGCTTTAGGCGGCGCAACATCTCGCGTTTCCTCCTGGAAATGCAGACCTCTAGTGTTACGTTTGCTGCCCTTCATTCTGAGGATCGTTCGTTCTTGTCCGGTTAACTCCGCCCACAGTTTTCGAGATATCGACTCCGTTCAAAGTTTGTTTCGTAGAGCTGCCCTGTGGGATGCGGGCTTGTATACAGCTTTTGGAAAAGTTGCATAGTTTTTGCACAGTAAGCATTTGAAATTTCATCTTTTCTCCCATAGGAATGAATGGAAAAATGTCCATAAACTTTTGTCAAACTTTCAAACTGCTGTCACACGGTCAGTTTTCGAGCTAGAGACACCAGAACTCAAACGGGCAGACCCGAGAGTCCACGGTCCCACCACGTGAAACTATAGGCCGATAGCCCACCCGCTTCATGACCTTTGACCCCGTTTTCCATTCACGGCCTACACAGCTCCATAGAGTCCAATGTAAACTGCTGTGGGACAGTGCTCTCTTAACATCCCACTACCAACAGCTTAGCAGTAAACTCCTTCACCATAAGCGTCGCCTAGTGACCCACGCGGGTTTACCGTATCGAGGACCTCGCTTTAAGCGGGAAAGACGCGGATCGGGGGACGGGGGTTTAGGCGGCGCAACATCTCGCGTTTCCTCCTGGAAATGCAGACCTCTAGTGTTACGTTTGCTGCCCTTCATTCTGAGGATCGTTCGTTCTTGTCCGGTTAACTCCGCCCACAGTTTTCGAGATATCGACTCCGTTCAAAGTTTGTTTCGTAGAGCTGCCCTGTGTGATGCGGGCTTGTATACAGCTTTTGGAAAAGTTACATAGTTTTCGCACAGTAAGCATTTGAAGTTTCATCTTAACTCCCTTAGGAATGAATGGAAAAATGTCCATAAACTTTTGTCAAACTTTCAAACTGCTGTCACACGGTCAGTTTTCGAGCTAGAGACACCAGAACTCAAACGGTCAGACCCGAGAGTCCACGGTCCACCCACGTGAAATTATAGGCCGATACCCCGCCCGCTTCATGACCTTTGACCCCGTTTTCCATTCACGGCCTACTGAGCTCCATAGAGTCCAATGTAAACTGCTGTGGGAGAGTGCTCTCTTAACATCCCACTACCGACAGCTTAGCAGTAAACTCCTTCACCATAAGCGTCGCCTAGTGACCCACGCGGGTTTACCGTATCGAGGACCTCGCTTTAAGCGGTAAAGACGCGGATCGGGGGACGGGGGTTTAGGCGGCGCAACATCTCGCGTTTCCTCCTGGAAATGCAGACCTCTAGTTATGTTGCGCCTGCTGCTTTAAGCAGCAGCGCGCAATATATTGTTCTTCTTAAGTCATATTATTATGTTGCGCCTGCTGCTTTAAGCAGCAGCGCGCAATATATTGTTCTTCTTAAGTCATATTATTATTATTATTATTTTTATTATTATTTTTATTATTCCGCGTTTCCTTGTCCGCCTAACTAGTCCCGCAGCTTTCGAGCTATCGACTCCGTTCCACCTGGAATTCGTGCGTCCTATAGCGACGATGTGGGCTTGTATACAGCTTTCCGATACCCGCACTCGTTCGTCCGCTACACTCGTTTTTCGCTCTGTTTTTCCCCAGTCATTTCTATGGAATTAATTTTCGAACTGCTCTAACTCGGTCAATTTTCAAGCTACGGACACGAGATTTCAGACGGTCGGACCCGGGCGCACCGTGACCCGTCACTTCCGTTTTCGGACCTCTCGCACTCATCCCTCTCTTTCTATTCCTCCTTGAATATCCCTCCATTCACTTGTATGGAAGACATTTAGAGTGGGTGACATCATAGACACTCTGGGTTCACTGGCCAAAACCGTTTTTTCACTTTTCACCCGAACAATTCACCATAACGTTCTCATACTTTCACCTAAAAACTTCATTTAAATTTTAAATGATAGAGAAACTTGTCCTTTCTAGCATTTGTAAATTTGAACGTAATCGATAATACGGTTTTTGAGTTATGAATTTTTGTTCGGCACTAGGGAGGGTTTTGGCTCCCATAGAGTTCAATGTATTTTTGGAGCGGCTCAGAGTGCGGTTTCTAAATTTTTCTCCTGTTTTTAACTCGTCATAACATGGTCAATTCTCGCTCAAACTGCTAATTTTTTATACCAGCTTCTTCCTTGGACTCTCCTTGTCGCAACGGTATATGCAGTTTAGCCATTTGGGATATCTTTTCTGAGCTATAAGCATTTGTTCGGAGGGTGGGTACGCTCCCATAGGAATACATTGAAATGAATATGCCTGTCCTTTTTCGATATTCAACTTTTAGCCGAACATTTTGCCATAACTTCCTTATACTTTCACCTACAGACTTCATTTTACTTTCAAATGGTAGAGAAACTTCCCCTTTCTAAAATATGTAGATTTGAAATCATTTGAAGATACGGTTCTGGAGTTATGAAGATTTGTTTGGCAGTAGGACGTTTCGGCTCCCATAGAGTTCAATGTATTTTCAGAAAGCCAAATTTTCTCAAATTTGCCCTTTTTTAACTCATCTTTACACCATCAATTCTCGCTCAAACTGAAAAAATTTTTACACCATCTCGAGCACAAGACTCTCCTTGTCGCTACGGTATGCTTCGTTCAATTTTGGTTGGGAAAAGTTTTCGAGCTACGGGTGATTTTTTGGAGGGTGCTCCCCGGTCGAAATTCATTGAATCATGAGTCTGTCAGTTGTATTCTGTGAGCGTGCATGTGAGAGAGACAGAGGGGGGAGGGGGAGGGGCAGAAGCAGAGACTGAGGGGAAGAGCTGTGAGGGCCACAGAAATACACAGGCAGTCTGTAACACTTTAAAGGTCATTTTTAAGGGGGACGTCTTAATTATCCAGGGTTTCTTAAGGTGGAATTTTTTAAGAATACCTCATTCACAATATACTGCCTGTCTTTTCGACATTTTAAGCTTTATTTCAAGTGGTCATTTTTAAAGGTGGACGTGTCAATACAACTGTGGGTTTCTTAAGGTGGAATTTTTATTAAGGTGGTATTTAAAATGTATTGGCCATCTTTTTTTGCTTTTAAGACTCTTTTGGCCTGTGATGTGGACATTTCAATACAATTCTGGGTTTCTTAAGGTGGAATTGTTTTTAAAGGTGGAATTCAGAATGTATCGTTTTCTATTCACACCCTACTGAGCTCCATAGAGTCCAATGTAAACTGCTGTGGGAGAGTGCTCTCTTAACATCCACCTACCAACAGCTTAGCAGTAAACTCCTTCACCATAAGCGTCGCCTAGTGACCCACGCGGGTTTACCGTACCGAGGACCTCGCTTTAAGCGGTAAAGACGCGGATCGGGGGACGGGGGTTTAGGCGGCGCAACATCTCGCGTTTCCTCCTGGAAATGCAGACCTCTAGTTATGTTGCGCCTGCTGCTTTAAGCAGCAGCGCGCAATATATTGTTCTTCTTAAGTCATATTATTATTATTATTATTTTTATTATTATTTTTATTATTCCGCGTTTCCTTGTCCGCCTAACTAGTCCCGCAGCTTTCGAGCTATCGACTCCGTTCCACCTGGAATTCGTGCGTCCTATAGCGACGATGTGGGCTTGTATACAGCTTTCCGATACCCGCACTCGTTCGTCCGCTACACTCGTTTTTCGCTCTGTTTTTCCCCAGTCATTTCTATGGAATTAATTTTCGAACTGCTCTAACTCGGTCAATTTTCAAGCTACGGACACGAGATTTCAGACGGTCGGACCCGGGCGCACCGTGACCCGTCACTTCCGTTTTCGGACCTCTCGCACTCATCCCTCTCTTTCTATTCCTCCTTGAATATCCCTCCATTCACTTGTATGGAAGACATTTAGAGTGGGTGACATCATAGACACTCTGGGTTCACTGGCCAAAACCGTTTTTTCACTTTTCACCCGAACAATTCACCATAACGTTCTCATACTTTCACCTAAAAACTTCATTTAAATTTTAAATGATAGAGAAACTTGTCCTTTCTAGCATCTGTAAATTTGAACGTAATCGATAATACGGTTTTTGAGTTATGAATTTTTGTTCGGCACTAGGGAGGGTTTTGGCTCCCATAGAGTTCAATGTATTTTTGGAGCGGCTCAGAGTGCGGTTTCTAAATTTTTCTCCTGTTTTTAACTCGTCATAACATGGTCAATTCTCGCTCAAACTGCTAATTTTTTATACCAGCTTCTTCCTTGGACTCTCCTTGTCGCAACGGTATATGCAGTTTAGCCATTTGGGATATCTTTTCTGAGCTATAAGCATTTGTTCGGAGGGTGGGTACGCTCCCATAGGAATACATTGAAATGAATATGCCTGTCCTTTTTCGATATTCAACTTTTAGCCGAACATTTTGCCATAACTTCCTTATACTTTCACCTACAGACTTCATTTTACTTTCAAATGGTAGAGAAACTTCCCCTTTCTAAAATATGTAGATTTGAAATCATTTGAAGATACGGTTCTGGAGTTATGAAGATTTGTTTGGCAGTAGGACGTTTCGGCTCCCATAGAGTTCAATGTATTTTCAGAAAGCCAAATTTTCTCAAATTTGCCCTTTTTTAACTCATCTTTACACCATCAATTCTCGCTCAAACTGAAAAAATTTTTACACCATCTCGAGCACAAGACTCTCCTTGTCGCTACGGTATGCTTCGTTCAATTTTGGTTGGGAAAAGTTTTCGAGCTACGGGTGATTTTTTGGAGGGTGCTCCCCGGTCGAAATTCATTGAATCATGAGTCTGTCAGTTGTATTCTGTGAGCGTGCGTGTGAGAGAGACAGAGGGGGGAGGGGGAGGGGCAGAAGCAGAGACTGAGGGGAAGAGCTGTGAGGGCCACAGAAATACACAGGCAGTCTGTAACACTTTAAAGGTCATTTTTAAGGGGGACGTCTTAATTATCCAGGGTTTCTTAAGGTGGAATTTTTTAAGAATACCTCATTCACAATATACTGCCTGTCTTTTCGACATTTTAAGCTTTATTTCAAGTGGTCATTTTTAAAGGTGGACGTGTCAATACAACTGTGGGTTTCTTAAGGTGGAATTTTTATTAAGGTGGTATTTAAAATGTATTGGCCATCTTTTTTTGCTTTTAAGACTCTTTTGGCCTGTGATGTGGACATTTCAATACAATTCTGGGTTTCTTAAGGTGGAATTGTTTTTAAAGGTGGAATTCAGAATGTATCGTTTTCTATTCACACCCTACTGAGCTCCATAGAGTCCAATGTAAACTGCTGTGGGAGAGTGCTCTCTTAACATCCACCTACCAACAGCTTAGCAGTAAACTCCTTCACCATAAGCGTCGCCTAGTGACCCACGCGGGTTTACCGTACCGAGGACCTCGCTTTAAGCGGTAAAGACGCGGATCGGGGGACGGGGGTTTAGGCGGCGCAACATCTCGCGTTTCCTTCTGGAAATGCAGACCTCTAGTTATGTTGCGCCTGCTGCTTTAAGCAGCAGCGCGCAATATATTGTTCTTCTTAAGTCATATTATTATTATTATTATTTTTATTATTATTTTTATTATTCCGCGTTTCCTTGTCCGCCTAACTAGTCCCGCAGCTTTCGAGCTATCGACTCCGTTCCACCTGGAATTCGTGCGTCCTATAGCGACGATGTGGGCTTGTATACAGCTTTCCGATACCCGCACTCGTTCGTCCGCTACACTCGTTTTTCGCTCTGTTTTTCCCCAGTCATTTCTATGGAATTAATTTTCGAACTGCTCTAACTCGGTCAATTTTCAAGCTACGGACACGAGAAGATTTCAGACGGTCGGACCCGGGCGCACCGTGACCCGTCACTTCCGTTTTCGGACCTCTCGCACTCATCCCTCTCTTTCTATTCCTCCTTGAATATCCCTCCATTCACTTGTATGGAAGACATTTAGAGTGGGTGACATCATAGACACTCTGGGTTCACTGGCCAAAACCGTTTTTTCACTTTTCACCCGAACAATTCACCATAACGTTCTCATACTTTCACCTAAAAACTTCATTTAAATTTTAAATGATAGAGAAACTTGTCCTTTCTAGCATCTGTAAATTTGAACGTAATCGATAATACGGTTTTTGAGTTATGAATTTTTGTTCGGCACTAGGGAGGGTTTTGGCTCCCATAGAGTTCAATGTATTTTTGGAGCGGCTCAGAGTGCGGTTTCTAAATTTTTCTCCTGTTTTTAACTCGTCATAACATGGTCAATTCTCGCTCAAACTGCTAATTTTTTATACCAGCTTCTTCCTTGGACTCTCCTTGTCGCAACGGTATATGCAGTTTAGCCATTTGGGATATCTTTTCTGAGCTATAAGCATTTGTTCGGAGGGTGGGTACGCTCCCATAGGAATACATTGAAATGAATATGCCTGTCCTTTTTCGATATTCAACTTTTAGCCTAACATTTTGCCATAACTTCCTTATACTTTCACCTACAGACTTCATTTTACTTTCAAATGGTAGAGAAACTTCCCCTTTCTAAAATATGTAGATTTGAAATCATTTGAAGATACGGTTCTGGAGTTATGAAGATTTGTTTGGCAGTAGGACGTTTCGGCTCCCATAGAGTTCAATGTATTTTCAGAAAGCCAAATTTTCTCAAATTTGCCCTTTTTTAACTCATCTTTACACCATCAATTCTCGCTCAAACTGAAAAAATCTTTACACCATCTCGAGCACAAGACTCTCCTTGTCGCTACGGTATGCTTCGTTCAATTTTGGTTGGGAAAAGTTTTCGAGCTACGGGTGATTTTTTGGAGGGTGCTCCCCGGTCGAAATTCATTGAATCATGAGTCTGTCAGTTGTATTCTGTGAGCGTGCGTGTGAGAGAGACAGAGGGGGGAGGGGGAGGGGCAGAAGCAGAGACTGAGGGGAAGAGCTGTGAGGGCCACAGAAATACACAGGCAGTCTGTAACACTTTAAAGGTCATTTTTAAGGGGGACGTCTTAATTATCCAGGGTTTCTTAAGATGGAATTTTTTAAGAATACCTCATTCACAATATACTGCCTGTCTTTTCGACATTTTAAGCTTTATTTCAAGTGGTCATTTTTAAAGGTGGACGTGTCAATACAACTGTGGGTTTCTTAAGGTGGAATTTTTATTAAGGTGGTATTTAAAATGTATTGGCCATCTTTTTTTGCTTTTAAGACTCTTTTGGCCTGTGATGTGGACATTTCAATACAATTCTGGGTTTCTTAAGGTGGAATTGTTTTTAAAGGTGGAATTCAGAATGTATCGTTTTCTATTCACACCCTACTGAGCTCCATAGAGTCCAATGTAAACTGCTGTGGGAGAGTGCTCTCTTAACATCCACCTACCAACAGCTTAGCAGTAAACTCCTTCACCATAAGCGTCGCCTAGTGACCCACGCGGGTTTACCGTATCGAGGGCCTCGCTTTAAGCGGTAAAGACGCGGATCGGGGGGCAGGGGTTTAGGCGGCGCAACATCTCGCGTTTCCTTCTGGAAATGCAGACCTCTAGTGTTACGTTTGCTGCCCTTCATTCTGAGGATCGTTCATTCTTGTCCGGTTAACTCCGCCCACAGTTTTCGAGATATCGACTCCGTTCAAAGTTGGTTTCGTAGAGCTGCCCTGTGGGATGCGGGCTTGTATACAGCTTTTGGAAAAGTTGCATAGTTTTCGCACAGTAACCATTTGAAGTTTCATCTTTACTCCCATAGGAATGAATGGAAAAATGTCCATAAACTTTTGTCAAACTTTCAAAGTGCTGTCACACGGTCAGTTTTCGAGCTACAGACACCAGAATTCAAACGGGTAGACCCGAGGGTCCACGGTCCCACCACGTAAAATTATGGGCCGATAGCCCGCCCGCTTCATGACCTTTGACCCCGTTTTCCTTTCACGGCCTTCACAGCTCCATAGAGTCCAATGTAAACTGCTGTGGGAGAGTGCTCTCTTAACATCCCACTACCGACAGCTTAGCAGTAAACTCCTTCACCATAAGCGTCGCCTAGTGACCCACGCGGGTTTACCGTGTCGAGGACCTCACTTTAAGCGGGAAAGACGCGGATCGGGGGGCAGGGGTTTAGGCGGCGCAACATCTCGCGTTTCCTCCTGGAAATGCAGACCTCTAGTTATGTTGCGCCTGCTGCTTTAAGCAGCAGCGCGCAATATATTGTTCTTCTTAAGTCATATTATTATTATTATTATTATTATTATTCTTATTATTCCGCGTTTCCTTGTCCGCCTAACTAGTCCCGCAGCTTTCGAGCTATCGACTCCGTTCCACCTGGAAATCGTGCGTCCTATAGCGACGATGTGGGCTTGTATACAGCTTTCCGATACCCGCACTCGTTCGTCCGCTACACTCGTTTTTCGCTCCGTTTTTCCCCAGTCATTTCTATGGAATTAATTTTCAAAGTGCTCTAACTCGGTCATTTTTCAAGCTACGGACACGGGATTTCAGACGGTCGGACCCGGGCCTACCGGCTCCCATCACTTCCGTTTTCGGAATTTTTGCACTCATCCTTCCCTTTCTTTTCCTCCTTCAAAATCCCTCCATTCATTTCAATGGGAGGCTCTTAGAGTGGGGGTGATGTCATCCACTGTAGTTTCAGTGGCAAAAAGCCGTTTTTTCACTTTTCAGCCAAACAAATTGCCATAACTTCCTCATACTTTCACCTAGAAACTTCATTTAAATTTTAAATGGTAGAGAAACTTGTCCTTTCTAAGACCTCTAAATTTGAACATTATTGAAAATACGGTTTTTGAGTTATGAATTTTTGTTCGGCACTAGGGACGGTTTCGGCTCCCATAGGGTTCAATGTATTTTTGGAGCAGCTCAGAGTGCGGTTTCTAAAATTTTCTCCTGTTTTTAACTCGTCACAACTCTCACTTAATCTGCAAATTTTTTATACCATATCGATCCCCAGACTCTCCTTGTCGCAACGGTATATACGGTTAAGTGATGTGAGGAAAACTTTCCGAGCTATAAGCATTTGTTCGGAGGGTGGGTACGCTCCCATAGGAACCCATTGAAATTATTTTTTTTCTTTTTCAATTTTCTGCCGAACATTTCACCATAACTTCCTTATACGTTCACCTACAGACTTCATTTAAACTTTAAATGGTAGAGAAATTTCCCCTTTCTCACACTTGTAAGTTTCAGACCGTTTGAGAATACCGTTCTTGAGTTATGAATTTTTGTTTGACACTTGGGAGGGTTTTCCTCCCATAGAGCTCAATGTATTTTAAGAGCGGGTCGGCACGCAGATTTTCAAAACTTTGCCTGTTTTTAACTCGTAATTACACCATCAAATCTCGCTCAAAGTGCAAAAATTTTTACACCATCTCGAGCACAAGACTCTCCTTGTCGCTACGGTATGCTTCGTTCAATTTTGGTTGGGAAAAGTTTTCGAGCTACGGGTGATTTTTTGGAGGGTGCTCCCCGGTCGAAATTCATTGAATCATGAGTCTGTCAGTTGTATTCTGTGAGCATGCGTGTGAGAGAGACAGAGGGGGGAGGGGGAGGGGCAGAGGCAGAGACTGAGGGGAAGAGCTGTGAGGGCCACAGAAATACACAGGCAGTCTGTAACACTTTAAAGGTCATTTTTAAGGGGGACGTCTTAATTATCCAGGGTTTCTTAAGGTGGAATTTTTAAAGAATACCTCATTCACAATATACTGGCTGTCTTTTCGACATTTTAAGCTTTATTTAAAGTGGTCATTTTTAAAGGTTGACGTGTCAATACAACTGTGGGTTTCTTAAGGTGGAATTTTTATTAAGGTGGTATTTAAAATGTATTGGCCATCGTTTTTTGCTTTTGGCCTGTGATGTGGACATTTCAATACAATTCTGGGTTTCTTAAGGTGGAATTGTTTTTAAAGGTGGAATTCAAAATGTATCGTTTTCCATTCACGGCCTACACAGCTCCATAGAGTCCAATGTAAACTGCTGTGGGAGAGTGCTCTCTTAACATCCCACTACCGACAGCTTAGCAGTAAACTCCTTCACCATAAGCGTCGCCTAGTGACCCACGCGGGTTTACCGTATCGAGGACCTCGCTTTAAGCGGGAAAGACGCGGATCGGGGGGCAGGGGTTTAGGCGGCGCAACATCTCGCGTTTCCTCCTGGAAATGCAGACCTCTAGTTATGTTGCGCCTGCTGCTTTAAGCAGCGGCGCAATATATTGTTATCCGTAAGTCATATTATTATTATTATTATTCTTATTATTCCGCGTTTCCTTGTCCGCCTAACTAGTCCCGCAGCTTTCGAGCTATCGACTCCGTTCCACCTGGAAATCGTGCGTCCTATAGCGACGATGTGGGCTTGTATACAGCTTTCCGATACCCGCACTCGTTCGTCCGCTACACTCGTTTATCGCTCCGTTTTTCCCCAGTCATTTCTATGGAATTAATTTTCAAAGTGCTCTAACTCGGTCATTTTTCAAGCTACGGACACGGGATTTCAGACGGTCGGACCCGGGCGTACCGGCTCCCATCACTTCCGTTTTCGGAATTTTTGCACTCATCCTTCCCTTTCTATCACTCCTTCAAAATCCCTCCATTCATTTCAATGGGAGGCTCTTAGAGTGGGTGACATCATACACTGTAGATTCCTTCTCAGAAAACGGGTTTTTCACTTTTCAGCCGAACAATTCACCATAACTTCCTCATACTTTCACCTAGAAACTTCATTTAAATTTTAAATGGTAGAGAAACTTGTCCTTTCTAACACCTCTAAATTTCAACATTATTGAGAATACGGTTTTTGAGTTATGAATTTTTGTTCGGCACTAGGGAGGGTTTCGGCTCCCATAGGGTTCAATGTATTTTTGGAGCAGCTCAGAGTGCGGTTTCTAAAATTTTCTCCTGTTTTTAACTCGTCATAACATGCTCAATTCTCACTTAATCTGCAAATTGTTTATACCATATCGATCCCCAGACTCTCCTTGTCGCAACGGTATATACGGTTAAGTGATGTGGGGAAAACTTTCCGAGCTATAAGCATTTGTTCGGAGGGTGGGTACGCTCCCATAGGAACCCATTGAAATTATTTTTTTTCTTTTTCAATTTTCTGCCGAACATTTCACCATAACTTCCTTATACTTTCACCTACAGACTTCATTTAAACTTTAAATGGTAGAGAAATTTCCCCTTTCTCACACTTGTAAGTTTCAGACCGTTTGAGAATACCGTTCTTGAGTTATGAATTTTTGTTTGACACTTGGGAGGGTTTTCCTCCCATAGAGCTCAATGTATTTTAAGAGCGGCTCGGCACGCAGATTTTCAAAACTTTGCCTGTTTTTAACTCGTAATTACACCATCAAATCTCGCTCAAAGTGCAAAAATTTTTACACCATCTCGAGCACCAGACTCTCCTTGTCGCTACGGTATGCTTTGTTCATTTTTGGACCTGGAAAAGTTTTTGAGATATTTGAGGTTTTTTGGAAGGTGCGCAACCGGTCGAAATTCATTGAATCCTGAGTCTGTCAGTTGTATTCTGTGAGCGTGCGTGTGAGAGAGAGAGAGGGGGGAGGGGGAGGGGCAGAGGCAGAGACTGACGGGGAAGAGGTGTGAGGGCCACAGAAATACACAGGCAGTCTGTAACACTTTAAAGGTCATTTTTAAGGGGGACATCTTAATTATCCAGGGTTTCTTAAGGTGGAATTTTTTAAGAATACCTCATTCACAATATACTGCCTGTCTTTTCGACATTTTAAGCTTTATTTAAAGTGGTCATTTTTAAAGGTGGACGTGTCAATACAACTGTGGGTTTCTTAAGGTGGAATTTTTATTAAGGTGGTATTTAAAATGTATTGGCCATCTTTTTTGCTTTTAAGATTCTTTTGGCCTGTGATGTGGACATTTCAATACAATTCTGGGTTTCTTAAGGTGGAATTGTTTTTAAAGGTGGAATTCAAAATGTATCGTTTTCTATTCACGCCCTACTGAGCTCCATAGAGTCCAATGTAAACTGCTGTGGGAGAGTGCTCTCTTAACATCCCACTACCAACAGCTTAGCAGTAAACTCCTTCACCATAAGCGTCGCCTAGTGACCCACGCGGGTTTACCGTATCGAGGACCTCGCTTTAAGCGGGAAAGACGCGGATCGGGGGACGGGGGTTTAGGCGGCGCAACATCTCGCGTTTCCTCCTGGAAATGCAGACCTCTAGTGTTACGTTTGCTGCCCTTCATTCTGAGGATCGTTCATTCTTGTCCGGTTAACTCCGCCCACAGTTTTCGAGATATCGACTCCGTTCAAAGTTTCATTTGTAGAGCTTCCCTGTGGGATGCGGGCTTGTATACAGCTTTTGGAAAAGTTACATAGTTTTAGCACAGTAAGCATTTGAAGTTTCAACTTTTCTCCCATAGGAATGAATGGAAAAATGTCCATAAACTTTTGTCAAACTTTCAAAGTGCTGTCACACGGTCAGTTTTCGAGCTAGAGACACCAGAACTCAAACGGGCAGACCCGAGTGTCCACGGTCCCACCACGTAAAATTATGGGCCGATAGCCCGCCCGCTTCATGACCTTTGACCCCGTTTTCCATTCACGGCCTACACAGCTCCATAGAGTCCAATGTAAACTGCTGTGGGACAGTGCTCTATTAACATCCCACTACCGACAGCTTAGCAGTAAACTCCTTCACCATAAGCGTCGCCTAGTGACCCACGCGGGTTTACCGTATCGAGGACCTCGCTTTAAGCGGGAAAGACGCGGATCGGGGGGCGGGGGCTTAGGCGGCGCAACATCTCGCGTTTCCTCCTGGAAATGCAGACCTCTATGTTACGTTTGCTGCCCTTCATTCTGAGGATCGTTCATTCTTGTCCGGTTAACTCCGCCCACAGTTTTTGAGATATCGACTCCGTTCAAAGTTTGTTTCGTAGAGCTTCCCTGTGGGATGCGGGCTTGTATACAGCTTTTGGAAAAGTTACATAGTTTTCGCACAGTAAGCGTTTGAAGTTTCACCTTTTGTCCCATAGGAATGAATGGAAAAATGTCCATAAACTTTTGTCAAACTTTTAAACTGCTGTCACACGGTCAGTTTTCGAGCTAGAGACACCAGAACTCAAACGGGCAGACCCGAGAGTCCACGGTCCCACCACGTGAAACTATAGGCCGATAGCCCACCCGCTTCATGACCTTTGACCCCATTTTCCATTCACGGCCTACACAGCTCCATAGAGTCCAATGTAAACTGCTGTGGGACAGTGCTCTCTTAACATCCCACTACCAACAGCTTAGCAGTAAACTCCTTCACCATAAGCGTCGCCTAGTGACCCACGCGGGTTTACCGTATCGAGGACCTCGCTTTAAGCGGGAAAGACGCGGATCGGGGGACGGGGGTTTAGGCGGCGCAACATCTCGCGTTTCCTCCTGGAAATGCAGACCTCTAGTTATGTTGCGCCTGCTGCTTTAAGCAGCGGCGCAATATATTGTTATCCGTAAGTCATATTATTATTATTTTTATTATTATTTTTATTATTCCGCGTTTCCTTGTCCGCTTAACTAGTCCCGCAGCTTTCGAGCTATCGACTCCGTTCCACCTGGAAATCGTGCGTCCTATAGCGACGATGTGGGCTTGTATACAGCTTTCCGATACCCGCACTCGTTCGTCCGCTACACTCGTTTTTCGCTCTGTTTTTCCCCAGTCATTTCTATGGAATTAATTTTCAAAGTGCTCTAACTCGGTCATTTTTCAAGCTACGGACACGGGATTTCAGACGGTCGGACCCGGGCGTACCGGCTCCCATCACTTCCGTTTTCGGAATTTTTGCACTCATCCTTCCCTTTCTTTTCCTCCTTCAAAATCCCTCCATTCATTTCAATGGGAGGCTCTTAGAGTGGGGGTGATGTCATCCACTGTAGTTTCAGTGGCAAAAAGCCGTTTTTTCACTTTTCAGCCGAACAAATCGCCATAACTTCCTCATAGTTTCACCTAGAAACTTCATTTAAATTTTAAATGGTAGAGAAACTTGTCCTTTCTGAGACCTCTAAATTTGAACATTATTGAAAATACGGTTTTTGAGTTATGAATTTTTGTTCGGCACTAGGGACGGTTTCGGCTCCCATAGGGTTCAATGTATTTTTGGAGCAGCTCAGAGTGCGGTTTCTAAAATTTTCTCCTGTTTTTAACTCGTCATAACATGCTCAATTCTCACTTAATCTGCAAATGTTTTATACCATATCGATCCCCAGACTCTCCTTGTCGCAACGGTATATACGGTTAAGTGATGTGAGGAAAACTTTCCGAGCTATAAGCATTTGTTCGGAGGGTGGGTACGCTCCCATAGGAACCCATTGAAATTATTTTTTTTCTTTTTCAATTTTCTGCCGAACATTTCACCATAACTTCCTTATACTTTCACCTACAGACTTCATTTAAATTTTAAATGGTAGAGAAATTTCCCCTTTCTCAAACTTGTAAGTTTCAGACCGTTTGAGAATACCGTTCTTGAGTTATGAATTTTTGTTTGACACTTGGGAGGGTTTTCCTCCCATAGAGCTCAATGTATTTTAAGAGCGGCTCGGCACGCAGATTTTCAAAACTTTGCCTGTTTTTAACTCGTAATTACACCATCAAATCTCGCTCAAAGTGCAAAAATTTTTACACCATCTCGAGCACCAGACTCTCCTTGTCGCTACGGTATGCTTTGTTCATTTTTGGACCTGGAAAAGTTTTTGAGATATTTGAGGTTTTTTGGAAGGTGCGCAACCGGTCGAAATTCATTGAATCCTGAGTCTGTCAGTTGTATTCTGTGAGCGTGCGTGTGAGAGAGAGAGAGGGGGGAGGGGGAGGGGCAGAGGCAGAGACTGACGGGGAAGAGGTGTGAGGGCCACAGAAATACACAGGCAGTCTGTAACACTTTAAAGGTCATTTTTAAGGGGGACATCTTAATTATCCAGGGTTTCTTAAGGTGGAATTTTTTAAGAATACCTCATTCACAATATACTGCCTGTCTTTTCGACATTTTAAGCTTTATTTAAAGTGGTCATTTTTAAAGGTGGACGTGTCAATACAACTGTGGGTTTCTTAAAGTGGAATTTTTATTAAGGTGGTATTTAAAATGTATTGGCCATCTTTTTTGCTTTTAAGATTCTTTTGGCCTGTGATGTGGACATTTCAATACAATTCTGGGTTTCTTAAGGTGGAATTGTTTTTAAAGGTGGAATTCAAAATGTATCGTTTTCTATTCACGCCCTACTGAGCTCCATAGAGTCCAATGTAAACTGCTGTGGGAGAGTGCTCTCTTAACATCCCACTACCGACAGCTTAGCAGTAAACTCCTTCACCATAAGCGTCGCCTAGTGACCCACGCGGGTTTACCGTATCGAGGACCTCGCTTTAAGCGGGAAAGACGCGGATCGTGGGGCAGGGGTTTAGGCGGCGCAACATCTCGCGTTTCCTCCTGGTGTTACGTTTGCTGCCCTTAATTCTGAGGATCGTTCATTCTTGTCCGGTTAACTCCGCCCACAGTTTTCGAGATATCGACTCCGTTCAAAGTTTCATTCGTAGAGCTTCCCTGTGGGATGCGGGCTTGTATACAGCTTTTGGAAAAGTTACATAGTTTTCGCACAGTAAGCATTTGAAGTTTCGTGTTTTCTCCCATAGGAATGAATGGAAAAATGTCCATAAACTTTTGTCAAACTTTCAAACTGATGTCACACGGTCAGTTTTCGAGCTAGAGACACCAGAATTCAAACGGGCAGACCCGAGAGTCCAAGGTCCCACCACGTGAATTTATGGGCCGATAGCCCACCCGCTTCATGACCTTTGACCCCGTTTTCCATTCACGGCCTACAGAGCTCCATAGAGTCCAATGTAAACTGCTGTGGGAGAGTGCTCTCTTAACATCCCACTACCGACAGCTTAGCAGTAAACTCCTTCACCATAAGCGTCGCCTAGTGACCCACGCGGGTTTTTCCGTACCGAGGACCTCGCTTTAAGCGGGAAAGACGCGGATCGGGGGGCGGGGGTTTAGGCGGCGCAACATCTCGCGTTTCCTCCTGGAAATGCAGACCTCTAGTGTTACGTTTGCTGCCCTTCATTCTGAGGATCTTCATTCCTTGTCCGGTTAACTCCGCCCACAGTTTTCGAGATATCGACTCCGTTCAAAGTTTGTTTCGTAGAGCTTACCTGTGGGATGCGGGCTTGTATACAGCTTTTGGAAAAGTTGCATAGTTTTTGCACAGTAAGCATTTGAAGTTTCATCTTTACTCCCATAGGAATGAATGGGAAAATGTCCATAAACTTTTGTCAAACTTTCAAACTGCTGTCACACGCTCAGTTTTCGAGCTAGAGACACCAGAATTCAAACGGGCAGACCCGAGAGTCCAAGGTCCCACCACGTGAAACTATAGGCCGATAGCCCACCCGCTTCATGACCTTTGACCCCGTTTTCCATTCACGGCCTACACAGCTCCATAGAGTCCAATGTAAACTGCTGTGGGAGAGTGCTCTCTTAACATCCCACTACCGACAGCTTAGCAGTAAACTCCTTCACCATAAGCGTCGCCTAGTGACCCACGCGGGTTTACCGTATCGAGGACCTCGCTTTAAGCGGGAAAGACGCGGATCGGGGGGCGGGGGTTTAGGCGGCGCAACATCTCGCGTTTCCTCCTGGAAATGCAGACCTCTAGTGTTACGTTTGCTGCCCTTCATTCTGAGGATCGTTCGTTCTTGTCCGGTTAACTCCGCCCACAGTTTTCGAGATATCGACTCCGTTCAAAGTTTGTCTCGTAGAGCTTCCCTGTGAGATGCGGGCTTGTATACAGCTTTTGGAAAAGTTGCATAGTTTTCGCACAGTAACCATTTGAAGTTTCATCTTTACTCCCATAGGAATGAATGGAAAAATGTCCATAAACTTTTGTCAATCTTTCAAACTGCTGTCACACGGTCAGTTTTCGAGCTAGAGACACCAGAACTCAAACGGGCAGACCCGAGGGTCCACGGTCCCACCACGTACAATTATTGGCCGATAGCCCACCCGCTTCATGACCTCTGACCCCGTTTTCCATTCACGGCCTACACAGCTCCATAGAGTCCAATGTAAACTGCTGTGGGAGAGTGCTCTCTTAACATTCCACTACCGACAGCTTAGCAGTAAACTCCTTCACCATAAGCGTCGCCTAGTGACCCACGCGGGTTTACCGTATCGAGGACCTCGCTTTAAGCGGGAAAGACGCGGATCGGGGGACGGGGGTTTAGGCGGCGCAACATCTCGCGTTTCCTCCTGGAAATGCAGACCTCTAGTGTTATGTTTGCTGCCCTTCATTCTGAGGATCGTTCGTTCTTGTCCGGTTAACTCCGCCCACAGTTTTCGAGATATCGACTCCGTTCAAAGTTTGTTTCGTACAGCTTCCCTGTGGGATGCGGGCTTGTATACAGCTTTTGGAAAAGTTACATAGTTTTAGCACAGTAAGCATTTGAAATTTCAACTTTTCTCCCATAGGAATGAATGGAAAAATGTCCATAAACTTTTGTCAAACTTTCAAACTGCTGTCACACGGTCAGTTTTCGAGCTAGAGACACCAGAACTCAAACGGGTATACCCGAGGGTCCACGGTCCCACCACGTGAAATTATGGGCCGATACCCCGCCCGCTTCATGACCTTTGACCCCGTTTTCCATTCACGGCCTACAGAGCTCCATAGAGTCCAATGTAAACTGCTGTGGGAGAGTGCTCTCTTAACATCCCACTACCAACAGCTTAGCAGTAAACTCCTTCACCATAAGCGTCGCCTAGTGACCCACGCGGGTTTACCGTATCGAGGACCTCGCTTTAAGCGGGAAAGACGCGGATCGGGGGACGGGGGTTTAGGCGGCGCAACATCTCGCGTTTCCTCCTGGAAATGCAGACCTCTAGTGTTACGTTTGCTGCCCTTCATTCTGAGGATCGTTCATTCTTGTCCGGTTAACTCCGCCCACAGTTTTCGAGATATCGACTCCGTTCAAAGTTTGTTTCGTAGAGCTTCCCTGTGGGATGCGGGCTTGTATACAGCTTTTGGAAAAGTTGCATAGTTTTCGCACAGTAAGCCTTTGAAGTTTCATCTTTTCTCCCATAGGAATGAATGGGAAAATGTCCATAAACTTTTGTCAAACTTTAAAACTGCTGTCACACGGTCAGTTTTCGAGCTAGAGACACCAGAATTCAAACGGGCACACCCGAGAGTCCACGGTCCCACCACGTGAATTTATGGGCCGATAGCCCACCCGCTTCATGACCTTTGACCCCGTTTTCCTTTCACGGCCTACACAGCTCCATAGAGTCCAATGTAAACTGCTGTGGGAGAGTGCTCTCTTAACATCCCACTACCGACAGCTTAGCAGTAAACTCCTTCACCATAAGCGTCCCCTAGTGACCCACGCGGGTTTACCGTATCGAGGACCTCGCTTTAAGCGGGAAAGACGCGGATCGGGGGACGGGGGTTTAGGCGGCGCAACATCTCGCGTTTCCTCCTGGAAATGCAGACCTCTAGTGTTACGTTTGCTGCCCTTCATTCTGAGGATCTTCATTCCTTGTCCGGTTAACTCCGCCCACAGTTTTCGAGATATCGACTCCGTTCAAAGTTTGTTTCGTAGAGCTTACCTGTGGGATGCGGGCTTGTATACAGCTTTTGGAAAAGTTGCATAGTTTTTGCACAGTAAGCATTTTAAGTTTCATCTTTACTCCCATAGGAATGAATGGGAAAATGTCCATAAACTTTTGTCAAACTTTCAAACTGCTGTCACACGCTCAGTTTTCGAGCTAGAGACACCAGAATTCAAACGGGCAGACCCGAGAGTCCAAGGTCCCACCACGTGAAACTATAGGCCGATAGCCCACCCGCTTCATGACCTTTGACCCCGTTTTCCATTCACGGCCTACACAGCTCCATAGAGTCCAATGTAAACTGCTGTGGGAGAGTGCTCTCTTAACATCCCACTACCAACAGCTTAGCAGTAAACTCCTTCACCATAAGCGTCGCCTAGTGACCCACGCGGGTTTACCGTATCGAGGATCTCGCTTTAAGCGAGAAAGACGCGGATCGGGGGGCAGGGGTTTAGGCGGCGCAACATCTCGCGTTTCCTCCTGGAAATGCAGACCTCTAGTTATGTTGCGCCTGCTGCTTTAAGCAGCGGCGCAATATATTGTTATCCGTAAGTCATATTATTATTATTTTTATTATTATTTTTATTATTCCGCGTTTCCTTGTCCGCTTAACTAGTCCCGCAGCTTTCGAGCTATCGACTCCGTTCCACCTGGAAATCGTGCGTCCTATAGCGACGATGTGGGCTTGTATACAGCTTTCCGATACCCGCACTCGTTCGTCCGCTACACTCGTTTTTCGCTCTGTTTTTCCCCAGTCATTTCTATGGAATTAATTTTCAAAGTGCTCTAACTCGGTCATTTTTCAAGCTACGGACACGGGATTTCAGACGGTCGGACCCGGGCGTACCGGCTCCCATCACTTCCGTTTTCGGAATTTTTGCACTCATCCTTCCCTTTCTTTTCCTCCTTCAAAATCCCTCCATTCATTTCAATGGGAGGCTCTTAGAGTGGGGGTGATGTCATCCACTGTAGTTTCAGTGGCAAAAAGCCGTTTTTTCACTTTTCAGCCGAACAAATCGCCATAACTTCCTCATAGTTTCACCTAGAAACTTCATTTAAATTTTAAATGGTAGAGAAACTTGTCCTTTCTGAGACCTCTAAATTTGAACATTATTGAAAATACGGTTTTTGAGTTATGAATTTTTGTTCGGCACTAGGGACGGTTTCGGCTCCCATAGGGTTCAATGTATTTTTGGAGCAGCTCAGAGTGCGGTTTCTAAAATTTTCTCCTGTTTTTAACTCGTCATAACATGCTCAATTCTCACTTAATCTGCAAATTTTTTATACCATATCGATCCCCAGACTCTCCTTGTCGCAACGGTATATACGGTTAAGTGATGTGAGGAAAACTTTCCGAGCTATAAGCATTTGTTCGGAGGGTGGGTACGCTCCCATAGGAACCCATTGAAATTATTTTTTTTCTTTTTCAATTTTCTGCCGAACATTTCACCATAACTTCCTTATACTTTCACCTACAGACTTCATTTAAATTTTAAATGGTGGAGAAATTTCCCCTTTCTCAAACTTGTAAGTTTCAGACCGTTTGAGAATACCGTTCTTGAGTTATGAATTTTTGTTTGACACTTGGGAGGGTTTTCCTCCCATAGAGCTCAATGTATTTTAAGAGCGGGTCTGCACGCAGATTTTCAAAACTTTGCCTGTTTTTAACTCGTAATTACACCATCAAATCTCGCTCAAAGTGCAAAAATTTTTACACCATCTCGAGCACAAGACTCTCCTTGTCGCTACGGTATGCTTCGTTCAATTTTGGTTGGGAAAAGTTTTCGAGCTACGGGTGATTTTTTGGAGGGTGCTCCCCGGTCGAAATTCATTGAATCATGAGTCTGTCAGTTGTATTCTGTGAGCATGCGTGTGAGAGAGACAGAGGGGGGAGGGGGAGGGGCAGAGGCAGAGACTGAGGGGAAGAGCTGTAAGGGCCACAGAAATACACAGGCAGTCTGTAACACTTTAAAGGTCATTTTTAAGGGGGACGTCTTAATTATCCAGGGTTTCTTAAGGTGGAATTTTTAAAGAATACCTCATTCACAATATACTGGCTGTCTTTTCGACATTTTAAGCTTTATTTAAAGTGGTCATTTTTAAAGGTGGACGTGTCAATACAACTGTGGGTTTCTTAAGGTGGAATTTTTATTAAGGTGGTATTTAAAATGTATTGTCCATCTTTTTTTGCTTTTGGCCTGTGATGTGGACATTTCAATACAATTCTGGGTTTCTTAAGGTGGAATTGTTTTTAAAGGTGGAATTCAAAATGTATCGTTTTCCATTCACGGCCTACAGAGCTCCATAGAGTCCAATGTAAACTGCTGTGGGAGAGTGCTCTCTTAACATCCACCTACCAACAGCTTAGCAGTAAACTCCTTCACCATAAGCGTCGCCTAGTGACCCACGCGGGTTTACCGTATCGAGGACCTCGCTTTAAGCGGGAAAGACGCGGATCGGGGGGCAGGGGTTTAGGCGGCGCAACATCTCGCGTTTCCTCCTGGAAATGCAGACCTCTAGTGTTACGTTTGCTGCCCTTCATTCTGAGGATCGTTCATTCTTGTCCGGTTAACTCCGCCCACAGTTTTCGAGATATCGACTCCGTTCAAAGTTTGTTTCGTAGAGCTTCCCTGTGGGATGCGGGCTTGTATACAGCTTTTGGAAAAGTTACATAGTTTTCGCACAGTAAGCATTTGAAGTTTCATCTTAACTCCCATAGGAATGAATGGAAAAATGTCCATAAACTTTTGTCAAACTTTCAAACTGCTGTCACACGGTCAGTTTTCGAGCTAGAGACACCAGAACTCAAACGGGCAGACCCGAGAGTCCTCGGTCCCACCACGTGAAATTATAGGCCGATACCCCACCCGCTTCATGACCTTTGACCCCGTTTTCCATTCACGGCCTACAGAGCTCCATAGAGTCCAATGTAAACTGCTGTGGGAGAGTGCTCTCTTAACATCCCACTACCGACAGCTTAGCAGTAAACTCCTTCACCATAAGTGTCGCCTAGTGACCCACGCGGGTTTACCGTATCGAGGACCTCGCTTTAAGCGGGAAAGACGCGGATCGGGGGACGGGGGTTTCGGCGGCGCAACATCTCGCGTTTCCTCCTGGAAATGCAGACCTCTAGTTATGTTGCGCCTGCTGCTTTAAGCAGCGGCGCAATATATTGTTATCCGTAAGTCATATTATTATTATTTTTATTATTATTTTTATTATTCCGCGTTTCCTTGTCCGCTTAACTAGTCCCACAGCTTTCGAGCTATCGACTCCGTTCCACCTGGAAATCGTGCGTCCTATAGCGACGATGTGGGCTTGCATACAGCTTTCCGATACCCGCACTCGTTCGTCCGCTACACTCGTTTTTCGCTCTGTTTTTCCCCAGTCATTTCTATGGAATTAATTTTCAAAGTGCTCTAACTCGGTCATTTTTCAAGCTACGGACACGGGATTTCAGACGGTCGGACCCGGGCGTACCGGCTCCCATCACTTCCGTTTTCGGAATTTTTGCACTCATCCTTCCCTTTCTTTTCCTCCTTCAAAATCCCTCCATTCATTTCAATGGGAGGCTCTTAGAGTGGGGGTGATGTCATCCACTGTAGTTTCAGTGGCAAAAAGCCGTTTTTTCACTTTTCAGCCGAACAAATCACCATAACTTCCTCATACTTTCACCTAGAAACTTCATTTAAATTTTAAATGGTAGAGAAACTTGTCCTTTCTAAGACCTCTAAATTTGAACATTATTGAACATACGGTTTTTGAGTTATGAATTTTTGTTCGGCACTAGGGACGGTTTCGGCTCCCATAGGGTTCAATGTATTTTTGGAGCAGCTCAGAGTGCGGTTTCTAAAATTTTCTCCTGTTTTTAACTCGTCATAACATGCTCAATTCTCACTTAATCTGAATTTTTTTTATACCATATCGATCCCCAGACTCTCCTTGTCGCAACGGTATATACGGTTAAGTGATGTGGGGAAAACTTTCCGAGCTATAAGCATTTGTTCGGAGGGTGGGTACGCTCCCATAGGAACCCATTGAAATTATTTTTTTTCTTTTTCAATTTTCTGCCGAACATTTCACCATAACTTCCTTATACTTTCACCTACAGACTTCATTTAAATTTTAAATGGTAGAGAAATTTCCCCTTTCTCAAACTTGTAAGTTTCAGACCGTTTGAGAATACCGTTCTTGAGTTATGAATTTTTGTTTGACACTTGGGAGGGTTTTCCTCCCATAGAGCTCAATGTATTTTAAGAGCGGGTCGGCACGCAGATTTTCAAAACTTTGCCTGTTTTTAACTTGTAATTACACCATCAAATCTCGCTCAAAGTGCAAAAATTTTTACACCATCTCGAGCACAAGACTCTCCTTGTCGCTACGGTATGCTTCGTTCAATTTTGGTTGGGAAAAGTTTTCGAGCTACGGGTGATTTTTTGGAGGGTGCTCCCCGGTCGAAATTCATTGAATCATGAGTCTGTCAGTTGTATTCTGTGAGCATGCGTGTGAGAGAGACAGAGGGGGGAGGGGGAGGGGCAGAGGCAGAGACTGAGGGGAAGAGCTGTAAGGGCCACAGAAATACACAGGCAGTCTGTAACACTTTAAAGGTCATTTTTAAGGGGGACGTCTTAATTATCCAGGGTTTCTTAAGGTGGAATTTTTAAAGAATACCTCATTCACAATATACTGGCTGTCTTTTCGACATTTTAAGCTTTATTTAAAGTGGTCATTTTTAAAGGTGGACGTGTCAATACAACTGTGGGTTTCTTAAGGTGGAATTTTTATTAAGGTGGTATTTAAAATGTATTGTCCATCTTTTTTTGCTTTTGGCCTGTGATGTGGACATTTCAATACAATTCTGGGTTTCTTAAGGTGGAATTGTTTTTAAAGGTGGAATTCAAAATGTATCGTTTTCCATTCACGGCCTACAGAGCTCCATAGAGTCCAATGTAAACTGCTGTGGGAGAGTGCTCTCTTAACATCCACCTACCAACAGCTTAGCAGTAAACTCCTTCACCATAAGCGTCGCCTAGTGACCCACGCGGGTTTACCGTATCGAGGACCTCGCTTTAAGCGGGAAAGACGCGGATCGGGGGGCAGGGGTTTAGGCGGCGCAACATCTCGCGTTTCCTCCTGGAAATGCAGACCTCTAGTGTTACGTTTGCTGCCCTTCATTCTGAGGAACGTTCATTCTTGTCCGGTTAACTCCGCCCACAGTTTTCGAGATATCGACTCCGTTCAAAGTTTGTTTCGTAGAGCTGCCCTGTGGGATGCGGGCTTGTATACAGCTTTTGGAAAAGTTACATAGTTTTCGCACAGTAAGCATTTGAACTTTCATCTTTACTCCCATAGGAATGAATGGAAAAATGTCCATAAACTTTTGTCAAACTTTCAAACTGCTGTCACACGGTCAGTTTTCGAGCTAGAGACACCAGAACTCAAACGGGCAGACCCGAGAGTCCACGGTCCCACCACGTGAAATTATAGGCCGATACCCCGCCCGCTTCATGACCTTTGACCCCGTTTTCCATTCACGGCCTACAGAGCTCCATAGAGTCCAATGTAAACTGCTGTGGGAGAGTGCTCTCTTAACATCCCACTACCGACAGCTTAGCAGTAAACTCCTTCACCATAAGTGTCGCCTAGTGACCCACGCGGGTTTACCGTATCGAGGACCTCGCTTTAAGCGGGAAAGACGCGGATCGGGGGACGGGGGTTTCGGCGGCGCAACATCTCGCGTTTCCTCCTGGAAATGCAGACCTCTAGTGTTACGTTTGCTGCCCTTCATTCTGAGGATCGTTCGTTCTTGTCCGGTTAACTCCGCCCACAGTTTTCGAGATATCGACTCCGTTCAAAGTTTGTTTCGTAGAGCTGCCCTGTGGGATGCGGGCTTGTATACAGCTTTTGGAAAAGTTACATAGTTTTCGCACAGTAAGCATTTGAACTTTCATCTTTACTCCCATAGGAATGAATGGAAAAATGTCCATAAACTTTTGTCAAACTTTCAAACTGCTGTCACACGGTCAGTTTTCGAGCTAGAGACACCGGAACTCAAACGGTCAGACCCGAGAGTCCACGGTCCCCCCACGTGAAATTATGGGTCGATAGCCCACCCGCTTCATGACCTTTGACCCCGTTTTCCATTCACGGCCTACAGAGCTCCATAGAGTCCAATGTAAACTGCTGTGGGAGAGTGCTCTCTTAACATCCCACTACCAACAGCTTAGCAGGTAACTCCTTCACCATAAGCGTCGCCTAGTGACCCACGCGGGTTTACCGTATCGAGGACCTCCCTTTAAGCGGGAAAGACGCGGATCGGGGGACGGGGGTTTAGGCGGCGCAACATCTCGCGTTTCCTCCTGGAAATGCAGACCTCTAGTGTTACGTTTGCTGCCCTTCATTCTGAGGATCGTTCATTCTTGTCCGGTTAACTCCGCCCACAGTTTTCGAGATATCGACTCCGTTCAAAGTTTCATTCGTACAGCTTCCCTGTGGGATGCGGGCTTGTATACAGCTTTTGGAAAAGTTGCATAGTTTTAGCACAGTAAGCATTTGAAGTTTCATCTTTTGTCCCATAGGAATGAATGGAAATATGTCCATAAACTTTTGTCAAACTTTCAAACTGCTGTCACACGCTCAGTTTTCGAGCTAGAGACACCAGAATTCAAACGGGCAGACCCGAGAGTCCAAGGTCCCACCACGTGAAATTATAGGCCGATACCCCACCCGCTTCATGACCTTTGACCCCGTTTTCCATTCACGGCCTACAGAGCTCCATAGAGTCCAATGTAAACTGCTGTGGGAGAGTGCTCTCTTAACATCCCACTACCGACAGCTTAGCAGTAAACTCCTTCACCATAAGCGTCGCCTAGTGACCCACGCGGGTTTACCGTATCGAGGACCTCGCTTTAAGCGGGAAAGACGCGGATCGGGGGGCAGGGGTTTAGGCGGCGCAACATCTCGCGTTTCCTCCTGGAAATGCAGACCTCTAGTGTTACGTTTGCTGCCCTTAATTCTGAGGATCGTTCCTTCTTGTCCGGTTAACTCCGCCCACAGTTTTCGAGATATCGACTCCGTTCAAAGTTTGTTTCGTAGAGCTGCCCTGTGGGATGCGGGCTTGTATACAGCTTTTGGAAAAGTTGCATAGTTTTCGCACAGGAAGCATTTGAATTTCATCTTTACTCCCATAGGAAAGAATGGAAAAATGTCCATAAACTTTTGCCAAACTTTAAAACTGCTGTCACACGCTCAGTTTTCGAGCTAGAGACACCAGAACTCAAACGGGCAGACCCGAGGGTCCACGGTCCCACCACGTGAAATTATGGGCCGATAGCCCACCCGCTTCATGACCTTTGACCCCGTTTTCCTTTCACGGCCTACAGAGCTCCATAGAGTCCAATGTAAACTGCTGTGGGAGAGTGCTCTCTTAACATCCCACTACCAACAGCTTAGCAGTAAACTCCTTCACCATAAGCGTCGCCTAGTGACCCACGTGGGTTTACCGTATCGAGGACCTCGTTTTAAGCGGGAAAGACGCGGATCGGGGGGCAGGGGTTTCGGCGGCGCAGCATCTCGCGTTTCCTCCTGGAAATGCAGACCTCTAGTTATGTTGCGCCTGCTGCTTTAAGCAGCAGCGCGCAATATATTGTTCTTCTTAAGTCATATTATTATTATTATTATTATTATTCTTATTATTCCGCGTTTCCTTGTCCGCCTAACTAGTCCCGCAGCTTTCGAGCTATCGACTCCGTTCCACCTGGAAATCGTGCATCCTATAGCGACGATGTGGGCTTGTATACAGCTTTCCGATACCCGCACTCGTTCGTCCGCTACACTCGTTTATCGCTCCGTTTTTCCCCAGTCATTTCTATGGAATTAATTTTCAAAGTGCTCTAACTCGGTCAATTTTCAAGCTACGGACACGGGATTTCAGACGGTCGGACCCGGGCGTACCGGCTCCCATCACTTCCGTTTTCGGAATTTTTGCACTCATCCTTCCCTTTCTATCACTCCTTCAAAATCCCTCCATTCATTTCAATGGGAGGCTCTTACAGTGGGTGACGTCATACACTGTAGATTCCTTCTCAGAAAACGGGTTTTTCACTTTTCAGCCGAACAAATCGCCATAACTTCCTTATAGTTTCACCTAGAAACTTCATTTAAATTTTAAATGGTAGAGAAACTTGTCCTTTCTGAGACCTCTAAATTTGAACATTATTGAAAATACGGTTTTTGAGTTATGAATTTTTGTTCGGCACTAGGGACGGTTTCGGCTCCCATAGGGTTCAATGTATTTTTGGAGCAGCTCAGAGTGCGGTTTCTAAAATTTTCTCCTGTTTTTAACTCGTCATAACATGCTCAATTCTCACTTAATCTGCAAATTTTTTATACCATATCGATCCCCAGACTCTCCTTGTCGCAACGGTATATACGGTTAAGTGATGTGAGGAAAACTTTCCGAGCTATAAGCATTTGTTCGGAGGGTGGGTACGCTCCCATAGGAACCCATTGAAATTATTTTTTTTCTTTTTCAATTTTCTGCCGAACATTTCACCATAACTTCCTTATACTTTCACCTACAGACTTCATTTAAATTTTAAATGGTAGAGAAATTTCCCCTTTCTCAAACTTGTAAGTTTCAGACCGTTTGAGAATACCGTTCTTGAGTTATGAATTTTTGTTTGACACTTGGGAGGGTTTTCCTCCCATAGAGCTCAATGTATTTTAAGAGCGGGTCGGCACGCAGATTTTCAAAACTTTGCCTGTTTTTAACTCGTAATTACACCATCAAATCTCGCTCAAAGTGCAAAAATTTTTACACCATCTCGAGCACAAGACTCTCCTTGTCGCTACGGTATGCTTCGTTCAATTTTGGTTGGGAAAAGTTTTCGAGCTACGGGTGATTTTTTGGAGGGTGCTCCCCGGTCGAAATTCATTGAATCATGAGTCTGTCAGTTGTATTCTGTGAGCATGCGTGTGAGAGAGACAGAGGGGGGAGGGGGAGGGGCAGAGGCAGAGACTGAGGGGAAGAGCTGTAAGGGCCACAGAAATACACAGGCAGTCTGTAACACTTTAAAGGTCATTTTTAAGGGGGACGTCTTAATTATCCAGGGTTTCTTAAGGTGGAATTTTTAAAGAATACCTCATTCACAATATACTGGCTGTCTTTTCGACATTTTAAGCTTTATTTAAAGTGGTCATTTTTAAAGGTGGACGTGTCAATACAACTGTGGGTTTCTTAAGGTGGAATTTTTATTAAGGTGGTATTTAAAATGTATTGTCCATCTTTTTTTGCTTTTGGCCTGTGATGTGGACATTTCAATACAATTCTGGGTTTCTTAAGGTGGAATTGTTTTTAAAGGTGGAATTCAAAATGTATCGTTTTCCATTCACGGCCTACAGAGCTCCATAGAGTCCAATGTAAACTGCTGTGGGAGAGTGCTCTCTTAACATCCACCTACCAACAGCTTAGCAGTAAACTCCTTCACCATAAGCGTCGCCTAGTGACCCACGCGGGTTTACCGTATCGAGGACCTCGCTTTAAGCGGGAAAGACGCGGATCGGGGGGCAGGGGTTTAGGCGGCGCAACATCTCGCGTTTCCTCCTGGAAATGCAGACCTCTAGTGTTACGTTTGCTGCCCTTCATTCTGAGGATCGTTCATTCTTGTCCGGTTAACTCCGCCCACAGTTTTCGAGATATCGACTCCGTTCAAAGTTTGTTTCGTAGAGCTTCCCTGTGGGATGCGGGCTTGTATACAGCTTTTGGAAAAGTTACATAGTTTTCGCACAGTAAGCATTTGAAGTTTCATCTTAACTCCCATAGGAATGAATGGAAAAATGTCCATAAACTTTTGTCAAACTTTCAAACTGCTGTCACACGGTCAGTTTTCGAGCTAGAGACACCAGAACTCAAACGGGCAGACCCGAGAGTCCTCGGTCCCACCACGTGAAATTATAGGCCGATACCCCACCCGCTTCATGACCTTTGACCCCGTTTTCCATTCACGGCCTACAGAGCTCCATAGAGTCCAATGTAAACTGCTGTGGGAGAGTGCTCTCTTAACATCCCACTACCGACAGCTTAGCAGTAAACTCCTTCACCATAAGTGTCGCCTAGTGACCCACGCGGGTTTACCGTATCGAGGACCTCGCTTTAAGCGGGAAAGACGCGGATCGGGGGACGGGGGTTTCGGCGGCGCAACATCTCGCGTTTCCTCCTGGAAATGCAGACCTCTAGTTATGTTGCGCCTGCTGCTTTAAGCAGCGGCGCAATATATTGTTATCCGTAAGTCATATTATTATTATTTTTATTATTATTTTTATTATTCCGCGTTTCCTTGTCCGCTTAACTAGTCCCACAGCTTTCGAGCTATCGACTCCGTTCCACCTGGAAATCGTGCGTCCTATAGCGACGATGTGGGCTTGCATACAGCTTTCCGATACCCGCACTCGTTCGTCCGCTACACTCGTTTTTCGCTCTGTTTTTCCCCAGTCATTTCTATGGAATTAATTTTCAAAGTGCTCTAACTCGGTCATTTTTCAAGCTACGGACACGGGATTTCAGACGGTCGGACCCGGGCGTACCGGCTCCCATCACTTCCGTTTTCGGAATTTTTGCACTCATCCTTCCCTTTCTTTTCCTCCTTCAAAATCCCTCCATTCATTTCAATGGGAGGCTCTTAGAGTGGGGGTGATGTCATCCACTGTAGTTTCAGTGGCAAAAAGCCGTTTTTTCACTTTTCAGCCGAACAAATCACCATAACTTCCTCATACTTTCACCTAGAAACTTCATTTAAATTTTAAATGGTAGAGAAACTTGTCCTTTCTAAGACCTCTAAATTTGAACATTATTGAAAATACGGTTTTTGAGTTATGAATTTTTGTTCGGCACTAGGGACGGTTTCGGCTCCCATAGGGTTCAATGTATTTTTGGAGCAGCTCAGAGTGCGGTTTCTAAAATTTTCTCCTGTTTTTAACTCGTCATAACATGCTCAATTCTCACTTAATCTGAATTTTTTTTATACCATATCGATCCCCAGACTCTCCTTGTCGCAACGGTATATACGGTTAAGTGATGTGGGGAAAACTTTCCGAGCTATAAGCATTTGTTCGGAGGGTGGGTACGCTCCCATAGGAACCCATTGAAATTATTTTTTTTCTTTTTCAATTTTCTGCCGAACATTTCACCATAACTTCCTTATACTTTCACCTACAGACTTCATTTAAATTTTAAATGGTAGAGAAATGTCCCCTTTCTCAAACTTGTAAGTTTCAGACCGTTTGAGAATACCGTTCTTGAGTTATGAATTTTTGTTCCACACTTGGGAGGGTTTTCCTCCCATAGAGCTCAATGTATTTTAAGAGCGGGTCGGCACGCAGATTTTCAAAACTTTGCCTGTTTTTAACTCGTAATTACACCATCAAATCTCGCTCAAAGTGCAAAAATTTTTACACCATCTCGAGCACAAGACTCTCCTTGTCGCTACGGTATGCTTCGTTCAATTTTGGTTGGGAAAAGTTTTCGAGCTACGGGTGATTTTTTGGAGGGTGCTCCCCGGTCGAAATTCATTGAATCATGAGTCTGTCAGTTGTGTTCTGTGAGCGTGCGTGTGAGAGAGACAGAGAGGGGGGAGGGGGAGGGGCAGAGGCAGACACTGACGGGGAGAGCTGTGAGGGCCACAGAAATACACAGGCAGTCTGTAACACTTTAAAGGTCATTTTTAAGGGGGACGTCTTAATTATCCAGGGTTTCTTAAGGTGGAATTTTTAAAAAAGACCTCATTCACAATATACTGGCTGTCTTTTCAACATTTTAAGACGCGGATCGGGGGACGGGGGTTTAGGCGGCGCAACATCTCGCGTTTCCTCCTGGAAATGCAGACCTCTAGTGTTACGTTTGCTGCCCTTCATTCTGAGGATCGTTTGTTCTTGTCCGGTTAACTCCGCCCACAGTTTTCGAGATATCGACTCCGTTCAAAGTTTGTTTCGTAGACCTTCCCTGTGGGATGCGGGCTTGTATACAGCTTTTGGAAAAGTTGCATAGTTTTCGCACAGTAAGCATTTGAAGTTTCATCCTTACTCCCATAGGAATGAATGGAAAAATGTCCATAAACTTTTGTCAAACTTTCAAACTGCTGTCACACGGTCAGTTTTCGACCTAGAGACACCAGAACTCAAACGGGCAGACCCGAGAGTCCACGGTCCCACCACGTGAAATTATGGGCCGATAGCCCACCCGCTTCATGACCTTTGACCCCGTTTTCCATTCACGCCCTACTGAGCTCCATAGAGTCCAATGTAAACTCCTGTGGGAGAGTGCTCTCTTAACATCCCACTACCAACAGCTTAGCAGTAAACTCCTTCACCATAAGCGTCGCCTAGTGACCCACGCGGGTTTACCGTATCGAGGGCCTCGCTTTAAGCGGAAAAGACGCGGATCGGGGGGCAGGGGTTTAGGCGGCGCAACATCTCGCGTTTCCTCCTGGAAATGCAGACCTCTAGTGTTACGTTTGCTGCCCTTCATTCTGAGGATCGTTCATTCTTGTCCGGTTAACTCCGCCCACAGTTTTCGAGATATCGACTCCGTTCAAAGTTTGTTTCGTAGAGCTTCCCTATGGGATGCGGGCTTGTATACAGCTTTTGGAAAAGTTGCATAGTTTTCGCACAGGAAGCATTTGAAGTTTCATCTTTACTCCCATAGGAATGAATGGAAAAATGTCCATAAACTTTTGTCAAACTTTCAAACTGCTGTCACACGGTCAGTTTTCGAGCTACAGACACCAGAATTCAAACGGGCACACCCGACAGTCCACGGTCCCGCCACGTGAAATTATGGGCCGATAGCCCACCCGCTTCATGACCTTTGACCCCGTTTTCCATTCACGGCCTACACAGCTCCACATAGTCCAATGTAAACTGCTGTGGGACAGTGCTCTCTTAACATCCCACTACCAACAGCTTAGCAGTAAACTCCTTCACCATAAGCGTCGCCTAGTGACCCACGCGGGTTTACCGTGTCGAGGACCTCGCTTTAAGCGGGAAAGACGCGGATCGGGGGGCAGGGGTTTAGGCGGCGCAACATCTCGCGTTTCCTCCTGGAAATGCAGACCTCTAGTGTTACGTTTGCTGCCCTTCATTCTGAGGATCGTTCATTCTTGTCCGGTTAACTCCGCCCACAGTTTTCGAGATATAGACTCCGTTCAAAGTTTGTCTCGTAGAGCTGCCCTGTGGGATGCGGGCTTGTATACAGCTTTTGGAAAAGTTACATAGTTTTCGCACAGGAAGCATTTGAAGTTTCATCTTTTCTCCCATAGGAATGAATGGAAAAATGTCCATAAACTTTTGTCAAACTTTAAAACTGCTGTCACACGGTCAGTTTTCGAGCTAGAGACACCAGAATTCAAACGGGCAGACCCGAGAGTCCACGGTCCCACCACGTGAATTTATGGGCCGATAGCCCACCCGCTTCATGACCTTTGACCCCGTTTTCCTTTCACGGCCTACAGAGCTCCATAGAGTCCAATGTAAACTGCTGTGGGAGAGTGCTCTCTTAACATCCCACTACCGACAGCTTAGCAGTAAACTCCTTCACCATAAGCGTCGCCTAGTGACCCACGCGGGTTTACCGTATCGAGGACCTCGCTTTAAGCGGGAAAGACGCGGATCGGGGGACGGGGGTTTAGGCGGCGCAACATCTCGCGTTTCCTCCTGGAAATGCAGACCTCTAGTGTTACGTTTGCTGCCCTTCATTCTGAGGATCGTTCGTTCTTGTCCGGTTAACTCCGCCTACAGTTTTCGAGATATCGACTCCGTTCAAAGTTTGTTTCGTAGAGCTGCCCTGTGGGATGCGGGCTTGTATACAGCTTTTGGAAAAGTTACATAGTTTTCGCACAGTAAGCATTTGAACTTTCATCTTTACTCCCATAGGAATGAATGGAAAAATGTCCATAAACTTTTGCCAAACTTTAAAACTGCTGTCACACGCTCAGTTTTCGAGCTAGAGACACCAGAACTCAAACGGGCAGACCCGAGGGTCCACGGTCCCACCACGTGAAATTATGGGCCGATAGCCCACCCGCTTCATGACCTTTGACCCCGTTTTCCTTTCACGGCCTACAGAGCTCCATAGAGTCCAATGTAAACTGCTGTGGGAGAGTGCTCTCTTAACATCCCACTACCAACAGCTTAGCAGTAAACTCCTTCACCATAAGCGTCGCCTAGTGACCCACGTGGGTTTACCGTATCGAGGACCTCGTTTTAAGCGGGAAAGACGCGGATCGGGGGGCAGGGGTTTAGGCGGCGCAACATCTCGCGTTTCCTCCTGGAAATGCAGACCTCTAGTGTTACGTTTGCTGCCCTTCATTCTGAGGATCGTTTGTTCTTGTCCGGTTAACTCCGCCCACAGTTTTCGAGATATCGACTCCGTTCAAAGTTTCATTCGTAGAGCTTCCCTGTGGGATGCGGGCTTGTATACAGCTTTTGGAAAAGTTGCATAGTTTTCGCACAGTAAGCATTTGAAGTTTCATCTTTTCTCTCATAGGAATGAATGGAAAAATGTCCATAAACTTTTGTCAAACTTTCAAATTGCTGTCACACGGTCATTTTTCGAGCTACAGACACCAGAATTCAAACGGTCAGACCCGAGGGTCCACGGTCCCACCACCTGAAATTATAGGCTGATAGCCCACCCGCTTCATGACCTTTGACCCCGTTTTCCATTCACGACCTACAGAGCTCCATAGAGTCCAATGTAAACTGCTGTGGGAGACTGCTCTCTTAACATCCCACTACCAACAGCTTAGCAGTAAACTCCTTCACCATAAGCGTCGCCTAGTGACCCACGAGGGTTTACCGTACCGACGGCTTCTCTTTAAGCGGGAAAGACGCGGATCGGGGGACGGGGGTTTAGGCGGCGCAACATCTCGCGTTTCCTCCTGGAAATGCAGACCTCTAGTGTTACGTTTGCTGCCCTTCATTCTGAGGATCGTTCATTCTTGTCCGGTTAACTCCGCCCACAGTTTTCGAGATATCGACTCCGTTCAAAGTTTCATTCGTAGAGCTTCCCTGTGGGATGCGGGCTTGTATACAGCTTTTGGAAAAGTTGCATAGTTTTCGCACAGTAAGCATTTGAAGTTTCATCTTTTCTCCCATAGGAATGAATGGAAAAATGTCCATAAACTTTTGTCAAACTTTCAAACTGCTGTCACACGGTCAGTTTTCGAGCTAGAGACACCAGAACTCAAACGGGCAGACCCGAGAGTCCAAGGTCCCACCACGTGAAATTATGGGCCGATAGCCCACCCGCTTCATGACCTTTGACCCCGTTTTCCATTCACGGCCTACACAGCTCCACATAGTCCAATGTAAACTGCTGTGGGACAGTGCTCTCTTAACATCCCACTACCAACAGCTTAGCAGTAAACTCCTTCACCATAAGCGTCGCCTAGTGACCCACGCGGGTTTACCGTGTCAAGGACCTCGCTTTAAGCGGGAAAGACGCGGATCGGGGGGCAGGGGTTTAGGCGGCGCAACATCTCGCGTTTCCTCCTGGAAATGCAGACCTCTAGTGTTACGTTTGCTGCCCTTCATTCTGAGGATCGTTCGTTCTTGTCCGGTTAACTCCGCCCACAGTTTTCGAGATATCGACTCCGTTCAAAGTTTCATTCGTAGAGCTTCCCTGTGGGATGCGGGCTTGTATACAGCTTTTGGAAAAGTTACATAGTTTTTGCACAGTAAGCATTTGAAGTGTCATCTTTTCTCCCATAGGAATGAATGGAAAAATGTCCATAAACTTTTGTCAAACTTTCAAACTGCTGTCACACGGTCAGTTTTCGAGCTACAGACACCAGAACTCAAACGGGCAGACCCGAGACTCCACGGTCCCACCACGTGAAACTATAGGCCGATAGCCCACCCGCTTCATGACCTTTGACCCCGTTTTCCATTCACGGCCTACACAGCTCCATAGAGTACAATGTAAACTGCTGTGGGAGAGTGCTCTCTTAACATCCCACTACCGACAGCTTAGCAGTAAACTCCTTCACCATAAGCGTCGCCTAGTGACCCACGTGGGTTTACCGTATCGAGGACCTCGCTTTAAGCGGGAAAGACGCGGATCGGGGGGCAGGGGTTTAGGCGGCGCAACATCTCGCGTTTCCTCCTGGTGTTACGTTTGCTGCCCTTCATTCTGAGGATCGTTCATTCTTGTCCGGTTAACTCCGCCCACAGTTTTCGAGATATCGACTCCGTTCAAAGTTTGTTTCGTAGAGCTTCCCTGTGGGATGCGGGCTTGTATACAGCTTTTGGAAAAGTTACATAGTTTTCGCACAGTAAGCATTTGAATTTTCGTGTTTTCTCCCATAGGAATGAATGGAAAAGTGTCCATAAACTTTTGTCAAACATTCAAACTGCTGTCACACGGTCAGTTTTCGAGCTAGAGACACCAGAACTCAAACGGGCAGACCCGAGGGTCCACGGTCCCACCACGTGAAATTATAGGCCGATACCCCGCCCGCTTCATGACCTTTGACCCCGTTTTCCATTCACGGCCTACAGAGCTCCATAGAGTCCAATGTAAACTGCTGTGGGAGAGTGCTCTCTTAACATCCCACTACCAACAGCTTAGCAGTAAACTCCTTCACCATAAGCGTCGCCTAGTGACCCACGCGGGTTTACCGTATCGAGGACCTCGCTTTAAGCGGGAAAGACGCGGATCGGGGGGCAGGGGTTTAGGCGGCGCAACATCTCGCGTTTCCTCCTGGAAATGCAGACCTCTAGTGTTACGTTTGCTGCCCTTCATTCTGAGGATCGTTCGTTCTTGTCCGGTTAACTCCGCCCACAGTTTTCGAGATATCGACTCCGTTCAAAGTTTGTTTCGTAGAGCTGCCCTGTGGGATGCGGGCTTGTATACAGCTTTTGGAAAAGTTGCATAGTTTTTGCACAGTAAGCATTTGAAGTTTCATCTTTTCTCCCATAGGAATGAATGGAAAAATGTCCATAAACTTTTGTCAAACTTTCAAACTGCTGTCACACGCTCAGTTTTCGAGCTAGAGACACCAGAATTCAAACGGGCAGACCCGAGAGTCCACGGTCCCGCCACGTGAAATTATGGGCCGATAGCCCACCCGCTTCATGACCTTTGACCCCGTTTTCCATTCACGGCCTACAGAGCTCCATAGAGTCCAATGTAAACTGCTGTGGGAGAGTGCTCTCTTAACATCCCACTACCGACAGCTTAGCAGTAAACTCCTTCAGCATAAGCGTCGCCTAGTGACCCACGCGGGTTTACCGTATCGAGGACCTCGCTTTAAGCGGGAAAGACGCGGATCGGGGGACGGGGGTTTAGGCGGCGCAACATCTCGCGTTTCCTCCTGGAAATGCAGACCTCTAGTGTTACGTTTGCTGCCCTTCATTCTGAGGATCGTTCATTCTTGTCCGGTTAACTCCGCCCACAGTTATCGAGATATCGACTCCGTTCAAAGTTTCATTCGTAGAGCTTCCCTGTGGGATGCGGGCTTGTATACAGCTTTTGGAAAAGTTGCATAGTTTTCGCACAGTAAGCATTTGAAGTTTCGTGTTTTCTCCCATAGGAATGAATGGAAAAATGTCCATAAACTTTTGTCAAACTTTCAAACTGCTGTCACACGGTCAGTTTTCGAGCTAGACACACCAGAATTCAAACGGGCAGACCCGAGAGTCCACGGTCCCGCCACGTGAAATTATGGGCCGATAGCCCACCCGCTTCATGACCTTTGACCCCGTTTTCCATTCACGGCCTACAGAGCTCCATAGAGTCCAATGTAAACTGCTGTGGGAGAGTGCTCTCTTAACATCCCACTACCAACAGCTTAGCAGGTAACTCCTTCACCATAAGCGTCGCCTAGTGACCCACGCGGGTTTACCGTATCGAGGACCTCCCTTTAAGCGGGAAAGACGCGGATCGGGGGACGGGGGTTTAGGCGGCGCAACATCTCGCGTTTCCTCCTGGAAATGCAGACCTCTAGTGTTACGTTTGCTGCCCTTCATTTTGAGGATCGTTCATTCTTGTCCGGTTAACTCCGCCCACAGTTTTCGAGATATCGACTCCGTTCAAAGTTTGTTTCGTAGAGCTTCCCTGTGGGATGCGGGCTTGTATACAGCTTTTGGAAAAGTTGCATAGTTTTCGCACAGGAAGCATTTGAAGTTTCATCTTTACTCCCATAGGAATGAATGGGAAAATGTCCATAAACTTTTGTCAAACTTTCAAACTGCTGTCACACGCTCAGTTTTCGAGCTAGAGACACCAGAATTCAAACGGGCAGACCCGAGAGTCCAAGGTCCCACCACGTGAAATTATAGGCCGATAGCCCACCCGCTTCATGACCTTTGACCCCGTTTTCCATTCACGGCCTACAGAGCTCCATAGAGTCCAATGTAAACTGCTGTGGGAGAGTGCTCTCTTAACATCCCACTACCGACAGCTTAGCAGTAAACTCCTTCACCATAAGCGTCGCCTAGTGACCCACGCGGGTTTACCGTATCGAGGACCTCGCTTTAAGCGGGAAAGACGCGGATCGGGGGGCAGGGGTTTAGGCGGCGCAACATCTCGCGTTTCCTCCTGGAAATGCAGACCTCTAGTGTTACGTTTGCTGCCCTTCATTCTGAGGATCGTTCATTCTTGTCCGGTTAACTCCGCCCACAGTTTTCGAGATATCGACTCCGTTCAAACTTTGTTTTGTAGAGCTGCCCTGTGGGATGCGGGCTTGTATACAGCTTTTGGAAAAGTTACATAGTTTTCGCACAGTAAGCATTTGAACTTTCATCTTTACTCCCATAGGAATGAATGGAAAAATGTCCATAAACTTTTGTCAAACTTTCAAACTGCTGTCACACGGTCAGTTTTCGAGCTACAGACACCAGAATTCAAACGGGCAGACCCGAGAGTCCACGGTCCCACCACGTGTATTTATGGGCCGATAGCCCACCCGCTTCATGACCTTTGACCCCGTTTTCCTTTCACGGCCTACAGAGCTCCATAGAGTCCAATGTAAACTGCTGTGGGAGAGTGCTCTCTTAACATCCCACTACCGACAGCTTAGCAGTAAACTCCTTCACCATAAGCGTCGCCTAGTGACCCACGCGGGTTTACCGTGTCGAGGACCTCGCTTTAAGCGGGAAAGACGCGGATCGGGGGGCAGGGGTTTAGGCGGCGCAACATCTCGCGTTTCCTCCTGGAAATGCAGACCTCTAGTGTTACGTTTGCTGCCCTTCATTCTGAGGATCGTTCATTCTTGTCCGGTTAACTCCGCCCACAGTTTTCGAGATATCGACTCCGTTCAAAGTTTCATTCGTAGAGCTTCCCTGTGGGATGCGGGCTTGTATACAGCTTTTGGAAAAGTTGCATAGTTTTCGCACAGTAAGCATTTGAAGTTTCATCTTTTCTCTCATAGGAATGAATGGAAAAATGTCCATAAACTTTTGTCAAACTTTTAAATTGCTGTCACACGGTCATTTTTCGAGCTACAGACACCAGAATTCAAACGGTCAGACCCGAGGGTCCACGGTCCCACCACCTGAAATTATAGGCCGATAGCCCACCCGCTTCATGACCTTTGACCCCGTTTTCCTTTCACGGCCTACAGAGCTCCATAGAGTCCAATGTAAACTGCTGTGGGAGAGTGCTCTCTTAACATCCCACTACCGACAGCTTAGCAGTAAACTCCTTCACCATAAGCGTCGCCTAGTGACCCACGCGGGTTTACCGTATCGAGGACCTCGCTTTAAGCGGGAAAGACGCGGATCGGGGGGCGGGGGTTTAGGCGGCGCAACATCTCGTGTTACGTTTGCTGCCCTTCATTCTGAGGATCGTTCATTCTTGTCCGGTTAACTCCGCCCACAGTTTTCGAGATATCGACTCCGTTCAAAGTTTCATTCGTAGAGCTTCCCTGTGGGATGCGGGCTTGTATACAGCTTTTGGAAAAGTTACATAGTTTTTGCACAGTAAGCATTTGAAGTTTCATCTTTACTCTCATAGGAATGAATGGAAAAATGTCCATAAACTTTTGTCAAACTTTCAAACTGCTGTCACACGCTCAGTTTTCGAGCTACAGACACCAGAATTCAAACGGGCAGACCCGAGAGTCCACGGTCCCGCCACGTGAAATTATAGGCCGATACCCCGCCCGCTTCATGACCTTTGACCCCGTTTTCCATTCACAGCCTACAGAGCTCCATAGAGTCCAATGTAAACTGCTGTGGGAGAGTGCTCTCTTAACATCCCACTACCAACAGCTTAGCAGTAAACTCCTTCACCATAAGCGTCGCCTAGTGACCCACGCGGGTTTACCGTATCGAGGACCTCGCTTTAAGCGGGAAAGACGCGGATCGGGGGACGGGGGTTTCGGCGGCGCAACATCTCGCGTTTCCTCCTGGAAATGCAGACCTCTAGTTATGTTGCGCCTGCTGCTTTAAGCAGCGGCGCAATATATTGTTATCCGTAAGTCATATTATTATTATTTTTATTATTATTTTTATTATTCCGCGTTTCCTTGTCCGCTTAACTAGTCCCGCAGCTTTCGAGCTATCGACTCCGTTCCACCTGGAAATCGTGCGTCCTATAGCGACGATGTGGGCTTGTATACAGCTTTCCGATACCCGCACTCGTTCGTCCGCTACACTCGTTTTTCGCTCTGTTTTTCCCCAGTCATTTCTATGGAATTAATTTTCAAAGTGCTCTAACTCGGTCATTTTTCAAGCTACGGACACGGGATTTCAGACGGTCGGACCCGGGCGTACCGGCTCCCATCACTTCCGTTTTCGGAATTTTTGCACTCATCCTTCCCTTTCTTTTCCTCCTTCAAAATCCCTCCATTCATTTCAATGGGAGGCTCTTAGAGTGGGGGTGATGTCATCCACTGTAGTTTCAGTGGCAAAATGCCGTTTTTTCACTTTACAGCCGAACAAATCGCCATAACTTCCTCATAGTTTCACCTAGAAACTTCATTTAAATTTTAAATGGTAGAGAAACTTGTCCTTTCTGAGACCTCTAAATTTGAACATTATTGAAAATACGGTTTTTGAGTTATGAATTTTTGTTCGGCACTAGGGACGGTTTCGGCTCCCATAGGGTTCAATGTATTTTTGGAGCAGCTCAGAGTGCGGTTTCTAAAATTTTCTCCTGTTTTTAACTCGTCATAACATGCTCAATTCTCACTTAATCTGCAAATGTTTTATACCATATCGATCCCCAGACTCTCCTTGTCGCAACTGTATATACGGTTAAGTGATGTGAGGAAAACTTTCCGAGCTATAAGCATTTGTTCGGAGGGTGGGTACGCTCCCATAGGAACCCATTGAAATTATTTTTTTTCTTTTTCAATTTTCTGCCGAACATTTCACCATAACTTCCTTATACTTTCACCTACAGGCTTCATTTAAATTTTAAATGGTAGAGAAATTTCCCCTTTCTCAAACTTGTAAGTTTCAGACCGTTTGAGAATACCGTTCTTGAGTTATGAATTTTTGTTTGACACTTGGGAGGGTTTTCCTCCCATAGAGCTCAATGTATTTTAAGAGCGGCTCGGCACGCAGATTTTCAAAACTTTGCCTGTTTTTAACTCGTAATTACACCATCAAATCTCGCTCAAAGTGCAAAAATTTTTACACCATCTCGAGCACCAGACTCTCCTTGTCGCTACGGTATGCTTCGTTCATTTTTGGACCTGGAAAAGTTTTTGAGATATTTGAGGTTTTTTGGAAGGTGCGCAACCGGTCGAAATTCATTGAATCCTGAGTCTGTCAGTTGTATTCTGTGAGCGTGCGTGTGAGAGAGAGAGAGGGGGGAGGGGGAGGGGCAGAGGCAGAGACTGACGGGGAAGAGGTGTGAGGGCCACAGAAATACACAGGCAGTCTGTAACACTTTAAAGGTCATTTTTAAGGGGGACATCTTAATTATCCAGGGTTTCTTAAGGTGGAATTTTTTAAGAATACCTCATTCACAATATACTGCCTGTCTTTTCGACATTTTAAGCTTTATTTAAAGTGGTCATTTTTAAAGGTGGACGTGTCAATACAACTGTGGGTTTCTTAAGGTGGAATTTTTATTAAGGTGGTATTTAAAATGTATTGGCCATCTTTTTTGCTTTTAAGATTCTTTTGGCCTGTGATGTGGACATTTCAATACAATTCTGGGTTTCTTAAGGTGGAATTGTTTTTAAAGGTGGAATTCAAAATGTATCGTTTTCTATTCACGCCCTACTGAGCTCCATAGAGTCCAATGTAAACTGCTGTGGGAGAGTGCTCTCTTAACATCCCACTACCGACAGCTTAGCAGTAAACTCCTTCACCATAAGCGTCGCCTAGTGACCCACGCGGGTTTACCGTATCGAGGACCTCGCTTTAAGCGGGAAAGACGCGGATCGGGGGGCAGGGGTTTAGGCGGCGCAACATCTCGCGTTTCCTCCTGGTGTTACGTTTGCTGCCCTTAATTCTGAGGATCGTTCATTCTTGTCCGGTTAACTCCGCCCACAGTTTTCGAGATATCGACTCCGTTCAAAGTTTCATTCGTAGAGCTTCCCTGTGGGATGCGGGCTTGTATACAGCTTTTGGAAAAGTTACATAGTTTTCGCACAGTAAGCATTTGAAGTTTCGTGTTTTCTCCCATAGGAATGAATGGAAAAATGTCCATAAACTTTTGTCAAACTTTCAAACTGATGTCACACGGTCAGTTTTCGAGCTAGAGACACCAGAATTCAAACGGGCAGACCCGAGAGTCCACGGTCCCACCACGTGAATTTATGGGCCGATAGCCCACCCGCTTCATGACCTTTGACCCCGTTTTCCATTCACGGCCTACAGAGCTCCATAGAGTCCAATGTAAACTGCTGTGGGAGAGTGCTCTCTTAACATCCCACTACCAACAGCTTAGCAGTAAACTCCTTCACCATAAGCGTCGCCTAGTGACCCACGCGGGTTTACCGTATCGAGGACCTTGCTTTAAGCGGGAAAGACGCGGATCGGGGGGCAGGGATTTAGGCGGCGCAACATCTCGCGTTTCCTCCTGGAAATGCAGACCTCTAGTTATTATTATTATTTTTATTATTATTTTTATTATTCCGCGTTTCCTTGTCCGCCTAACTAGTCCCGCAGCTTTCGAGCTATCGACTCCGTTCCACCTGGAATTCGTGCGTCTTATAGCGACGATGTGGGCTTGTATACAGCTTTCCGATACCCGCACTCGTTCGTCCGCTACACTCGTTTTTCGCTCTGTTTTTCCCCAGTCATTTCTATGGAATTAATTTTCAAACTGCTCTAACTCGGTCAATTTTCAAGCTACGGACACGAGATTTCAGACGGTCGGACCCGGGCGCACCGTGACCCGTCACTTCCGTTTTCGGACCTCTCGCACTCATCCCTCTCTTTCTATTCCTCCTTGAATATCCCTCCATTCACTTGTATGGAAGACATTTAGAGTGGGTGACATCATAGACACTCTGGGTTCACTGGCCAAAACCGTTTTTTCACTTTTCACCCGAACAATTCACCATAACGTTCTCATACTTTCACCTAAAAACTTCATTTAAATTTTAAATGATAGAGAAACTTGTCCTTTCTAGCATCTGTAAATTTGAACGTAATCGATAATACGGTTTTTGAGTTATGAATTTTTGTTCGGCACTAGGGAGGGTTTTGGCTCCCATAGAGTTCAATGTATTTTTGGAGCGGCTCAGAGTGCGGTTTCTAAATTTTTCTCCTGTTTTTAACTCGTCATAACATGGTCAATTCTCGCTCAAACTGCTAATTTTTTATACCAGCTTCTTCCTTGGACTCTCCTTGTCGCAACGGTATATGCAGTTTAGCCATTTGGGATATCTTTTCTGAGCTATAAGCATTTGTTCGGAGGGTGGGTACGCTCCCATAGGAATACATTGAAATGAATATGCCTGTCCTTTTTCGATATTCAACTTTTAGCCGAACATTTTGCCATAACTTCCTTATACTTTCACCTACAGACTTCATTTTACTTTCAAATGGTAGAGAAACTTCCCCTTTCTAAAATATGTAGATTTGAAATCATTTGAAGATACGGTTCTGGAGTTATGAAGATTTGTTTGGCAGTAGGACGTTTCGGCTCCCATAGAGTTCAATGTATTTTCAGAAAGCCAAATTTTCTCAAATTTGCCCTTTTTTAACTCATCTTTACACCATCAATTCTCGCTCAAACTGAAAAAATCTTTACACCATCTCGAGCACAAGACTCTCCTTGTCGCTACGGTATGCTTCGTTCAATTTTGGTTGGGAAAAGTTTTCGAGCTACGGGTGATTTTTTGGAGGGTGCTCCCCGGTCGAAATTCATTGAATCATGAGTCTGTCAGTTGTATTCTGTGAGCGTGCGTGTGAGAGAGACAGAGGGGGGAGGGGGAGGGGCAGAAGCAGAGACTGAGGGGAAGAGCTGTGAGGGCCACAGAAATACACAGGCAGTCTGTAACACTTTAAAGGTCATTTTTAAGGGGGACGTCTTAATTATCCAGGGTTTCTTAAGATGGAATTTTTTAAGAATTTAAGAATTCTTTAAGAGCCGAAACGTCCTACTGCCAAACAAATCTTCATAACTCCAGAACCGTATCTTCAAATGATTTCAAATCTACATATTTTAGAAAGGAGAAGTTTCTCTACCATTTGAAAGTAAAATGAAGTCTGTAGGTGAAAGTATAAGGAAGTTATGGCAAAATGTTCGGCTAAAAGTTGAATATCGAAAAAGGACAGGCATATTCATTTCAATGTATTCCTATGGGAGCGTACCCACCCTCCGAACAAATGCTTATAGCTCAGAAATGATATCCCAAATGGCTAAACTGCATATACCGTTGCGACAAGGAGAGTCTAAGGAAGAAGCTGGTATAAAAAATTAGCAGTTTGAGCGAGAATTGACCGTGTTATGACGAGTTAAAAACAGGAGAAAAATTTAGAAACCGCACTCTGAGCCGCTCCAAAAATACATTGAACTCTATGGGAGCCAAAACCCTCCCTAGTGCCGAACAAAAATTCATAACTCAAAAACCGTATTTTCGATTATGTTCAAATTTACAGATGCTAGAAAGGACAAGTTTATCTACCATTTAAAATTTAAATGAAGTTTCTAGGTGAAAGTATGAGGACGTTATGGCGAATTGTTCGGCTGAAAAGTGAAAAAACGGTTTTGGCCAGTGAACCCAGAGTGTCTATGATGTCACCCACTCTAAATGTCTTCCATACAAGTGAATGGAGGGATATTCAAGGAGGAATAGAAAGAGAAGGATGAGTGCGAGAGGTCCAAAAACGGAAGTGACGGGTCACGGTGCGCCCGGGTCCGACCGTCTGAAATCTCGTGTCCGTAGCTTGAAAATTGACCGAGTTAGAGCAGTTCGAAAATTAATTCCATAGAAATGACTGGGGAAAAACAGAGCGATAAACGAGTGTAGCGGACGAACGAGTGCGGGTATCGGAAAGCTGTATACAAGCCCACATCGTCGCTATAGGACGCACGATTTCCAGGTGGAACGGAGTCGATAGCTCGAAAGCTGCGGGACTAGTTAGGCGGACAAGGAAACGCGGAATAATAATAATAATAATAATAATAATAATATGACTTAAGAAGAACAGTATATTGCGCGCTGCTGAAGCAGCTTGCGCAACATAACTAGAGGTCTGCATTTCCAGGAGGAAACCCGAGATGTTGCGCCGCCTAAACCCCCGGCCCCCGATCCGCGTCTTTCCCGCTTAAAGCGAGGTCCTCGATACGGTAAAGCCGCGTGGGTCACTAGGCGACGCTTATGGTGAAGGAGTTTACTGCTAAGCTGTCGTTAGTGGGATGTTAATAGAGCACTGTCCCACAGCAGTTTACATTGGACTCTATGGAGCTCTGTAGGCCGTGAATGGAAAACAGGGTCAAAGGTCATGAAGCGGGTGGGCTATCGGCCCATAATTTTACGTGGTGGGACCGTGGACCCTCGGGTCTGCCCGTTTGAGTTCTGGTGTCTCTAGCTCGAAAATTGACCGTGTGACAGCAGTTTGAAAGTTTGACAAAAGTTTATGGACACTTTTCCATTCATTCCTATGGGAGAAAATTTGAAATTTCAAATGCTTACTGTGCAAAAACTATGTAACTTTTCCAAAAGCTGTATACAAGCCCGCATCCCACAGGGAAGCTCTACGAAACAAACTTTGAACGGAGTCGATATCTCGAAAACTGTGGGCGGAGTTAACCGGACAAGAATGAACGATCCTCAGAATGAAGGGCAGCAAACGTAACACTAGAGGTCTGCATTTCCAGGAGGAAACGCGAGATGTTGCGCCGCCTAAACCCCCGTCCCCCGATCCGCGTCTTTCCCGCTTAAAGCGAGGTCCTCGGTACGGTAAACCCGCGTGGGTCACTAGGCGACGCTTATGGTGAAGGAGTTTACTGCTAAGCTGTCGGTAGTGGGATGTTAAGAGAGCACTCTCCCACAGCAGTTTACATTGGACTCTATGGAGCTGTGTAGGCCGTGAATGGAAAACGGGGTCAAAGGTCATGAAGCGGGTGGGCTATCGGCCTATAATTTCAGGTGGTGGGACCGTGGACTCTCGGGTCTGACCGTTTGAGTTCTGGTGTGTCTAGCTCGAAAACTGAGCGTGTGACAGCAGTTTTAAAGTTTGACAAAAGTTTATGGACATTTTTCCATTCATTCCTATGGGAGTAAAGATGAAATTTCAAATGCTTACTGTGCGAAAACTATGTAACTTTTCCAAAAGCTGTATACAAGCCCGCATCCCACAGGGAAGCTCTACGAATGAAACTTTGAACGGAGTCGATATCTCGAAAACTGTGGGCGGAGTTAACCGGACAAGAATGAACGATCCTCAGAATGAAGGGCAGCAAACGTAACACTAGAGGTCTGCATTTCCAGGAGGAAACGCGAGATGTTGCGCCGCCGAAACCCCCGTCCCCCGATCCGCGTCTTAAAATGTTGAAAAGACAGCCAGTATATTGTGAATGAGGTCTTTTTTAAAAATTCCACCTTAAGAAACCCTGGATAATTAAGACGTCCCCCTTAAAAATGACCTTTAAAGTGTTACAGACTGCCTGTGTATTTCTGTGGCCCTCACAGCTCTTCCCCTCAGTCTCTGACTCTGCCCCTCCCCCTCCCCCCTCTGTCTCTCTCACACGCATGCTCACAGAATACAACTGACAGACTCATGATTCAATGAATTTCGACCGGGGAGCACCCTCCAAAAAATCACCCGTAGCTCGAAAACTTTTCCCAACCAAAAATGAACAAAGCATACCGTAGCGACAAGGAGAGTCTTGTGCTCGAGATGGTGTAAAAATTTTTGCACTTTGAGCGAGATTTGATGGTGTAATTACGAGTTAAAAACAGGCAAAGTTTTGAAAATCTGCGTGCCGACCCGCTCTTAAAATACATTGAGCTCTATGGGAGGAAAACCCTCCCAAGTGTCAAACAAAAATTCATAACTCAAGAACGGTATTCTCAAACGGTCTGAAACTTACAAGTTTGAGAAAGGGGAAATTTCTCTACCATTTAAAATTTAAATGAAGTCTGTAGGTGAAAGTATAAGGAAGTTATGGTGAAATGTTCGGCAGAAAATTGAAAAAGAAAAAAAATAATTTCAATGGGTTCCTATGGGAGCGTACCCACCCTCCGAACAAATGCTTATAGCTCGGAAAGTTTTCCTCACATCACTTAACCGTATATACCGTTGCGACAAGGAGAGTCTGGGGATCGATATGGTATAAAAAATTTGCAGATTAAGTGAGAATTGAGCATGTTATGACGAGTTAAAAACAGGAGAAAATTTTAGAAACCGCACTCTGAGCTGCTCCAAAAATACATTGAACCCTATGGGAGCCGAAACCGTCCCTAGTGCCGAACAAAAATTCATAACTCAAAAACCGTATTTTCAATAATGTTCAAATTTAGAGGTCTCAGAAAGGACAAGTTTCTCTACCATTTAAAATTTAAATGAAGTTTCTAGGTGAAACTATGAGGAAGTTATGGCGATTTGTTCGGCTGAAAAGTGAAAAAACGGCTTTTTGCCACTGAAACTACAGTGGATGACATCACCCCCACTCTAAGAGCCTCCCATTGAAATGAATGGAGGGATTTTGAAGGAGGAAAAGAAAGGGAAGGATGAGTGCAAAAATTCCGAAAACGGAAGTGATGGGAGCCGGTACGCCCGGGTCCGACCGTCTGAAATCCCGTGTCCGTAGCTTGAAAAATGACCGAGTTAGAGCACTTTGAAAATTAATTCCATAGAAATGACTGGGGAAAAACAGAGCGAAAAACGAGTGTAGCGGACGAACGAGTGCGGGTATCGGAAAGCTGTATACAAGCCCACATCGTCGCTATAGGACGCACGATTTCCAGGTGGAACGGAGTCGATAGCTCGAAAGCTGCGGGACTAGTTAAGCGGACAAGGAAACGCGGAATAATAAAAATAATAATAAAAATAATAATAATATGACTTACGGATAACAATATATTGCACCGCTGCTTAAAGCAGCAGGCGCAACATAACTAGAGGTCTGCATTTCCAGGAGGAAACGCGAGATGTTGCGCCGCCTAAACCCCCGCCCCCCGATCCGCGTCTTTCCCGCTTAAAGCGAGGTCCTCGACACGGTAAACCCGCGTGGGTCACTAGGCGACGCTTATGGTGAAGGAGTTTACTGCTAAGCTGTCGGTAGTGGGATGTTAAGAGAGCACTCTCCCACAGCAGTTTACATTGGACTCTATGGAGCTCTGTAGGCCGTGAATGGAAAACGGGGTCAAAGGTCATGAAGCGGGCGGGGTATCGGCCTATAATTTCACGTGGTGGGACCTTGGACTCTCGGGTCTGCCCGTTTGAATTCTGGTGTCTCTAGCTCGAAAACTGAGCGTTTGACAGCAGTTTGAATGTTTGACAAAAGTTTATGGACATATTTCCATTCATTCCTATGGGACAAAAGATGAAACTTCAAATGCTTACTGTGCTAAAACTATGCAACTTTTCCAAAAGCTGTATACAAGCCCGCATCCCACAGGGAAGCTCTACGAATGAAACTTTGAACGGAGTCGATATCTCGAAAACTGTGGGCGGAGTTAACCGGACAAGAACGAACGATCCTCAGAATGAAGGGCAGCAAACGTAACACTAGAGGTCTGCATTTCCAGGAGGAAACGCGAGATGTTGCGCCGCCTAAACCCCCGCCTCCCGATCCGCGTCTTTCCCGCTTAAAGCGAGGTCCTCGATACGGTAAACCTGCGTGGGTCACTAGGCGACGCTTATGGTGAAGGTGTTTACTGCTAAGCTGTTGGTAGTGGGATGTTAAGAGAGCTCTCTCCCACAGCAGTTTACATTGGACTCTGTGGAGCTCTGTAGGCCGTGAATGGAAAACGGGGTCAAAGGTCATGAAGCGGGTGGGCTATCGGCCCATAGTTTCACGTGCTGGGACCGTGGACCCTCGGGTCTGCCCGTTTGAGTTCTGGTGTCTCTAGCTCGAAAACTGAGCGTTTGACAGCAGTTTGAATGTTTGACAAAAGTTTATGGACATTTCTCTATTCATTCCTATGGGAGAAAACACGAAACTTCAAATGCTTACTGTGCAAAAACTATGTAACTTTTCCAAAAGCTGTATACAAGCCCGCATCCCACAGGGAAGCTGTACGAAACAAACTTTGAACGGAGTCGATATCTCGAAAACTGTGGGCGGAGTTAACCGGACAAGAACGAACGATCCTCAGAATGAAGGGCAGCAAACGTAACACTAGAGGTCTGCATTTCCAGGAGGAAACGCGAGATGTTGCGCCGCCTAAACCCCCGCCCCCCGATCCGCGTCTTTACCGCTTAAAGCGAGGTCCTCGATACGGTAAACCCGCGTGGGTCACTAGGCGACGCTTATGGTGAAGGAGTTTACTGCTAAGCTGTTGGTAGTGGGATGTTAAGAGAGCACTGTCCCACAGCAGTTTACATTGGACTCTATGGAGCTGTGTAGGCCGTGAATGGAAAACGGGGTCAAAGGTCATGAAGCGGGTGGGCTATCGGCCTATAATTTTACGTGGTGGGACCTTGGACCCTCGGGTCTGCCCGTTTGAGTTCTGGTGTCTCTAGCTCGAAAACTGAGCGTGTGACAGCAGTTTGAAAGTTTGACAAAAGTTTATGGACATTTTTCCATTCATTCCTATGGGAGTAAAGATGAAAGTTCAAAGGCTTCCTGTGCAAAAACTATGCAACTTTTCCAAAAGCTGTATACAAGCCCGCATCCCACAGGGCAGCTCTACGAAACAAACTTTGAACGGAGTCGATATCTCGAAAACTGTGGGCGGAGTTAACCGGACAAAAATGAACGATCCTCAGAATGAAGGGCAGCAAACGTAACACTAGAGGTCTGCATTTCCAGGAGGAAACGCGAGATGTTGCGCCGCCTAAACCCCTGCCCCCCGATCCGCGTCTTTCCCGCTTAAAGCGAGGTCCTCGATACGGTAAACCCGCGTGGGTCACTAGGCGACGCTTATGGTCAAGGAGTTTACTGCTAAGCTGTTGGTAGTGGGATGTTAAGAGAGCACTCTCCCACAGCAGTTTACATTGGACTCTATGGAGCTCTGTAGGCCGTGAATGGAAAACGGGGTCAAAGGTCATGAAGCGGGTGGGCTATCGGCCCATAATTTTACGTGGTGGGACCGTGGACTCTCGGGTCTGCCCGTTTGAGTTCTGGTGTCTCTAGCTCGAAAACTGACCGTGTGACAGCAGTTTGAAAGTTTGACAAAAGTTTATGGACATTTCTTCATTCATTCCTATGGGAGAAAACACGAAACTTCAAATGCTTACTGTGCGAAAACTATGCAACTTTTCCAAAAGCTGTATACAAGCCCGCATCCCACAGGGAAGCTCTACGAATGAAACTTTGAACGGAGTCGATATCTCGAAAACTGTGGGCGGAGTTAACCGGACAAGAATGAACGATCCTCAGAATGAAGGACAGCAAACGTAACACTAGAGGTCTGCATTTCCAGGAGGAAACGCGAGATGTTGCGCCGCCTAAACCCCCGTCCCCCGATCCGCGTCTTTTCCGCTTAAAGCGAGGTCCTCGGTACGGAAACCCTCGTGGGTCACTAGGCCACGCTATGGTGAAGGAGTTGACTGCTAAGCTGTTGGTAGTGGGATGTTAAGAGAGCAGTCTCCCACAGCAGTTTACATTGGACTCTATGGAGCTCAGTAGGCCGTGAAAGGAAAACGGGGTCAAAGGTCATTAAGCAGGTGGGCTATCGGCCCATAATTTCACGTGCTGGGACCGTGGACCCTCGGGTCTGCCCGTTTGAGTTCTGGTGTCTCTAGCTCGAAAACTGAGCGTGTGACAGCAGTTTGAAAGTTTGACAAAAGTTTATGGACATTTTTCCATTCATTCCTATGGGAGTAAAGATGAAACTTTAAATGCTTACTGTGCGAAAACTATGCAACTTTTCCAAAAGCTGTATACAAGCCCGCATCCCATAGGGCAGCTCTACGAGACAAACTTTGAACGGAGTCGATATCTCGAAAACTGTGGGCGGAGTTAACCGGACAAGAAGGAACGATCCTCAGAATGAAGGGCAGCAAACGTAACACTAGAGGTCTGCATTTCCAGGAGAAAACGCGAGATGTTGCGCCGCCTAAACCCCTGCCCCCCGATCCGCGTCTTTCCCGCTTAAAGCGAGGTCCTCGATACGGTAAACCCGCGTGGGTCACTAGGCGACGCTTATGGTGAAGGAGTTTACTGCTAAGCTGTCGGTAGTGGGATGTTAAGAGAGCACTCTCCCACAGCAGTTTACATTGGACTCTATGGAGCTCTGTAGGCCGTGAATGGAAAACGGGGTCAAAGGTCATGAAGCGGGCGGGGTATCGGCCTATAATTTCACGTGGTGGGACCTTGGACTCTCGGGTCTGCCCGTTTGAATTCTGGTGTCTCTAGCTCGAAAACTGAGCGTGTGACAGCAGTTTGAAAGTTTGACAAAAGTTTATGGACATATTTCCATTCATTCCTATGGGACAAAAGATGAAACTTCAAATGCTTACTGTGCTAAAACTATGCAACTTTTCCAAAAGCTGTATACAAGCCCGCATCCCACAGGGAAGCTCTACGAATGAAACTTTGAACGGAGTCGATATCTCGAAAACTGTGGGCGGAGTTAACCGGACAAGAACGAACGATCCTCAGAATGAAGGGCAGCAAACGTAACACTAGAGGTCTGCATTTCCAGGAGGAAACGCGAGATGTTGCGCCGCCGAAACCCCCGTCCCCCGATCCGCGTCTTTCCCGCTTAAAGCGAGGTCCTCGATACGGTAAACCCACGTGGGTCACTAGGCGACGCTTATGGTGAAGGAGTTTACTGCTAAGCTGTCGGTAGTGGGATGTTAAGAGAGCACTCTCCCACAGCAGTTTACATTGGACTCTATGGAGCTCTGTAGGCCGTGAATGGAAAACGGGGTCAAAGGTCATGAAGCGGGCGGGGTATCGGCCTATAATTTCACGTGGTGGGACCGTGGACTCTCGGGTCTGCCCGTTTGAGTTCTGGTGTCTCTAGCTCGAAAACTGACCGTGTGACAGCAGTTTGAAAGTTTGACAAAAGTTTATGGACATTTTTCCATTCATTCCTATGGGAGTTAAGATGAAACTTCAAATGCTTACTGTGCGAAAACTATGCAACTTTTCCAAAAGCTGTATACAAGCCCGCATCCCACAAGGAAGCTCTACGAAACAAACTTTGAACGGAGTCTATATCTCGAAAACTGTGGGCGGAGTTAACCGGACAAGAATGAACGATCCTCAGAATGAAGGGCAGCAAACGTAACACTAGAGGTCTGCATTTCCAGGAGGAAACGCGAGATGTTGCGCCGCCTAAACCCCCGCCCCCCGATCCGCGTCTTTCACGCTTAAAGCGAGGTCCTCGATACGGTAAACCCGCGTGGGTCACTAGGCGACGCTTATGGTGAAGGAGTTTACTGCTAAGCTGTCGGTAGTGGGATGTTAAGAGAGCACTCTCCCACAGCAGTTTACATTGGACTCTATGGAGCTCTGTAGGCCGTGAATGGAAAACGGGGTCAAAGGTCATGAAGCGGGTGGGCTATCGGCCCATAGTTTCACGTGCTGGGACCGTGGACCCTCGGGTCTGCCCGTTTGAGTTCTGGTGTCTCTAGCTCGAAAACTGACCGTGTGACAGCAGTTTGAAAGTTTGACAAAAGTTTATGGACATTTCTCCATCCATTCCTATGGGAGAAAACACGAAACTTCAAACGCTTACTGTGCAAAAACTATGTAACTATTCCAAAAGCTGTATACAAGCCCGCATCCCACAGGGAAGCTCTACGAATGAAACTTTGAACGGAGTCGATATCTCGAAAACTGTGGGCGGAGTTAACCGGACAAGAATGAACGATCCTCAGAATGAAGGGCAGCAAACGTAACACTAGAGGTCTGCATTTCCAGGAGGAAACGCGAGATGTTGCGCCGCCTAAACCCCCGTCCCCCGATCCGCGTCTTTCCCGCTTAAAGCGAGGTCCTCGATACGGTAAACCCGCGTGGGTCACTAGGCGACGCTTATGGTGAAGGAGTTTACTGCTAAGCTGTTGGTAGTGGGATGTTAAGAGAGCACTCTCCCACAGCAGTTTACATTGGACTCTATGGAGCTCAGTAGGGCGTGAAAAGAAAACGATAAATTTTGAATTCCACCTTTAAAAACAATTCCACCTTAAGAAACCCAGAATTGTATTGAAATGTCCACATCACAGGCCAAAAGAGTCTTAAAAGCAAAAAAAGATGGCCAATACATTTTAAATACCACCTTAATAAAAATTCCACCTTAAGAAACCCACAGTTGTATTGACACGTCCTCCTTTAAAAATGACCACTTGAAATAAAGCTTAAAATGTCGAAAAGACAGGCAGTATATTGTGAATGAGGTATTCTTAAAAAATTCCACCTTAAGAAACCCTGGATAATTAAGACGTCCCCCTTAAAAATGACCTTTAAAGTGTTACAGACTGCCTGTGTATTTCTGTGGCCCTCACACCTCTCCCCGTCAGTGTCTGCCTCTGCCCCTCCCCCTCCCCCCTCTCTGTCTCTCACACGCACGCTCACAGAATACAACTGACAGACTCAGGATTCAATGAATTTCGACCGGGGGGACCCTTCAAAAAATGACCCGTAGCTCGAAAACTTTTCCCAACCAAAATTGAACGAAGCATACCGTAGCGACAAGGAGAGTCTGGCGCTCGAGATGGTGTAAAAATTTTTTCAGTTTGAGCGAGAATTGATGGTGTAAAAATGAGTTAAAAAAGGGCAAATTTGAGAAAATTTGGCTTTCTGAAAATACATTGAACTCTATGGGAGCCGAAACGTCCTACTGCCAAACAAATCTTCATAACTCCAGAACCGTATCTTCAAATGATTTCAAATCTACATATTTTAGAAAGGAGAAGTTTCTCTACCATTTGAAAGTAAAATGAAGTCTGTAGGTGAAAGTATAAGGAAGTTATGGCAAAATGTTCGGCTAAAAGTTGAATATCGAAAAAGGACAGGCATATTCATTTCAATGTATTCCTATGGGAGCGTACCCACCCTCCGAACAAATGCTTATAGCTCAGAAATGATATCCCAAATGGCTAAACTGCATATACCGTTGCGACAAGGAGAGTCTAAGGAAGAAGCTGGTATAAAAAATTAGCAGTTTGAGCGAGAATTGACCGTGTTATGACGAGTTAAAAACAGGAGAAAAATTTAGAAACCGCACTCTGAGCCGCTCCAAAAATACATTGAACTCTATGGGAGCCAAAACCCTCCCTAGTGCCGAACAAAAATTCATAACTCAAAAACCGTATTTTCGATTATGTTCAAATTTACAGATGCTAGAAAGGACAAGTTTATCTACCATTTAAAATTTAAATGAAGTTTCTAGGTGAAAGTATGAGGACGTTATGGCGAATTGTTCGGCTGAAAAGTGAAAAAACGGTTTTGGCCAGTGAACCCAGAGTGTCTATGATGTCACCCACTCTAAATGTCTTCCATACAAGTGAATGGAGGGATATTCAAGGAGGAATAGAAAGAGAAGGATGAGTGCGAGAGGTCCAAAAACGGAAGTGACGGGTCACGGTGCGCCCGGGTCCGACCGTCTGAAATCTCGTGTCCGTAGCTTGAAAATTGACCGAGTTAGAGCAGTTAGAAAATTAATTCCATAGAAATGACTGGGGAAAAACGGAGCGATAAACGAGTGTAGCGGACGAACGAGTGCGGGTATCGGAAAGCTGTATACAAGCCCACATCGTCGCTATAGGACGCACGATTTCCAGGTGGAACGGAGTCGATAGCTCGAAAGCTGCGGGACTAGTTAGGCGGACAAGGAAACGCGGAATAATAAGAATAATAATAATAATAATAATATGACTTAAGAAGAACAGTATATTGCGCGCTGCTGAAGCAGCTTGCGCAACATAACTAGAGGTCTGCATTTCCAGGAGGAAACGCGAGATGTTGCGCCGCCTAAACCCCCGCCCCCCGATCCGCGTCTTTCCCGCTTAAAGCGAGGTCCTCGACACGGTAAACCCGCGTGGGTCACTAGGCGACGCTTATGGTGAAGGAGTTTACTGCTAAGCTGTCGGTAGTGGGATGTTAAGAGAGCACTCTCCCACAGCAGTTTACATTGGACTATGTGGAGCTCTGTAGGCCGTGAATAGAAAACGGGGTCAAAGGTCATGAAGCGGGTGGGCTATCGACCCATAATTTTACGTGGAGGGACCGTGGACCCTCGGGTCTGCCCGTTTGAGTTCTGGTGTCTCTAGCTCGAAAACTGACCGTGTGACAGCAGTTTGAAAGTTTGACAAAAGTTTATGGACATTTTTCCATTCATTCCTATGGGAGTAAAGATGAAACTTCAAATGGTTACTGTGCGAAAACTATGCAACTTTTCCAAAAGCTGTATACAAGCCCGCATCCCACAGGGAAGCTCTACGAAACAAACTTTGAACGGAGTCGATATCTCGAAAACTGTGGGCGGAGTTAACCGGACAAGAACGAACGATCCTCAGAATGAAGGGCAGCAAACGTAACACTAGAGGTCTGCATTTCCAGGAGGAAACGCGAGATGTTGCGCCGCCTAAACCCCCGCCCCCCGATCCGCGTCTTTACCGCTTAAAGCGAGGTCCTCGATACGGTAAACCCGCGTGGGTCACTAGGCGACGCTTATGGTGAAGGAGTTTACTGCTAAGCTGTTGGTAGTGGGATGTTAAGAGAGCACTGTCCCACAGCAGTTTACATTGGACTCTATGGAGCTGTGTAGGCCGTGAATGGAAAACGGGGTCAAAGGTCATGAAGCGGGTGGGTTATCGGCCTATAATTTTACGTGGCGGGACCTTGGACCCTCGGGTCTGCCCCTTTGAGTTCTGGTGTCTCTAGCTCGAAAACTGAGCGTGTGACAGCAGTTTGAAAGTTTGACAAAAGTTTATGGACATTTTTCCATTCATTCCTATGGGAGTAAAGATGAAAGTTCAAAGGCTTCCTGTGCAAAAACTATGCAACTTTTCCAAAAGCTGTATACAAGCCCGCATCCCACAGGGCAGCTCTACGAAACAAACTTTGAACGGAGTCGATATCTCGAAAACTGTGGGCGGAGTTAACCGGACAAGAATGAACGATCCTCAGAATGAAGGGCAGCAAACGTAACACTAGAGGTCTGCATTTCCAGGAGGAAACGCGAGATGTTGCGCCGCCTAAAGCCCCGCCCCCCGATCCGCGTCTTTCCCGCTTAAAGCGAGGTCCTCGATACGGTAAACCCGCGTGGGTCACTAGGCGACGCTTATGGTGAAGGTGTTTACTGCTAAGCTGTTGGTAGTGGGATGTTAAGAGAGCTCTCTCCCACAGCAGTTTACATTGGACTCTGTGGAGCTCTGTAGGCCGTGAATGGAAAACGGGGTCAAAGGTCATGAAGCGGGTGGGCTATCGGCCCATAGTTTCACGTGCTGGGACCGTGGACCCTCGGGTCTGCCCGTTTGAGTTCTGGTGTCTCTAGCTCGAAAACTGAGCGTTTGACAGCAGTTTGAATGTTTGACAAAAGTTTATGGACATTTCTCTATTCATTCCTATGGGAGAAAACACGAAACTTCAAATGCTTACTGTGCAAAAACTATGTAACTTTTCCAAAAGCTGTATACAAGCCCGCATCCCACAGGGAAGCTCTACGAAACAAACTTTGAACGGAGTCGATATCTCGAAAACTGTGGGCGGAGTTAACCGGACAAGAACGAACAATCCTCAGAATGAAGGGCAGCAAACGTAACACTAGAGGTCTGCATTTCCAGGAGGAAACGCGAGATGTTGCGCCGCCTAAACCCCCGCCCCCCGATCCGCGTCTTTACCGCTTAAAGCGAGGTCCTCGATATGGTAAACCCGCGTGGGTCACTAGGCGACGCTTATGGTGAAGGAGTTTACTGCTAAGCTGTTGGTAGTGGGATGTTAAGAGAGCACTGTCCCACAGCAGTTTACATTGGACTCTATGGAGCTGTGTAGGCCGTGAATGGAAAACGGGGTCAAAGGTCATGAAGCGGGTGGGCTATCGGCCTATAATTTTACGTGGTGGGACCTTGGACCCTCGGGTCTGCCCGTTTGAGTTCTGGTGTCTCTAGCTCGAAAACTGAGCGTGTGACAGCAGTTTGAAAGTTTGACAAAAGTTTATGGACATTTTTCCATTCATTCCTATGGGAGTAAAGATGAAAGTTCAAAGGCTTCCTGTGCAAAAACTATGCAACTTTTCCAAAAGCTGTATACAAGCCCGCATCCCACAAGGAAGCTCTACGAAACAAACTTTGAACGGGGTCGATATCTCGAAAACTGTGGGCGGAGTTAACCGGACAAGGAATGAAGATCCTCAGAATGAAGGGCAGCAAACGTAACACTAGAGGTCTGCATTTCCAGGAGGAAACGCGAGATGTTGCGCCGCCTAAACCCCTGCCCCCCGATCCGCGTCTTTCCCGCTTAAAGCGAGGTCCTCGACACGGTAAACCCGCGTGGGTCACTAGGCGACGCTTATGGTGAAGGAGTTTACTGCTAAGCTGTTGGTAGTGGGATGTTAAGAGAGCACTCTCCCACAGCAGTTTACATTGGACTCTATGGAGCTCTGTAGGCCGTGAATGGAAAACGGGGTCAAAGGTCATGAAGCGGGTGGGCTATCGGCCCATAGTTTCACGTGGTGGGACCGTGGACCCTCGGGTCTGCCCGTTTGAGTTCTGGTGTCTCTAGCTCGAAAACTGACCGTGTGACAGCAGTTTGAAAGTTTGACAAAAGTTTATGGACTTTTTTCCATTCATTCCTATGGGAGTAAAGATGAAACTTCAAAGGCTTCCTGTGCAAAAACTATGCAACTTTTCCAAAAGCTGTATACAAGCCCGCATCCCACAGGGCAGCTCTACGAAACAAACTTTGAACGGAGTCGATATCTCGAAAACTGTGGGCGGAGTTAACCGGACAAGAATGAACGATACTCAGAATGAAGGGCAGCAAACGTAACACTAGAGGTCTGCATTTCCAGGAGGAAACGCGAGATGTTGCGCCGCCTAAACCCCTGCCCCCCGATCCGCGTCTTTCCCGCTTAAAGCGAGGCCCTCGATACGGTAAACCCGCGTGGGTCACTAGGCGACGCTTATGGTGAAGGAGTTTACTGCTAAGCTGTCGGTAGTGGGATGTTAAGAGAGCACTCTCCCACAGCAGTTTACATTGGACTCTATGGAGCTCTGTAGGCCGTGAATGGAAAACGGGGTCAAAGGTCATGAAGCGGGTGGGCTATCGGCCCATAATTTCCCGTGGCGGGACCGTGGACGCTCGGGTCTGCCCGTTTGAATTCAGGTGTCTCTAGCTCGAAAACTGAGCGTGTGACAGCAGTTTGAAAGTTTGACAAAAGTTTATGGACATTTTTCCATTCATTCCTATGGGAGAAAACACGAAACTTCAAATGCTTACTGTGCGAAAACTATGCAACTTTTCCAAAAGCTGTATACAAGCCCGCATCCCACAGGGAAGCTGTACGAATGAAACTTTGAACGGAGTCGATATCTCGAAAACTGTGGGCGGAGTTAACCGGACAAGAATGAACGATCCTCAGAATGAAGGGCAGCAAACGTAACACTAGAGGTCTGCATTTCCAGGAGGAAACGCGAGATGTTGCGCCGCCTAAACCCCCGCCCCCCGATCCGCGTCTTTCCCGCTTAAAGCGAGGTCCTCGATACGGTAAACCCGCGTGGGTCACTAGGCGACGCTTATGGTGAAGGTGTTTACTGCTAAGCTGTTGGTAGTGGGATGTTAAGAGAGCTCTCTCCCACAGCAGTTTACATTGGACTCTGTGGAGCTCTGTAGGCCGTGAATGGAAAACGGGGTCAAAGGTCATGAAGCGGGTGGGCTATCGGCCCATAGTTTCACGTGCTGGGACCGTGGACCCTCGGGTCTGCCCGTTTGAGTTCTGGTGTCTCTAGCTCGAAAACTGAGCGTTTGACAGCAGTTTGAATGTTTGACAAAAGTTTATGGACATTTCTCTATTCATTCCTATGGGAGAAAACACGAAACTTCAAATGCTTACTGTGCAAAAACTATGTAACTTTTCCAAAAGCTGTATACAAGCCCGCATCCCACAGGGAAGCTCTACGAAACAAACTTTGAACGGAGTCGATATCTCGAAAACTGTGGGCGGAGTTAACCGGACAAGAACGAACAATCCTCAGAATGAAGGGCAGCAAACGTAACACTAGAGGTCTGCATTTCCAGGAGGAAACGCGAGATGTTGCGCCGCCTAAACCCCCGTCCCCCGATCCGCGTCTTAAAATGTTGAAAAGACAGCCAGTATATTGTGAATGAGGTATTCTTTAAAAATTCCACCTTAAGAAACCCTGGATAATTAAGACGTCCCCCTTAAAAATGACCTTTAAAGTGTTACAGACTGCCTGTGTATTTCTGTGGCCCTCACAGCTCTTCCCCTCAGTCTCTGACTCTGCCCCTCCCCCTCCCCCCTCTGTCTCTCTCACACGCATGCTCACAGAATACAACTGACAGACTCATGATTCAATGAATTTCGACCGGGGAGCACCCTCCAAAAAATCACCCGTAGCTCGAAAACTTTTCACAACCAAAAATGAACAAAGCATACCGTAGCGACAAGGAGAGTCTTGTGCTCGAGATGGTGTAAAAATTTTTGCACTTTGAGCGAGATTTGATGGTGTAATTACGAGTTAAAAACAGGCAAAGTTTTGAAAATCTGCGTGCCGACCCGCTCTTAAAATACATTGAGCTCTATGGGAGGAAAACCCTCCCAAGTGTCAAACAAAAATTCATAACTCAAGAACGGTATTCTCAAACGGTCTGAAACTTACAAGTTTGAGAAAGGGGAAATTTCTCTACCATTTAAAATTTAAATGAAGTCTGTAGGTGAAAGTATAAGGAAGTTATGGTGAAATGTTCGGCAGAAAATTGAAAAAGAAAAAAAATAATTTCAATGGGTTCCTATGGGAGCGTACCCACCCTCCGAACAAATGCTTATAGCTCGGAAAGTTTTCCTCACATCACTTAACCGTATATACCGTTGCGACAAGGAGAGTCTGGGGATCGATATGGTATAAAAAATTTGCAGATTAAGTGAGAATTGAGCATGTTATGACGAGTTAAAAACAGGAGAAAATTTTAGAAACCGCACTCTGAGCTGCTCCAAAAATACATTGAACCCTATGGGAGCCGAAACCGTCCCTAGTGCCGAACAAAAATTCATAACTCAAAAACCGTATTTTCAATAATGTTCAAATTTAGAGGTCTCAGAAAGGACAAGTTTCTCTACCATTTAAAATTTAAATGAAGTTTCTAGGTGAAACTATGAGGAAGTTATGGCGATTTGTTCGGCTGAAAAGTGAAAAAACGGCTTTTTGCCACTGAAACTACAGTGGATGACATCACCCCCACTCTAAGAGCCTCCCATTGAAATGAATGGAGGGATTTTGAAGGAGGAAAAGAAAGGGAAGGATGAGTGCAAAAATTCAGAAAACGGAAGTGATGGGAGCCGGTACGCCCGGGTCCGACCGTCTGAAATCCCGTGTCCGTAGCTTGAAAAATGACCGAGTTAGAGCACTTTGAAAATTAATTCCATAGAAATGACTGGGGAAAAACAGAGCGAAAAACGAGTGTAGCGGACGAACGAGTGCGGGTATCGGAAAGCTGTATACAAGCCCACATCGTCGCTATAGGACGCACGATTTCCAGGTGGAACGGAGTCGATAGCTCGAAAGCTGCGGGACTAGTTAAGCGGACAAGGAAACGCGGAATAATAAAAATAATAATAAAAATAATAATAATATGACTTACGGATAACAATATATTGCACCGCTGCTTAAAGCAGCAGGCGCAACATAACTAGAGGTCTGCATTTCCAGGAGGAAACGCGAGATGTTGCGCCGCCTAAACCCCCGTCCCCCGATCCGCGTCTTTCCCGCTTAAAGCGAGGTCCTCGATACGGTAAACCCGCGTGGGTCACTAGGCGACGCTTATGGTGAAGGAGTTTACTGCTAAGCTGTTGGTAGTGGGATGTTAAGAGAGCACTCTCCCACAGCAGTTTACATTGGACTCTATGGAGCTCAGTAGGGCGTGAATAGAAAACGATACATTTTGAATTCCACCTTTAAAAACAATTCCACCTTAAGAAACCCAGAATTGTATTGAAATGTCCACATCACAGGCCAAAAGAATCTTAAAAGCAAAAAAGATGGCCAATACATTTTAAATACCACCTTAATAAAAATTCCACCTTAAGAAACCCACAGTTGTATTGACACGTCCACCTTTAAAAATGACCACTTTAAATAAAGCTTAAAATGTCGAAAAGACAGGCAGTATATTGTGAATGAGGTATTCTTAAAAAATTCCACCTTAAGAAACCCTGGATAATTAAGATGTCCCCCTTAAAAATGACCTTTAAAGTGTTACAGACTGCCTGTGTATTTCTGTGGCCCTCACACCTCTTCCCCGTCAGTGTCTGCCTCTGCCCCTCCCCCTCCCCCCTCTCTCTCTCTCACACGCACGCTCACAGAATACAACTGACAGACTCAGGATTCAATGAATTTCGACCGGTTGCGCACCTTCCAAAAAACCTCAAATATCTCCAAAACTTTTCCAGGTCCAAAAATGAACGAAGCATACCGTAGCGACAAGGAGAGTCTGGTGCTCGAGATGGTGTAAAAATTTTTGCACTTTGAGCGAGATTTGATGGTGTAATTACGAGTTAAAAACAGGCAAAGTTTTGAAAATCTGCGTGCCGAGCCGCTCTTAAAATACATTGAGCTCTATGGGAGGAAAACCCTCCCAAGTGTCAAACAAAAATTCATAACTCAAGAACGGTATTCTCAAACGGTCTGAAACTTACAAGTGTGAGAAAGGGGAAATTTCTCTACCATTTAAAGTTTAAATGAAGTCTGTAGGTGAAAGTATAAGGAAGTTATGGTGAAATGTTCGGCAGAAAATTGAAAAAGAAAAAAAATAATTTCAATGGGTTCCTATGGGAGCGTACCCACCCTCCGAACAAATGCTTATAGCTCGGAAAGTTTTCCCCACATCACTTAACCGTATATACCGTTGCGACAAGGAGAGTCTGGGGATCGATATGGTATAAAAAATTTGCAGATTAAGTGAGAATTGAGCATGTTATGACGAGTTAAAAACAGGAGAAAATTTTAGAAACCGCACTCTGAGCTGCTCCAAAAATACATTGAACCCTATGGGAGCCGAAACCCTCCCTAGTGCCGAACAAAAATTCATAACTCAAAAACCGTATTTTCAATAATGTTCAAATTTAGAGGTCTTAGAAAGGACAAGTTTCTCTACCATTTAAAATTTAAATGAAGTTTCTAGGTGAAAGTATGAGGAAGTTATGGTGATTTGTTTGGCTGAAAAGTGAAAAACCCGTTTTCTGAGAAGGAATCTACAGTGTATGACGTCACCCACTGTAAGAGCCTCCCATTGAAATGAATGGAGGGATTTTGAAGGAGGAATAGAAAGGGAAGGATGAGTGCAAAAAATCTGAAAACGGAAGTGATGGGAGCCGGTACGCCCGGGTCCGACCGTCTGAAATCCCGTGTCCGTAGCTTGAAAAATGACCGAGTTAGAGCACTTTGAAAATTAATTCCATAGAAATGACTGGGGAAAAACGGAACGATAAACGAGTGTAGCGGACGAACGAGTGCGGGTATCGGAAAGCTGTATACAAGCCCACATCGTCGCTATAGGACGCACGATTTCCAGGTGGAACGGAGTCGATAGCTCGAAAGCTGCGGGACTAGTTAGGCGGACAAGGAAACGCGGAATAATAAGAATAAAAATAATAATAACTAGAGGTCTGCATTTCCAGGAGGAAACGCGAGATGTTGCGCCGCCTAAACCCCCGTCCCCCGATCCGCGTCTTTCCCGCTTAAAGCGAGGTCCTCGATACGGTAAACCCGCGTGGGTCACTAGGCGACGCTTATGGTGAAGGAGTTTACTGCTAAGCTGTTGGTAGTGGGATGTTAAGAGAGCACTGTCCCACAGCAGTTTACATTGGACTCTATGGAGCTGTGTAGGCCGTGAATGGAAAACGGGGTCAAAGGTCATGAAGCGGGTGGGCTATCGGCCTATAGTTTCACGTGGTGGGACCGTGGACTCTCGGGTCTGCCCGTTTGAGTTCTGGTGTCTCTAGCTCGAAAACTGACCGTGTGACAGCAGTTTAAAAGTTTGACAAAAGTTTATGGACATTTTTCCATTCATTCCTATGGGACAAAAGGTGAAATTTCAAACGCTTACTGTGCGAAAACTATGTAACTTTTCCAAAAGCTGTATACAAGCCCGCATCCCACAGGGAAGCTCTACGAAACAAACTTTGAACGGAGTCGATATCTCGAAAACTGTGGGCGGAGTTAACCGGACAAGAATGAACGATCCTCAGAATGAAGGGCAGCAAACGTAACATAGAGGTCTGCATTTCCAGGAGGAAACGCGAGATGTTGCGCCGCCTAAGCCCCCGCCCCCCGATCCGCGTCTTTCCCGCTTAAAGCGAGGTCCTCGATACGGTAAACCCGCGTGGGTCACTAGGCGACGCTTATGGTGAAGGAGTTTACTGCTAAGCTGTCGGTAGTGGGATGTTAATAGAGCACTGTCCCACAGCAGTTTACATTGGACTCTATGGAGCTGTGTAGGCCGTGAATGGAAAACGGGGTCAAAGGTCATGAAGCGGGCGGGCTATCGGCCCATAATTTTACGTGGTGGGACCGTGGACACTCGGGTCTGCCCGTTTGAGTTCTGGTGTCTCTAGCTCGAAAACTGACCGTGTGACAGCACTTTGAAAGTTTGACAAAAGTTTATGGACATTTTTCCATTCATTCCTATGGGAGAAAAGTTGAAACTTCAAATGCTTACTGTGCTAAAACTATGTAACTTTTCCAAAAGCTGTATACAAGCCCGCATCCCACAGGGAAGCTCTACAAATGAAACTTTGAACGGAGTCGATATCTCGAAAACTGTGGGCGGAGTTAACCGGACAAGAATGAACGATCCTCAGAATGAAGGGCAGCAAACGTAACACTAGAGGTCTGCATTTCCAGGAGGAAACGCGAGATGTTGCGCCGCCTAAACCCCCGTCCCCCGATCCGCGTCTTTCCCGCTTAAAGCGAGGTCCTCGATACGGTAAACCCGCGTGGGTCACTAGGCGACGCTTATGGTGAAGGAGTTTACTGCTAAGCTGTTGGTAGTGGGATGTTAAGAGAGCACTCTCCCACAGCAGTTTACATTGGACTCTATGGAGCTCAGTAGGGCGTGAATAGAAAACGATACATTTTGAATTCCACCTTTAAAAACAATTCCACCTTAAGAAACCCAGAATTGTATTGAAATGTCCACATCACAGGCCAAAAGAATCTTAAAAGCAAAAAAGATGGCCAATACATTTTAAATACCACCTTAATAAAAATTCCACCTTAAGAAACCCACAGTTGTATTGACACGTCCACCTTTAAAAATGACCACTTTAAATAAAGCTTAAAATGTCGAAAAGACAGGCAGTATATTGTGAATGAGGTATTCTTAAAAAATTCCACCTTAAGAAACCCTGGATAATTAAGATGTCCCCCTTAAAAATGACCTTTAAAGTGTTACAGACTGCCTGTGTATTTCTGTGGCCCTCACACCTCTTCCCCGTCAGTCTCTGCCTCTGCCCCTCCCCCTCCCCCCTCTCTCTCTCTCACACGCACGCTCACAGAATACAACTGACAGACTCAGGATTCAATGAATTTCGACCGGTTGCGCACCTTCCAAAAAACCTCAAATATCTCAAAAACTTTTCCAGGTCCAAAAATGAACAAAGCATACCGTAGCGACAAGGAGAGTCTGGTGCTCGAGATGGTGTAAAAATTTTTGCACTTTGAGCGAGATTTGATGGTGTAATTACGAGTTAAAAACAGGCAAAGTTTTGAAAATCTGCGTGCCGAGCCGCTCTTAAAATACATTGAGCTCTATGGGAGGAAAACCCTCCCAAGTGTCAAACAAAAATTCATAACTCAAGAACGGTATTCTCAAACGGTCTGAAACTTACAAGTGTGAGAAAGGGGAAATTTCTCTACCATTTAAAGTTTAAATGAAGTCTGTAGGTGAAAGTATAAGGAAGTTATGGTGAAATGTTCGGCAGAAAATTGAAAAAGAAAAAAAATAATTTCAATGGGTTCCTATGGGAGCGTACCCACCCTCCGAACAAATGCTTATAGCTCGGAAAGTTTTCCCCACATCACTTAACCGTATATACCGTTGCGACAAGGAGAGTCTGGGGATCGATATGGTATAAAAAATTTGCAGATTAAGTGAGAATTGAGCATGTTATGACGAGTTAAAAACAGGAGAAAATTTTAGAAACCGCACTCTGAGCTGCTCCAAAAATACATTGAACCCTATGGGAGCCGAAACCCTCCCTAGTGCCGAACAAAAATTCATAACTCAAAAACCGTATTCTCAATAATGTTGAAATTTAGAGGTGTTAGAAAGGACAAGTTTCTCTACCATTTAAAATTTAAATGAAGTTTCTAGGTGAAAGTATGAGGAAGTTATGGTGAATTGTTCGGCTGAAAAGTGAAAAAACGGCTTTTTGCCACTGAAACTACAGTGGATGACATCACCCCCACTCTAAGAGCCTCCCATTGAAATGAATGGAGGGATTTTGAAGGAGGAAAAGAAAGGGAAGGATGAGTGCAAAAATTCCGAAAACGGAAGTGATGGGAGCCGGTACGCCCGGGTCCGACCGTCTGAAATCCCGTGTCCGTAGCTTGAAAAATGACCGAGTTAGAGCACTTTGAAAATTAATTCCATAGAAATGACTGGGGAAAAACAGAGCGAAAAACGAGTGTAGCGGACGAACGAGTGCGGGTATCGGAAAGCTGTATACAAGCCCACATCGTCGCTATAGGACGCACGATTTCCAGGTGGAACGGAGTCGATAGCTCAAAAGCTGAGGGACTAGTTAAGCGGACAAGGAAACGCGGAATAATAAAAATAATAATAAAAATAATAATAATATGACTTACGGATAACAATATATCGCGCCGCTGCTTACAGCAGCAGGCGCAACATAACTAGAGGTCTGCATTTCCAGGAGGAAACGCGAGATGTTGCGCCGCCTAAACCCCTGCCCCCCGATCCGCGTCTTTCCCGCTTAAAGCGAGGTCCTCGATACGGTAAACCCGCGTGGGTCACTAGGCGACGCCTATGGTGAAGGAGTTTACTGCTAAGCTGTTGGTAGTGGGATGTTAAGAGAGCACTCTCCCACAGCAGTTTACATTGGACTCTATGGAGCTGTGTAGGCCGTGAATGGAAAATGGGGTCAAAGGTCATGAAGCGGGCGGGGTATCGGCCTATAATTTCACGTGGTGGGACCGTGGACTCTCGGGTCTGACGGTTTCAGTTCTGGTGTCTCTAGCTCGAAAACTGAGCGTGTGACAGCAGTTTGAAAGTTTGACAAAAGTTTATGGACATTTTTCCATTCATTCCTATGGGAGAAAACACGAAACTTCAAATGCTTACTGTGCGAAAACTATGTAACTTTTCCAAAAGCTGTATACAAGCCCGCATCCCACAGGGAAGCTGTACGAAACAAACTTTGAACGGAGTCGATATCTCGAAAACTGTGGGCGGAGTTAACCGGACAAGAATGAACGATCCTCAGAATGAAGGGCAGCAAACGTAACACACGAGATGTTGCGCCGCCTAAACCCCCGTCCCCCGATCCGCGTCTTTCCCGCTTAAAGCGAGGTCCTCGATACGGTAAACCCGCGTGGGTCACTAGGCGACGCTTATGGTGAAGGAGTTTACTGCTAAGCTGTCGGTAGTGGGATGTTAAGAGAGCACTCTCCCACAGCAGTTTACATTGGACTCTATGGAGCTCTGTAGGCCGTGAAAGGAAAACGGGGTCAAAGGTCATGAAGCGGGTGGGTTATCGGCCCATAATTTTACGTGGTGGGACCGTGGACCCTCGGGTCTATCCGTTTGAGTTCTGGTGTCTCTAGCTCGAAAACTGACCGTGTGACAGCAGTTTGAATGTTTGACAAAAGTTTATGGACATTTTTCCATTCATTCCTATGTGAGAAAAGATGAAACTTCAAATGCTTCCTGTGCGAAAACTATGTAACTTTTCTAAAAGCTGTATACAAGCCCGCATCCCACAGGGAAGCTCTACGAAACAAACTTTGAACGGAGTCGATATCTCGAAAACTGTGGGCGGAGTTAACCGGACAAGAATGAACGATCCTCAGAATGAAGGGCAGCAAACGTAACACTAGAGGTCTGCATTTCCAGGAGGAAACGCGAGATGTTGCGCCGCCTAAACCCCCGCCCCCCGATCCGCGTCTTTCCCGCTTAAAGCGAGGTCCTCGATACGGTAAACCCGCGTGGGTCACTAGGCGACGCTTATGGTGAAGGAGTTTACTGCTAAGCTGTCGGTAGTGGGATGTTAAGAGAGCACTCTCCCACAGCAGTTTACATTGGACTCTATGGAGCTGTGTAGGCCGTGAATGGAAAACGATACATTTTGAATTCCACCTTTAAAAACAATTCCACCTTAAGAAACCCAGAATTGTATTGAAATGTCCACATCACAGGCCAAAAGCAAAAAACGATGGCCAATACATTTTAAATACCACCTTAATAAAAATTCCACCTTAAGAAACCCACAGTTGTATTGACACGTCCACCTTTAAAAATGACCACTTTAAATAAAGCTTAAAATGTCGAAAAGACAGCCAGTATATTGTGAATGAGGTATTCTTTAAAAATTCCACCTTAAGAAACCCTGGATAATTAAGACGTCCCCCTTAAAAATGACCTTTAAAGTGTTACAGACTGCCTGTGTATTTCTGTGGCCCTCACAGCTCTTCCCCTCAGTCTCTGCCTCTGCCCCTCACCCTCCCCCCTCTGTCTCTCACACGCACGCTCACAGAATACAACTGACAGACTCATGATTCAATGAATTTCGACCGGTGGCGCACCTTCCAAAAAACCTCAAATATCTCAAAAACTTTTCCAGGTCCAAAAATGAACGAAGCATACCGTAGCGACAAGGAGAGTCTGGTGCTCGAGATGGTGTAAAAATTTTTGCACTTTGAGCGAGATTTGATGGTGTAATTACGAGTTAAAAACAGGCAAAGTTTTGAAAATCTGCGTGCCGACCCGCTCTTAAAATACATTGAGCTCTATGGGAGGAAAACCCTCCCAAGTGTCAAACAAAAATTCATAACTCAAGAACGGTATTCTCAAACGGTCTGAAACTTACAAGTGTGAGAAAGGGGAAATTTCTCTACCATTTAAAGTTTAAATGAAGTCTGTAGGTGAAAGTATAAGGAAGTTATGGTGAAATGTTCGGCAGAAAATTGAAAAAGACAAAAAATAATTTCAATGGGTTCCTATGGGAGCGTACCCACCCTCCGAACAAATGCTTATAGCTCGGAAAGTTTTCCCCACATCACTTAACCGTATATACCGTTGCGACAAGGAGAGTCTGGGGATCGATATGGTATAAAAAATTTTCAGATTAAGTGAGAATTGAGCATGTTATGACGAGTTAAAAACAGGAGAAAATTTTAGAAACCGCACTCTGAGCTGCTCCAAAAATACATTGAACCCTATGGGAGCCAAAACCCTCCCTAGTGCCAAACAAAAATTCATAACTCAAAAACCGTATTTTCAATAATGTTCAAATTTAGAGGTCTTAGAAAGGACAAGTTTCTCTACCATTTAAAATTTAAATGAAGTTTCTAGGTGATAGTATGAGGAAGTTATGGCGATTTGTTTGGCTGAAAAGTGAAAAACCCGTTTTCTGAGAAGGAATCTACAGTGTATGACGTCACCCACTGTAAGAGCCTCCCATTGAAATGAATGGAGGGATTTTGAAGGAGTGATAGAAAGGGAAGGATGAGTGCAAAAATTCCGAAAACGGAAGTGATGGGAGCCGGTACGCCCGGGTCCGACCGTCTGAAATCCCGTGTCCGTAGCTTGAAAAATGACCGAGTTAGAGCACTTTGAAAATTAATTCCATAGAAATGACTGGGGAAAAACGGAGCGATAAACGAGTGTAGCGGACGAACGAGTGCGGGTATCGGAAAGCTGTATACAAGCCCACATCGTCGCTATAGGACGCACGATTTCCAGGTGGAACGGAGTCGATAGCTCGAAAGCTGCGGGACTAGTTAGGCGGAAAAGGAAACGCGGAATAATAAAAATAATAAAAATAATAATATGACTTAAGAAGAACAATATATTGCGCCGCTGCTTAAAGCAACAGGCGCAACATAACTAGAGGTCTGCATTTCCAGGAGGAAACGCGAGATGTTGCGCCGCCTAAACCCCTGCCCCCCGATCCGCGTCTTTCTCGCTTAAAGCGAGATCCTCGATACGGTAAACCCGCGTGGGTCACTAGGCGACGCTTATGGTGAAGGAGTTTACTGCTAAGCTGTTGGTAGTGGGATGTTAAGAGAGCACTCTCCCACAGCAGTTTACATTGGACTCTATGGAGCTGTGTAGGCCGTGAATGGAAAACGGGGTCAAAGGTCATGAAGCGGGTGGGCTATCGGCCTATAGTTTCACGTGGTGGGACCTTGGACTCTCGGGTCTGCCCGTTTGAATTCTGGTGTCTCTAGCTCGAAAACTGAGCGTGTGACAGCAGTTTGAAAGTTTGACAAAAGTTTATGGACATTTTCCCATTCATTCCTATGGGAGTAAAGATGAAACTTCAAATGCTTACTGTGCAAAAACTATGCAACTTTTCCAAAAGCTGTATACAAGCCCGCATCCCACAGGTAAGCTCTACGAAACAAACTTTGAACGGAGTCGATATCTCGAAAACTGTGGGCGGAGTTAACCGGACAAGGAATGAAGATCCTCAGAATGAAGGGCAGCAAACGTAACACTAGAGGTCTGCATTTCCAGGAGGAAACGCGAGATGTTGCGCCGCCTAAACCCCCGTCCCCCGATCCGCGTCTTTCCCGCTTAAAGCGAGGTCCTCGATACGGTAAACCCGCGTGGGTCACTAGGCGACGCTTATGGTGAAGGAGTTTACTGCTAAGCTGTCGGTAGTGGGATGTTAAGAGAGCACTCTCCCACAGCAGTTTACATTGGACTCTATGGAGCTCTGTAGGCCGTGAATGGAAAACGGGGTCAAAGGTCATGAAGCGGGTGGGCTATCGGCCCATAATTTCACGTGGTGGGACCTTGGACTCTCGGGTCTGCCCGTTTGAGTTCTGGTGTCTCTAGCTCGAAAACTGACCGTGTGACAGCAGTTTGAAAGTTTGACAAAAGTTTATGGACATTTTTCCATTCATTCCTATGGGAGAAAAGATGAAATTTCAAATGCTTACTGTGCGAAAACTATGCAACTTTTCCAAAAGCTGTATACAAGCCCGCATCCCACAGGGAAGCTCTACGAATGAAACTTTGAACGGAGTCGATATCTCGAAAACTGTGGGCGGAGTTAACCGGACAAGAATGAACGATCCTCAGAATGAAGGGCAGCAAACGTAACACTAGAGGTCTGCATTTCCAGGAGGAAACGCGAGATGTTGCGCCGCCTAAACCCCCGCCCCCCGATCCGCGTCTTTACCGCTTAAAGCGAGGTCCTCGATACGGTAAACCCGCGTGGGTCACTAGGCGACGCTTATGGTGAAGGAGTTTACTGCTAAGCTGTTGGTAGTGGGATGTTAAGAGAGCACTGTCCCACAGCAGTTTACATTGGACTCTATGGAGCTGTGTAGGCCGTGAATGGAAAACGGGGTCAAAGGTCATGAAGCGGGCGGGGTATCGGCCTATAATTTCACGTGGCGGGACCGTGGACTCTCGGGTCTGCCCGTTTGAATTCTGGTGTCTGTAGCTCGAAAACTGAGCGTGTGACAGCAGTTTGAAAGTTTGACAAAAGTTTATGGACATTTTTCCATTCATTCCTATGAGAGTAAAGATGAAACTTCAAATGCTTACTGTGCAAAAACTATGTAACTTTTCCAAAAGCTGTATACAAGCCCACATCCCACAGGGAAGCTCTACGAATGAAACTTTGAACGGAGTCGATATCTCGAAAACTGTGGGCGGAGTTAACCGGACAAGAATGAACGATCCTCAGAATGAAGGGCAGCAAACGTAACACTAGAGGTCTGCATTTCCAGGAGGAAACGCGAGATGTTGCGCCGCCTAAACCCCCGCCCCCCGATCCGCGTCTTTACCGCTTAAAGCGAGGTCCTCGATACGGTAAACCCGCGTGGGTCACTAGGCGACGCTTATGGTGAAGGAGTTTACTGCTAAGCTGTTGGTAGTGGGATGTTAAGAGAGCACTGTCCCACAGCAGTTTACATTGGACTCTATGGAGCTGTGTAGGCCGTGAATGGAAAACGGGGTCAAAGGTCATGAAGCGGGCGGGGTATCGGCCTATAATTTCACGTGGCGGGACCGTGGACTCTCGGGTCTGCCCGTTTGAATTCTGGTGTCTGTAGCTCGAAAACTGAGCGTGTGACAGCAGTTTGAAAGTTTGACAAAAGTTTATGGACATTTTTCCATTCATTCCTATGAGAGTAAAGATGAAACTTCAAATGCTTACTGTGCAAAAACTATGTAACTTTTCCAAAAGCTGTATACAAGCCCACATCCCACAGGGAAGCTCTACGAATGAAACTTTGAACGGAGTCGATATCTCGAAAACTGTGGGCGGAGTTAACCGGACAAGAATGAACGATCCTCAGAATGAAGGGCAGCAAACGTAACACTAGAGGTCTGCATTTCCAGGAGGAAACGCGAGATGTTGCGCCGCCTAAACCCCCGCCCCCCGATCCGCGTCTTTCCCGCTTAAAGCGAGGTCCTCGATACGGTAAACCCGCGTGGGTCACTAGGCGACGCTTATGGTGAAGGAGTTTACTGCTAAGCTGTCGGTAGTGGGATGTTAAGAGAGCACTCTCCCACAGCAGTTTACATTGGACTCTATGGAGCTGTGTAGGCCGTGAATGGAAAACGGGGTCAAAGGTCATGAAGCGGGTGGGCTATCGGCCCATAATTTCACGTGGTGGGACCGTGGACTCTCGGGTCTGCCCGTTTGAGTTCTGGTGTCTCTAGCTCGAAAACTGAGCGTGTGACAGCAGTTTGAAAGTTTGACAAAAGTTTATGGACATTTTTCCATTCATTCCTATGAGAGAAAAGATGAAACTTCAAATGCTTACTGTGCGAAAACTATGCAACTTTTCCAAAAGCTGTATACAAGCCCGCATCCCACAGGGAAGCTCTACGAATGAAACTTTGAACGGAGTCGATATCTCGAAAACTGTGGGCGGAGTTAACCGGACAAGAATGAACGATCCTCAGAATGAAGGGCAGCAAACGTAACACTAGAGGTCTGCATTTCCAGGAGGAAACGCGAGATGTTGCGCCGCCTAAACCCCCTTCCCCCGATCCGCGTCTTTACCGCTTAAAGCGAGGTCCTCGGTACGGTAAACCCGCGTGGGTCACTAGGCGACGCTTATGGTGAAGGAGTTTACTGCTAAGCTGTTGGTAGTGGGATGTTAAGAGAGCACTCTCCCACAGCAGTTTACATTGGACTCTATGGAGCTGTGTAGGCCGTGAATGGAAAATGGGGTCAAAGGTCATGAAGCGGGCGGGGTATCGACCTATAATTTCACGTGGTGGGACCGTGGACTCTCGGGTCTGACGGTTTCAGTTCTGGTGTCTCTAGCTCGAAAACTGAGCGTGTGATAGCAGTTTGAAAGTTTGACAAAAGTTTATGGACATTTTTCCATTCATTCCTATGGGAGAAAACACGAAACTTCAAATGCTTACTGTGCGAAAACTATGTAACTTTTCCAAAAGCTGTATACAAGCCCGCATCCCACAGGGAAGCTGTACGAAACAAACTTTGAACGGAGTCGATATCTCGAAAACTGTGGGCGGAGTTAACCGGACAAGAATGAACGATCCTCAGAATGAAGGGCAGCAAACGTAACACACTAGATGTTGCGCCGCCTAAACCCCCCGTCCCCCGATCCGCGTCTTTCCCGCTTAAAGCGAGGTCCTCGATACGGTAAACCCGCGTGGGTCACTAGGCGACGCTTATGGTGAAGGAGTTTACTGCTAAGCTGTCGGTAGTGGGATGTTAAGAGAGCACTCTCCCACAGCAGTTTACATTGGACTCTATGGAGCTCTGTAGGCCGTGAAAGGAAAACGGGGTCAAAGGTCATGAAGCGGGTGGGTTATCGGCCCATAATTTTACGTGGTGGGACCGTGGACCCTCGGGTCTGCCCGTTTGAGTTCTGGTGTCTCTAGCTCGAAAACTGACCGTGTGACAGCAGTTTGAATGTTTGACAAAAGTTTATGGACATTTTTCCATTCATTCCTATGTGAGAAAAGATGAAACTTCAAATGCTTCCTGTGCGAAAACTATGTAACTTTTCTAAAAGCTGTATACAAGCCCGCATCCCACAGGGAAGCTCTACGAAACAAACTTTGAACGGAGTCGATATCTCGAAAACTGTGGGCGGAGTTAACCGGACAAGAAAAAACGATCCTCAGAATGAAGGGCAGCAAACGTAACACTAGAGGTCTGCATTTCCAGGAGGAAACGCGAGATGTTGCGCCGCCTAAACCCCCGTCCCCCGATCCGCATCTTTCCCGCTTAAAGCGAGGTCCTCGATACGGTAAACCCGCGTGGGTCACTAGGCGACGCTTATGGTGAAGGAGTTTACTGCTAAGCTGTCGGTAGTGGGATGTTAAGAGAGCACTCTCCCACAGCAGTTTACATTGGACTCTATGGAGCTCAGTAGGCCGTGAATGGAAAACGGGGTCAAAGGTCATGAAGCGGGTGGGCTATCGGCCTATAGTTTCACGTGGTGGGACCGTGGACCCTCGGGTCTGCCCGTTTGAGTTCTGGTGTCTCTAGCTCGAAAACTGACCGTGTGACAGCAGTTTGAAAGTTTGACAAAAGTTTATGGACATTTTTCCATTCATTCCTATGGGAGTAAAGATGAAAGTTCAAAGGCTTCCTGTGCAAAAACTATGTAACTTTTCCAAAAGCTGTATACAAGCCCGCATCCCACAGGGCAGCTCTACGAAACAAACTTTGAACGGAGTCGATATCTCGAAAACTGTGGGCGGAGTTAACCGGACAAGAACGAACGATCCTCAGAATGAAGGGCAGCAAACGTAACACTAGAGGTCTGCATTTCCAGGAGGAAACGCGAGATGTTGCGCCGCCTAAACCCCCGTCCCCCGATCCGCGTCTTTCCCGCTTAAAGCGAGGTCCTCGATACGGTAAACCCGCGTGGGTCACTAGGCGACGCTTATGGTGAAGGAGTTTACTGCTAAGCTGTCGGTAGTGGGATGTTAAGAGAGCACTCTCCCACAGCAGTTTACATTGGACTCTATGGAGCTCTGTAGGCCGTGAATGGAAAACGGGGTCAAAGGTCATGAAGCGGGCGGGGTATCGGCCTATAATTTCACGTGGTGGGACCGTGGACTCTCGGGTCTGCCCGTTTGAGTTCTGGTGTCTCTAGCTCGAAAACTGACCGTGTGACAGCAGTTTGAAAGTTTGACAAAAGTTTATGGACATTTTTCCATTCATTCCTATGGGAGTTAAGATGAAACTTCAAATGCTTACTGTGCGAAAACTATGTAACTTTTCCAAAAGCTGTATACAAGCCGCATCCCACAGGGAAGCTCTACGAAACAAACTTTGAACGGAGTCGATATCTCGAAAACTGTGGGCGGAGTTAACCGGACAAGAATGAACGATCCTCAGAATGAAGGGCAGCAAACGTAACACTAGAGGTCTGCATTTCCAGGAGGAAACGCGAGATGTTGCGCCGCCTAAACCCCCGCCCCCCGATCCGCGTCTTTCTCGCTTAAAGCGAGGTCCTCGATACGGTAAACCCGCGTGGGTCACTAGGCGACGCCTATGGTGAAGGAGTTTACTGCTAAGCTGTCGGTAGTGGGATGTTAAGAGAGCACTCTCCCACAGCAGTTTACATTGGACTCTATGGCGCTCTGTAGGCCGTGAATGGAAAACGGGGTCAAAGGTCATGAAGCGGGTGGGCTATCGGCCCATAATTTCACGTGGCGGGACCGTGGACTCTCGGGTCTGCCCGTTTGAATTCTGGTGTCTGTAGCTCGAAAACTGAGCGTGTGAAAGCAGTTTGAAAGTTTGACAAAAGTTTATGGACATTTTTCCATTCATTCCTATAGGAGAAAAGATGAAACTTCAAAGGCTTACTGTGCAAAAACTATGCAACTTTTCCAAAAGCTGTATACAAGCCCGCATCCCACAGGGCAGCTCTACGAAACAAACTTTGAACGGAGTCGATATCTCGAAAACTGTGGGCGGAGTTAACCGGACAAGGAATGAACGATCCTCAGAATGAAGGGCAGCAAACGTAACACTAGAGGTCTGCATTTCCAGGAGGAAACGTGAGATGTTGCGCCGCCTAAACCCCTGCCCCCCGATCCGCGTCTTTCCCGCTTAAAGCGAGGTCCTCGGTACGGTAAACCCGCGTGGGTCACTAGGCGACGCTTATGGTGAAGGAGTTTACTGCTAAGCTGTCGGTAGTGGGATGTTAAGAGAGCACTCTCCCACAGCAGTTTACATTGGACTCTATGGAGCTGTGTAGGCCGTGAATGGAAAACGGGGTCAAAGGTCATGAAGCGGGTGGGCTATCGGCCCATAGTTTCACGTGCTGGGACCGTGGACCCTCGGGTCTGCCCGTTTGAGTTCTGGTGTCTCTAGCTCGAAAACTGAGCGTTTGACAGCAGTTTGAATGTTTGACAAAAGTTTATGGACATTTTTCCATTCATTCCTATGGGAGAAAACACGAAACTTCAAATGCTTACTGTGCAAAAACTATGTAACTTTTCCAAAACCTGTATACAAGCCCGCATCCCACAGGGAAGCCCTACGAATGAAACTTTGAACGGAGTCGATATCTCGACAACTGTGGGCGGAGTTAACCGGACAAGAATGAACGATCCTCAGAATGAAGGGCAGCAAACGTAACACTAGAGGTCTGCATTTCCAGGAGGAAACGCGAGATGTTGCGCCGCCTAAACCCCCGCCCCCCGATCCGCGTCTTTCCCGCTTAAAGCGAGGTGCTCGATACGGTAAACCCGCGTGGGTCACTAGGCGACGCTTATGGTGACGGAGTTTACTGCTAAGCTGTCGGTAGTGGGATGTTAAGAGAGCACTCTCCCACAGCAGTTTACATTGGACTCTATGGAGCTGTGTAGGCCGTGAATGGAAAACGGGGTCAAAGGTCATGAAGCGGGTGGGCTATCGGCCCATAATTTCACGTGGTGGGACCGTGGACTCTCGGGTCTGCCCGTTTGAATTCTGGTGTCTCTAGCTCGAAAACTGACCGTGTGACAGCAGTTTTAAAGTTTGACAAAAGTTTATGGACATTTTTCCATTCATTCCTATGGGAGAAAAGATGAAACTTCAAATGCTTACTGTGCGAAAACTATGTAACTTTTCCAAAAGCTGTATACAAGCCCGCATCCCACAGGGCAGCTCTACGAGACAAACTTTGAACGGAGTCTATATCTCGAAAACTGTGGGCGGAGTTAACCGGACAAGAATGAACGATCCTCAGAATGAAGGGCAGCAAACGTAACACTAGAGGTCTGCATTTCCAGGAGGATACGCGAGATGTTGCGCCGCCTAAACCCCCGTCCCCCGATCCGCGTCTTTCCCGCTTAAAGGGAGGTCCTTGATACGGTAAACCCGCGTGGGTCACTAGGCGACGCTTATGGTGAAGGAGTTACCTGCTAAGCTGTTGGTAGTGGGATGTTAAGAGAGCACTCTCCCACAGCAGTTTACATTGGACTCTATGGAGCTCTGTAGGCCGTGAATGGAAAACGGGGTCAAAGGTCATGAAGCGGGTGGGCTATCGGCCCATAATTTCACGTGGCGGGACCGTGGACTCTCGGGTCTGCCCGTTTGAATTCTGGTGTGTCTAGCTCGAAAACTGACCGTGTGACAGCAGTTTGAAAGTTTGACAAAAGTTTATGGACATTTTTCCATTCATTCCTATGGGAGAAAACACGAAACTTCAAATGCTTACTGTGCGAAAACTATGCAACTTTTCCAAAAGCTGTATACAAGCCCGCATCCCACAAGGAAGCTCTACGAAACAAACTTTGAACGGGGTCGATATCTCGAAAACTGTGGGCGGAGTTAACCGGACAAGGAATGAAGATCCTCAGAATGAAGGGCAGCAAACGTAACACCAGGAGGAAACGCGAGATGTTGCGCCGCCTAAACCCCCGCCCCCCGATCCGCGTCTTTACCGCTTAAAGCGAGGTCCTCGATACGGTAAACCCGCGTGGGTCACTAGGCGACGCTTATGGTGAAGGAGTTTACTGCTAAGCTGTTGGTAGTGGGATGTTAAGAGAGCACTGTCCCACAGCAGTTTACATTGGACTCTATGGAGCTGTGTAGGCCGTGAATGGAAAACGGGGTCAAAGGTCATGAAGCGGGTGGGCTATCGGCCTATAATTTTACGTGGTGGGACCTTGGACCCTCGGGTCTGCCCGTTTGAGTTCTGGTGTCTCTAGCTCGAAAACTGAGCGTGTGACAGCAGTTTGAAAGTTTGACAAAAGTTTATGGACATTTTTCCATTCATTCCTATAGGAGTAAAGATGAAAGTTCAAAGGCTTCCTGTGCAAAAACTATGCAACTTTTCCAAAAGCTGTATACAAGCCCGCATCCCACAGGGCAGCTCTACGAAACAAACTTTGAACGGAGTCGATATCTCGAAAACTGTGGGCGGAGTTAACCGGACAAGAATGAACGATCCTCAGAATGAAGGGCAGCAAACGTAACACCAGGAGGACACGCGAGATGTTGCGCCGCCTAAACCCCTGCCCCCCGATCCGCGTCTTTCCCGCTTAAAGCGAGGTCCTCGACACGGTAAACCCGCGTGGGTCACTAGGCGACGCTTATGGTGAAGGAGTTTACTGCTAAGCTGTTGGTAGTGGGATGTTAAGAGAGCACTGTCCCACAGCAGTTTACATTGGACTATGTGGAGCTGTGTAGGCCGTGAATGGAAAACGGGGTCAAAGGTCATGAAGCGGGTGGGCTATCGGCCCATAATTTCACGTGGTGGGACCTTGGACTCTCGGGTCTGCCCGTTTGAGTTCTGGTGTCTCTAGCTCGAAAACCGAGCGTGTGACAGCAGTTTGAAAGTTTGACAAAAGTTTATGGACATTTTTCCATTCATTCCTATGGGAGAAAAGATGAAACTTCAAATGCTTACTGTGCGAAAACTATGCAACTTTTCCAAAAGCTGTATACAAGCCCGCATCCCACAGGGAAGCTCTACGAATGAAACTTTGAACGGAGTCGATATCTCGAAAACTGTGGGCGGAGTTAACCGGACAAGAATGAACGATCCTCAGAATGAAGGGCAGCAAACGTAACACTAGAGGTCTGCATTTCCAGGAGGAAACGCGAGATGTTGCGCCGCCTAAACCCCTGCCCCCCGATCCGCGTCTTTCCCGCTTAAAGCGAGGTCCTCGATACGGTAAACCCACGTGGGTCACTAGGCGACGCTTATGGTGAAGGAGTTTACTGCTAAGCTGTCGGTAGTGGGATGTTAAGAGAGCACTCTCCCACAGCAGTTTACATTGGACTCTATGGAGCTCTGTAGGCCGTGAATGGAAAACGGGGTCAAAGGTCATGAAGCGGGCGGGGTATCGGCCTATAATTTCACGTGGTGGGACCTTGGACTCTCGGGTCTGCCCGTTTGAATTCTGGTGTCTCTAGCTCGAAAACTGAGCGTGTGACAGCAGTTTGAAAGTTTGACAAAAGTTTATGGACATATTTCCATTCATTCCTATGGGAGAAAAGATGAAACTTCAAATGCTTACTGTGCTAAAACTATGCAACTTTTCCAAAAGCTGTATACAAGCCCGCATCCCACAGGGAAGCTCTACGAATGAAACTTTGAACGGAGTCGATATCTCGAAAACTGTGGGCGGAGTTAACCGGACAAGAACGAACGATCCTCAGAATGAAGGGCAGCAAACGTAACACTAGAGGTCTGCATTTCCAGGAGGAAACGCGAGATGTTGCGCCGCCTAAACCCCCGTCCCCCGATCCGCGTCTTAAAATGTTGAAAAGACAGCCAGTATATTGTGAATGAGGTCTTTTTTAAAAATTCCACCTTAAGAAACCCTGGATAATTAAGACGTCCCCCTTAAAAATGACCTTTAAAGTGTTACAGACTGCCTGTGTATTTCTGTGGCCCTCACAGCTCTCCCCGTCAGTGTCTGCCTCTGCCCCTCCCCCTCCCCCCTCTCTGTCTCTCTCACACGCACGCTCACAGAACACAACTGACAGACTCATGATTCAATGAATTTCGACCGGGGAGCACCCTCCAAAAAATCACCCGTAGCTCGAAAACTTTTCCCAACCAAAATTGAACGAAGCATACCGTAGCGACAAGGAGAGTCTTGTGCTCGAGATGGTGTAAAAATTTTTGCACTTTGAGCGAGATTTGATGGTGTAATTACGAGTTAAAAACAGGCAAAGTTTTGAAAATCTGCGTGCCGACCCGCTCTTAAAATACATTGAGCTCTATGGGAGGAAAACCCTCCCAAGTGTGGAACAAAAATTCATAACTCAAGAACGGTATTCTCAAACGGTCTGAAACTTACAAGTTTGAGAAAGGGGACATTTCTCTACCATTTAAAATTTAAATGAAGTCTGTAGGTGAAAGTATAAGGAAGTTATGGTGAAATGTTCGGCAGAAAATTGAAAAAGAAAAAAAATAATTTCAATGGGTTCCTATGGGAGCGTACCCACCCTCCGAACAAATGCTTATAGCTCGGAAAGTTTTCCCCACATCACTTAACCGTATATACCGTTGCGACAAGGAGAGTCTGGGGATCGATATGGTATAAAAAAAATTCAGATTAAGTGAGAATTGAGCATGTTATGACGAGTTAAAAACAGGAGAAAATTTTAGAAACCGCACTCTGAGCTGCTCCAAAAATACATTGAACCCTATGGGAGCCGAAACCGTCCCTAGTGCCGAACAAAAATTCATAACTCAAAAACCGTATTTTCAATAATGTTCAAATTTAGAGGTCTTAGAAAGGACAAGTTTCTCTACCATTTAAAATTTAAATGAAGTTTCTAGGTGAAAGTATGAGGAAGTTATGGCGATTTGTTCGGCTGAAAAGTGAAAAAACGGCTTTTTGCCACTGAAACTACAGTGGATGACATCACCCCCACTCTAAGAGCCTCCCATTGAAATGAATGGAGGGATTTTGAAGGAGGAAAAGAAAGGGAAGGATGAGTGCAAAAATTCCGAAAACGGAAGTGATGGGAGCCGGTACGCCCGGGTCCGACCGTCTGAAATCCCGTGTCCGTAGCTTGAAAAATGACCGAGTTAGAGCACTTTGAAAATTAATTCCATAGAAATGACTGGGGAAAAACAGAGCGAAAAACGAGTGTAGCGGACGAACGAGTGCGGGTATCGGAAAGCTGTATACAAGCCCACATCGTCGCTATAGGACGCACGATTTCCAGGTGGAACGGAGTCGATAGCTCGAAAGCTGCGGGCCTAGTTAAGCGGACAAGGAAACGCGGAATAATAAAAATAATAATAAAAATAATAATAATAATATGACTTACGGATAACAATATATTGCGCCGCTGCTTAAAGCAGCAGGCGCAACATAACTAGAGGTCTGCATTTCCAGGAGGAAACGCGAGATGTTGCGCCGCCTAAACCCCCGCCCCCCGATCCGCGTCTTTACCGCTTAAAGCGAGGTCCTCGATACGGTAAACCCGCGTGGGTCACTAGGCGACGCTTATGGTGAAGGAGTTTACTGCTAAGCTGTTGGTAGTGGGATGTTAAGAGAGCACTGTCCCACAGCAGTTTACATTGGACTCTATGGAGCTGTGTAGGCCGTGAATGGAAAACGGGGTCAAAGGTCATGAAGCGGGTGGGCTATCGGCCTATAATTTTACGTGGTGGGACCTTGGACCCTCGGGTCTGCCCGTTTGAGTTCTGGTGTCTCTAGCTCGAAAACTGAGCGTGTGACAGCAGTTTGAAAGTTTGACAAAAGTTTATGGACATTTTTCCATTCATTCCTATGGGAGTAAAGATGAAAGTTCAAAGGCTTCCTGTGCAAAAACTATGCAACTTTTCCAAAAGCTGTATACAAGCCCGCATCCCACAGGGCAGCTCTACGAAACAAACTTTGAACGGAGTCGATATCTCGAAAACTGTGGGCGGAGTTAACCGGACAAGAATGAACGATCCTCAGAATGAAGGGCAGCAAACGTAACACTAGAGGTCTGCATTTCCAGGAGGAAACGCGAGATGTTGCGCCGCCTAAACCCCTGCCCCCCGATCCGCGTCTTTTCCGCTTAAAGCGAGGCCCTCGATACGGTGAACCCGCGTGGGTCACTAGGCGACGCTTATGGTGAAGGAGTTTACTGCTAAGCTGTCGGTAGTGGGATGTTAAGAGAGCACTCTCCCACAGCAGTTTACATTGGACTCTATGGAGCTGTGTAGGCCGTGAATGGAAAACGGGGTCAAAGGTCATGAAGCGGGTGGGCTATCGGCCTATAATTTCACGTGGTGGGACCTTGGACTCTCGGGTCTGCCCGTTTGAATTCTGGTGTCTCTAGCTCGAAAACTGAGCGTGTGACAGCAGTTTGAAAGTTTGACAAAAGTTTATGGACATTTTTCCATTCATTCCTATGGGAGAAAACACGAAACTTCAAATGCTTACTGTGCAAAAACTATGTAACTTTTCCAAAACCTGTATACAAGCCCGTATCCCACAGGGAAGCTGTACGAAACAAACTTTGAACGGAGTCGATATCTCGAAAACTGTGGGCGGAGTTAACCGGACAAGAATGAACGATCCTCAGAATGAAGGGCAGCAAACGTAACACCAGGAGGAAACGCGAGATGTTGCGCCGCCTAAACCCCTGCCCCCCGATCCACGTCTTTCCCGCTTAAAGCGAGGTCCTCGACACGGTAAACCCGCGTGGGTCACTAGGCGACGCTTATGGTGAAGGAGTTTACTGCTAAGCTGTTGGTAGTGGGATGTTAAGAGAGCACTCTCCCACAGCAGTTTACATTGGACTCTATGGAGCTGTGTAGGCCATGAATGGAAAATGGGGTCAAAGGTCATGACGTGGTTGGGCTATCGGCCCATAATTTTACGTGGTGGGACCGTGGACCCTCGGGTCTGCCCGTTTGAATTCTGGTGTGTCTAGCTCGAAAACTGACCGTGTGACAGCAGTTTTAAAGTTTGACAAAAGTTTATGGACATTTTTCCATTCATTCCTATGGGAGTAAAGATGAAAGTTCAAGGGCTTCCTGTGCAAAAACTATGCAACTTTTCCAAAAGCTGTATACAAGCCCGCATCCCACAGGGCAGCTCTACGAAACAAACTTTGAACGGAGTCGATATCGCGAAAACTGTGGGCGGAGTTAACCGGACAAGAATGAACGATCCTCAGAATGAAGGGCAGCAAACGTAACACTAGAGGTCTGCATTTCCAGGAGGAAACGCGAGATGTTGCGCTGCCTAAACCCCCGTCCCCCGATCCGCGTCTTTCCCGCTTAAAGCGAGGTCCTCGATACGATAAACCCACGTGGGTCACTAGGCGACGCTTATGGTGAAGGAGTTTACTACTAAGCTTTCGGTAGTGGGATGTTAAGAGAGCACTCTCCCACAGCAGTTTACATTGAACTCTATGGAGCTCTGTAGGCCGTGAATGGAAAACGGGGTCAAAGGTCATGAAGCGGGTGGGCTATCGGCCCATAATTTTACGCGGCGGGACCGTGGACCCTCGGGTCTGCCCGTTTGAGTTCTGGTGTCTCTAGCTCGAAAACTGACCGTGTGACATCAGTTTGAAAGTTTGACAAAAGTTTATGGACATTTTTCCATTCATTCCTATGGGAGTAAAGATGAAACTTCAAATGCTTCCTGTGCGAAAACTATGCAACTTTTCCAAAAGCTGTATACAAGCCCGCATCCCACAGGGCAGCTCTACGAATGAAACTTTGAACGTAGTCGATATCTCGAAAACTGTGGGCGGAGTTAACCGGACAACAATGAACAATCCTCAGAATGAAGGGCAGCAAACGTAACACTAGAGGTCTGCATTTCCAGGAGGAAACGCGAGATGTTGCGCCGCCTAAACCCCCGCCCCCCGATCCGCGTCTTTCCCGCTTAAAGCGAGGCCCTCGATACGGTAAACCCGCGTGGGTCACTAGGCGACGCTTATGGTGAAGGAGTTTACTGCTAAGCTGTCGGTAGTGGGATGTTAAGAGAGCACTCTCCCACAGCAGTTTACATTGGACGCTATGGAGCTCTGTAGGGTGTGAATAGAAAACGATACATTTTGAATTCCACCTTTAAAAACAATTCCACCTTAAGAAACCCAGAATTGTATTGAAATGTCCACATCACAGGCCAAAAGAGTCTTAAAAGCAAAAAAAGATGGCCAATACATTTTAAATACCACCTTAATAAAAATTCCACCTTAAGAAACACACAGTTGTATTGACACGTCCACCTTTAAAAATGACCACTTGAAATAAAGCTTAAAATGTCGAAAAGACAGCCAGTATATTGTGAATGAGGTATTCTTTAAAAATTCCACCTTAAGAAACCCTGGATAATTAAGACGTCCCCCTTAAAAATGACCTTTAAAGTGTTACAGACTGCCTGTGTATTTCTGTGGCCCTCACACCTCTCCCGGTCAGTGTCTGCCTCTGCCCCTCCCCCTCCCCCCTCTCTGTCTCTCACACGCACGCTCACAGAATACAACTGACAGACTCAGGATTCAATGAATTTCGACCGGGGGGACCCTTCAAAAAATGACCCGTAGCTCGAAAACTTTTCCCAACCAAAATTGAACGAAGCATACCGTAGCGACAAGGAGAGTCTGGCGCTCGAGATGGTGTAAAAATTTTTTCAGTTTGAGCGAGAATTGATGGTGTAAAAATGAGTTAAAAAAGGGCAAATTTGAGAAAATTTGGCTTTCTGAAAATACATTGAACTCTATGGGAGCCGAAACGTCCTACTGCCAAACAAATCTTCATAACTCCAGAACCGTATCTTCAAATGATTTCAAATCTACATATTTTAGAAAGGAGAAGTTTCTCTACCATTTGAAAGTAAAATGAAGTCTGTAGGTGAAAGTATAAGGAAGTTATGGCAAAATGTTCGGCTAAAAGTTGAATATCGAAAAAGAACAGGCATATTCATTTCAATGTATTCCTATGGGAGCGTACCCACCCTCCGAACAAATGCTTATAGCTCAGAAATGTTATCCCAAATGGCTAAACTGCATATACCGTTGCGACAAGGAGAGTCTAAGGAAGAAGCTGGTATAAAAAATTAGCAGTTTGAGCGAGAATTGACCGTGTTATGACGAGTTAAAAACAGGAGAAAAATTTAGAAACCGCACTCTGAGCCGCTCCAAAAATACATTGAACTCTATGGGAGCCAAAACCCTCCCTAGTGCCGAACAAAAATTCATAACTCAAAAACCGTATTATCGATTACGTTCAAATTTACAGATGCTAGAAAGGACAAGTTTCTCTATCATTTAAAATTTAAATGAAGTTTTTAGGTGAAAGTATGAGAACGTTATGGTGAATTGTTCGGCTGAAAAGTGAAAAAACGGTTTTGGCCAGTGAACCCAGAGTGTCTATGATGTCACCCACTCTAAATGTCTTCCATACAAGTGAATGGAGGGATATTCAAGGAGGAATAGAAAGAGAGGGATGAGTGCGAGAGGTCTGAAAACGGAAGTGACGGGTCACGGTGCGCCCGGGTCCGACCGTCTGAAATCTCGTGTCCGTAGCTTGAAAATTGACCGAGTTAGAGCAGTTCGAAAATTAATTCCATAGAAATGACTGGGGAAAAACGGAGCGATAAACGAGTGTAGCGGACGAACGAGTGCGGGTATCGGAAAGCTGTATACAAGCCCACATCGTCGCTATAGGACGGACGATTTCCAGGTGGAACGGAGTCGATAGCTCGAAAGCTGCGTGACTAGTTAGGCGGACAAGGAAACGCGGAATAATAAGAATAATAATAATAATAATAATATGACTTACGGATAACAATATATCGCGCCGCTGCTTACAGCAGCAGGCGCAACATAACTAGAGGTCTGCATTTCCAGGAGGAAACGCGAGATGTTGCGCCGCCTAAACCCCCGTCCCCCGATCCGCGTCTTTCCTGCTTAAAGCGAGGTCCTCGATACGGTAAACCCGCGTGGGTCACTAGGCGACGCTTATGGTGAAGGAGTTTACTGCTAAGCTGTCGGTAGTGGGATGTTAAGAGAGCACTCTCCCACAGCAGTTTACATTGGACTCTATGGAGCTGTGTAGGCCGTGAATGGAAAACGGGGTCAGAGGTCATGAAGCGGGTGGGCTATCGGCCAATAATTGTACGTGGTGGGACCGTGGACCCTCGGGTCTGCCCGTTTGAGTTCTGGTGTCTCTAGCTCGAAAACTGACCGTGTGACAGCAGTTTGAAAGATTGACAAAAGTTTATGGACATTTTTCCATTCATTCCTATGGGAGTAAAGATGAAACTTCAAATGGTTACTGTGCGAAAACTATGCAACTTTTCCAAAAGCTGTATACAAGCCCGCATCTCACAGGGAAGCTCTACGAGACAAACTTTGAACGGAGTCGATATCTCGAAAACTGTGGGCGGAGTTAACCGGACAAGAACGAACGATCCTCAGAATGAAGGGCAGCAAACGTAACACTAGAGGTCTGCATTTCCAGGAGGAAACGCGAGATGTTGCGCTGCCTAACCCCCCGCCCCCCGATCCGCGTCTTTCCCGCTTAAAGCGAGGTCCTCGATACGGTAAACCCACGTGGGTCACTAGGCGACGCTTATGGTGAAGGAGTTTACTGCTAAGCTGTCGGTAGTGGGATGTTAAGAGAGCACTCTCCCACAGCAGTTTACATTGGACTCTATGGAGCTCAGTAGGCCGTGAATGGAAAACGGGGTCAAAGGTCATGAAGCGGGTGGGCTATCGGCCTATAATTTCAGGTGGTGGGACCGTGGACCCTCGGGTCTGACCGTTTGAATTCTGGTGTCTGTAGCTCGAAAAATGACCGTGTGACAGCAATTTGAAAGTTTGACAAAAGTTTATGGACATCTTTCCATTCATTCCTATGAGAGAAAAGATGAAACTTCAAATGCTTACTGTGCGAAAACTATGCAACTTTTCCAAAAGCTGTATACAAGCCCGCATCCCACAGGGAAGCTCTACGAATGAAACTTTGAACGGAGTCGATATCTCGAAAACTGTGGGCGGAGTTAACCGGACAAGAACAAACGATCCTCAGAATGAAGGGCAGCAAACGTAACACTAGAGGTCTGCATTTCCAGGAGGAAACGCGAGATGTTGCGCCGCCTAAACCCCTGCCCCCCGATCCGCGTCTTTCCCGCTTAAAGCGAGGTCCTCGATACGGTAAACCCGCGTGGGTCACTAGGCCACGCTTATGGTGAAGGAGTTTACTGCTAAGCTGTCGGTAGTGGGATGTTAAGAGAGCAGTCTCCCACAGCAGTTTACATTGGACTCTATGGAGCTCTGTAGGCCGTGAATGGAAAACGGGGTCAAAGGTCATGAAGCGGGTGGGCTATCGGCCCATAATTTCACGTGGGGGGACCGTGGACTCTCGGGTCTGCCCGTTTGAGTTCTGGTGTCTCTAGCTCGAAAACTGAGCGTGTGACAGCAGTTTGAAAGTTTGACAAAAGTTTATGGACATTTTTCCATTCATTCCTATGGGAGAAAAGATGAAACTTCAAATGCTTACTGTGCGAAAACTATGCAACTTTTCCAAAAGCTGTATACAAGCCCGCATCCCACAGGGAAGCTCTACGAATGAAACTTTGAACGGAGTCGATATCTCGAAAACTGTGGGCGGAGTTAACCGGACAAGAACGAACGATCCTCAGAATGAAGGGCAGCAAACGTAACACTAGAGGTCTGCATTTCCAGGAGGAAACGCGAGATGTTGCGCCGCCTAAACCCCCGTCCCCCGATCCGCGTCTTTCCTGCTTAAAGCGAGGTCCTCGATACGGTAAACCCGCGTGGGTCACTAGGCGACGCTTATGGTGAAGGAGTTTACTGCTAAGCTGTCGGTAGTGGGATGTTAAGAGAGCACTCTCCCACAGCAGTTTACATTGGACTCTATGGAGCTGTGTAGGCCGTGAATGGAAAACGGGGTCAGAGGTCATGAAGCGGGAGGGCTATCGGCCAATAATTGTACGTGGTGGGACCGTGGACCCTCGGGTCTGCCCGTTTGAGTTCTGGTGTCTCTAGCTCGAAAACTGACCGTGTGACAGCAGTTTGAAAGATTGACAAAAGTTTATGGACATTTTTCCATTCATTCCTATGGGAGTAAAGATGAAACTTCAAATGGTTACTGTGCGAAAACTATGCAACTTTTCCAAAAGCTGTATACAAGCCCGCATCTCACAGGGAAGCTCTACGAGACAAACTTTGAACGGAGTCGATATCTCGAAAACTGTGGGCGGAGTTAACCGGACAAGAACGAACGATCCTCAGAATGAAGGGCAGCAAACGTAACACTAGAGGTCTGCATTTCCAGGAGGAAACGCGAGATGTTGCGCTGCCTAACCCCCCGCCCCCCGATCCGCGTCTTTCCCGCTTAAAGCGAGGTCCTCGATACGGTAAACCCACGTGGGTCACTAGGCGACGCTTATGGTGAAGGAGTTTACTGCTAAGCTGTCGGTAGTGGGATGTTAAGAGAGCACTCTCCCACAGCAGTTTACATTGGACTCTATGGAGCTCAGTAGGCCGTGAATGGAAAACGGGGTCAAAGGTCATGAAGCGGGTGGGCTATCGGCCTATAATTTCAGGTGGTGGGACCGTGGACCCTCGGGTCTGACCGTTTGAATTCTGGTGTCTGTAGCTCGAAAAATGACCGTGTGACAGCAATTTGAAAGTTTGACAAAAGTTTATGGACATCTTTCCATTCATTCCTATGAGAGAAAAGATGAAACTTCAAATGCTTACTGTGCGAAAACTATGCAACTTTTCCAAAAGCTGTATACAAGCCCGCATCCCACAGGGAAGCTCTACGAATGAAACTTTGAACGGAGTCGATATCTCGAAAACTGTGGGCGGAGTTAACCGGACAAGAACAAACGATCCTCAGAATGAAGGGCAGCAAACGTAACACTAGAGGTCTGCATTTCCAGGAGGAAACGCGAGATGTTGCGCCGCCTAAACCCCTGCCCCCCGATCCGCGTCTTTCCCGCTTAAAGCGAGGTCCTCGATACGGTAAACCCGCGTGGGTCACTAGGCCACGCTTATGGTGAAGGAGTTTACTGCTAAGCTGTCGGTAGTGGGATGTTAAGAGAGCAGTCTCCCACAGCAGTTTACATTGGACTCTATGGAGCTCTGTAGGCCGTGAATGGAAAACGGGGTCAAAGGTCATGAAGCGGGTGGGCTATCGGCCCATAATTTCACGTGGGGGGACCGTGGACTCTCGGGTCTGCCCGTTTGAGTTCTGGTGTCTCTAGCTCGAAAACTGAGCGTGTGACAGCAGTTTGAAAGTTTGACAAAAGTTTATGGACATTTTTCCATTCATTCCTATGGGAGAAAAGATGAAACTTCAAATGCTTACTGTGCGAAAACTATGCAACTTTTCCAAAAGCTGTATACAAGCCCGCATCCCACAGGGAAGCTCTACGAATGAAACTTTGAACGGAGTCGATATCTCGAAAACTGTGGGCGGAGTTAACCGGACAAGGAATGAAGATCCTCAGAATGAAGGGCAGCAAACGTAACACTAGAGGTCTGCATTTCCAGGAGGAAACGCGAGATGTTGCGCCGCCTAAACCCCCGCCCCCCGATCCGCGTCTTTCCCGCTTAAAGCGAGGTCCTCGATACGGTAAACCCGCGTGGGTCACTAGGCGACGCTTATGGTGAAGGAGTTTACTGCTAAGCTGTCGGTAGTGGGATGTTAAGAGAGCTCTCTCCCACAGCAGTTTACATTGGACTCTATGGAGCTGTGTAGGCCGTGAATGGAAAACGGGGTCAAAGGTCATGAAGCGGGTGGGCTATCGGCCCATAATTTCAGGTGGTGGGACCGTGGACTCTCGGGTCTGACCGTTTGAGTTCTGGTGTCTCTAGCTCGAAAACTGACCGTGTGACAGCAGTTTGAAAGTTTGACAAAAGTTTATGGACATTTTTCCATTCATTCCTATGGGAGTTAAGATGAAAGTTCAAATGCTTACTGTGCAAAAACTATGTAACTTTTCCAAAAGCTGTATACAAGCCCGCATCCCACAGGGAAGCTGTACGAATGAAACTTTGAACGGAGTCGATATCTCGAAAACTGTGGGCGGAGTTAACCGGACAAGAATGAACGATCCTCAGAATGAAGGGCAGCAAACGTAACACTAGAGGTCTGCATTTCCAGGAGGAAACGCGAGATGTTGCGCCGCCTAAACCCCCGCCCCCCGATCCGCGTCTTTCACGCTTAAAGCGAGGTCCTCGATACGGTAAACCCGCGTGGGTCACTAGGCGACGCTTATGCTGAAGGAGTTTACTGCTAAGCTGTCGGTAGTGGGATGTTAAGAGAGCACTCTCCCACAGCAGTTTACATTGGACTCTATGGAGCTCTGTAGGCCATGAATGGAAAACGGGGTCAAAGGTCATGAAGCGGGCGGGTTATCGGCCCATAATTTTACGTGGTGGGACCGTGGACCCTCGGGTATACCCGTTTGAGTTCTGGTGTCTCTAGCTCGAAAACTGACCGTGTGACAGCAGTTTGAAAGTTTGACAAAAGTTTATGGACATTTTTCCATTCATTCCTATGGGAGAAAAGTTGAAACTTCAAATGCTTACTGTGCTAAAACTATGTAACTTTTCCAAAAGCTGTATACAAGCCCGCATCCCACAGGGAAGCTGTACGAAACAAACTTTGAACGGAGTCGATATCTCGAAAACTGTGGGCGGAGTTAACCGGACAAGAATGAACGATCCTCAGAATGAAGGGCAGCAAACATAACACTAGAGGTCTGCATTTCCAGGAGGAAACGCGAGATGTTGCGCCGCCTAAACCTCCGCCCCCCGATCCGCGTCTTTCCCGCTTAAAGCGAGGCCGTCGGTAGGTAAACCCTCGTGGGTCACTAGGCGACGCTTATGGTGAAGGAGTTTACTGCTAAGCTGTTGGTAGTGGGATGTTAAGAGAGCACTCTCCCACAGCAGTTTACATTGGACTCTATGGAGCTCTGTAGGCCGTGAAAGGAAAACGGGGTCAAAGGTCATGAAGCGGGTGGGCTATCGGCCTATAGTTTCACGTGCTGGGACCGTGGACCCTCGGGTCTGCCCGTTTGAGTTCTGGTGTCTCTAGCTCGAAAACTGACCGTGTGACAGCAGTTTTAAAGTTTGACAAAAGTTTATGGACATTTTTCCATTCATTCCTATGGGAGTAAAGATGAAACTTCAAATGCTTCCTGTGCGAAAACTATGTAACTTTTCCAAAAGCTGTATACAAGCCCGCATCCCACAGGGAAGCTCTACGAAACAAACTTTGAACGAAGTCGATATCTCGAAAACTGTGGGCGGAGTTAACCGGACAAGAATGAACGATCCTCAGAATGAAGGGCAGCAAACGTAACACTAGAGGTCTGCATTTCCAGGAGGAAACGCGAGATGTTGCGCCGCCTAAACCCCCGTCCCCCGATCCGCGTCTTTCCCGCTTAAAGCGAGGTCCTCGATACGGTAAACCCGCGTGGGTCACTAGGCGACGCTTATGTTGAAGAAGTTTACTGCTAAGCTGTCGGTAGTGGGATGTTAAGAGAGCTCTCTCCCACAGCAGTTTACATTGGACTCTATGGAGCTCAGTAGGCCGTGAAAGGAAAACGGGGTCAAAGGTCATGAAGCGGGTGGGCTATCGGCCTATAGTTTCACGTGCTGGGACCGTGGACCCTCGGGTCTGCCCGTTTGAATTCTGGTGTCTCTAGCTCGAAAACTGACCGTGTGACAGCAGTTTGAAAGTTTGACAAAAGTTTATGGACATTTTCCCATTCATTCCTATGGGAGTAAAGATGAAACTTCAAATGCTTACTGTGCGAAAACTATGTAACTTTTCAAAAAGCTGTATACAAGCCCGCATCCCACAGGGAAGCTCTACGAAACAAACTTTGAACGGAGTCCATATCTCGAAAACTGTGGGCGGAGTTAACCGGACAAGAGTGAACGATCCTCAGAATGAAGGGCAGCAAACGTAACACCAGGAGGAAACGCGAGATGTTGCGCCGCCGAAACCCCCGTCCCCCGATCCGCGTCTTTCCCGCTTAAAGCGAGGTCCTCGATACGGTAAACCCGCGTGGGTCACTAGGCGACGCTTATGGTGAAGGAGTTTACTGCTAAGCTGTCGGTAGTGGGATGTTAAGAGAGCACTCTCCCACAGCAGTTTACATTGGACTCTATGGAGCTCTGTAGGCCGTGAATGGAAAACGGGGTCAAAGGTCATGAAGCGGGCGGGGTATCGGCCTATAATTTCACGTGGTGGGACCGTGGACTCTCGGGTCTGCCCGTTTGAGTTCTGGTGTCTCTAGCTCGAAAACTGACCGTGTGACAGCAGTTTGAAAGTTTGACAAAAGTTTATGGACATTTTTCCATTCATTCCTATGGGAGTTAAGATGAAACTTCGAATGCTTACTGTGCGAAAACTATGTAACTTTTCCAAAAGCTGTATACAAGCCCGCATCCCACAGGGAAGCTCTACGAAACAAACTTTGAACGGAGTCGATATCTCGAAAACTGTGGGCGGAGTTAACCGGACAAGAATGAACGATCCTCAGAATGAAGGGCAGCAAACGTAACACTAGAGGTCTGCATTTCCAGGAGGAAACGCGAGATGTTGCGCCGCCTAAACCCCTGCCCCCCGATCCGCGTCTTTCCCGCTTAAAGCGAGGTCCTCGATACGGTAAACCCGCGTGGGTCACTAGGCGACGCTTATGTTGAAGAAGTTTACTGCTAAGCTGTCGGTAGTGGGATGTTAAGAGAGCTCTCTCCCACAGCAGTTTACATTGGACTCTATGGAGCTCAGTAGGCCGTGAAAGGAAAACGGGGTCAAAGGTCATGAAGCGGGTGGGCTATCGGCCTATAGTTTCACGTGCTGGGACCGTGGACCCTCGGGTCTGCCCGTTTGAATTCTGGTGTCTCTAGCTCGAAAACTGACCGTGTGACAGCAGTTTGAAAGTTTGACAAAAGTTTATGGACATTTTCCCATTCATTCCTATGGGAGTAAAGATGAAACTTCAAATGCTTACTGTGCGAAAACTATGTAACTTTTCAAAAAGCTGTATACAAGCCCGCATCCCACAGGGAAGCTCTACGAAACAAACTTTGAACGGAGTCCATATCTCGAAAACTGTGGGCGGAGTTAACCGGACAAGAGTGAACGATCCTCAGAATGAAGGGCAGCAAACGTAACACCAGGAGGAAACGCGAGATGTTGCGCCGCCGAAACCCCCGTCCCCCGATCCGCGTCTTTCCCGCTTAAAGCGAGGTCCTCGATACGGTAAACCCGCGTGGGTCACTAGGCGACGCTTATGGTGAAGGAGTTTACTGCTAAGCTGTCGGTAGTGGGATGTTAAGAGAGCACTCTCCCACAGCAGTTTACATTGGACTCTATGGAGCTCTGTAGGCCGTGAATGGAAAACGGGGTCAAAGGTCATGAAGCGGGCGGGGTATCGGCCTATAATTTCACGTGGTGGGACCGTGGACTCTCGGGTCTGCCCGTTTGAGTTCTGGTGTCTCTAGCTCGAAAACTGACCGTGTGACAGCAGTTTGAAAGTTTGACAAAAGTTTATGGACATTTTTCCATTCATTCCTATGGGAGTTAAGATGAAACTTCGAATGCTTACTGTGCGAAAACTATGTAACTTTTCCAAAAGCTGTATACAAGCCCGCATCCCACAGGGAAGCTCTACGAAACAAACTTTGAACGGAGTCGATATCTCGAAAACTGTGGGCGGAGTTAACCGGACAAGAATGAACGATCCTCAGAATGAAGGGCAGCAAACGTAACACTAGAGGTCTGCATTTCCAGGAGGAAACGCGAGATGTTGCGCCGCCTAAACCCCTGCCCCCCGATCCGCGTCTTTCCCGCTTAAAGCGAGGTCCTCGATACGGTAAACCCGCGTGGGTCACTAGGCGACGCTTATGGTGAAGGAGTTTACTGCTAAGCTGTCGGTAGTGGGATGTTAAGAGAGCACTCTCCCACAGCAGTTTACATTGGACTCTATGGAGCTCTGTAGGCCGTGAATGGAAAACGGGGTCAAAGGTCATGAAGCGGGCGGGGTATCGGCCTATAATTTCACGTGTTGGGACCTTGGACTCTCGGGTCTGCCCGTTTGAATTCTGGTGTCTCTAGCTCCAAAACTGAGCGTGTGAGAGCAGTTTTAAAGTTTGACAAAAGTTTATGGACATTTTTCCATTCATTCCTATGGGAGAAAAGTTGAAACTTCAAATGCTTACTGTGCTAAAACTATGTAACTTTTCCAAAAGCTGTATACAAGCCCGCATCCCACAGGGAAGCTCTACGAAACAAACTTTGAACGGAGTCGATATCTCGAAAACTGTGTGCGGAGTTAACCGGACAAGAACGAACGATCCTCAGAATGAAGGGCAGCAAACGTAACACTAGAGGTCTGCATTTCCAGGAGGAAACGCGAAATGTTGCGCCGCCTAAACCCCCGTCCCCCGATCCGCGTCTTTCCCGCTTAAAGCGAGGTCCTCGATACGGTAAACCCGCGTGGGTCACTAGGCGACGCTTATGGTGAAGGAGTTTACTGCTAAGCTGTCGGTAGTGGGATGTTAAGAGAGCACTCTCCCACAGCAGTTTACATTGGACTCTATGGAGCTCTGTAGGCCGTGAATGGAAAACGGGGTCAAAGGTCATGAAGCGGGTGGGCTATCGGCCTATAATTTTACGTGGTGGGACCTTGGACCCTCGGGTCTGCCCGTTTGAGTTCTGGTGTTTCTAGCTCGAAAACTGAGCGTGTGACAGCAGTTTGAAAGTTTGACAAAAGTTTATGGACATTTTTCCATTCATTCCTATGGGAGTAAAGATGAAAGTTCAAATGCTTACTGTGCGAAAACTATGTAACTTTTCCAAAAGCTGTGTACAAGCCCGCATCCCACAGGGAAGCCCTACGAATGAAACTTTGAACGGAGTCGATATCTCGAAAACTGTGGGCGGAGTTAACCGGACAAGAACGAACGATCCTCAGAATGAAGGGCAGCAAACGTAACACTAGAGGTCTGCATTTCCAGGAGGAAACGCGAGATGTTGCGCCGCCTAAACCCCCGTCCCCCGATCCGCGTCTTTACCGCTTAAAGCGAGGTCCTCGATACGGTAAACCCGCGTGGGTCACTAGGCGACGCTTATGGTGAAGGAGTTTACTGCTAAGCTGTCGGTAGTGGGATGTTAAGAGAGCACTCTCCCACAGCAGTTTACATTGGACTCTATGGAGCTCTGTAGGCCGTGAATGGAAAACGGGGTCAAAGGTCATGAAGCGGGTGGGCTATCGGCCTATAATTTCACGTGGCGGGACCGTGGACTCTCGGGTCTGCCCGTTTGAATTCTGGTGTCTCTAGCTCGAAAACTGACCGTGTGACAGCAGTTTGAAAGTTTGACAAAAGTTTATGGACATTTTTCCATTCATTCCTATGGGAGAAAAGATGAAACTTCAAATGCTTACTGTGCGAAAACTATGTAACTTTTCCAAAAGCTGTATACAAGCCCGCATCCCACAGGGCAGCTCTACGAAACAAACTTTGAACGGAGTCGATATCTCGAAAACTGTGGGCGGAGTTAACCGGACAAGAATGAACGATCCTCAGAATGAAGGGCAGCAAACGTAACACTAGAGGTCTGCATTTCCAGGAGGAAACGCGAGATGTTGCGCCGCCTAAACCCCCGCCCCCCGATCCGCGTCTTTCCCGCTTAAAGCGAGGTCCTCGACACGGTAAACCCGCGTGGGTCACTAGGCGACGCTTATGGTGAAGGAGTTTACTGCTAAGCTGTCGGTAGTGGGATGTTAAGAGAGCACTCTCCCACAGCAGTTTACATTGGACTCTATGGAGCTCTGTAGGCCGTGAAAGGAAAACGGGGTCAAAGGTCATGAAGCGGGTGGGCTATCGGCCCATAATTTTACGTGGAGGGACCGTGGACCCTCGGGTCTGCCCGTTTGAGTTCTGGTGTCTCTAGCTCGAAAACTGACCGTGTGACAGCAGTTTGAAAGATTGACAAAAGTTTATGGACAATTTTCCATTCATTCCTATGGGAGTAAAGATGAAACTTCAAATGGTTACTGTGCGAAAACTATGCAACTTTTCCAAAAGCTGTATACAAGCCCGCATCCCACAGGAAAGCTATACGAATGAAACTTTGAACGGAGTCGATATCTCGAAAACTGTGGGCGGAGTTAACCGGACAAGAACGAACCATCCTCAGAATGAAGGGCAGCAAACGTAACACTAGAGGTCTGCATTTCCAGGAGGAAACGCGAGATGTTGCGCCGCCTAAATCCCTGCCCCCCGATCCGCGTCTTTCCCGCTTAAAGCAAGGTCCTCGATACGGTAAACCCGCGTGGGTCACTAGGCGACGCTTATGGTGAAGGAGTTTACTGCTAAGCTGTTGGTAGTGGGATGTTAAGAGAGCACTCTCCCACAGCAGTTTACATTGGACTCTATGGAGCTCTGTAGGCCGTGAATGGAAAACGGGGTCAAAGGTCATGAAGCGGGTGGGCTATCGGCCCATAATTTCACGTGGTGGGACCGTGGACTCTCGGGTCTGCCCGTTTGAATTCTGGTGTCTCTAGCTCGAAAACTGAGCGTGTGACAGCAGTTTGAAAGTTTGACAAAAGTTTATGGACATTTTTCCATTCATTCCTATGGGAGAAAACACGAAACTTCAAATGCTTACTGTGCGAAAACTATGCAACTTTTCCAAAAGCTGTATACAAGCCCGCATCCCACAGGGAAGCTCTACGAATGAAACTTTGAACGGAGTCGATATCTCGAAAACTGTGGGCGGAGTTAACCGGACAAGAATGAACGATCCTCAGAATGAAGGGCAGCAAACGTAACACTAGAGGTCTGCATTTCCAGGAGGAAACGCGAGATGTTGCGCCGCCGAAACCCCCGTCCCCCGATCCGCGTCTTTCCCGCTTAAAGCGAGGTCCTCGGTACGGTAAACCCGCGTGGGTCACTAGGCGACGCTTATGGTGAAGGAGTTTACTGCTAAGCTGTCGGTAGTGGGATGTTAAGAGAGCACTCTCCCACAGCAGTTTACATTGGACTCTATGGAGCTCTGTAGGCCGTGAATGGAAAACGGGGTCAAAGGTCATGAAGCGGGCGGGGTATCGGCCTATAATTTCACGTGGTGGGACCGTGGACCCTCGGGGCTGCCCGTTTGAGTTCTGGTGTCTCTAGCTCGAAAACTGAGCGTGTGACAGCAGTTTGAAAGTTTGACAAAAGTTTATGGACATTTTTCCATTCATTCCTATGGGAGTTAAGATGAAATTTCAAATGCTTACTGTGCGAAAACTATGTAACTTTTCCAAAAGCTGTATACAAGCCCGCATCCCACAGGGAAGCTCTACGAAACAAACTTTGAACGGAGTCGATATCTCGAAAACTGTGGGCGGAGTTAACCGGACAAGAATGAACGATCCTCAGAATGAAGAGCAGCAAACGTAACACCAGTATATTGTGAATGAGGTCTTTTTTAAAAATTCCACCTTAAGAAACCCTGGATAATTAAGACGCCCCCCTTAAAAATGACCTTTAAAGTGTTACAGACTGCCTGTGTATTTCTGTGGCCCTCACAGCTCTCCCCGTCAGTGTCTGCCTCTGCCCCTCCCCCTCCCCCCTCTCTGTCTCTCTCACACGCACGCTCACAGAACACAACTGACAGACTCATGATTCAATGAATTTCGACCGGGGAGCACCCTCCAAAAAATCACCCGTAGCTCGAAAACTTTTCCCAACCAAAATTGAACGAAGCATACCGTAGCGACAAGGAGAGTCTTGTGCTCGAGATGGTGTAAAAATTTTTGCACTTTGAGCGAGATTTGATGGTGTAATTACGAGTTAAAAACAGGCAAAGTTTTGAAAATCTGCGTGCCGACCCGCTCTTAAAATACATTGAGCTCTATGGGAGGAAAACCCTCCCAAGTGTGGAACAAAAATTCATAACTCAAGAACGGTATTCTCAAACGGTCTGAAACTTACAAGTTTGAGAAAGGGGACATTTCTCTACCATTTAAAATTTAAATGAAGTCTGTAGGTGAAAGTATAAGGAAGTTATGGTGAAATGTTCGGCAGAAAATTGAAAAAGAAAAAAAATAATTTCAATGGGTTCCTATGGGAGCGTACCCACCCACCGAACAAATGCTTATAGCTCGGAAAGTTTTCCCCACATCACTTAACCGTATATACCGTTGCGACAAGGAGAGTCTGGGGATCGATATGGTATAAAAAATTTGCAGATTAAGTGAGAATTGAGCATGTTATGACGAGTTAAAAACAGGAGAAAATTTTAGAAACCGCACTCTGAGCTGCTCCAAAAATACATTGAACCCTATGGGAGCCGAAACCGTCCCTAGTGCCGAACAAAAATTCATAACTCAAAAACCGTATTTTCAATAATGTTCAAATTTAGAGGTCTTAGAAAGGACAAGTTTCTCTACCATTTAAAATTTAAATGAAGTTTCTAGGTGAAACTATAAGGAAGTTATGGCGATTTGTTCGGCTGAAAAGTGAAAAAACGGCTTTTTGCCACTGAAACTACAGTGGATGACATCACCCCCACTCTAAGAGCCTCCCATTGAAATGAATGGAGGGATTTTGAAGGAGGAAAAGAAAGGGAAGGATGAGTGCAAAAATTCCGAAAACGGAAGTGATGGGAGCCGGTACGCCCGGGTCCGACCGTCTGAAATCCCGTGTCCGTAGCTTGAAAAATGACCGAGTAAGAGCACTTTGAAAATTAATTCCATAGAAATGACTGGGGAAAAACAGAGCGAAAAACGAGTGTAGCGGACGAACGAGTGCGGGTATCGGAAAGCTGTATACAAGCCCACATCGTCGCTATAGGACGCACGATTTCCAGGTGGAACGGAGTCGATAGCTCGAAAGCTGCGGGACTAGTTAAGCGGACAAGGAAACGCGGAATAATAAAAATAATAATAAAAATAATAATAATATGACTTACGGATAACAATATATTGCGCCGCTGCTTAAAGCAGCAGGCGCAACATAACTAGAGGTCTGCATTTCCAGGAGGAAACGCGAGATGTTGCGCCGCCGAAACCCCCGTCCCCCGATCCGCGTCTTTCCCGCTTAAAGCGAGGTCCTCGATACGGTAAACCCGCGTGGGTCACTAGGCGACGCTTATGGTGAAGGAGTTTACTGCTAAGCTGTTGGTAGTGGGATGTTAAGAGAGCACTCTCCCACAGCAGTTTACATTGGACTCTATGGAGCTCTGTAGGCCGTGAATGGAAAACGGGGTCAAAGGTCATGAAGCGGGCGGGGTATCGGCCTATAATTTCACGTGGTGGGACCTTGGACTCTCGGGTCTGCCCGTTTGAATTCTGGTGTCTCTAGCTCGAAAACTGAGCGTGTGACAGCAGTTTGAAAGTTTGACAAAAGTTTATGGACATATTTCCATTCATTCCTATGGGACAAAAGATGAAACTTCAAATGCTTACTGTGCTAAAACTATGCAACTTTTCCAAAAGCTGTATACAAGCCCGCATCCCACAGGGAAGCTCTACGAAACAAACTTTGAACGGAGTCGATATCTCGAAAACTGTGGGCGGAGTTAACCGGACAATAATGAAAGCTGTCGGTAGTGGGATGTTAAGAGAGCACTCTCCCACAGCAGTTTACATTGGACTCTATGGAGCTCAGTAGGCCGTGAATGGAAAACGGGGTCAAAGGTCATGAAGCGGGTGGGCTATCGGCCTATAATTTCAGGTGGTGGGACCGTGGACCCTCGGGTCTGACCGTTTGAATTCTGGTGTCTGTAGCTCGAAAAATGACCGTGTGACAGCAATTTAAAAGTTTGACAAAAGTTTATGGACATTTTTCCATTCATTCCTATGAGAGAAAAGATGAAACTTCAAATGCTTACTGTGCGAAAACTATGCAACTTTTCCAAAAGCTGTATACAAGCCCGCATCCCACAGGGAAGCTCTACGAATGAAACTTTGAACGGAGTCGATATCTCGAAAACTGTGGGCGGAGTTAACCGGACAAGAATGAACGATCCTCAGAATGAAGGGCAGCAAACGTAACACTAGAGGTCTGCATTTCCAGGAGGAAACGCGAGATGTTGCGCCGCCTAAACCCCTGCCCCCCGATCCGCGTCTTTCCCGCTTAAAGCGAGGTCCTCGATACGGTAAACCCGCGTGGGTCACTAGGCGACGCTTATGGTGAAGGAGTTTACTGCTAAGCTGTCGGTAGTGGGATGTTAAGAGAGCACTCTCCCACACCAGTTTACATTGGACTCTATGGAGCTCTGTAGGCCGTGAATGGAAAACGGGGTCAAAGGTCATGAAGCGGGCGGGGTATCGGCCTATAATTTCACGTGGTGGGACCGTGGACTCTCGGGTCTGCCCGTTTGAGTTCTGGTGTCTCTAGCTCGAAAACTGACCGTGTGACGGCAGTTTGAAAGTTTGACAAAAGTTTATGGACATTTTTCCATTCATTCCTATGGGAGTAAGGATGAAACTTCAAATGCTTACTGTGCGAAAACTATGCAACTTTTCCAAAAGCTGTATACAAGCCCGCATCCCACAGGGAAGCTCTACGAAACAAACTTTGAACGGAGTCGATATCTCGAAAACTGTGGGCGGAGTTAACCGGACAAGGAATGAAGATCCTCAGAATGAAGGGCAGCAAACGTAACACTAGAGGTCTGCATTTCCAGGAGGAAACGCGAGATGTTGCGCCGCCTAAACCCCCGCCCCCCAATCCGCGTCTTTCCCGCTTAAAGCGAGGTCCTCGATACGGCAAACCCACGTGGGTCACTAGGCGACGCTTATGGTGAAGGAGTTTACTGCTAAGCTGTCGGTAGTGGGATGTTAAGAGAGCACTCTCCCACAGCAGTTTACATTGGACTCTGTGGAGCTCTGTAGGCCGTGAATGGAAAACGGGGTCAAAGGTCATGAAGCGGGTGGGCTATCGGCTCTTAATTTTACGTGGTGGGACCGTGGACCCTCGGGTCTGCCCGTTTGAATTCTGGTGTCTCTAGCTCGAAAACTGACCGTGTGACAGCAGTTTTAAAGTTTGACAAAAGTTTATGGACATTTTTCCATTCATTCCTATGGGAGTAAAGATGAAACTTCAAATGGTTACTGTGCGAAAACTATGCAACTTTTCCAAAAGCTGTATACAAGCCCGCATCCCACAGGGCAGCTCTACGAAACAAACTTTGAACGGAGTCGATATCTCGAAAACTGTGGGCGGAGTTAACCGGACAAGAATGAACGATCCTCAGAATGAAGGGCAGCAAACGTAACACTAGAGGTCTGCATTTCCAGGAGGAAACGCGAGATGTTGCGCCGCCTAAACCCCAGCCCCCCGATCCGCGTCTTTCCCGCTTAAAGCGAGGTCCTCGATACGGTAAACCCGCGTGGGTCACTAGGCGACGCTTATGGTGAAGGAGTTTACTGCTAAGCTGTCGGTAGTGGGATGTTAATAGAGCACTGTCCCACAGCAGTTTACATTGGACTCTATGGAGCTCTGTAGGCCGTGAATGGAAAACGGGGTCAAAGGTCATGAAGCGGGTGGGCTATCGGCCCATAATTTTACGTGGTGGGACCGTGGACCCTCGGGTCTGCCCGTTTGAGTTCTGGTGTCTCTAGCTCGAAAACTGACCGTGTGACAGCAGTTTGAAAGTTTGAGAAAAGTTTATGGACATTTTTCCATTCATTCCTATGGGAGAAAATATGAAACTTCAAATGCTTACTGTGCAAAAACTATGTAACTTTTCCAAAAGCTGTATACAAGCCCGCATCCCACAGGGAAGCTCTACGAATGAAACTTTGAACGGAGTCGATATCTCGAAAACTGTGGGCGGAGTTAACCGGACAAGAATGAACGATCCTCAGAATGAAGGGCAGCAAACGTAACACTAGAGGTCTGCATTTCCAGGAGGAAACGCGAGATGTTGCGCCGCCTAAACCCCTGCCCCCCGATCCGCGTCTTTCCCGCTTAAAGCGAGGTCCTCGATACGGTAAACCCGCGTGGGTCACTAGGCGACGCTTATGGTGAAGGAGTTTACTGCTAAGCTGTCGGTAGTGGGATGTTAAGAGAGCACTCTCCCACACCAGTTTACATTGGACTCTATGGAGCTCTGTAGGCCGTGAATGGAAAACGGGGTCAAAGGTCATGAAGCGGGCGGGGTATCGGCCTATAATTTCACGTGGTGGGACCGTGGACTCTCGGGTCTGCCCGTTTGAGTTCTGGTGTCTCTAGCTCGAAAACTGACCGTGTGACGGCAGTTTGAAAGTTTGACAAAAGTTTATGGACATTTTTCCATTCATTCCTATGGGAGTAAGGATGAAACTTCAAATGCTTACTGTGCGAAAACTATGCAACTTTTCCAAAAGCTGTATACAAGCCCGCATTCCACAGGGAAGCTCTACGAAACAAACTTTGAACGGAGTCGATATCTCGAAAACTGTGGGCGGAGTTAACCGGACAAGGAATGAAGATCCTCAGAATGAAGGGCAGCAAACGTAACACTAGAGGTCTGCATTTCCAGGAGGAAACGCGAGATGTTGCGCCGCCTAAACCCCCGCCCCCCAATCCGCGTCTTTCCCGCTTAAAGCGAGGTCCTCGATACGGCAAACCCACGTGGGTCACTAGGCGACGCTTATGGTGAAGGAGTTTACTGCTAAGCTGTCGGTAGTGGGATGTTAAGAGAGCACTCTCCCACAGCAGTTTACATTGGACTCTGTGGAGCTCTGTAGGCCGTGAATGGAAAACGGGGTCAAAGGTCATGAAGCGGGTGGGCTATCGGCTCTTAATTTTACGTGGTGGGACCGTGGACCCTCGGGTCTGCCCGTTTGAATTCTGGTGTCTCTAGCTCGAAAACTGACCGTGTGACAGCAGTTTTAAAGTTTGACAAAAGTTTATGGACATTTTTCCATTCATTCCTATGGGAGTAAAGATGAAACTTCAAATGGTTACTGTGCGAAAACTATGCAACTTTTCCAAAAGCTGTATACAAGCCCGCATCCCACAGGGCAGCTCTACGAAACAAACTTTGAACGGAGTCGATATCTCGAAAACTGTGGGCGGAGTTAACCGGACAAGAATGAACGATCCTCAGAATGAAGGGCAGCAAACGTAACACTAGAGGTCTGCATTTCCAGGAGGAAACGCGAGATGTTGCGCCGCCTAAACCCCAGCCCCCCGATCCGCGTCTTTCCCGCTTAAAGCGAGGTCCTCGATACGGTAAACCCGCGTGGGTCACTAGGCGACGCTTATGGTGAAGGAGTTTACTGCTAAGCTGTCGGTAGTGGGATGTTAATAGAGCACTCTCCCACAGCAGTTTACATTGGACTCTGTGGAGCTCTGTAGGCCGTGAATGGAAAACGGGGTCAAAGGTCATGAAGCGGGTGGGCTATCGGCTCTTAATTTTACGTGGTGGGACCGTGGACCCTCGGGTCTGCCCGTTTGAATTCTGGTGTCTCTAGCTCGAAAACTGACCGTGTGACAGCAGTTTTAAAGTTTGACAAAAGTTTATGGACATTTTTCCATTCATTCCTATGGGAGTAAAGATGAAACTTCAAATGGTTACTGTGCGAAAACTATGCAACTTTTCCAAAAGCTGTATACAAGCCCGCATCCCACAGGGCAGCTCTACGAAACAAACTTTGAACGGAGTCGATATCTCGAAAACTGTGGGCGGAGTTAACCGGACAAAAATGAACGATCCTCAGAATGAAGGGCAGCAAACGTAACACTAGAGGTCTGCATTTCCAGGAGGAAACGCGAGATGTTGCGCCGCCTAAACCCCAGCCCCCCGATCCGCGTCTTTCCCGCTTAAAGCGAGGTCCTCGATACGGTAAACCCGCGTGGGTCACTAGGCGACGCTTATGGTGAAGGAGTTTACTGCTAAGCTGTCGGTAGTGGGATGTTAATAGAGCACTGTCCCACAGCAGTTTACATTGGACTCTATGGAGCTCTGTAGGCCGTGAATGGAAAACGGGGTCAAAGGTCATGAAGCGGGTGGGCTATCGGCCCATAATTTTACGTGGTGGGACCGTGGACCCTCGGGTCTGCCCGTTTGAGTTCTGGTGTCTCTAGCTCGAAAACTGACCGTGTGACAGCAGTTTGAAAGTTTGAGAAAAGTTTATGGACATTTTTCCATTCATTCCTATGGGAGAAAATATGAAACTTCAAATGCTTACTGTGCAAAAACTATGTAACTTTTCCAAAAGCTGTATACAAGCCCGCATCCCACAGGGAAGCTCTACGAATGAAACTTTGAACGGAGTCGATATCTCGAAAACTGTGGGCGGAGTTAACCGGACAAGAATGAACGATCCTCAGAATGAAGGGCAGCAAACGTAACACTAGAGGTCTGCATTTCCAGGAGGAAACGCGAGATGTTGCGCCGCCTAAACCCCCGCCCCCCGATCCGCGTCTTTCCCGCTTAAAGCGAGGTCCTCGACACGGTAAACCCGCGTGGGTCACTAGGCGACGCTTATGGTGAAGGAGTTTACTGCTAAGCTGTCGGTAGTGGGATGTTAAGAGAGCACTCTCCCACAGCAGTTTACATTGGACTCTATGGAGCTCTGTAGGCCGTGAAAGGAAAACGGGGTCAAAGGTCATGAAGCGGGTGGGCTATCGGCCCATAATTTTACGTGGAGGGACCGTGGACCCTCGGGTCTGCCCGTTTGAGTTCTGGTGTCTCTAGCTCGAAAACTGACCGTGTGACAGCAGTTTGAAAGATTGACAAAAGTTTATGGACAATTTTCCATTCATTCCTATGGGAGTAAAGATGAAACTTCAAATGGTTACTGTGCGAAAACTATGCAACTTTTCCAAAAGCTGTATACAAGCCCGCATCCCACAGGAAAGCTATACGAATGAAACTTTGAACGGAGTCGATATCTCGAAAACTGTGGGCGGAGTTAACCGGACAAGAACGAACCATCCTCAGAATGAAGGGCAGCAAACGTAACACTAGAGGTCTGCATTTCCAGGAGGAAACGCGAGATGTTGCGCCGCCTAAACCCCTGCCCCCCGATCCGCGTCTTTCCCGCTTAAAGCGAGGTCCTCGATACGGTAAACCCGCGTGGGTCACTAGGCGACGCTTATGGTGAAGGAGTTTACTGCTAAGCTGTCGGTAGTGGGATGTTAAGAGAGCACTCTCCCACACCAGTTTACATTGGACTCTATGGAGCTCTGTAGGCCGTGAATGGAAAACGGGGTCAAAGGTCATGAAGCGGGCGGGGTATCGGCCTATAATTTCACGTGGTGGGACCGTGGACTCTCGGGTCTGCCCGTTTGAGTTCTGGTGTCTCTAGCTCGAAAACTGACCGTGTGACGGCAGTTTGAAAGTTTGACAAAAGTTTATGGACATTTTTCCATTCATTCCTATGGGAGTAAGGATGAAACTTCAAATGCTTACTGTGCGAAAACTATGCAACTTTTCCAAAAGCTGTATACAAGCCCGCATTCCACAGGGAAGCTCTACGAAACAAACTTTGAACGGAGTCGATATCTCGAAAACTGTGGGCGGAGTTAACCGGACAAGGAATGAAGATCCTCAGAATGAAGGGCAGCAAACGTAACACTAGAGGTCTGCATTTCCAGGAGGAAACGCGAGATGTTGCGCCGCCTAAACCCCCGCCCCCCAATCCGCGTCTTTCCCGCTTAAAGCGAGGTCCTCGATACGGCAAACCCACGTGGGTCACTAGGCGACGCTTATGGTGAAGGAGTTTACTGCTAAGCTGTCGGTAGTGGGATGTTAAGAGAGCACTCTCCCACAGCAGTTTACATTGGACTCTGTGGAGCTCTGTAGGCCGTGAATGGAAAACGGGGTCAAAGGTCATGAAGCGGGTGGGCTATCGGCTCTTAATTTTACGTGGTGGGACCGTGGACCCTCGGGTCTGCCCGTTTGAATTCTGGTGTCTCTAGCTCGAAAACTGACCGTGTGACAGCAGTTTTAAAGTTTGACAAAAGTTTATGGACATTTTTCCATTCATTCCTATGGGAGTAAAGATGAAACTTCAAATGGTTACTGTGCGAAAACTATGCAACTTTTCCAAAAGCTGTATACAAGCCCGCATCCCACAGGGCAGCTCTACGAAACAAACTTTGAACGGAGTCGATATCTCGAAAACTGTGGGCGGAGTTAACCGGACAAGAATGAACGATCCTCAGAATGAAGGGCAGCAAACGTAACACTAGAGGTCTGCATTTCCAGGAGGAAACGCGAGATGTTGCGCCGCCTAAACCCCAGCCCCCCGATCCGCGTCTTTCCCGCTTAAAGCGAGGTCCTCGATACGGTAAACCCGCGTGGGTCACTAGGCGACGCTTATGGTGAAGGAGTTTACTGCTAAGCTGTCGGTAGTGGGATGTTAATAGAGCACTCTCCCACAGCAGTTTACATTGGACTCTGTGGAGCTCTGTAGGCCGTGAATGGAAAACGGGGTCAAAGGTCATGAAGCGGGTGGGCTATCGGCTCTTAATTTTACGTGGTGGGACCGTGGACCCTCGGGTCTGCCCGTTTGAATTCTGGTGTCTCTAGCTCGAAAACTGACCGTGTGACAGCAGTTTTAAAGTTTGACAAAAGTTTATGGACATTTTTCCATTCATTCCTATGGGAGTAAAGATGAAACTTCAAATGGTTACTGTGCGAAAACTATGCAACTTTTCCAAAAGCTGTATACAAGCCCGCATCCCACAGGGCAGCTCTACGAAACAAACTTTGAACGGAGTCGATATCTCGAAAACTGTGGGCGGAGTTAACCGGACAAGAATGAACGATCCTCAGAATGAAGGGCAGCAAACGTAACACTAGAGGTCTGCATTTCCAGGAGGAAACGCGAGATGTTGCGCCGCCTAAACCCCAGCCCCCCGATCCGCGTCTTTCCCGCTTAAAGCGAGGTCCTCGATACGGTAAACCCGCGTGGGTCACTAGGCGACGCTTATGGTGAAGGAGTTTACTGCTAAGCTGTCGGTAGTGGGATGTTAATAGAGCACTGTCCCACAGCAGTTTACATTGGACTCTATGGAGCTCTGTAGGCCGTGAATGGAAAACGGGGTCAAAGGTCATGAAGCGGGTGGGCTATCGGCCCATAATTTTACGTGGTGGGACCGTGGACCCTCGGGTCTGCCCGTTTGAGTTCTGGTGTCTCTAGCTCGAAAACTGACCGTGTGACAGCAGTTTGAAAGTTTGAGAAAAGTTTATGGACATTTTTCCATTCATTCCTATGGGAGAAAATATGAAACTTCAAATGCTTACTGTGCAAAAACTATGTAACTTTTCCAAAAGCTGTATACAAGCCCGCATCCCACAGGGAAGCTCTACGAATGAAACTTTGAACGGAGTCGATATCTCGAAAACTGTGGGCGGAGTTAACCGGACAAGAATGAACGATCCTCAGAATGAAGGGCAGCAAACGTAACACTAGAGGTCTGCATTTCCAGGAGGAAACGCGAGATGTTGCGCCGCCTAAACCCCCGCCCCCCGATCCGCGTCTTTCCCGCTTAAAGCGAGGTCCTCGACACGGTAAACCCGCGTGGGTCACTAGGCGACGCTTATGGTGAAGGAGTTTACTGCTAAGCTGTCGGTAGTGGGATGTTAAGAGAGCACTCTCCCACAGCAGTTTACATTGGACTCTATGGAGCTCTGTAGGCCGTGAAAGGAAAACGGGGTCAAAGGTCATGAAGCGGGTGGGCTATCGGCCCATAATTTTACGTGGAGGGACCGTGGACCCTCGGGTCTGCCCGTTTGAGTTCTGGTGTCTCTAGCTCGAAAACTGACCGTGTGACAGCAGTTTGAAAGATTGACAAAAGTTTATGGACAATTTTCCATTCATTCCTATGGGAGTAAAGATGAAACTTCAAATGGTTACTGTGCGAAAACTATGCAACTTTTCCAAAAGCTGTATACAAGCCCGCATCCCACAGGAAAGCTATACGAATGAAACTTTGAACGGAGTCGATATCTCGAAAACTGTGGGCGGAGTTAACCGGACAAGAACGAACCATCCTCAGAATGAAGGGCAGCAAACGTAACACTAGAGGTCTGCATTTCCAGGAGGAAACGCGAGATGTTGCGCCGCCTAAATCCCTGCCCCCCGATCCGCGTCTTTCCCGCTTAAAGCAAGGTCCTCGATACGGTAAACCCGCGTGGGTCACTAGGCGACGCTTATGGTGAAGGAGTTTACTGCTAAGCTGTTGGTAGTGGGATGTTAAGAGAGCACTCTCCCACAGCAGTTTACATTGGACTCTATGGAGCTCTGTAGGCCGTGAATGGAAAACGGGGTCAAAGGTCATGAAGCGGGTGGGCTATCGGCCCATAATTTCACGTGGTGGGACCGTGGACTCTCGGGTCTGCCCGTTTGAATTCTGGTGTCTCTAGCTCGAAAACTGAGCGTGTGACAGCAGTTTGAAAGTTTGACAAAAGTTTATGGACATTTTTCCATTCATTCCTATGGGAGAAAACACGAAACTTCAAATGCTTACTGTGCGAAAACTATGCAACTTTTCCAAAAGCTGTATACAAGCCCGCATCCCACAGGGAAGCTCTACGAATGAAACTTTGAACGGAGTCGATATCTCGAAAACTGTGGGCGGAGTTAACCGGACAAGAATGAACGATCCTCAGAATGAAGGGCAGCAAACGTAACACTAGAGGTCTGCATTTCCAGGAGGAAACGCGAGATGTTGCGCCGCCGAAACCCCCGTCCCCCGATCCGCGTCTTTCCCGCTTAAAGCGAGGTCCTCGGTACGGTAAACCCGCGTGGGTCACTAGGCGACGCTTATGGTGAAGGAGTTTACTGCTAAGCTGTCGGTAGTGGGATGTTAAGAGAGCACTCTCCCACAGCAGTTTACATTGGACTCTATGGAGCTCTGTAGGCCGTGAATGGAAAACGGGGTCAAAGGTCATGAAGCGGGCGGGGTATCGGCCTATAATTTCACGTGGTGGGACCGTGGACCCTCGGGGCTGCCCGTTTGAGTTCTGGTGTCTCTAGCTCGAAAACTGAGCGTGTGACAGCAGTTTGAAAGTTTGACAAAAGTTTATGGACATTTTTCCATTCATTCCTATGGGAGTTAAGATGAAATTTCAAATGCTTACTGTGCGAAAACTATGTAACTTTTCCAAAAGCTGTATACAAGCCCGCATCCCACAGGGAAGCTCTACGAAACAAACTTTGAACGGAGTCGATATCTCGAAAACTGTGGGCGGAGTTAACCGGACAAGAATGAACGATCCTCAGAATGAAGAGCAGCAAACGTAACACCAGTATATTGTGAATGAGGTCTTTTTTAAAAATTCCACCTTAAGAAACCCTGGATAATTAAGACGCCCCCCTTAAAAATGACCTTTAAAGTGTTACAGACTGCCTGTGTATTTCTGTGGCCCTCACAGCTCTCCCCGTCAGTGTCTGCCTCTGCCCCTCCCCCTCCCCCCTCTCTGTCTCTCTCACACGCACGCTCACAGAACACAACTGACAGACTCATGATTCAATGAATTTCGACCGGGGAGCACCCTCCAAAAAATCACCCGTAGCTCGAAAACTTTTCCCAACCAAAATTGAACGAAGCATACCGTAGCGACAAGGAGAGTCTTGTGCTCGAGATGGTGTAAAAATTTTTGCACTTTGAGCGAGATTTGATGGTGTAATTACGAGTTAAAAACAGGCAAAGTTTTGAAAATCTGCGTGCCGACCCGCTCTTAAAATACATTGAGCTCTATGGGAGGAAAACCCTCCCAAGTGTGGAACAAAAATTCATAACTCAAGAACGGTATTCTCAAACGGTCTGAAACTTACAAGTTTGAGAAAGGGGACATTTCTCTACCATTTAAAATTTAAATGAAGTCTGTAGGTGAAAGTATAAGGAAGTTATGGTGAAATGTTCGGCAGAAAATTGAAAAAGAAAAAAAATAATTTCAATGGGTTCCTATGGGAGCGTACCCACCCACCGAACAAATGCTTATAGCTCGGAAAGTTTTCCCCACATCACTTAACCGTATATACCGTTGCGACAAGGAGAGTCTGGGGATCGATATGGTATAAAAAAAATTCAGATTAAGTGAGAATTGAGCATGTTATGACGAGTTAAAAACAGGAGAAAATTTTAGAAACCGCACTCTGAGCTGCTCCAAAAATACATTGAACCCTATGGGAGCCGAAACCGTCCCTAGTGCCGAACAAAAATTCATAACTCAAAAACCGTATTTTCAATAATGTTCAAATTTAGAGGTCTTAGAAAGGACAAGTTTCTCTACCATTTAAAATTTAAATGAAGTTTCTAGGTGAAACTATAAGGAAGTTATGGCGATTTGTTCGGCTGAAAAGTGAAAAAACGGCTTTTTGCCACTGAAACTACAGTGGATGACATCACCCCCACTCTAAGAGCCTCCCATTGAAATGAATGGAGGGATTTTGAAGGAGGAAAAGAAAGGGAAGGATGAGTGCAAAAATTCCGAAAACGGAAGTGATGGGAGCCGGTACGCCCGGGTCCGACCGTCTGAAATCCCGTGTCCGTAGCTTGAAAAATGACCGAGTAAGAGCACTTTGAAAATTAATTCCATAGAAATGACTGGGGAAAAACAGAGCGAAAAACGAGTGTAGCGGACGAACGAGTGCGGGTATCGGAAAGCTGTATACAAGCCCACATCGTCGCTATAGGACGCACGATTTCCAGGTGGAACGGAGTCGATAGCTCGAAAGCTGCGGGACTAGTTAAGCGGACAAGGAAACGCGGAATAATAAAAATAATAATAAAAATAATAATAATATGACTTACGGATAACAATATATTGCGCCGCTGCTTAAAGCAGCAGGCGCAACATAACTAGAGGTCTGCATTTCCAGGAGGAAACGCGAGATGTTGCGCCGCCGAAACCCCCGTCCCCCGATCCGCGTCTTTCCCGCTTAAAGCGAGGTCCTCGATACGGTAAACCCGCGTGGGTCACTAGGCGACGCTTATGGTGAAGGAGTTTACTGCTAAGCTGTTGGTAGTGGGATGTTAAGAGAGCACTCTCCCACAGCAGTTTACATTGGACTCTATGGAGCTCTGTAGGCCGTGAATGGAAAACGGGGTCAAAGGTCATGAAGCGGGCGGGGTATCGGCCTATAATTTCACGTGGTGGGACCTTGGACTCTCGGGTCTGCCCGTTTGAATTCTGGTGTCTCTAGCTCGAAAACTGAGCGTGTGACAGCAGTTTGAAAGTTTGACAAAAGTTTATGGACATATTTCCATTCATTCCTATGGGACAAAAGATGAAACTTCAAATGCTTACTGTGCTAAAACTATGCAACTTTTCCAAAAGCTGTATACAAGCCCGCATCCCACAGGGAAGCTCTACGAAACAAACTTTGAACGGAGTCGATATCTCGAAAACTGTGGGCGGAGTTAACCGGACAATAATGAAAGCTGTCGGTAGTGGGATGTTAAGAGAGCACTCTCCCACAGCAGTTTACATTGGACTCTATGGAGCTCAGTAGGCCGTGAATGGAAAACGGGGTCAAAGGTCATGAAGCGGGTGGGCTATCGGCCTATAATTTCAGGTGGTGGGACCGTGGACCCTCGGGTCTGACCGTTTGAATTCTGGTGTCTGTAGCTCGAAAAATGACCGTGTGACAGCAATTTAAAAGTTTGACAAAAGTTTATGGACATTTTTCCATTCATTCCTATGAGAGAAAAGATGAAACTTCAAATGCTTACTGTGCGAAAACTATGCAACTTTTCCAAAAGCTGTATACAAGCCCGCATCCCACAGGGAAGCTCTACGAATGAAACTTTGAACGGAGTCGATATCTCGAAAACTGTGGGCGGAGTTAACCGGACAAGAATGAACGATCCTCAGAATGAAGGGCAGCAAACGTAACACTAGAGGTCTGCATTTCCAGGAGGAAACGCGAGATGTTGCGCCGCCTAAACCCCTGCCCCCCGATCCGCGTCTTTCCCGCTTAAAGCGAGGTCCTCGATACGGTAAACCCGCGTGGGTCACTAGGCGACGCTTATGGTGAAGGAGTTTACTGCTAAGCTGTCGGTAGTGGGATGTTAAGAGAGCACTCTCCCACACCAGTTTACATTGGACTCTATGGAGCTCTGTAGGCCGTGAATGGAAAACGGGGTCAAAGGTCATGAAGCGGGCGGGGTATCGGCCTATAATTTCACGTGGTGGGACCGTGGACTCTCGGGTCTGCCCGTTTGAGTTCTGGTGTCTCTAGCTCGAAAACTGACCGTGTGACGGCAGTTTGAAAGTTTGACAAAAGTTTATGGACATTTTTCCATTCATTCCTATGGGAGTAAGGATGAAACTTCAAATGCTTACTGTGCGAAAACTATGCAACTTTTCCAAAAGCTGTATACAAGCCCGCATCCCACAGGGAAGCTCTACGAAACAAACTTTGAACGGAGTCGATATCTCGAAAACTGTGGGCGGAGTTAACCGGACAAGGAATGAAGATCCTCAGAATGAAGGGCAGCAAACGTAACACTAGAGGTCTGCATTTCCAGGAGGAAACGCGAGATGTTGCGCCGCCTAAACCCCCGCCCCCCAATCCGCGTCTTTCCCGCTTAAAGCGAGGTCCTCGATACGGCAAACCCACGTGGGTCACTAGGCGACGCTTATGGTGAAGGAGTTTACTGCTAAGCTGTCGGTAGTGGGATGTTAAGAGAGCACTCTCCCACAGCAGTTTACATTGGACTCTGTGGAGCTCTGTAGGCCGTGAATGGAAAACGGGGTCAAAGGTCATGAAGCGGGTGGGCTATCGGCTCTTAATTTTACGTGGTGGGACCGTGGACCCTCGGGTCTGCCCGTTTGAATTCTGGTGTCTCTAGCTCGAAAACTGACCGTGTGACAGCAGTTTTAAAGTTTGACAAAAGTTTATGGACATTTTTCCATTCATTCCTATGGGAGTAAAGATGAAACTTCAAATGGTTACTGTGCGAAAACTATGCAACTTTTCCAAAAGCTGTATACAAGCCCGCATCCCACAGGGCAGCTCTACGAAACAAACTTTGAACGGAGTCGATATCTCGAAAACTGTGGGCGGAGTTAACCGGACAAGAATGAACGATCCTCAGAATGAAGGGCAGCAAACGTAACACTAGAGGTCTGCATTTCCAGGAGGAAACGCGAGATGTTGCGCCGCCTAAACCCCAGCCCCCCGATCCGCGTCTTTCCCGCTTAAAGCGAGGTCCTCGATACGGTAAACCCGCGTGGGTCACTAGGCGACGCTTATGGTGAAGGAGTTTACTGCTAAGCTGTCGGTAGTGGGATGTTAATAGAGCACTGTCCCACAGCAGTTTACATTGGACTCTATGGAGCTCTGTAGGCCGTGAATGGAAAACGGGGTCAAAGGTCATGAAGCGGGTGGGCTATCGGCCCATAATTTTACGTGGTGGGACCGTGGACCCTCGGGTCTGCCCGTTTGAGTTCTGGTGTCTCTAGCTCGAAAACTGACCGTGTGACAGCAGTTTGAAAGTTTGAGAAAAGTTTATGGACATTTTTCCATTCATTCCTATGGGAGAAAATATGAAACTTCAAATGCTTACTGTGCAAAAACTATGTAACTTTTCCAAAAGCTGTATACAAGCCCGCATCCCACAGGGAAGCTCTACGAATGAAACTTTGAACGGAGTCGATATCTCGAAAACTGTGGGCGGAGTTAACCGGACAAGAATGAACGATCCTCAGAATGAAGGGCAGCAAACGTAACACTAGAGGTCTGCATTTCCAGGAGGAAACGCGAGATGTTGCGCCGCCTAAACCCCTGCCCCCCGATCCGCGTCTTTCCCGCTTAAAGCGAGGTCCTCGATACGGTAAACCCGCGTGGGTCACTAGGCGACGCTTATGGTGAAGGAGTTTACTGCTAAGCTGTCGGTAGTGGGATGTTAAGAGAGCACTCTCCCACACCAGTTTACATTGGACTCTATGGAGCTCTGTAGGCCGTGAATGGAAAACGGGGTCAAAGGTCATGAAGCGGGCGGGGTATCGGCCTATAATTTCACGTGGTGGGACCGTGGACTCTCGGGTCTGCCCGTTTGAGTTCTGGTGTCTCTAGCTCGAAAACTGACCGTGTGACGGCAGTTTGAAAGTTTGACAAAAGTTTATGGACATTTTTCCATTCATTCCTATGGGAGTAAGGATGAAACTTCAAATGCTTACTGTGCGAAAACTATGCAACTTTTCCAAAAGCTGTATACAAGCCCGCATCCCACAGGGAAGCTCTACGAAACAAACTTTGAACGGAGTCGATATCTCGAAAACTGTGGGCGGAGTTAACCGGACAAGGAATGAAGATCCTCAGAATGAAGGGCAGCAAACGTAACACTAGAGGTCTGCATTTCCAGGAGGAAACGCGAGATGTTGCGCCGCCTAAACCCCCGCCCCCCAATCCGCGTCTTTCCCGCTTAAAGCGAGGTCCTCGATACGGCAAACCCACGTGGGTCACTAGGCGACGCTTATGGTGAAGGAGTTTACTGCTAAGCTGTCGGTAGTGGGATGTTAAGAGAGCACTCTCCCACAGCAGTTTACATTGGACTCTGTGGAGCTCTGTAGGCCGTGAATGGAAAACGGGGTCAAAGGTCATGAAGCGGGTGGGCTATCGGCTCTTAATTTTACGTGGTGGGACCGTGGACCCTCGGGTCTGCCCGTTTGAATTCTGGTGTCTCTAGCTCGAAAACTGACCGTGTGACAGCAGTTTTAAAGTTTGACAAAAGTTTATGGACATTTTTCCATTCATTCCTATGGGAGTAAAGATGAAACTTCAAATGGTTACTGTGCAAAAACTATGCAACTTTTCCAAAAGCTGTATACAAGCCCGCATCCCACAGGGCAGCTCTACGAAACAAACTTTGAACGGAGTCGATATCTCGAAAACTGTGGGCGGAGTTAACCGGACAAGAATGAACGATCCTCAGAATGAAGGGCAGCAAACGTAACACTAGAGGTCTGCATTTCCAGGAGGAAACGCGAGATGTTGCGCCGCCTAAACCCCCGTCCCCCGATCCGCGTCTTTCCCGCTTAAAGCGAGGTCCTCGATACGGTAAACCCGCGTGGGTCACTAGGCGACGCTTATGGTGAAGGAGTTTACTGCTAAGCTGTCGGTAGTGGGATGTAAAGAGAGCACTCTCCCACAGCAGTTTACATTGGACTCTATGGAGCTGTGTAGACCGTGAATGGAAAACGGGGTCAAAGGTCATGAAGCGGGTGGGCTATCGGCCTATAATTTCTGGTGGGGGGACCGTGGACCCTCGGGTCTGCCCGTTTGAGTTCTGGTGTCTCTAGCTCCAAAACTGACCGTGTGACAGCAGTTTGAAAGTTTGACAAAAGTTTATGGACATTTTTCCATTCATTCCTATGGGAGAAAAGATGAAACTTCAAAGGCTTACTGTGCGAAAACTATGTAACTTTTCCAAAAGCTGTATACAAGCCCGCATCCCACAGGGAAGCTCTACGAAACAAACTTTGAACGGAGTCGATATCTGGAAAACTGTGGGCGGAGTTAACCGGACAAGAATGAACGATCCTCAGAATGAAGGGCAGCAAACGTAACACTAGAGGTCTGCATTTCCAGGAGGAAACGCGAGATGTTGCGCCGCCTAAACCCCCGCCCCCCGATCCGCGTCTTAAAATGTTGAAAAGACAGCCAGTATATTGTGAATGAGGTCTTTTTTAAAAATTCCACCTTAAGAAACCCTGGATAATTAAGACGTCCCCCTTAAAAATGACCTTTAAAGTGTTACAGACTGCCTGTGTATTTCCGTGGCCCTCACAGCTCTCCCTGTCAGTGTCTGCCTCTGCCCCTCCCCCTCCCCCCTCTCTTTCTCTCTCACACGCACGCTCACAGAACACAACTGACAGACTCATGATTCAATGAATTTCGACCGGGGAGCACCCTCCAAAAAATCACCCGTAGCTCGAAAACTTTTCCCAACCAAAATTGAACGAAGCATACCGTAGCGACAAGGAGAGTCTTGTGCTCGAGATGGTGTAAAAATTTTTGCACTTTGAGCGAGATTTGATGGTGTAATTACGAGTTAAAAACAGGCAAAGTTTTGAAAATCTGCGTGCCGACCCGCTCTTAAAATACATTGAGCTCTATGGGAGGAAAACCCTCCCAAGTGTGGAACAAAAATTCATAACTCAAGAACGGTATTCTCAAACGGTCTGAAACTTACAAGTTTGAGAAAGGGGACATTTCTCTACCATTTAAAATTTAAATGAAGTCTGTAGGTGAAAGTATAAGGAAGTTATGGTGAAATGTTCGGCAGAAAATTGAAAAAGAAAAAAAATAATTTCAATGGGTTCCTATGGGAGCGTACCCACCCTCCGAACAAATGCTTATAGCTCGGAAAGTTTTCCCCACATCACTTAACCGTATATACCGTTGCGACAAGGAGAGTCTGGGGATCGATATGGTATAAAAAAAATTCAGATTAAGTGAGAATTGAGCATGTTATGACGAGTTAAAAACAGGAGAAAATTTTAGAAACCGCACTCTGAGCTGCTCCAAAAATACATTGAACCCTATGGGAGCCGAAACCGTCCCTAGTGCCGAACAAAAATTCATAACTCAAAAACCGTATTTTCAATAATGTTCAAATTTAGAGGTCTTAGAAAGGACAAGTTTCTCTACCATTTAAAATTTAAATAAAGTTTCTAGGTGAAAGTATGAGGAAGTTATGGCGATTTGTTCGGCTGAAAAGTGAAAAAACAGCTTTTTGCCACTGAAACTACAGTGGATGACATCACCCCCACTCTAAGAGCCTCCCATTGAAATGAATGGAGGGATTTTGAAGGAGGAAAAGAAAGGGAAGGATGAGTGCAAAAATTCCGAAAACGGAAGTGATGGGAGCCGGTACGCCCGGGTCCGACCGTCTGAAATCCCGTGTCCGTAGCTTGAAAAATGACCGAGTTAGAGCACTTTGAAAATTAATTCCATAGAAATGACTGGGGAAAAACAGAGCGAAAAACGAGTGTAGCGGACGAACGAGTGCGGGTATCGGAAAGCTGTATACAAGCCCACATCGTCGCTATAGGACGCACGATTTCCAGGTGGAACGGAGTCGATAGCTCGAAAGCTGTGGGACTAGTTAAGCGGACAAGGAAACGCGGAATAATAAAAATAATAATAAAAATAATAATAATATGACTTACGGATAACAATATATTGCGCCGCTGCTTAAAGCAGCAGGCGCAACATAACCAGGAGGAAACGCGAGATGTTGCGCCGCCTAAACCCCCGCCCCCCGATCCGCGTCTTTCTCGCTTAAAGCGAGGTCCTCGATACGGTAAACCCGCGTGGGTCACTAGGCGACGCCTATGGTGAAGGAGTTTACTGCTAAGCTGTCGGTAGTGGGATGTTAAGAGAGCACTCTCCCACAGCAGTTTACATTGGACTCTATGGCGCTCTGTAGGCCGTGAATGGAAAACGGGGTCAAAGGTCATGAAGCGGGTGGGCTATCGGCCCGTAACTTCACGTGGCGGGACCGTGGACTCTCGGGTCTGCCCGTTTGAATTCTGGTGTCTGTAGCTCGAAAACTGAGCGTGTGAAAGCAGTTTGAAAGTTTGACAAAAGTTTATGGACATTTTTCCATTCATTCCTATAGGAGAAAAGATGAAACTTCAAAGGCTTACTGTGCAAAAACTATGCAACTTTTCCAAAAGCTGTATACAAGCCCGCATCCCACAGGGCAGCTCTACGAAACAAACTTTGAACGGAGTCGATATCTCGAAAACTGTGGGCGGAGTTAACCGGACAAGAATGAACGATCCTCAGAATGAAGGGCAGCAAACGTAACACCAGGAGGAAACGCGAGATGTTGCGCCGCCGAAACCCCCGTCCCCCGATCCGCGTCTTTCCCGCTTAAAGCGAGGTCCTCGATACGGTAAACCCGCGTGGGTCACTAGGCGACGCTTATGGTGAAGGAGTTTACTGCTAAGCTGTCGGTAGTGGGATGTTAAGAGAGCACTCTCCCACAGCAGTTTACATTGGACTCTATGGAGCTCTGTAGGCCGTGAATGGAAAACGGGGTCAAAGGTCATGAAGCGGGCGGGGTATCGGCCTATAATTTCACGTGGTGGGACCGTGGACTCTCGGGTCTGCCCGTTTGAGTTCTGGTGTCTCTAGCTCGAAAACTGACCGTGTGACAGCAGTTTGAAAGTTTGACAAAAGTTTATGGACATTTTTCCATTCATTCCTATGGGAGTTAAGATGAAACTTCAAATGCTTACTGTGCGAAAACTATGTAACTTTTCCAAAAGCTGTATACAAGCCCGCATCCCACAGGGAAGCTCTACGAAACAAACTTTGAACGGAGTCGATATCTCGAAAACTGTGGGCGGAGTTAACCGGACAAGAATGAACGATCCTCAGAATGAAGGGCAGCAAACGTAACACTAGAGGTCTGCATTTCCAGGAGGAAACGCGAGATGTTGCGCCGCCGAAACCCCCGTCCCCCGATCCGCGTCTTTCCCGCTTAAAGCGAGGTCCTCGATACGGTAAACCCGCGTGGGTCACTAGGCGACGCTTATGGTGAAGGAGTTTACTGCTAAGCTGTCGGTAGTGGGATGTTAAGAGAGCACTCTCCCACAGCAGTTTACATTGGACTCTATGGAGCTCTGTAGGCCGTGAATGGAAAACGGGGTCAAAGGTCATGAAGCGGGCGGGGTATCGGCCTATAATTTCACGTGGTGGGACCGTGGACTCTCGGGTCTGCCCGTTTGAGTTCTGGTGTCTCTAGCTCGAAAACTGACCGTGTGACAGCAGTTTGAAAGTTTGACAAAAGTTTATGGACATTTTTCCATTCATTCCTATGGGAGTTAAGATGAAACTTCAAATGCTTACTGTGCGAAAACTATGTAACTTTTCCAAAAGCTGTATACAAGCCCGCATCCCACAGGGAAGCTCTACGAAACAAACTTTGAACGGAGTCGATATCTCGAAAACTGTGGGCGGAGTTAACCGGACAAGAATGAACGATCCTCAGAATGAAGGGCAGCAAACGTAACACTAGAGGTCTGCATTTCCAGGAGGAAACGCGAGATGTTGCGCCGCCGAAACCCCCGTCCCCCGATCCGCGTCTTTCCCGCTTAAAGCGAGGTCCTCGATACGGTAAACCCGCGTGGGTCACTAGGCGACGCTTATGGTGAAGGAGTTTACTGCTAAGCTGTTGGTAGTGGGATGTTAAGAGAGCACTCTCCCACAGCAGTTTACATTGGACTCTATGGAGCTCTGTAGGCCGTGAATGGAAAACGGGGTCAAAGGTCATGAAGCGGGCGGGGTATCGGCCTATAATTTCACGTGGTGGGACCTTGGACTCTCGGGTCTGCCCGTTTGAATTCTGGTGTCTCTAGCTCGAAAACTGAGCGTGTGACAGCAGTTTGAAAGTTTGACAAAAGTTTATGGACATATTTCCATTCATTCCTATGGGACAAAAGATGAAACTTCAAATGCTTACTGTGCTAAAACTATGCAACTTTTCCAAAAGCTGTATACAAGCCCGCATCCCACAGGGAAGCTCTACGAAACAAACTTTGAACGGAGTCGATATCTCGAAAACTGTGGGCGGAGTTAACCGGACAATAATGAACGATCCTCAGAATGAAGGGCAGCAAACGTAACACTAGAGGTCTGCATTTCCAGGAGGAAACGCGAGATGTTGCGCCGCCTAAACCCCCGCCCCCCGATCCGCGTCTTTCCCGCTTAAAGCGAGGTCCTCGATACGGTAAACCCGCGTGGGTCACTAGGCGACGCTTATGGTGAAGGAGTTTACTGCTAAGCTGTCGGTAGTGGGATGTTAAGAGAGCACTCTCCCACAGCAGTTTACATTGGACTCTATGGAGCTCAGTAGGCCGTGAATGGAAAACGGGGTCAAAGGTCATGAAGCGGGTGGGCTATCGGCCTATAATTTCAGGTGGTGGGACCGTGGACCCTCGGGTCTGACCGTTTGAATTCTGGTGTCTGTAGCTCGAAAAATGACCGTGTGACAGCAATTTAAAAGTTTGACAAAAGTTTATGGACATTTTTCCATTCATTCCTATGAGAGAAAAGATGAAACTTCAAATGCTTACTGTGCGAAAACTATGCAACTTTTCCAAAAGCTGTATACAAGCCCGCATCCCACAGGGAAGCTCTACGAATGAAACTTTGAACGGAGTCGATATCTCGAAAACTGTGGGCGGAGTTAACCGGACAAGAATGAACGATCCTCAGAATGAAGGGCAGCAAACGTAACACCAGGAGGAAACGCGAGATGTTGCGCCGCCGAAACCCCCGTCCCCCGATCCGCGTCTTTCCCGCTTAAAGCGAGGTCCTCGATACGGTAAACCCGCGTGGGTCACTAGGCGACGCTTATGGTGAAGGAGTTTACTGCTAAGCTGTCGGTAGTGGGATGTTAAGAGAGCACTCTCCCACAGCAGTTTACATTGGACTCTATGGAGCTCTGTAGGCCGTGAATGGAAAACGGGGTCAAAGGTCATGAAGCGGGCGGGGTAACGGCCTATAATTTCACGTGGTGGGACCGTGGACTCTCGGGTCTGCCCGTTTGAGTTCTGGTGTCTCTAGCTCGAAAACTGACCGTGTGACAGCAGTTTGAAAGTTTGACAAAAGTTTATGGACATTTTTCCATTCATTCCTATGGGAGTTAAGATGAAACTTCAAATGCTTACTGTGCGAAAACTATGTAACTTTTCCAAAAGCTGTATACAAGCCCGCATCCCACAGGGAAGCTCTACGAAACAAACTTTGAACGGAGTCGATATCTCGAAAACTGTGGGCGGAGTTAACCGGACAAGAATGAACGATCCTCAGAATGAAGGGCAGCAAACGTAACACTAGAGGTCTGCATTTCCAGGAGGAAACGCGAGATGTTGCGCCGCCGAAACCCCCGTCCCCCGATCCGCGTCTTTCCCGCTTAAAGCGAGGTCCTCGATACGGTAAACCCGCGTGGGTCACTAGGCGACGCTTATGGTGAAGGAGTTTACTGCTAAGCTGTTGGTAGTGGGATGTTAAGAGAGCACTCTCCCACAGCAGTTTACATTGGACTCTATGGAGCTCTGTAGGCCGTGAATGGAAAACGGGGTCAAAGGTCATGAAGCGGGCGGGGTATCGGCCTATAATTTCACGTGGTGGGACCTTGGACTCTCGGGTCTGCCCGTTTGAATTCTGGTGTCTCTAGCTCGAAAACTGAGCGTGTGACAGCAGTTTGAAAGTTTGACAAAAGTTTATGGACATATTTCCATTCATTCCTATGGGACAAAAGATGAAACTTCAAATGCTTACTGTGCTAAAACTATGCAACTTTTCCAAAAGCTGTATACAAGCCCGCATCCCACAGGGAAGCTCTACGAAACAAACTTTGAACGGAGTCGATATCTCGAAAACTGTGGGCGGAGTTAACCGGACAAGAATGAACGATCCTCAGAATGAAGGGCAGCAAACGTAACACTAGAGGTCTGCATTTCCAGGAGGAAACGCGAGATGTTGCGCCGCCGAAACCCCCGTCCCCCGATCCGCGTCTTTCCCGCTTAAAGCGAGGTCCTCGATACGGTAAACCCGCGTGGGTCACTAGGCGACGCTTATGGTGAAGGAGTTTACTGCTAAGCTGTTGGTAGTGGGATGTTAAGAGAGCACTCTCCCACAGCAGTTTACATTGGACTCTATGGAGCTGTGTAGGCCGTGAATGGAAAACGGGGTCAAAGGTCATGAAGCGGGCGGGCTATCGGCCCATAATTTTACGTGGTGGGACCGTGGACACTCGGGTCTGCCCGTTTGAGTTCTGGTGTCTCTAGCTCGAAAACTGACCGTGTGACAGCACTTTGAAAGTTTGACAAAAGTTTATGGACATTTTTCCATTCATTCCTATGGGAGAAAAGTTGAAACTTCAAATGCTTACTGTGCTAAAACTATGTAACTTTTCCAAAAGCTGTATACAAGCCCGCATCCCACAGGGAAGCTCTACAAATGAAACTTTGAACGGAGTCGATATCTCGAAAACTGTGGGCGGAGTTAACCGGACAAGAATGAACGATCCTCAGAATGAAGGGCAGCAAACGTAACACTAGAGGTCTGCATTTCCAGGAGGAAACGCGAGATGTTGCGCCGCCTAAACCCCCGTCCCCCGATCCGCGTCTTTCCCGCTTAAAGCGAGGTCCTCGATACGGTAAACCCGCGTGGGTCACTAGGCGACGCTTATGGTGAAGGAGTTTACTGCTAAGCTGTTGGTAGTGGGATGTTAAGAGAGCACTCTCCCACAGCAGTTTACATTGGACTCTATGGAGCTCAGTAGGGCGTGAATAGAAAACGATACATTTTGAATTCCACCTTTAAAAACAATTCCACCTTAAGAAACCCAGAATTGTATTGAAATGTCCACATCACAGGCCAAAAGAATCTTAAAAGCAAAAAAGATGGCCAATACATTTTAAATACCACCTTAATAAAAATTCCACCTTAAGAAACCCACAGTTGTATTGACACGTCCACCTTTAAAAATGACCACTTTAAATAAAGCTTAAAATGTCGAAAAGACAGGCAGTATATTGTGAATGAGGTATTCTTAAAAAATTCCACCTTAAGAAACCCTGGATAATTAAGATGTCCCCCTTAAAAATGACCTTTAAAGTGTTACAGACTGCCTGTGTATTTCTGTGGCCCTCACACCTCTTCCCCGTCAGTCTCTGCCTCTGCCCCTCCCCCTCCCCCCTCTCTGTCTCTCACACGCACGCTCACAGAATACAACTGACAGACTCAGGATTCAATGAATTTCGACCGGTTGCGCACCTTCCAAAAAACCTCAAATATCTCAAAAACTTTTCCAGGTCCAAAAATGAACAAAGCATACCGTAGCGACAAGGAGAGTCTGGTGCTCGAGATGGTGTAAAAATTTTTGCACTTTGAGCGAGATTTGATGGTGTAATTACGAGTTAAAAACAGGCAAAGTTTTGAAAATCTGCGTGCCGAGCCGCTCTTAAAATACATTGAGCTCTATGGGAGGAAAACCCTCCCAAGTGTCAAACAAAAATTCATAACTCAAGAACGGTATTCTCAAACGGTCTGAAACTTACAAGTGTGAGAAAGGGGAAATTTCTCTACCATTTAAAGTTTAAATGAAGTCTGTAGGTGAAAGTATAAGGAAGTTATGGTGAAATGTTCGGCAGAAAATTGAAAAAGAAAAAAAATAATTTCAATGGGTTCCTATGGGAGCGTACCCACCCTCCGAACAAATGCTTATAGCTCGGAAAGTTTTCCCCACATCACTTAACCGTATATACCGTTGCGACAAGGAGAGTCTGGGGATCGATATGGTATAAAAAATTTGCAGATTAAGTGAGAATTGAGCATGTTATGACGAGTTAAAAACAGGAGAAAATTTTAGAAACCGCACTCTGAGCTGCTCCAAAAATACATTGAACCCTATGGGAGCCGAAACCCTCCCTAGTGCCGAACAAAAATTCATAACTCAAAAACCGTATTCTCAATAATGTTGAAATTTAGAGGTGTTAGAAAGGACAAGTTTCTCTACCATTTAAAATTTAAATGAAGTTTCTAGGTGAAAGTATGAGGAAGTTATGGTGAATTGTTCGGCTGAAAAGTGAAAAAACGGCTTTTTGCCACTGAAACTACAGTGGATGACATCACCCCCACTCTAAGAGCCTCCCATTGAAATGAATGGAGGGATTTTGAAGGAGGAAAAGAAAGGGAAGGATGAGTGCAAAAATTCCGAAAACGGAAGTGATGGGAGCCGGTACGCCCGGGTCCGACCGTCTGAAATCCCGTGTCTGTAGCTTGAAAAATGACCGAGTTAGAGCACTTTGAAAATTAATTCCATAGAAATGACTGGGGAAAAACAGAGCGAAAAACGAGTGTAGCGGACGAACGAGTGCGGGTATCGGAAAGCTGTATACAAGCCCACATCGTCGCTATAGGACGCACGATTTCCAGGTGGAACGGAGTCGATAGCTCAAAAGCTGAGGGACTAGTTAAGCGGACAAGGAAACGCGGAATAATAAAAATAATAATAAAAATAATAATAATATGACTTACGGATAACAATATATCGCGCCGCTGCTTACAGCAGCAGGCGCAACATAACTAGAGGTCTGCATTTCCAGGAGGAAACGCGAGATGTTGCGCCGCCTAAACCCCCGTCCCCCGATCCGCGTCTTTCCCGCTTAAAGCGAGGTCCTCGATACGGTAAACCCGCGTGGGTCACTAGGCGACGCTTATGGTGAAGGAGTTTACTGCTAAGCTGTTGGTAGTGGGATGTTAAGAGAGCACTCTCCCACAGCAGTTTACATTGGACTCTATGGAGCTCAGTAGGGCGTGAATAGAAAACGATAAATTTTGAATTCCACCTTTAAAAACAATTCCACCTTAAGAAACCCAGAATTGTATTGAAATGTCCACATCACAGGCCAAAAGCAAAAAAAGATGGCCAATACATTTTAAATACCACCTTAATAAAAATTCCACCTTAAGAAACCCACAGTTGTATTGACACGTCCACCTTTAAAAATGACCACTTTAAATAAAGCTTAAAATGTCGAAAAGACAGCCAGTATATTGTGAATGAGGTATTCTTTAAAAATTCCACCTTAAGAAACCCTGGATAATTAAGACGTCCCCCTTAAAAATGACCTTTAAAGTGTTACAGACTGCCTGTGTATTTCTGTGGCCCTTACAGCTCTTCCCCTCAGTCTCTGCCTCTGCCCCTCCCCCTCCCCCCTCTGTCTCTCTCACACGCATGCTCACAGAATACAACTGACAGACTCATGATTCAATGAATTTCGACCGGGGAGCACCCTCCAAAAAATCACCCGTAGCTCGAAAACTTTTCCCAACCAAAATTGAACGAAGCATACCGTAGCGACAAGGAGAGTCTTGTGCTCGAGATGGTGTAAAAATTTTTGCACTTTGAGCGAGATTTGATGGTGTAATTACGAGTTAAAAACAGGCAAAGTTTTGAAAATCTGCGTGCAGACCCGCTCTTAAAATACATTGAGCTCTATGGGAGGAAAACCCTCCCAAGTGTCAAACAAAAATTCATAACTCAAGAACGGTATTCTCAAACGGTCTGAAACTTACAAGTTTGAGAAAGGGGAAATTTCTCCACCATTTAAAATTTAAATGAAGTCTGTAGGTGAAAGTATAAGGAAGTTATGGTGAAATGTTCGGCAGAAAATTGAAAAAGAAAAAAAATAATTTCAATGGGTTCCTATGGGAGCGTACCCACCCTCCGAACAAATGCTTATAGCTCGGAAAGTTTTCCTCACATCACTTAACCGTATATACCGTTGCGACAAGGAGAGTCTGGGGATCGATATGGTATAAAAAATTTGCAGATTAAGTGAGAATTGAGCATGTTATGACGAGTTAAAAACAGGAGAAAATTTTAGAAACCGCACTCTGAGCTGCTCCAAAAATACATTGAACCCTATGGGAGCCGAAACCGTCCCTAGTGCCGAACAAAAATTCATAACTCAAAAACCGTATTTTCAATAATGTTCAAATTTAGAGGTTTCAGAAAGGACAAGTTTCTCTACCATTTAAAATTTAAATGAAGTTTCTAGGTGAAACTATGAGGAAGTTATGGCGATTTGTTCGGCTGAAAAGTGAAAAAACGGCTTTTTGCCACTGAAACTACAGTGGATGACATCACCCCCACTCTAAGAGCCTCCCATTGAAATGAATGGAGGGATTTTGAAGGAGGAAAAGAAAGGGAAGGATGAGTGCAAAAATTCTGAAAACGGAAGTGATGGGAGCCGGTACGCCCGGGTCCGACCGTCTGAAATCCCGTGTCCGTAGCTTGAAAAATGACCGAGTTAGAGCACTTTGAAAATTAATTCCATAGAAATGACTGGGGAAAAACAGAGCGAAAAACGAGTGTAGCGGACGAACGAGTGCGGGTATCGGAAAGCTGTATACAAGCCCACATCGTCGCTATAGGACGCACGATTTCCAGGTGGAACGGAATTGATAGCTCGAAAGCTGCGGGACTAGTTAAGCGGACAAGGAAACGCGGAATAATAAAAATAATAATAAAAATAATAATAATATGACTTACGGATAACAATATATTGCGCCGCTGCTTAAAGCAGCAGGCGCAACATAACTAGAGGTCTGCATTTCCAGGAGGAAACGCGAGATGTTGCGCCACCGAAACCTCTGTCCCCCGATCCGCGTCTTTCCCGCTTAAAGCGAGGTCCTCGATACGGTAAACCCGCGTGGGTCACTAGGCGACGCTTATGGTGAAGGAGTTTACTGCTAAGCTGTCGGTAGTGGGATGTTAAGAGAGCACTCTCCCACAGCAGTTTACATTGGACTCTATGGAGCTCTGTAGGCCGTGAATGGAAAACGGGGTCAAAGGTCATGAAGCGGGTGGGCTATCGGCCCATAATTTCACGTGGTGGGACCGTGGACTCTCGGGTCTGCCCGTTTGAATTCTGGTGTCTCTAGCTCGAAAACTGAGCGTGTGACAGCAGTTTGAAAGTTTGACAAAAGTTTATGGACATTTTTCCATTCATTCCTATGGGAGAAAACACGAAACTTCAAATGCTTACTGTGCGAAAACTATGCAACTTTTCCAAAAGCTGTATACAAGCCCGCATCCCACAGGGAAGCTCTACGAATGAAACTTTGAACGGAGTCGATATCTCGAAAACTGTGGGCGGAGTTAACCGGACAAGAATGAACGATCCTCAGAATGAAGGGCAGCAAACGTAACACTAGAGGTCTGCATTTCCAGGAGGAAACGCGAGATGTTGCGCCGCCTAAACCCCTGCCCCCCGATCCGCGTCTTTCCCGCTTAAAGCGAGGTCCTCGATACGGTAAACCCGCGTGGGTCACTAGGCGACGCTTATGGTGAAGGAGATTACTGCTAAGCTGTCGGTAGTGGGATGTTAAGAGAGCACTCTCCCACAGCAGTTTACATTGGACTCTATGGAGCTCTGAAGGCCGTGAATGGAAAACGGGGTCAAAGGTCATGAAGCGGGTGGGCTATCGGCCTATAGTTTCACGTGGTGGGACCGTGGACCCTCGGGTCTGCCCGTTTGAGTTCTGGTGTCTCTAGCTCGAAAACTGACCGTGTGACAGCAGTTTGAAAGTTTGACAAAAGTTTATGGACATTTTTCCATTCATTCCTATGGGAGTAAAGATGAAAGTTCAAATGCTTACTGTGCGAAAACTATGTAACTTTTCCAAAAGCTGTGTACAAGCCCGCATCCCACAGGGAAGCCCTACGAATGAAACTTTGAACGGAGTCGATATCTCGAAAACTGTGGGCGGAGTTAACCGGACAAGAACGAACGATCCTCAGAATGAAGGGCAGCAAACGTAACACTAGAGGTCTGCATTTCCAGGAGGAAACGCGAGATGTTGCGCCGCCTAAATCCCTGCCCCCCGATCCGCGTCTTTCCCGCTTAAAGCGAGGTCCTCGATACGGTAAACCCGCGTGGGTCACTAGGCGACGCTTATGGTGAAGGAGTTTACTGCTAAGCTGTCGGTAGTGGGATGTTTAGAGAGCACTCTCCCACAGCAGTTTACATTGGACTCTATGGAGCTCTGTAGGCCGTGAATGGAAAACGGGGTCAAAGGTCATGAAGCGGGTGGGCTATCGGCCTATAATTTCACGTGGCGAGACCGTGGACTCTCGGGTCTGCCCGTTTGAGTTCTGGTGTCTCTAGCTCGAAAACTGACCGTGTGACAGCAGTTTGAAAGTTTGACAAAAGTTTATGGACATTTCTTCATTCATTCCTATGGGAGAAAACACGAAACTTCAAAGGCTTACTGTGCGAAAACTATGCAACGTTTCCAAAAGCTGTATACAAGCCCGCATCCCACAGGGAAGCTCTACGAAACAAACTTTGAACGGAGTCGATATCTCGAAAACTGTGGGCGGAGTTAACCGGACAAGAATGAACGATCCTCAGAATGAAGGGCAGCAAACGTAACACTAGAGGTCTGCATTTCCAGGAGGAAACGCGAGATGTTGCGCCGCCTAAACCCCCGCCCCCCGATCCGCGTCTTTCCCGCTTAAAGCGAGGTCCTCGACACGGTAAACCCGCGTGGGTCACTAGGCGACGCTTATGGTGAAGGAGTTTACTGCTAAGCTGTTGGTAGTGGGATGTTAAGAGAGCACTGTCCCACAGCAGTTTACATTGGACTATGTGGAGCTGTGTAGGCCGTGAATGGAAAACGGGGTCAAAGGTCATGAAGCGGGTGGGCTATCGGCCCATAATTTCACGTGGTGGGACCGTGGACTCTCGGGTCTACCCGTTTGAGTTCTGGTGTCTCTAGCTCGAAAACTGAGCGTGTGACAGCAGTTTGAAAGTTTGACAAAAGTTTATGGACATTTTTCCATTCATTCCTATGGGAGAAAAGATGAAACTTCAAATGCTTACTGTGCGAAAACTATGCAACTTTTCCAAAAGCTGTATACAAGCCCGCATCCCACAGGGTAGCTCTACGAATGAAACTTCGAACGGAGTCGATATCTCGAAAACTGTGGGCGGAGTTAACCGGACAAGAATGAACGATCCTCAGAATGAAGGGCAGCAAACGTAACACTAGAGGTCTGCATTTCCAGGAGGAAACGCGAGATGTTGCGCCGCCTAAACCCCCGTCCCCCGATCCGCGTCTTTCCCGCTTAAAGCGAGGTCCTCGATACGGTAAACCCGCGTGGGTCACTAGGCGACGCTTATGGTGAAGGAGTTTACTGCTAAGCTGTCGGTAGTGGGATGTTAAGAGAGCACTCTCCCACAGCAGTTTACATTGGACTCTATGGAGCTGTGTAGGCCGTGAAAGGAAAACGGGGTCAAAGGTCATGAAGCGGGTGGGCTATCGGCCTATAGTTTCGCGTGGTGGGACCGTGGACTCTCGGGTCTGCCCGTTTGAGTTTTGGTGTCTCTAGCTCGAAAACTGACCGTGTGACAGCAGTTTAAAAGTTTGACAAAAGTTTATGGACATTTTTCCATTCATTCCTATGGGAGTAAGGATGAAACTTCAAATGCTTACTGTGCGAAAACTATGCAACTTTTCCAAAAGCTGTATACAAGCCCGCATCCCACAGGGAAGCTCTACGAAACAAACTTTGAACGGAGTCGATATCTCGAAAACTGTGGGCGGAGTTAACCGGACAAGAACGAACGATCCTCAGAATTAAGGGCAGCAAACGTAACACTAGAGGTCTGCATTTCCAGGAGGAAACGCGAGATGTTGCGCCGCCTAAACCCCCGTCCCCCGATCCGCGTCTTTCCCGCTTAAAGCGAGGTCCTCGATACGGTAAACCCGCGTGGGTCACTAGGCGACGCTTATGGTGAAGGAGTTTACTGCTAAGCTGTCGGTAGTGGGATGTTAAGAGAGCACTCTCCCACAGCAGTTTACATTGGACTCTATGGAGCTGTGTAGGCCGTGAATGGAAAACGATACATTTTGAATTCCACCTTTAAAAACAATTCCACCTTAAGAAACCCAGAATTGTATTGAAATGTCCACATCACAGGCCAAAAGCAAAAAACGATGGCCAATACATTTTAAATACCACCTTAATAAAAATTCCACCTTAAGAAACCCACAGTTGTATTGACACGTCCACCTTTAAAAATGACCACTTTAAATAAAGCTTAAAATGTCGAAAAGACAGCCAGTATATTGTGAATGAGGTATTCTTTAAAAATTCCACCTTAAGAAACCCTGGATAATTAAGACGTCCCCCTTAAAAATGACCTTTAAAGTGTTACAGACTGCCTGTGTATTTCTGTGGCCCTCACAGCTCTTCCCCTCAGTCTCTGCCTCTGCCCCTCACCCTCCCCCCTCTGTCTCTCACACGCACGCTCACAGAATACAACTGACAGACTCATGATTCAATGAATTTCGACCGGTGGCGCACCTTCCAAAAAACCTCAAATATCTCAAAAACTTTTCCAGGTCCAAAAATGAACGAAGCATACCGTAGCGACAAGGAGAGTCTGGTGCTCGAGATGGTGTAAAAATTTTTGCACTTTGAGCGAGATTTGATGGTGTAATTACGAGTTAAAAACAGGCAAAGTTTTGAAAATCTGCGTGCCGACCCGCTCTTAAAATACATTGAGCTCTATGGGAGGAAAACCCTCCCAAGTGTCAAACAAAAATTCATAACTCAAGAACGGTATTCTCAAACGGTCTGAAACTTACAAGTGTGAGAAAGGGGAAATTTCTCTACCATTTAAAGTTTAAATGAAGTCTGTAGGTGAAAGTATAAGGAAGTTATGGTGAAATGTTCGGCAGAAAATTGAAAAAGACAAAAAATAATTTCAATGGGTTCCTATGGGAGCGTACCCACCCTCCGAACAAATGCTTATAGCTCGGAAAGTTTTCCCCACATCACTTAACCGTATATACCGTTGCGACAAGGAGAGTCTGGGGATCGATATGGTATAAAAAATTTTCAGATTAAGTGAGAATTGAGCATGTTATGACGAGTTAAAAACAGGAGAAAATTTTAGAAACCGCACTCTGAGCTGCTCCAAAAATACATTGAACCCTATGGGAGCCAAAACCCTCCCTAGTGCCAAACAAAAATTCATAACTCAAAAACCGTATTTTCAATAATGTTCAAATTTAGAGGTCTTAGAAAGGACAAGTTTCTCTACCATTTAAAATTTAAATGAAGTTTCTAGGTGATAGTATGAGGAAGTTATGGCGATTTGTTTGGCTGAAAAGTGAAAAACCCGTTTTCTGAGAAGGAATCTACAGTGTATGACGTCACCCACTGTAAGAGCCTCCCATTGAAATGAATGGAGGGATTTTGAAGGAGTGATAGAAAGGGAAGGATGAGTGCAAAAATTCCGAAAACGGAAGTGATGGGAGCCGGTACGCCCGGGTCCGACCGTCTGAAATCCCGTGTCCGTAGCTTGAAAAATGACCGAGTTAGAGCACTTTGAAAATTAATTCCATAGAAATGACTGGGGAAAAACGGAGCGATAAACGAGTGTAGCGGACGAACGAGTGCGGGTATCGGAAAGCTGTATACAAGCCCACATCGTCGCTATAGGACGCACGATTTCCAGGTGGAACGGAGTCGATAGCTCGAAAGCTGCGGGACTAGTTAGGCGGAAAAGGAAACGCGGAATAATAAAAATAATAAAAATAATAATATGACTTAAGAAGAACAATATATTGCGCCGCTGCTTAAAGCAGCAGGCGCAACATAACTAGAGGTCTGCATTTCCAGGAGGAAACGCGAGATGTTGCGCCGCCTAAACCCCCGTCCCCCGATCCGCGTCTTTCCCGCTTAAAGCGAGGTCCTCGATACGGTAAACCCGCGTGGGTCACTAGGCGACGCTTATGGTGAAGGAGTTTACTGCTAAGCTGTCGGTAGTGGGATGTTAAGAGAGCACTCTCCCACAGCAGTTTACATTGGACTCTATGGAGCTGTGTAGGCCGTGAAAGGAAAATGGGGTCAAAGGTCATGAAGCGGGTGGGCTATCGGCCCATAAATTCACGTGGTGGGACCGTGGACTCTCTGGTGTGCCCGTTTGAATTCTGGTGTCTCTAGCTCGAAAACTGACCGTGTGACAGCAGTTTTAAAGTTTGACAAAAGTTTATGGACATTTTCCCATTCATTCCTATGGGAGAAAAGATGAAACTTCAAAGGCTTACTGTGCGAAAACTATGCAACTTTTCCAAAAGCTGTATACAAGCCCGCATCCCACAGGGAAGCTCTACGAAACAAACTTTGAACGGAGTCGATATCTCGAAAACTGTGGGCGGAGTTAACCGGACAAAAATGAACGATCCTCAGAATGAAGGGCAGCAAACGTAACACTAGAGGTCTGCATTTCCAGGAGGAAACGCGAGATGTTGCGCCGCCGAAACCCCCGTCCCCCGATCCGCGTCTTTCCCGCTTAAAGCGAGGTCCTCGGTACGGTAAACCCGCGTGGGTCACTAGGCGACGCTTATGGTGAAGGAGTTTACTGCTAAGCTGTCGGTAGTGGGATGTTAAGAGAGCACTCTCCCACAGCAGTTTACATTGGACTCTATGGAGCTCTGTAGGCCGTGAATGGAAAACGGGGTCAAAGGTCATGAAGCGGGCGGGGTATCGGCCTATAATTTCACGTGGTGGGACCGTGGACTCTCGGGTCTGCCCGTTTGAGTTCTGGTGTCTCTAGCTCGAAAACTGAGCGTGTGACAGCAGTTTGAAAGTTTGACAAAAGTTTATGGACATTTTTCCATTCATTCCTATGGGAGTTAAGATGAAATTTCAAATGCTTACTGTGCGAAAACTATGTAACTTTTCCAAAAGCTGTATACAAGCCCGCATCCCACAGGGAAGCTCTACGAAACAAACTTTGAACGGAGTCGATATCTCGAAAACTGTGGGCGGAGTTAACCGGACAAGAATGAACGATCCTCAGAATGAAGGGCAGCAAACGTAACACCAGTATATTGTGAATGAGGTCTTTTTTAAAAATTCCACCTTAAGAAACCCTGGATAATTAAGACGCCCCCCTTAAAAATGACCTTTAAAGTGTTACAGACTGCCTGTGTATTTCTGTGGCCCTCACAGCTCTCCCCGTCAGTGTCTGCCTCTGCCCCTCCCCCTCCCCCCTCTCTGTCTCTCTCACACGCACGCTCACAGAACACAACTGACAGACTCATGATTCAATGAATTTCGACCGGGGAGCAACCTCCAAAAAATCACCCGTAGCTCGAAAACTTTTCCCAACCAAAATTGAACGAAGCATACCGTAGCGACAAGGAGAGTCTTGTGCTCGAGATGGTGTAAAAATTTTTGCACTTTGAGCGAGATTTGATGGTGTAATTACGAGTTAAAAACAGGCAAAGTTTTGAAAATCTGCGTGCCGACCCGCTCTTAAAATACATTGAGCTCTATGGGAGGAAAACCCTCCCAAGTGTGGAACAAAAATTCATAACTCAAGAACGGTATTCTCAAACGGTCTGAAACTTACAAGTTTGAGAAAGGGGACATTTCTCTACCATTTAAAATTTAAATGAAGTCTGTAGGTGAAAGTATAAGGAAGTTATGGTGAAATGTTCGGCAGAAAATTGAAAAAGAAAAAAAATAATTTCAATGGGTTCCTATGGGAGCGTACCCACCCACCGAACAAATGCTTATAGCTCGGAAAGTTTTCCCCACATCACTTAACCGTATATACCGTTGCGACAAGGAGAGTCTGGGGATCGATATGGTATAAAAAAAATTCAGATTAAGTGAGAATTGAGCATGTTATGACGAGTTAAAAACAGGAGAAAATTTTAGAAACCGCACTCTGAGCTGCTCCAAAAATACATTGAACCCTATGGGAGCCGAAACCGTCCCTAGTGCCGAACAAAAATTCATAACTCAAAAACCGTATTTTCAATAATGTTCAAATTTAGAGGTCTTAGAAAGGACAAGTTTCTCTACCATTTAAAATTTAAATGAAGTTTCTAGGTGAAACTATAAGGAAGTTATGGCGATTTGTTCGGCTGAAAAGTGAAAAAACGGCTTTTTGCCACTGAAACTACAGTGGATGACATCACCCCCACTCTAAGAGCCTCCCATTGAAATGAATGGAGGGATTTTGAAGGAGGAAAAGAAAGGGAAGGATGAGTGCAAAAATTCCGAAAACGGAAGTGATGGGAGCCGGTACGCCCGGGTCCGACCGTCTGAAATCCCGTGTCCGTAGCTTGAAAAATGACCGAGTTAGAGCACTTTGAAAATTAATTCCATAGAAATGACTGGGGAAAAACAGAGCGAAAAACGAGTGTAGCGGACGAACGAGTGCGGGTATCGGAAAGCTGTATACAAGCCCACATCGTCGCTATAGGACGCACGATTTCCAGGTGGAACGGAGTCGATAGCTCGAAAGCTGCGGGACTAGTTAAGCGGACAAGGAAACGCGGAATAATAAAAATAATAATAAAAATAATAATAATATGACTTACGGATAACAATATATTGCGCCGCTGCTTAAAGCAGCAGGCGCAACATAACTAGAGGTCTGCATTTCCAGGAGGAAACGCGAGATGTTGCGCCGCCTAAACCCCCGTCCCCCGATCCGCGTCTTTCCCGCTTTAAGCGAGGTCCTCGATACGGTAAACCCGCGTGGGTCACTAGGCGACGCTTATGGTGAAGGAGTTTACTGCTAAGCTGTTGGTAGTGGGATGTTAAGAGAGCACTCTCCCACAGCAGTTTACATTGGACTCTATGGAGCTCTGTAGGCCGTGAATGGAAAACGGGGTCAAAGGTCATGAAGCGGGCGGGGTATCGGCCCATAATTTCACGTGGTGGGACCGTGGACCCTCGGGTATACCCGTTTGAGTTCTGGTGTCTCTAGCTCGAAAACTGACCGTGTGACAGCAGTTTGAAAGTTTGACAAAAGTTTATGGACATTTTTCCATTCATTCCTATGGGAGAAAAGTTGAAATTTCAAATGCTTACTGTGCTAAAACTATGTAACTTTTCCAAAAGCTGTATACAAGCCCGCATCCCACAGGGAAGCTGTACGAAACAAACTTTGAACGGAGTCGATATCTCGAAAACTGTGGGCGGAGTTAACCGGACAAGAATGAACGATCCTCAGAATGAAGGGCAGCAAACATAACACTAGAGGTCTGCATTTCCAGGAGGAAACGCGAGATGTTGCGCCGCCTAAACCCCCGTCCCCCGATCCGCGTCTTTCCTGCTTAAAGCGAGGTCCTCGATACGGTAAACCCGCGTGGGTCACTAGGCGACGCTTATGGTGAAGGAGTTTACTGCTAAGCTGTCGGTAGTGGAATGTTAAGAGAGCACTCTCCCACAGCAGTTTACATTGGACTCTATGGAGCTGTGTAGGCCGTGAATGGAAAACGGGGTCAGAGGTCATGAAGCGGGTGGGCTATCGGCCAATAATTGTACGTGGTGGGACCGTGGACCCTCGGGTCTGCCCGTTTGAGTTCTGGTGTCTCTAGCTCGAAAACTGACCGTGTGACAGCAGTTTGAAAGATTGACAAAAGTTTATGGACATTTTTCCATTCATTCCTATGGGAGTAAAGATGAAACTTCAAATGGTTACTGTGCGAAAACTATGCAACTTTTCCAAAAGCTGTATACAAGCCCGCATCTCACAGGGAAGCTCTACGAGACAAACTTTGAACGGAGTCGATATCTCGAAAACTGTGGGCGGAGTTAACCGGACAAGAACGAACGATCCTCAGAATGAAGGGCAGCAAACGTAACACTAGAGGTCTGCATTTCCAGGAGGAAACGCGAGATGTTGCGCCGCCTAAACCCCCGCCCCCCGATCCGCGTCTTTCCCGCTTAAAGCGAGGTCCTCGATACGGTAAACCCACGTGGGTCACTAGGCGACGCTTATGGTGAAGGAGTTTACTGCTAAGCTGTCGGTAGTGGGATGTTAAGAGAGCACTCTCCCACAGCAGTTTACATTGGACTCTATGGAGCTCAGTAGGCCGTGAATGGAAAACGGGGTCAAAGGTCATGAAGCGGGTGGGCTATCGGCCTATAATTTCAGGTGGTGGGACCGTGGACCCTCGGGTCTGACCGTTTGAATTCTGGTGTCTGTAGCTCGAAAAATGACCGTGTGACAGCAATTTGAAAGTTTGACAAAAGTTTATGGACATCTTTCCATTCATTCCTATGAGAGAAAAGATGAAACTTCAAATGCTTACTGTGCGAAAACTATGCAACTTTTCCAAAAGCTGTATACAAGCCCGCATCCCACAGGGAAGCTCTACGAATGAAACTTTGAACGGAGTCGATATCTCGAAAACTGTGGGCGGAGTTAACCGGACAAGAACAAACGATCCTCAGAATGAAGGGCAGCAAACGTAACACTAGAGGTCTGCATTTCCAGGAGGAAACGCGAGATGTTGCGCCGCCTAAACCCCTGCCCCCCGATCCGCGTCTTTCCCGCTTAAAGCGAGGTCCTCGATACGGTAAACCCGCGTGGGTCACTAGGCCACGCTTATGGTGAAGGAGTTTACTGCTAAGCTGTCGGTAGTGGGATGTTAAGAGAGCAGTCTCCCACAGCAGTTTACATTGGACTCTATGGAGCTCTGTAGGCCGTGAATGGAAAACGGGGTCAAAGGTCATGAAGCGGGTGGGCTATCGGCCCATAATTTCACGTGGGGGGACCGTGGACTCTCGGGTCTGCCCGTTTGAGTTCTGGTGTCTCTAGCTCGAAAACTGAGCGTGTGACAGCAGTTTGAAAGTTTGACAAAAGTTTATGGACATTTTTCCATTCATTCCTATGGGAGAAAAGATGAAACTTCAAATGCTTACTGTGCGAAAACTATGCAACTTTTCCAAAAGCTGTATACAAGCCCGCATCCCACAGGGAAGCTCTACGAATGAAACTTTGAACGGAGTCGATATCTCGAAAACTGTGGGCGGAGTTAACCGGACAAGGAATGAAGATCCTCAGAATGAAGGGCAGCAAACGTAACACTAGAGGTCTGCATTTCCAGAAGGAAACGCGAGATGTTGCGCCGCCTAAACCCCCGTCCCCCGATCCGCGTCTTTCCCGCTTAAAGCGAGGTCCTCGATACGGTAAACCCGCGTGGGTCACTAGGCGACGCTTATGGTGAAGGAGTTTACTGCTAAGCTGTTGGTAGTGGGATGTTAAGAGAGCACTCTCCCACAGCAGTTTACATTGGACTCTATGGAGCTCAGTAGGGCGTGAATAGAAAACGATAAATTTTGAATTCCACCTTTAAAAACAATTCCACCTTAAGAAACCCAGAATTGTATTGAAATGTCCACATCACAGGCCAAAAGCAAAAAAAGATGGCCAATACATTTTAAATACCACCTTAATAAAAATTCCACCTTAAGAAACCCACAGTTGTATTGACACGTCCACCTTTAAAAATGACCACTTTAAATAAAGCTTAAAATGTCGAAAAGACAGCCAGTATATTGTGAATGAGGTATTCTTTAAAAATTCCACCTTAAGAAACCCTGGATAATTAAGACGTCCCCCTTAAAAATGACCTTTAAAGTGTTACAGACTGCCTGTGTATTTCTGTGGCCCTCACAGCTCTTCCCCTCAGTCTCTGCCTCTGCCCCTCCCCCTCCCCCCTCTGTCTCTCTCACACGCATGCTCACAGAATACAACTGACAGACTCATGATTCAATGAATTTCGACCGGGGAGCACCCTCCAAAAAATCACCCGTAGCTCGAAAACTTTTCCCAACCAAAATTGAACGAAGCATACCGTAGCGACAAGGAGAGTCTTGTGCTCGAGATGGTGTAAAAATTTTTGCACTTTGAGCGAGATTTGATGGTGTAATTACGAGTTAAAAACAGGCAAAGTTTTGAAAATCTGCGTGCCGACCCGCTCTTAAAATACATTGAGCTCTATGGGAGGAAAACCCTCCCAAGTGTCAAACAAAAATTCATAACTCAAGAACGGTATTCTCAAACGGTCTGAAACTTACAAGTTTGAGAAAGGGGAAATTTCTCTACCATTTAAAATTTAAATGAAGTCTGTAGGTGAAAGTATAAGGAAGTTATGGTGAAATGTTCGGCAGAAAATTGAAAAAGAAAAAAAATAATTTCAATGGGTTCCTATGGGAGCGTACCCACCCTCCGAACAAATGCTTATAGCTCGGAAAGTTTTCCTCACATCACTTAACCGTATATACCGTTGCGACAAGGAGAGTCTGGGGATCGATATGGTATAAAAAATTTGCAGATTAAGTGAGAATTGAGCATGTTATGACGAGTTAAAAACAGGAGAAAATTTTAGAAACCGCACTCTGAGCTGCTCCAAAAATACATTGAACCCTATGGGAGCCGAAACCGTCCCTAGTGCCGAACAAAAATTCATAACTCAAAAACCGTATTTTCAATAATGTTCAAATTTAGAGGTTTCAGAAAGGACAAGTTTCTCTACCATTTAAAATTTAAATGAAGTTTCTAGGTGAAACTATGAGGAAGTTATGGCGATTTGTTCGGCTGAAAAGTGAAAAAACGGCTTTTTGCCACTGAAACTACAGTGGATGACATCACCCCCACTCTAAGAGCCTCCCATTGAAATGAATGGAGGGATTTTGAAGGAGGAAAAGAAAGGGAAGGATGAGTGCAAAAATTCCGAAAACGGAAGTGATGGGAGCCGGTACGCCCGGGTCCGACCGTCTGAAATCCCGTGTCCGTAGCTTGAAAAATGACCGAGTTAGAGCACTTTGAAAATTAATTCCATAGAAATGACTGGGGAAAAACAGAGCGAAAAACGAGTGTAGCGGACGAACGAGTGCGGGTATCGGAAAGCTGTATACAAGCCCACATCGTCGCTATAGGACGCACGATTTCCAGGTGGAACGGAGTCGATAGCTCGAAAGCTGCGGGACTAGTTAAGCGGACAAGGAAACGCGGAATAATAAAAATAATAATAAAAATAACTAGAGGTCTGCATTTCCAGGAGGAAACGCGAGATGTTGCGCCGCCTAAACCCCCGTCCCCCGATCCGCGTCTTTCCCGCTTAAAGGGAGGTCCTCGATACGGTAAACCCGCGTGGGTCACTAGGCGACGCTTATGGTGAAGGAGTTACCTGCTAAGCTGTTGGTAGTGGGATGTTAAGAGAGCACTCTCCCACAGCAGTTTACATTGGACTCTATGGAGCTCTGTAGGCCGTGAATGGAAAACGGGGTCAAAGGTCATGAAGCGGGTGGGCTATCGGCCCATAATTTCACGTGGCGGGACCGTGGACTCTCGGGTCTGCCCGTTTGAATTCTGGTGTGTCTAGCTCGAAAACTGACCGTGTGACAGCAGTTTGAAAGTTTGACAAAAGTTTATGGACATTTTTCCATTCATTCCTATGGGAGAAAACACGAAACTTCAAATGCTTACTGTGCGAAAACTATGCAACTTTTCCAAAAGCTGTATACAAGCCCGCATCCCACAGGGAAGCTCTACGAATGAAACTTTGAACGGAGTCGATATCTCGATAACTGTGGGCGGAGTTAACCGGACAAGAATGAACGATCCTCAGAATGAAGGGCAGCAAACGTAACACTAGAGGTCTGCATTTCCAGGAGGAAACGCGAGATGTTGCGCCGCCTAAACCCCCGTCCCCCGATCCGCGTCTTTCCCGCTTAAAGCGAGGTCCTCGATACGGTAAACCCGCGTGGGTCACTAGGCGACGCTTATGCTGAAGGAGTTTACTGCTAAGCTGTCGGTAGTGGGATGTTAAGAGAGCACTCTCCCACAGCAGTTTACATTGGACTCTATGGAGCTCTGTAGGCCGTGAATGGAAAACGGGGTCAAAGGTCATGAAGCGGGTGGGCTATCGGCCCATAATTTCACGTGGCGGGACCGTGGACTCTCGGGTCTGCCCGTTTGAATTCTGGTGTCTCTAGCTCGAAAACTGAGCGTGTGACAGCAGTTTGAAAGTTTGACAAAAGTTTATGGACATTTTTCCATTCATTCCTATGGGAGAAAAGATGAAACTTCAAATGCTTACTGTGCAAAAACTATGCAACTTTTCCAAAAGCTGTATACAAGCCCGCATCCCACAGGGCAGCTCTACGAAACAAACTTTGAACGGAGTCGATATCTCGAAAACTGTGGGCGGAGTTAACCGGACAAGAACGAACGATCCTCAGAATGAAGGGCAGCAAACGTAACACTAGAGGTCTGCATTTCCAGGAGGAAACGCGAGATGTTGCGCCGCCGAAACCCCCGTCCCCCGATCCGCGTCTTTCCCGCTTAAAGCGAGGTCCTCGATACGGTAAACCCGCGTGGGTCACTAGGCGACGCTTATGGTGAAGGAGTTTACTGCTAAGCTGTCGGTAGTGGGATGTTAAGAGAGCACTCTCGCACAGCAGTTTACATTGGACTCTATGGAGCTCTGCAGGCCGTGAAAGGAAAACGGGGTCAAAGGTCATGAAGCGGGTGGGCTATCGGCCCATAATTTCACGTGCTGGGACCGTGGACCCTCGGGTCTGCCCGTTTGAGTTCTGGTGTGTCTAGCTCGAAAACTGACCGTGTGACAGAAGTTTGAAAGTTTGACAAAAGTTTATGGACATTTTTCCATTCATTCCTATGGGAGTAAAGATGAAACTTCAAATGGTTACTGTGCGAAAACTATGTAACTTTTCCAAAAGCTGTATACAAGCCCGCATCCCACAGGGAAGCTCTACGAAACAAACTTTGAACGGAGTCGATATCTCGAAAACTGTGGGCGGAGTTAACCGGACAAGAATGAACGATCCTCAGAATGAAGGGCAGCAAACGTAACACCAGGAGGAAACGCGAGATGTTGCGCCGCCTAAACCCCTGCCCCCCGATCCGCGTCTTTCCCGCTTAAAGCGAGGTCCTCGATACGGTAAACCCACGTGGGTCACTAGGCGACGCTTATGGTGAAGGAGTTTACTGCTAAGCTGTCGGTAGTGGGATGTTAAGAGAGCACTCTCCCACAGCAGTTTACATTGTACTCTATGGAGCTGTGTAGGCCGTGAATGGAAAACGGGGTCAAAGGTCATGAAGCGGGTGGGCTATCGGCCTATAGTTTCACGTGGTGGGACCGTGGAGTCTCGGGTCTGCCCGTTTGAGTTCTGGTGTCTGTAGCTCGAAAACTGACCGTGTGACAGCAGTTTGAAAGTTTGACAAAAGTTTATGGACATTTTTCCATTCATTCCTATGGGAGAAAAGATGACACTTCAAATGCTTACTGTGCAAAAACTATGTAACTTTTCCAAAAGCTGTATACAAGCCCGCATCCCACAGGGAAGCTCTACGAATGAAACTTTGAACGGAGTCGATATCTCGAAAACTGTGGGCGGAGTTAACCGGACAAGAACGAACGATCCTCAGAATGAAGGGCAGCAAACGTAACACTAGAGGTCTGCATTTCCAGGAGGAAACGCGAGATGTTGCGCCGCCTAAACCCCCGTCCCCCGATCCGCGTCTTTCCCGCTTAAAGCGAGGTCCTCGATACGGTAAACCCGCGTGGGTCACTAGGCGACGCTTATGGTGAAGGAGTTTACTGCTAAGCTGTTGGTAGTGGGATGTTAAGAGAGCACTCTCCCACAGCAGTTTACATTGGACTCTATGGAGCTCAGTAGGACGTGAATAGAAAACGATACATTTTGAATTCCACCTTTAAAAACAATTCCACCTTAAGAAACCCAGAATTGTATTGAAATGTCCACATCACAGGCCAAAAGAATCTTAAAAGCAAAAAAGATGGCCAATACATTTTAAATACCACCTTAATAAAAATTCCACCTTAAGAAACCCACAGTTGTATTGACACGTCCACCTTTAAAAATGACCACTTTAAATAAAGCTTAAAATGTCGAAAAGACAGGCAGTATATTGTGAATGAGGTATTCTTAAAAAATTCCACCTTAAGAAACCCTGGATAATTAAGATGTCCCCCTTAAAAATGACCTTTAAAGTGTTACAGACTGCCTGTGTATTTCTGTTGCGCTCACACCTCTTCCCCGTCAGTCTCTGCCTCTGCCCCTCCCCCTCCCCCCTCTCTCTCTCTCACACGCACGCTCACAGAATACAACTGACAGACTCAGGATTCAATGAATTTCGACCGTTGGCGCACCTTCCAAAAAACCTCAAATATCTCAAAAACTTTTCCAGGTCCAAAAATGAACGAAGCATACCGTAGCGACAAGGAGAGTCTGGTGCTCGAGATGGTGTAAAAATTTTTGCACTTTGAGCGAGATTTGATGGTGTAATTACGAGTTAAAAACAGGCAAAGTTTTGAAAATTTGCGTGCAGACCCGCTCTTAAAATACATTGAGCTCTATGGGAGGAAAACCCTCCCATGTGTCAAACAAAAATTCATAACTCAAGAACGGTATTCTCAAATGGTCTGAAACTTACAAGTGTGAGAAAGGAGAAATTTCTCTAGCATTTAAAGTTTAAATGAAGTCTGTAGGTGAAAGTATAAGGAAGTTATGGTGAAATGTTCGGCAGAAAATTGAAAAAGAAAAAAAAAAATTTCAATGGGTTCCTATGGGAGCGTACCCACCCTCCGAACAAATGCTTATAGCTCGGAAAGTTTTCCCCACATCACTTAACCGTATATACCGTTGCGACAAGGAGAGTCTGGGGATCGATATGGTATAAAAAATTTGCAGATTAAGTGAGAATTGAGCATGTTATGACGAGTTAAAAACAGGAGAAAATTTTAGAAACCGCACTCTGAGCTGCTCCAAAAATACATTGAACCCTATGGGAGCCGAAACCCTCCCTAGTGCCGAACAAAAATTCATAACTCAAAAACCGTATTTTCAATAATGTTCAAATTTAGAGGTCTTAGAAAGGACAAGTTTCTCTACCATTTAAAATTTAAATGAAGTTTCTAGGTGAAAGTATGAGGAAGTTATGGTGATTTGTTTGGCTGAAAAGTGAAAAACCCGTTTTCTGAGAAGGAATCTACAGTGTATGACGTCACCCACTGTAAGAGCCTCCCATTGAAATGAATGGAGGGATTTTGAAGGAGGAATAGAAAGGGAAGGATGAGTGCAAAAAATCTGAAAACGGAAGTGATGGGAGCCGGTACGCCCGGGTCCGACCGTCTGAAATCCCGTGTCCGTAGCTTGAAAAATGACCGAGTTAGAGCACTTTGAAAATTAATTCCATAGAAATGACTGGGGAAAAACGGAGCGATAAACGAGTGTAGCGGACGAACGAGTGCGGGTATCGGAAAGCTGTATACAAGCCCACATCGTCGCTATAGGACGCACGATTTCCAGGTGGAACGGAGTCGATAGCTCGAAAGCTGCGGGACTAGTTAAGCGGACAAGGAAACGCGGAATAATAAAAATAATAATAAAAATAATAATAATAATATGACTTACGGATAACAATATATTGCGCCGCTGCTTAAAGCAGCAGGCGCAACATAACTAGAGGTCTGCATTTCCAGGAGGAAACGCGAGATGTTGCGCCGCCTAAACCCCTGCCCCCCGATCCGCGTCTTTCCCGCTTAAAGCGAGGTCCTCGACACGGTAAACCCGCGTGGGTCACTAGGCGACGCTTATGGTGAAGGAGTTTACTGCTAAGCTGTTGGTAGTGGGATGTTAAGAGAGCACTGTCCCACAGCAGTTTACATTGGACTATGTGGAGCTGTGTAGGCCGTGAATGGAAAACGGGGTCAAAGGTCATGAAGCGGGTGGGCTATCGGCCCATAATTTCACGTGGTGGGACCTTGGACTCTCGGGTCTGCCCGTTTGAGTTCTGGTGTCTCTAGCTCGAAAACTGACCGTGTGACAGCAGTTTGAAAGTTTGACAAAAGTTTATGGACATTTTTCCATTCATTCCTATGGGAGAAAAGATGAAACTTCAAATGCTTACTGTGCGAAAACTATGCAACTTTTCCAAAAGCTGTATACAAGCCCGCATCCCACAGGGAAGCTCTACGAATGAAACTTTGAACGGAGTCGATATCTCGAAAACTGTGGGCGGAGTTAACCGGACAAGAATGAACGATCCTCAGAATGAAGGGCAGCAAACGTAACACTAGAGGTCTGCATTTCCAGGAGGAAACGCGAGATGTTGCGCCGCCTAAACCCCCGTCCCCCGATCCGCGTCTTTCCCGCTTAAAGAGAGGCCGTCGGTACGGTAAACCCTCGTGGGTCACTAGGCGACGCTTATGGTGAAGGAGTTTACTGCTAAGCTGTTGGTAGTGGGATGTTAAGAGAGCAGTCTCCCACAGCAGTTTACATTGGACTCTATGGAGCTCTGTAGGTCGTGAATGGAAAACGGGGTCAAAGGTCATGAAGCGGGTGGGCTATCGGCCTATAATTTCAGGTGGTGGGACCGTGGACCCTCGGGTCTGACCGTTTGAATTCTGGTGTCTGTAGCTCGAAAAATGACCGTGTGACAGCAATTTGAAAGTTTGACAAAAGTTTATGGACATTTTTCCATTCATTCCTATGAGAGAAAAGATGAAACTTCAAATGCTTACTGTGCGAAAACTATGCAACTTTTCCAAAAGCTGTATACAAGCCCGCATCCCACAGGGAAGCTCTACGAATGAAACTTTGAACGGAGTCGATATCTCGAAAACTGTGGGCGGAGTTAACCGGACAAGAACAAACGATCCTCAGAATGAAGGGCAGCAAACGTAACACTAGAGGTCTGCATTTCCAGGAGGAAACGCGAGATGTTGCGCCGCCTAAACCCCTGCCCCCCGATCCGCGTCTTTCCCGCTTAAAACGAGGTCCTCGATACGGTAAACCCACGTGGGTCACTAGGCGAAGCTTATGGTGAAGGAGTTTACTGCTAAGCTGTTGGTAGTGGGATGTTAAGAGAGCACTCTCCCACAGCAGTTTACATTGGACTCTATGGAGCTCTGTAGGCCGTGAAAGGAAAACGGGGTCAAAGGTCATGAAGCGGGTGGGCTATCGGCCCATAATTTCACGTGGTGGGACCGTGGACCCTCGGGTCTGCCCGTTTGAGTTCTGGTGTCTCTAGCTCGAAAACTGAGCGTGTGACAGCAGTTTTAAAGTTTGGCAAAAGTTTATGGACATTTTTCTATTCATTCCTATGGGAGTAAAGATGAAAGTTCAAATGCTTACTGTGCGAAAACTATGTAACTTTTCCAAAAGCTGTATACAAGCCCGCATCCCACAGGGCAGCTCTACGAAACAAACTTTGAACGGAGTCGATATCTCGAAAACTGTAGGCGGAGTTAACCGGACAAGAATGAACGATCCTCAGAATGAAGGGCAGCAAACGTAACACTAGAGGTCTGCATTTCCAGGAGGAAACGCGAGATGTTGCGCCGCCGAAACCCCCGTCCCCCGATCCGCGTCTTTCCCGCTTAAAGCGAGGTCCTCGATACGGTAAACCCGCGTGGGTCACTAGGCGACACTTATGGTGAAGGAGTTTACTGCTAAGCTGTCGGTAGTGGGATGTTAAGAGAGCACTCTCCCACAGCAGTTTACATTGGACTCTATGGAGCTCTGTAGGCCGTGAATGGAAAACGGGGTCAAAGGTCATGAAGCGGGCGGGGTATCGGCCTATAATTTCACGTGGTGGGACCGTGGACTCTCGGGTCTGCCCGTTTGAGTTCTGGTGTCTCTAGCTCGAAAACTGAGCGTGTGACAGCAGTTTGAAAGTTTGACAAAAGTTTATGGACATTTTTCCATTCATTCCTATGGGAGTTAAGATGAAACTTCAAATGCTTACTGTGCGAAAACTATGTAACTTTTCCAAAAGCTGTATACAAGCCCGCATCCCACAGGGAAGCTCTACGAAACAAACTTTGAACGGAGTCGATATCTCGAAAACTGTGGGCGGAGTTAACCGGACAAGAATGAACGATCCTCAGAATGAAGGGCAGCAAACGTAACACTAGAGGTCTGCATTTCCAGGAGGAAACGCGAGATGTTGCGCCGCCTAAACCCCTGCCCCCCGATCCGCGTCTTTCCCGCTTAAAGCGAGGTCCTCGATACGGTAAACCCGCGTGGGTCACTAGGCGACGCTTATGGTGAAGGAGTTTACTGCTAAGCTGTTGGTAGGTGGATGTTAAGAGAGCACTCTCCCACAGCAGTTTACATTGGACTCTATGGAGCTCTGTAGGCCGTGAATGGAAAACGATACATTTTGAATTCCACCTTTAAAAACAATTCCACCTTAAGAAACCCAGAATTGTATTGAAATGTCCACATCACAGGCCAAAAGCAAAAAAAGATGGACAATACATTTTAAATACCACCTTAATAAAAATTCCACCTTAAGAAACCCACAGTTGTATTGACACGTCCACCTTTAAAAATGACCACTTTAAATAAAGCTTAAAATGTCGAAAAGACAGCCAGTATATTGTGAATGAGGTATTCTTTAAAAATTCCACCTTAAGAAACCCTGGATAATTAAGACGTCCCCCTTAAAAATGACCTTTAAAGTGTTACAGACTGCCTGTGTATTTCTGTGGCCCTTACAGCTCTTCCCCTCAGTCTCTGCCTCTGCCCCTCCCCCTCCCCCCTCTGTCTCTCTCACACGCATGCTCACAGAATACAACTGACAGACTCATGATTCAATGAATTTCGACCGGGGAGCACCCTCCAAAAAATCACCCGTAGCTCGAAAACTTTTCCCAACCAAAATTGAACGAAGCATACCGTAGCGACAAGGAGAGTCTTGTGCTCGAGATGGTGTAAAAATTTTTGCACTTTGAGCGAGATTTGATGGTGTAATTACGAGTTAAAAACAGGCAAAGTTTTGAAAATCTGCGTGCAGACCCGCTCTTAAAATACATTGAGCTCTATGGGAGGAAAACCCTCCCAAGTGTCAAACAAAAATTCATAACTCAAGAACGGTATTCTCAAACGGTCTGAAACTTACAAGTTTGAGAAAGGGGAAATTTCTCCACCATTTAAAATTTAAATGAAGTCTGTAGGTGAAAGTATAAGGAAGTTATGGTGAAATGTTCGGCAGAAAATTGAAAAAGAAAAAAAATAATTTCAATGGGTTCCTATGGGAGCGTACCCACCCTCCGAACAAATGCTTATAGCTCGGAAAGTTTTCCTCACATCACTTAACCGTATATACCGTTGCGACAAGGAGAGTCTGGGGATCGATATGGTATAAAAAATTTGCAGATTAAGTGAGAATTGAGCATGTTATGACGAGTTAAAAACAGGAGAAAATTTTAGAAACCGCACTCTGAGCTGCTCCAAAAATACATTGAACCCTATGGGAGCCGAAACCGTCCCTAGTGCCGAACAAAAATTCATAACTCAAAAACCGTATTTTCAATAATGTTCAAATTTAGAGGTCTCAGAAAGGACAAGTTTCTCTACCATTTAAAATTTAAATGAAGTTTCTAGGTGAAACTATGAGGAAGTTATGGCGATTTGTTCGGCTGAAAAGTGAAAAAACGGCTTTTTGCCACTGAAACTACAGTGGATGACATCACCCCCACTCTAAGAGCCTCCCATTGAAATGAATGGAGGGATTTTGAAGGAGGAAAAGAAAGGGAAGGATGAGTGCAAAAATTCCGAAAACGGAAGTGATGGGAGCCGGTACGCCCGGGTCCGACCGTCTGAAATCCCGTGTCCGTAGCTTGAAAAATGACCGAGTTAGAGCACTTTGAAAATTAATTCCATAGAAATGACTGGGGAAAAACAGAGCGAAAAACGAGTGTAGCGGACGAACGAGTGCGGGTATCGGAAAGCTGTATACAAGCCCACATCGTCGCTATAGGACGCACGATTTCCAGGTGGAACGGAGTCGATAGCTCGAAAGCTGCGGGACTAGTTAAGCGGACAAGGAAACGCGGAATAATAAAAATAATAATAAAAATAACTAGAGGTCTGCATTTCCAGGAGGAAACGCGAGATGTTGCGCCGCCTAAACCCCCGCCCCCCGATCCGCGTCTTTCCCGCTTAAAGCGAGGTCCTCGATACGGTAAACCCGCGTGGGTCACTAGGCGACGCTTATGGTGAAGGAGTTTACTGCTAAGCTGTCGGTAGTGGGATGTTAAGAGAGCACTCTCCCACAGCAGTTTACATTGGACTCTATGGAGCTGTGTAGGCCGTGAATGGAAAACGATAAATTTTGAATTCCACCTTTAAAAACAATTCCACCTTAAGAAACCCAGAATTGTATTGAAATGTCCACATCACAGGCCAAAAGAGTCTTAAAAGCAAAAAAAGATGGCCAATACATTTTAAATACCACCTTAATAAAAATTCCACCTTAAGAAACCCACAGTTGTATTGACACGTCCTCCTTTAAAAATGACCACTTGAAATAAAGCTTAAAATGTCGAAAAGACAGGCAGTATATTGTGAATGAGGTATTCTTAAAAAATTCCACCTTAAGAAACCCTGGATAATTAAGACGTCCCCCTTAAAAATGACCTTTAAAGTGTTACAGACTGCCTGTGTATTTCTGTGGCCCTCACAGCCCTCCCCGTCAGTGTCTGCCTCTGCCCCTCCCCCTCCCCCCTCTCTGTCTCTCACACGCACGCTCACAGAATACAACTGACAGACTCAGGATTCAATGAATTTCGACCGGGGGGACCCTTCAAAAAATCACCCGTAGCTCGAAAACTTTTCCCAACCAAAATTGAACGAAGCATACCGTAGCGACAAGGAGAGTCTGGCGCTCGAGATGGTGTAAAAATGTTTTCAGTTTGAGCGAGAATTGATGGTGTAAAGATGAGTTAAAAAAGGGCAAATTTGAGAAAATTTGGCTTTCTGAAAATACATTGAACTCTATGGGAGCCGAAACGTCCTACTGCCAAACAAATCTTCATAACTCCAGAACCGTATCTTCAAATGATTTCAAATCTACATATTTTAGAAAGGGGAAGTTTCTCTACCATTTGAAATTAAAATGAAGTCTGTAGGTGAAAGTATAAGGAAGTTATGGCAAAATGTTCGGCTAAAAGTTGAATATCGAAAAAGGACAGGCATATTCATTTCAATGTATTCCTATGGGAGCGTACCCACCCTCCGAACAAATGCTTATAGCTCAGAAATGATATCCCAAATGGCTAAACTGCATATACCGTTGCGACAAGGAGAGTCTAAGGAAGAAGCTGGTATAAAAAATTAGCAGTTTGAGCGAGAATTGACCGTGTTATGACGAGTTAAAAACAGGAGAAAAATTTAGAAACCGCACTCTGAGCCGCTCCAAAAATACATTGAACTCTATGGGAGCCAAAACCCTCCCTAGTGCCGAACAAAAATTCATAACTCAAAAACCGTATTTTCGATTATGTTCAAATTTACAGATGCTAGAAAGGACAAGTTTCTCTATCATTTAAAATTTAAATGAAGTTTTTAGGTGAAAGTATGAGAACGTTATGGTGAATTGTTCGGCTGAAAAGTGAAAAAACGGTTTTGGCCAGTGAACCCAGAGTGTCTATGATGTCACCCACTCTAAATGTCTTCCATACAAGTGAATGGAGGGATATTCAAGGAGGAATAGAAAGAGAGGGATGAGTGCGAGAGGTCCGAAAACGGAAGTGACGGGTCCCGGTGCGCCCGGGTCCGACCGTCTGAAATCTCGTGTCCGTAGCTTGAAAATTGACTGAGTTAGAGCAGTTCGAAAATTAATTCCATAGAAATGACTGGGGAAAAACAGAGCGAAAAACGAGTGTAGCGGACGAACGAGTGCGGGTATCGGAAAGCTGTATACAAGCACACATCGTCGCTATAGGACGCACGATTTCCAGGTGGAACGGAGTCGATAGCTCGAAAGCTGCGGGACTAGTTAAGCGGACAAGGAAACGCGGAATAATAAAAATAATAATAAAAATAATAATAATAACTAGAGGTCTGCATTTCCAGGAGGAAACGCGAGATGTTGCGCCGCCTAAACCCCTGCCCCCCGATCCGCGTCTTTTCCGCTTAAAGCGAGGCCCTCGATACGGTAAACCCGCGTGGGTCACTAGGCGACGCTTATGGTGAAGGAGTTTACTGCTAAGCTGTCGGTAGTGGGATGTTAAGAGAGCACTCTCCCACAGCAGTTTACATTGGACTCTATGGAGCTCTGTAGGCCGTGAATGGAAAACGGGGTCAAAGGTCATGAAGCGGGTGGGCTATCGGCCTATAGTTTCACGTGGTGGGACCGTGGACCCTCGGGTCTGCCCGTTTGAGTTCTGGTGTCTCTAGCTCGAAAACTGACCGTGTGACAGCAGTTTGAAAGTTTGACAAAAGTTTATGGACATTTTTCCATTCATTCCTATGGGAGTAAAGATGAAAGTTCAAATGCTTACTGTGCGAAAACTATGTAACTTTTCCAAAAGCTGTGTACAAGCCCGCATCCCACAGGGCAGCCCTACGAATGAAACTTTGAACGGAGTCGATATCTCGAAAACTGTGGGCGGAGTTAACCGGACAAGAACGAACGATCCTCAGAATGAAGGGCAGCAAACGTAACACTAGAGGTCTGCATTTCCAGGAGGAAACGCGAGATGTTGCGCCGCCTAAACCCCTGCCCCCCGATCCGCGTCTTTCCCGCTTAAAGCGAGGCCCTCGATACGGTAAACCCGCGTGGGTCACTAGGCGACGCTTATGGTGAAGGAGTTTACTGCTAAGCTGTCGGTAGTGGGATGTTAAGAGAGCACTCTCCCACAGCAGTTTACATTGGACTCTAGGGAGCTCTGTAGGCCGTGAATGGAAAACGGGGTCAAAGGTCATGAAGCGGGTGGGCTATCGGCCCATAATTTCCCGTGGCGGGACCGTGGACGCTCGGGTCTGCCCGATTGAATTCTGGTGTCTCTAGCTCGAAAACTGAGCGTGTGACAGCAGTTTGAAAGTTTGACAAAAGTTTATGGACATTTTTCCATTCATTCCTAAGGGAGAAAACACGAAACTTCAAATGCTTACTGTGCGAAAACTATGCAACTTTTCCAAAAGCTGTATACAAGCCCGCATCCCACAGGGAAGCTGTACGAATGAAACTTTGAACGGAGTCGATATCTCGAAAACTGTGGGCGGAGTTAACCGGACAAGAATGAACGATCCTCAGAATGAAGGGCAGCAAACGTAACACTAGAGGTCTGCATTTCCAGGAGGAAACGCGAGATGTTGCGCCGCCTAAACCCCCGTCCCCCGATCCGCGTCTTTCCCGCTTAAAGCGAGGTCCTCGATACGGTAAACCCGCGTGGGTCACTAGGCGACGCTTATGGTGAAGGAGTTTACTGCTAAGCTGTTGGTAGTGGGATGTTAAGAGAGCACTGTCCCACAGCAGTTTACATTGGACTCTATGGAGCTCTGTAGGCCATGAATGGAAAACGGGGTCAAAGGTCATGAAGCGGGTGGGCTATCGGCCTATAGTTTCACGTGGTGGGACCGTGGACTCTCGGGTCTGCCCGTTTGAGTTCTGGTGTCTCTAGCTCGAAAACTGACCGTGTGACAGCAGTTTGAAAGTTTGACAAAAGTTTATGGACATTTTTCCATTCATTCCTATGGGAGTAAAGATGAAACTTCAAATGCTTACTGTGCGAAAGCTATGTAACTTTTCCAAAAGCTGTATACAAGCCCGCATCCCACAGGGCAGCTCTACGAATGAAACTTTGAACGGAGTCGATATCTCGAAAACTGTGGGCGGAGTTAACCGGACAAGAATGAACGATCCTCAGAATGAAGGGCAGCAAACGTAACACTAGAGGTCTGCATTTCCAGGAGGAAACGCGAGATGTTGCGCCACCTAAAGCCCCGCCCCCCGATCCGCGTCTTTCCCGCTTAAAGCGAGGTCCTCGATACGGTAAACCCGCGTGGGTCACTAGGCGACGCTTATGGTGAAGGAGTTTACTGCTAAGCTGTTGGTAGTGGGATGTTAAGAGAGCACTCTCCCACAGCAGTTTACATTGGACTCTATGGAGCTCTGTAGGCCGTGAATGGAAAACGGGGTCAAAGGTCATGAAGCGGGCGGGGTATCGGCCCATAATTTCACGTGGTGGGACCGTGGACCCTCGGGTCTGCCCGTTTGAGTTCTGGTGTCTCTAGCTCGAAAACTGACCGTGTGACAGCACTTTGAAAGTTTGACAAAAGTTTATGGACATTTTTCCATTCATTCCTATGGGAGAAAACACGAAACTTCAAATGCTTACTGTGCAAAAACTATGTAACTTTTCCAAAACCTGTATACAAGCCCGCATCCCACAGGGAAGCTGTACGAAACAAACTTTGAACGGAGTCGATATCTCGAAAACTGTGGGCGGAGTTAACCGGACAAGAATGAACGATCCTCAGAATGAAGGGCAGCAAACGTAACACTAGAGGTCTGCATTTCCAGGAGGAAACGCGAGATGTTGCGCCGCCTAAACCCCCGCCCCCCGATCCGCGTCTTTACCGCTTAAAGCGAGGTCCTCGATACGGTAAACCCGCGTGGGTCACTAGGCGACGCTTATGGTGAAGGAGTTTACTGCTAAGCTGTTGGTAGTGGGATGTTAAGAGAGCACTGTCCCACAGCAGTTTACATTGGACTCTATGGAGCTGTGTAGGCCGTGAATGGAAAACGGGGTCAAAGGTCATGAAGCGGGTGGGCTATCGGCCTATAATTTTACGTGGTGGGACCTTGGACCCTCGGGTCTGCCCGTTTGAGTTCTGGTGTCTCTAGCTCGAAAACTGAGCGTGTGACAGCAGTTTGAAAGTTTGACAAAAGTTTATGGACATTTTTCCATTCATTCCTATGGGAGTAAAGATGAAAGTTCAAAGGCTTCCTGTGCAAAAACTATGCAACTTTTCCAAAAGCTGTATACAAGCCCGCATCCCACAGGGCAGCTCTACGAAACAAACTTTGAACGGAGTCGATATCTCGAAAACTGTGGGCGGAGTTAACCGGACAAGAATGAACGATCCTCAGAATGAAGGGCAGCAAACGTAACACTAGAGGTCTGCATTTCCAGGAGGAAACGCGAGATGTTGCGCCGCCTAAACCCCTGCCCCCCGATCCGCGTCTTTCCCGCTTAAAGCGAGGTCCTCGATACGGTAAACCCGCGTGGGTCACTAGGCGACGCTTATGGTGAAGGAGTTTACTGCTAAGCTGTCGGTAGTGGGATGTTAAGAGAGCACTCTCCCACAGCAGTTTACATTGGACTCTATGGAGCTCTGTAGGCCGTGAATGGAAAACGGGGTCAAAGGTCATGAAGCGGATGGGCTATCGGCCCTTAATTTCACGTGGTGGGACCGTGGACTCTCGGGTCTGCCCGTTTGAATTCTGGTGTCTCTAGCTCCAAAACTGAGCGTGTGAGAGCAGTTTTAAAGTTTGACAAAAGTTTATGGACATTTTTCCATTCATTCCTATGGGAGAAAAGTTGAAACTTCAAATGCTTACTGTGCTAAAACTATGTAACTTTTCCAAAAGCTGTATACAAGCCCGCATCCCACAGGGAAGCTCTACGAATGAAAATTTGAATGGAGTCGATATCTCGAAAACTGTGGGCGGAGTTAACCGGACAAGAATGAACGATCCTCAGAATGAAGGGCAGCAAACGTAACACTAGAGGTCTGCATTTCCAGGAGGAAACGCAAGATGTTGCGCCGCCTAAACCCCTGCCCCCCGATCCGCGTCTTTCCCGCTTAAAGCGAGGCCCTCGATACGGTAAACCCGCGTGGGTCACTAGGCGACGCTTATGGTGAAGGAGTTTACTGCTAAGCTGTAGGTAGTGGGATGTTAAGAGAGCACTCTCCCACAGCAGTTTACATTGGACTCTATGGAGCTCTGTAGGCCGTGAATGGAAAACGGGGTCAAAGGTCATGAAGCGGGTGGGCTATCGGCCCATAATTTCACGTGGTGGGACCGTGGACCCTTGGGTCTGCCCGTTTGAGTTCTGGTGTCTGTAGCTCGAAAACTGACCGTGTGACAGCAGTTTGAATGTTTGACAAAAGTTTATGGACATTTTTCCATTAATTCCTATGGGACAAAAGATGAAACTTCAAATGGTTACTGTGCGAAAACTATGCAACTTATCCAAAAGCTGTATACAAGCCCGCATCCCACAGGGAAGCTCTACGAAACAAACTTTGAACGGAGTCGATATCTGGAAAACTGTGGGCGGAGTTAACCGGACAAGAATGAACGATCCTCAGAATGAAGGGCAGCAAACGTAACACTAGAGGTCTGCATTTCCAGGAGGAAACGCGAGATGTTGCGCCGCCTAAACCCCTGCCCCCCGATCCGCGTCTTTCCCGCTTAAAGCGAGGTCCTCGATACGGTAAACCCGCGTGGGTCACTAGGCGACGCTTATGGTGAAGGAGTTTACTGCTAAGCTGTCGGTAGTGGGATGTTAAGAGAGCACTCTCCCACAGCAGTTTACATTGGACTCTATGGAGCTCTGTAGGCCGTGAATGGAAAACGATACATTTTGAATTCCACCTTTAAAAACAATTCCACCTTAAGAAACCCAGAATTGTATTGAAATGTCCACATCACAGGCCAAAAGAGTCTTAAAAGCAAAAAAAGATGGCCAATACATTTTAAATACCACCTTAATAAAAATTCCACCTTAAGAAACCCACAGTTGTATTGACACGTCCACCTTTAAAAATGACCACTTTAAATAAAGCTTAAAATGTCGAAAAGACAGCCAGTATATTGTGAATGAGGTATTCTTTAAAAATTCCACCTTAAGAAACCCTGGATAATTAAGACGTCCCCCTTAAAAATGACCTTTAAAGTGTTACAGACTGCCTGTGTATTTCTGTGGCCCTCACAGCTCTTCCCCTCAGTCTCTGCCTCTGCCCCTCCCCCTCCCCCCTCTGTCTCTCTCACACGCATGCTCACAGAATACAACTGACAGACTCATGATTCAATGAATTTCGACCGGGGAGCACCCTCCAAAAAATCACCCGTAGCTCGAAAACTTTTCCCAACCAAAAATGAACAAAGCATACCGTAGCGACAAGGAGAGTCTTGTGCTCGAGATGGTGTAAAAATTTTTGCACTTTGAGCGAGATTTGATGGTGTAATTACGAGTTAAAAACAGGCAAAGTTTTGAAAATCTGCGTGCCGACCCGCTCTTAAAATACATTGAGCTCTATGGGAGGAAAACCCTCCCAAGTGTCAAACAAAAATTCATAACTCAAGAACGGTATTCTCAAATGGTCTGAAACTTACAAGTTTGAGAAAGGGGAAATTTCTCTACCATTTAAAATTTAAATGAAGTCTGTAGGTGAAAGTATAAGGAAGTTATGGTGAAATGTTCGGCAGAAAATTGAAAAAGAAAAAAAATAATTTCAATGGGTTCCTATGGGAGCGTACCCACCCTCCGAACAAATGCTTATAGCTCGGAAAGTTTTCCTCACATCACTTAACCGTATATACCGTTGCGACAAGGAGAGTCTGGGGATCGATATGGTATAAAAAATTTGCAGATTAAGTGAGAATTGAGCATGTTATGACGAGTTAAAAACAGGAGAAAATTTTAGAAACCGCACTCTGAGCTGCTCCAAAAATACATTGAACCCTATGGGAGCCGAAACCGTCCCTAGTGCCGAACAAAAATTCATAACTCAAAAACCGTATTTTCAATAATGTTCAAATTTAGAGGTCTCAGAAAGGACACGTTTCTCTACCATTTAAAATTTAAATGAAGTTTCTAGGTGAAACTATGAGGAAGTTATGGCGATTTGTTCGGCTGAAAAGTGAAAAAACGGCTTTTTGCCACTGAAACTACAGTGGATGACATCACCCCCACTCTAAGAGCCTCCCATTGAAATGAATGGAGGGATTTTGAAGGAGGAAAAGAAAGGGAAGGATGAGTGCAAAAATTCCGAAAACGGAAGTGATGGGAGCCGGTACGCCCGGGTCCGACCGTCTGAAATCCCGTGTCCGTAGCTTGAAAAATGACCGAGTTAGAGCACTTTGAAAATTAATTCCATAGAAATGACTGGGGAAAAACAGAGCGAAAAACGAGTGTAGCGGACGAACGAGTGCGGGTATCGGAAAGCTGTATACAAGCCCACATCGTCGCTATAGGACGCACGATTTCCAGGTGGAACGGAGTCGATAGCTCGAAAGCTGCGGGACTAGTTAAGCGGACAAGGAAACGCGGAATAATAAAAATAATAATAAAAATAATAATAATATGACTTACGGATAACAATATATTGCGCCGCTGCTTAAAGCAGCAGGCGCAACATAACTAGAGGTCTGCATTTCCAGGAGGAAACGCGAGATGTTGCGCCGCCTAAACCCCCGTCCCCCGATCCGCGTCTTTCCCGCTTAAAGAGAGGCCCTCGATACGGTAAACCCGCGTGGGTCACTAGGCGACGCTTATGGTGAAGGAGTTTACTGCTAAGCTGTCGGTAGTGGGATGTTAAGAGAGCACTCTCCCACAGCAGTTTACATTGGACTCTATGGAGCTCTGTAGGCCGTGAAAGGAAAACGGGGTCAAAGGTCATGAAGCGGGTGGGCTATCGGCCTATAATTTCACGTGGCGAGACCGTGGACTCTCGGGTCTGCCCGTTTGAGTTCTGGTGTCTCTAGCTCGAAAACTGACCGTGTGACAGCAGTTTGAAAGTTTGACAAAAGTTTATGGACATTTCTTCATTCATTCCTATGGGAGAAAACACGAAACTTCAAAGGCTTACTGTGCGAAAACTATGCAACTTTTCCAAAAGCTGTATACAAGCCCGCATCCCACAGGGAAGCTCTACGAAACAAACTTTGAACGGAGTCGATATCTCGAAAACTGTGGGCGGAGTTAACCGGACAAAAATGAACGATCCTCAGAATGAAGGGCAGCAAACGTAACACTAGAGGTCTGCATTTCCAGGAGGAAACGCGAGATGTTGCGCCGCCTAAACCCCCGCCCCCCGATCCGCGTCTTTCCCGCTTAAAGCGAGGTCCTCGACACGGTAAACCCGCGTGGGTCACTAGGCGACGCTTATGGTGAAGGAGTTTACTGCTAAGCTGTCGGTAGTGGGATGTTAAGAGAGCACTCTCCCACAGCAGTTTACATTGGACTCTATGGAGCTCTGTAGGCCGTGAATGGAAAACGGGGTCAAAGGTCATGAAGCGGGCGGGGTATCGGCCTATAATTTCACGTGGTGGGACCTTGGACTCTCGGGTCTGCCCGTTTGAATTCTGGTGTCTCTAGCTCGAAAACTGAGCGTGTGACAGCAGTTTGAATGTTTGACAAAAGTTTATGGACATATTTCCATTCATTCCTATGGGACAAAAGATGAAACTTCAAATGCTTACTGTGCTAAAACTATGCAACTTTTCCAAAAGCTGTATACAAGCCCGCATCCCACAGGGAAGCTCTACGAATGAAACTTTGAACGGAGTCGATATCTCGAAAACTGTGGGCGGAGTTAACCGGACAAGAACGAACGATCCTCAGAATGAAGGGCAGCAAACGTAACACTAGAGGTCTGCATTTCCAGGAGGAAACGCGAGATGTTGCGCCGCCGAAACCCCCGTCCCCCGATCCGCGTCTTTCCCGCTTAAAGCGAGGTCCTCGATACGGTAAACCCGCGTGGGTCACTAGGCGACGCTTATGGTGAAAGAGTTTACTGCTAAGCTGTCGGTAGTGGGATGTTAATAGAGCACTGTCCCACAGCAGTTTACATTGGACTCTATGGAGCTGTGTAGGCCGTGAATGGAAAACGGGGTCAAAGGTCATGAAGCGGGTGGCCTATCGGCCCATAATTTTACGTGGTGGGACCGTGGACTCTCGGGTCTGACCGTTTGAGTTCTGGTGTCTCTAGCTCGAAAACTGACCGTGTGACAGCAGTTTGAAAGTTTGACAAAAGTTTATGGACATTTTTCCATTCATTCCTATGGGAGTTAAGATGAAACTTCAAATGGTTACTGTGCGAAAACTATGCAACTTATCTGTATACAACTGTATACAAGCCCGCATCCCACAGGGAAGCTCTACGAAACAAACTTTGAACGGAGTCGATATCTGGAAAACTGTGGGCGGAGTTAACCGGACAAGAATGAACGATCCTCAGAATGAAGGGCAGCAAACGTAACACTAGAGGTCTGCATTTCCAGGAGGAAACGCGAGATGTTGCGCCGCCTAAACCCCTGCCCCCCGATCCGCGTCTTTCCCGCTTAAAGCGAGGTCCTCGATACGGTAAACCCGCGTGGGTCACTAGGCGACGCTTATGGTGAAGGAGTTTACTGCTAAGCTGTCGGTAGTGGGATGTTAAGAGAGCACTCTCCCACAGCAGTTTACATTGGACTCTATGGAGCTCTGTAGGCCGTGAATGGAAAACGATACATTTTGAATTCCACCTTTAAAAACAATTCCACCTTAAGAAACCCAGAATTGTATTGAAATGTCCACATCACAGGCCAAAAGAGTCTTAAAAGCAAAAAAAGATGGCCAATACATTTTAAATACCACCTTAATAAAAATTCCACCTTAAGAAACCCACAGTTGTATTGACACGTCCACCTTTAAAAATGACCACTTTAAATAAAGCTTAAAATGTCGAAAAGACAGCCAGTATATTGTGAATGAGGTATTCTTTAAAAATTCCACCTTAAGAAACCCTGGATAATTAAGACGTCCCCCTTAAAAATGACCTTTAAAGTGTTACAGACTGCCTGTGTATTTCTGTGGCCCTCACAGCTCTTCCCCTCAGTCTCTGCCTCTGCCCCTCCCCCTCCCCCCTCTGTCTCTCTCACACGCATGCTCACAGAATACAACTGACAGACTCATGATTCAATGAATTTCGACCGGGGAGCACCCTCCAAAAAATCACCCGTAGCTCGAAAACTTTTCCCAACCAAAAATGAACAAAGCATACCGTAGCGACAAGGAGAGTCTTGTGCTCGAGATGGTGTAAAAATTTTTGCACTTTGAGCGAGATTTGATGGTGTAATTACGAGTTAAAAACAGGCAAAGTTTTGAAAATCTGCGTGCCGACCCGCTCTTAAAATACATTGAGCTCTATGGGAGGAAAACCCTCCCAAGTGTCAAACAAAAATTCATAACTCAAGAACGGTATTCTCAAATGGTCTGAAACTTACAAGTTTGAGAAAGGGGAAATTTCTCTACCATTTAAAATTTAAATGAAGTCTGTAGGTGAAAGTATAAGGAAGTTATGGTGAAATGTTCGGCAGAAAATTGAAAAAGAAAAAAAATAATTTCAATGGGTTCCTATGGGAGCGTACCCACCCTCCGAACAAATGCTTATAGCTCGGAAAGTTTTCCTCACATCACTTAACCGTATATACCGTTGCGACAAGGAGAGTCTGGGGATCGATATGGTATAAAAAATTTGCAGATTAAGTGAGAATTGAGCATGTTATGACGAGTTAAAAACAGGAGAAAATTTTAGAAACCGCACTCTGAGCTGCTCCAAAAATACATTGAACCCTATGGGAGCCGAAACCGTCCCTAGTGCCGAACAAAAATTCATAACTCAAAAACCGTATTTTCAATAATGTTCAAATTTAGAGGTCTCAGAAAGGACAAGTTTCTCTACCATTTAAAATTTAAATGAAGTTTCTAGGTGAAACTATGAGGAAGTTATGGCGATTTGTTCGGCTGAAAAGTGAAAAAACGGCTTTTTGCCACTGAAACTACAGTGGATGACATCACCCCCACTCTAAGAGCCTCCCATTGAAATGAATGGAGGGATTTTGAAGGAGGAAAAGAAAGGGAAGGATGAGTGCAAAAATTCCGAAAACGGAAGTGATGGGAGCCGGTACGCCCGGGTCCGACCGTCTGAAATCCCGTGTCCGTAGCTTGAAAAATGACCGAGTTAGAGCACTTTGAAAATTAATTCCATAGAAATGACTGGGGAAAAACAGAGCGAAAAACGAGTGTAGCGGACGAACGAGTGCGGGTATCGGAAAGCTGTATACAAGCCCACATCGTCGCTATAGGACGCACGATTTCCAGGTGGAACGGAGTCGATAGCTCGAAAGCTGCGGGACTAGTTAAGCGGACAAGGAAACGCGGAATAATAAAAATAATAATAAAAATAATAATAATATGACTTACGGATAACAATATATTGCGCCGCTGCTTAAAGCAGCAGGCGCAACATAACTAGAGGTCTGCATTTCCAGGAGGAAACGCGAGATGTTGCGCCGCCTAAACCCCCGTCCCCCGATCCGCGTCTTTCCCGCTTAAAGAGAGGCCCTCGATACGGTAAACCCGCGTGGGTCACTAGGCGACGCTTATGGTGAAGGAGTTTACTGCTAAGCTGTCGGTAGTGGGATGTTAAGAGAGCACTCTCCCACAGCAGTTTACATTGGACTCTATGGAGCTCTGTAGGCCGTGAAAGGAAAACGGGGTCAAAGGTCATGAAGCGGGTGGGCTATCGGCCTATAATTTCACGTGGCGAGACCGTGGACTCTCGGGTCTGCCCGTTTGAGTTCTGGTGTCTCTAGCTCGAAAACTGACCGTGTGACAGCAGTTTGAAAGTTTGACAAAAGTTTATGGACATTTCTTCATTCATTCCTATGGGAGAAAACACGAAACTTCAAAGGCTTACTGTGCGAAAACTATGCAACTTTTCCAAAAGCTGTATACAAGCCCGCATCCCACAGGGAAGCTCTACGAAACAAACTTTGAACGGAGTCGATATCTCGAAAACTGTGGGCGGAGTTAACCGGACAAAAATGAACGATCCTCAGAATGAAGGGCAGCAAACGTAACACTAGAGGTCTGCATTTCCAGGAGGAAACGCGAGATGTTGCGCCGCCTAAACCCCCGCCCCCCGATCCGCGTCTTTCCCGCTTAAAGCGAGGTCCTCGACACGGTAAACCCGCGTGGGTCACTAGGCGACGCTTATGGTGAAGGAGTTTACTGCTAAGCTGTCGGTAGTGGGATGTTAAGAGAGCACTCTCCCACAGCAGTTTACATTGGACTCTATGGAGCTCTGTAGGCCGTGAATGGAAAACGGGGTCAAAGGTCATGAAGCGGGCGGGGTATCGGCCTATAATTTCACGTGGTGGGACCTTGGACTCTCGGGTCTGCCCGTTTGAATTCTGGTGTCTCTAGCTCGAAAACTGAGCGTGTGACAGCAGTTTGAATGTTTGACAAAAGTTTATGGACATATTTCCATTCATTCCTATGGGACAAAAGATGAAACTTCAAATGCTTACTGTGCTAAAACTATGCAACTTTTCCAAAAGCTGTATACAAGCCCGCATCCCACAGGGAAGCTCTACGAATGAAACTTTGAACGGAGTCGATATCTCGAAAACTGTGGGCGGAGTTAACCGGACAAGAACGAACGATCCTCAGAATGAAGGGCAGCAAACGTAACACTAGAGGTCTGCATTTCCAGGAGGAAACGCGAGATGTTGCGCCGCCGAAACCCCCGTCCCCCGATCCGCGTCTTTCCCGCTTAAAGCGAGGTCCTCGATACGGTAAACCCGCGTGGGTCACTAGGCGACGCTTATGGTGAAAGAGTTTACTGCTAAGCTGTCGGTAGTGGGATGTTAATAGAGCACTGTCCCACAGCAGTTTACATTGGACTCTATGGAGCTGTGTAGGCCGTGAATGGAAAACGGGGTCAAAGGTCATGAAGCGGGTGGCCTATCGGCCCATAATTTTACGTGGTGGGACCGTGGACTCTCGGGTCTGACCGTTTGAGTTCTGGTGTCTCTAGCTCGAAAACTGACCGTGTGACAGCAGTTTGAAAGTTTGACAAAAGTTTATGGACATTTTTCCATTCATTCCTATGGGAGTTAAGATGAAACTTCAAATGCTTACTGTGCGAAAACTATGTAACTTTTCCAAAAGCTGTATACAAGCCAGCATCACACAGGGCAGCTCTACGAAACAAACTTTGAACGGAGTCGATATCTCGAAAACTGTGGGCGGAGTTAACCGGACAAGAATGAACGATCCTCAGAATGAAGGGCAGCAAACGTAACACTAGAGGTCTGCATTTCCAGGAGGAAACGCGAGATGTTGCGCCGCCGAAACCCCCGTCCCCCGATCCGCGTCTTTCCCGCTTAAAGCGAGGCCCTCGGTACGGTAAACCCGCGTGGGTCACTAGGCGACGCTTATGGTGAAGGAGTTTACTGCTAAGCTGTTGGTAGTGGGATGTTAAGAGAGCACTGTCCCACAGCAGTTTACATTGGACTATGTGGAGCTGTGTAGGCCGTGAATGGAAAACGGGGTCAAAGGTCATGAAGCGGGTGGGCTATCGGCCCATAATTTCACGTGGTGGGACCTTGGACTCTCGGGTCTGCCCGTTTGAGTTCTGGTGTCTCTAGCTCGAAAACTGAGCGTGTGACAGCAGCTTGAAAGTTTGACAAAAGTTTATGGACATTTTTCCATTCATTCCTATGGGAGAAAAGATGAAACTTCAAATGCTTACTGTGCGAAAACTATGCAAATTTTCCAAAAGCTGTATACAAGCCCGCATCCCACAGGGAAGCTCTACGAATGAAACTTTGAACGGAGTCGATATCTCGAAAACTGTGGGCGGAGTTAACCGGACAAGAATGAACGATCCTCAGAATGAAGGGCAGCAAACGTAACACTAGAGGTCTGCATTTCCAGGAGGAAACGCAAGATGTTGCGCCGCCGAAACCCCCGTCCCCCGATCCGCGTCTTTCCCGCTTAAAGCGAGGTCCTCGATACGGTAAACCCGCGTGGGTCACTAGGCGACGCTTATGGTGAAGGAGTTTACTGCTAAGCTGTCGGTAGTGGGATGTTAAGAGAGCACTCTCCCACAGCAGTTTACATTGGACTCTATGGAGCTGTGTAGGCCGTGAAAGGAAAACGGGGTCAAAGGTCATGAAGCGGGTGGGCTATCGGCCCATAAATTCACGTGGTGGGACCGTGGACTCTCGGGTGTGCCCGTTTGAATTCTGGTGTCTCTAGCTCGAAAACTGACCGTGTGACAGCAGTTTTAAAGTTTGACAAAAGTTTATGGACATTTTCCCATTCATTCCTATGGGAGAAAAGATGAAATTCAAAGGCTTACTGTGCGAAAACTATGCAACTTTTCCAAAAGCTGTATACAAGCCCGCATCCCACAGGGAAGCTCTACGAAACAAACTTTGAACGGAGTCGATATCTCGAAAACTGTGGGCGGAGTTAACCGGACAAGAATGAACGATCCTCAGAATGAAGGGCAGCAAACGTAACACTAGAGGTCTGCATTTCCAGGAGGAAATGCGAGATGTTGCGCCGCCGAAACCCCCGTCCCCCGATCCGCGTCTTAAAATGTTGAAAAGACAGGCAGTATATTGTGAATGAGGTCTTTTTTAAAAATTCCACCTTAAGAAACCCTGGATAATTAAGACGTCCCCCTTAAAAATGACCTTTAAAGTGTTACAGGCTGCCTGTGTATTTCTGTGGCCCTCACAGTTCTCGCCGTCAGTCTCTGCCTCTGCCCCTCCCCCTCCCCCCTCTCTCTCTCTCACACGCACGCTCACAGAATACAACTGACAGACTCATGATTCAATGAATTTCGACCGGTGGGGCACCCTCCAAAAAACCTCAAATATCTCCAAAACTTTTCCAGGTCCAAAAATGAACGAAGCATACCGTAGCGACAAGGAGAGTCTGGTGCTCGAGATGGTGTAAAAATTTTTGCACTTTGAGCGAGATTTGATGGTGTAATTACGAGTTAAAAACAGGCAAAGTTTTGAAAATCTGCGTGCCGAGCCGCTCTTAAAATACATTGAGCTCTATGGGAGGAAAACCCTCCCAAGTGTCAAACAAAAATTCATAACTCAAGAACGGTATTATCAAACGGTCTGACACTTACAAGTTTGAGAAAGGGGACACTTCTCTACCATTTAAAATTTAAATGAAGTCTGTAGGTGAAAGTATAAGGAAGTTATGGTGAAATGTTCGGCAGAAAATTGAAAAAGAAAAAAAATAATTTCAATGGGTTCCTATGGGAGCGTACCCACCCTCCGAACAAATGCTTATAGCTCGGAAAGTTTTCCCCACATCACTTAACCGTATATACCGTTGCGACAAGGAGAGTCTGGGGATCGATATGGTATAAAAAATTTGCAGATTAAGTGAGAATTGAGCATGTTATGACGAGTTAAAAACAGGAGAAAATTTTAGAAACCGCACTCTGAGCTGCTCCAAAAATACATTGAACCCTATGGGAGCCGAAACCGTCCCTAGTGCCGAACAAAAATTCATAACTCAAAAACCGCATTTTCAATAATGTTCAAATTTAGAGGTCTTAGAAAGGACAAGTTTCTCTACAATTTAAAATTTAAATGAAGTTTCTAGGTGAAACTATAAGGAAGTTATGGCGATTTGTTCGGCTGAAAAGTGAAAAAACGGCTTTTTGCCACTGAAACTACAGTGGATGACATCACCCCCACTCTAAGAGCCTCCCATTGAAATGAATGGAGGGATTTTGAAGGAGGAAAAGAAAGGGAAGGATGAGTGCAAAAATTCCGAAAACGGAAGTGATGGGAGCCGGTACGCCCGGGTCCGACCGTCTGAAATCCCGTGTCCGTAGCTTGAAAAATGACCGAGTTAGAGCACTTTGAAAATTAATTCCATAGAAATGACTGGGGAAAAACAGAGCGAAAAACGAGTGTAGCGGACGAACGAGTGCGGGTATCGGAAAGCTGTATACAAGCCCACATCGTCGCTATAGTACGCACGATTTCCAGGTGGAACGGAGTCGATAGCTCAAAAGCTGCGGGACTAGTTAAGCGGACAAGGAAACGCGGAATAATAAAAATAATAATAAAAATAATAATAATATGACTTACGGATAACAATATATCGCGCCGCTGCTTACAGCAGCAGGCGCAACATAATAATAATATGACTTACGGATAACAATATATTGCGCCGCTGCTTAAAGCAGCAGGCGCAACATAATAATAATATGACTTACGGATAACAATATATTGCGCCGCTGCTTAAAGCAGCAGGCGCAACATAACTAGAGGTCTGCATTTCCAGGAGGAAACGCGAGATGTTGCGCCGCCTAAACCCCTGCCCCCCGATCCGCGTCTTTCCCGCTTAAAGCGAGGTCCTCGATACGGTAAACCCGCGTGGGTCACTAGGCGACGCTTATGGTGAAGGAGTTTACTGCTAAGCTGTTGGTAGTGGGATGTTAAGAGAGCACTGTCCCACAGCAGTTTACATTGGACTCTATGGAGCTGTGTAGGCCGTGAATGGAAAACGGGGTCAAAGGTCATGAAGCGGCTGGGCTATTGGCCTATAGTTTCACGTGGTGGGACCGTGGACCCTCGGGTCTGCCCGTTTGAATTCTGGTGTCTCTAGCTCGAAAACTGAGCGTGTGACAGCAGTTTGAAAGTTTGACAAAAGTTTATGGACATTTTTCCATTCATTCCTATGGGAGTAAAGATGAAACTTCAAATGCTTACTGTGCAAAAACTATGCAACTTTTCCAAAAGCTGTATACAAGCCCGCATCCCACAGGGCAGCTCTACGAATGAAACTTTGAACGGAGTCGATATCTCGAAAACTGTGGGCGGAGTTAACCGGACAAGAATGAACGATCCTCAGAATGAAGGGCAGCAAACGTAACACTAGAGGTCTGCATTTCCAGGAGGAAACGCGAGATGTTGCGCCGCCTAAACCCCCGCCCCCCGATCCGCGTCTTTCCCGCTTAAAGCGAGGCCCTCGGTACGGTAAACCCGCGTGGGTCACTAGGCGACGCTTATGGTGAAGGAGTTTACTGCTAAGCTGTCGGTAGTGGGATGTTAAGAGAGCACTCTCCCACAGCAGTTTACATTGGACTCTATGGAGCTGTGTAGGCCGTGAATGGAAAACGGGGTCAAAGGTCATGAAGCGGGTGGGCTATCGGCCCATAATTTCATGTGGTGGGACCTTGGACTCTCGGGTCTGCCCGTTTGAATTCTGGTGTCTCTAGCTCGAAAACTGAGCGTGTGACAGCAGTTTGAAAGTTTGACAAAAGTTTATGGACATTTTTCCATTCATTCCTATGGGAGTAAAGATGAAACTTCAAATGCTTACTGTGCGAAAACTATGCAACTTTTCCAAAAGCTGTATACAAGCCCGCATCCCACAGGGAAGCTCTACGAATGAAACTTTGAACGGAGTCGATATCTCGAAAACTGTGGGCGGAGTTAACCGGACAAGAAGGAACGATCCTCAGAATGAAGGGCAGCAAACGTAACACTAGAGGTCTGCATTTCCAGGAGGAAACGCGAGATGTTGCGCCGCCTAAACCCCCGCCCCCCGATCCGCGTCTTTACCGCTTAAAGCGAGGTCCTCGATACGGTAAACCCGCGTGGGTCACTAGGCGATGCTTATGCTGAAGGAGTTTACTGCTAAGCTGTTGGTAGTGGGATGTTAAGAGAGCACTCTCCCACAGCAGTTTACATTGGACTCTATGGAGCTCAGTAGGGCGTGAATGGAAAAGGATACATTTTGAATTCCACCTTTAAAAACAATTCCACCTTAAGAAACCCAGAATTGTATTGAAATGTCCACATCACAGGCCAAAAGAGTCTTAAAAGCAAAAAAAGATGGCCAATACATTTTAAATACCACCTTAATAAAAATTCCACCTTAAGAAACCCACAGTTGTATTGAGACATCCACCTTTAAAAATGACCACTTGAAATAAAGCTTAAAATGTCAAAAAGACAGCCAGTATATTGTGAATGAGGTATTCTTAAAAAAATCCACCTTAAGAAACCCTGGATAATTAAGATGTCCCCCTTAAAAATGACCTTTAAAGTGTTACAGACTGCCTGTGTATTTCTGTGGCCCTCACACCTCTTCCCCGTCAGTCTCTGCCTCTGCCCCTCCCCCTCCCCACTCTGTCTCTCTCACACGCACGCTCACAGAACACAACTGACAGACTCATGATTCAATGAATTTCGACCGGGGAGCACCCTCCAAAAAATCACCCGTAGCTCGAAAACTTTTCCCAACCAAAATTGAACGAAGCATACCGTAGCGACAAGGAGAGTCTTGTGCTGGAGATGGTGTAAAAATTTTTGCACTTTGAGCGAGAATTGATGGTGTAATTACGAGTTAAAAACAGGCAAAGTTTTGAAAATCTGCGTGCAGACCCGCTCTTAAAATACATTGAGCTCTATGGGAGGAAAACCCTCCCAAGTGTCAAACAAAAATTCATAACTCAAGAACGGTATTCTCAAACGGTCTGAAACTTACAAGTTTGAGAAAGGGGAAATTTCTCTACCATTTAAAGTTTAAATGAAGTCTGTAGGTGAAAGTATAAGGAAGTTATGGTGAAATGTTCGGCAGAAAATTGAAAAAGAAAAAAAATAATTTCAATGGGTTCCTATGGGAGCGTACCCACCCTCCGAACAAATGCTTATAGCTCGGAAAGTTTTCCTCACATCACTTAACCGTATATACCGTTGCGACAAGGAGAGTCTGGGGATCGATATGGTATAAAAATTTGCAGATTAAGTGAGAATTGAGCATGTTATGACGAGTTAAAAACAGGAGAAAATTTTTGAAACCGCACTCTGAGCTGCTCCAAAAATACATTGAACCCTATGGGAGCCGAAACCGTCCCTAGTGCCGAACAAAAATTCATAACTCAAAAACCGTATTTTCAATAATGTTCAAATTTAGAGGTCTTAGAAAGGACAAGTTTCTCTACCATTTAAAATTTAAATGAAGTTTCTAGGTGAAACTATAAGGAAGTTATGGCGATTTGTTCGGCTGAAAAGTGAAAAAACGGCTTTTTGCCACTGAAACTACAGTGGATGACATCACCCCCACTCTAAGAGCCTCCCATTGAAATGAATGGAGGGATTTTGAAGGAGGAAAAGAAAGGGAAGGATGAGTGCAAAAATTCCGAAAACGGAAGTGATGGGAGCCGGTACGCCCGGGTCCGACCGTCTGAAATCCCGTGTCCGTAGCTTGAAAAATGACCGAGTTAGAGCACTTTGAAAATTAATTCCATAGAAATGACTGGGGAAAAACGGAGCGATAAACGAGTGTAGCGGACGAACGAGTGCGGGTATCGGAAAGCTGTATACAAGCCCACATCGTCGCTATAGGACGCACGATTTCCAGGTGGAACGGAGTCGATAGCTCAAAAGCTGCGGGACTAGTTAAGCGGACAAGGAAATGCGGAATAATAAAAATAATAATAAAAATAATAATAATAATATGACTTACGGATAACAATATATCGCGCCGCTGCTTACAGCAGCAGGCGCAACATAACTAGAGGTCTGCATTTCCAGGAGGAAACGCGAGATGTTGCGCCGCCTAAACCCCCGTCCCCCGATCCGCGTCTTTCCCGCTTAAAGCGAGGTCCTCGATACGGTAAACCCGCGTGGGTCACTAGGCGACGCTTATGGTGAAGGAGTTTACTGCTAAGCTGTTGGTAGTGGGATGTTAAGAGAGCACTCTCCCACAGCAGTTTACATTGGACTCTATGGAGCTCAGTAGGGCGTGAATAGAAAACGATACATTTTGAATTCCACCTTTAAAAACAATTCCACCTTAAGAAACCCAGAATTGTATTGAAATGTCCACATCACAGGCCAAAAGAATCTTAAAAGCAAAAAAGATGGCCAATACATTTTAAATACCACCTTAATAAAAATTCCACCTTAAGAAACCCACAGTTGTATTGACACGTCCACCTTTAAAAATGACCACTTTAAATAAAGCTTAAAATGTCGAAAAGACAGGCAGTATATTGTGAATGAGGTATTCTTAAAAAATTCCACCTTAAGAAACCCTGGATAATTAAGATGTCCCCCTTAAAAATGACCTTTAAAGTGTTACAGACTGCCTGTGTATTTCTGTTGCCCTCACACCTCTTCCCCGTCAGTCTCTGCCTCTGCCCCTCCCCCTCCCCCCTCTCTCTCTCTCACACGCACGCTCACAGAATACAACTGACAGACTCAGGATTCAATGAATTTCGACCGGTGGCGCACCTTCCAAAAAACCTCAAATATCTCAAAAACTTTTCCAGGTCCAAAAATGAACGAAGCATACCGTAGCGACAAGGAGAGTCTGGTGCTCGAGATGGTGTAAAAATTTTTGCACTTTGAGCGAGATTTGATGGTGTAATTACGAGTTAAAAACAGGCAAAGTTTTGAAAATCTGCGTGCCGAGCCGCTCTTAAAATACATTGAGCTCTATGGGAGGAAAACCCTCCCAAGTGTCAAACAAAAATTCATAACTCAAGAACGGTATTCTCAAACGGTCTGAAACTTACAAGTGTGAGAAAGGGGAAATTTCTCTACCATTTAAAGTTTAAATGAAGTCTGTAGGTGAAAGTATAAGGAAGTTATGGTGAAATGTTCGGCAGAAAATTGAAAAAGAAAAAAAATAATTTCAATGGGTTCCTATGGGAGCGTACCCACCCTCCGAACAAATGCTTATAGCTCGGAAAGTTTTCCTCACATCACTTAACCGTATATACCGTTGCGACAAGGAGAGTCTGGGGATCGATATGGTATAAAAAATTTGCAGATTAAGTGAGAATTGAGCATGTTATGACGAGTTAAAAACAGGAGAAAATTTTAGAAACCGCACTCTGAGCTGCTCCAAAAATACATTGAACCCTATGGGAGCCGAAACCCTCCCTAGTGCCGAACAAAAATTCATAACTCAAAAACCGTATTTTCAATAATGTTCAAATTTAGAGGTCTTAGAAAGGACAAGTTTCTCTACCATTTAAAATTTAAATGAAGTTTCTAGGTGAAAGTATGAGGAAGTTATGGCAATTTGTTCGGCTGAAAAGTGAAAAACCCGTTTTCTGAGAAGGAATCTACAGTGTATGATGTCACCCACTCTAAGAGCCTCCCATAGAAATGAATGGAGGGATTTTGAAGGAGTGATAGAAAGGGAAGGATGAGTGCAAAAATTCCGAAAACGGAAGTGATGGGAGCCGGTACGCCCGGGTCCGACCGTCTGAAATCCCGTGTCCGTAGCTTGAAAAATGACCGAGTTAGAGCACTTTGAAAATTAATTCCATAGAAATGACTGGGGAAAAACGGAGCGATAAACGAGTGTAGCGGACGAACGAGTGCGGGTATCGGAAAGCTGTATACAAGCCCACATCGTCGCTATAGGACGCACGATTTCCAGGTGGAACGGAGTCGATAGCTCGAAAGCTGCGGGACTAGTTAGGCGGACAAGGAAACGCGGAATAATAAGAATAATAATAATAATAATATGACTTACGGATAACAATATATTGCGCCGCTGCTTACAGCAGCAGGCGCAACATAACTAGAGGTCTGCATTTCCAGGAGGAAACGCGAGATGTTGCGCCGCCTAAACCCCTGCCCCCCGATCCGCGTCTTTCCCGCTTAAAGCGAGGCCCTCGATACGGTAAACCCGCGTGGGTCACTAGGCGACGCTTATGGTGAAGGAGTTTACTGCTAAGCTGTCGGTAGTGGGATGTTAAGAGAGCTCTCTCCCACAGCAGTTTACATTGGACTCTATGGAGCTCTGTAGGCCGTGAATGGAAAACGGGGTCAAAGGTCATGAAGCGGGCGGGGTATCGGCCTATAATTTCACGTGTTGGGACCTTGGACTCTCGGGTCTGCCCGTTTGAATTCTGGTGTCTCTAGCTCGAAAACTGAGCGTGTGACAGCAGTTTGAAAGTTTGACAAAAGTTTATGGACATTTTTCCATTCATTCCTATGGGAGAAAAGATGAAACTTCAAATGCTTACTGTGCGAAAACTATGCAACTTTTCCAAAAGCTGTATACAAGCCCGCATCCCACAGGGAAGCTCTACGAATGAAACTTTGAACGGAGTCGATATCTCGAAAACTGTGAGCGGAGTTAACCGGACAAGAATGAACGATCCTCAGAATGAAGGGCAGCAAACGTAACACTAGAGGTCTGCATTTCCAGGAGGAAACGCGAGATGTTGCGCCGCCTAAACCCCTGCCCCCCGATCCGCGTCTTTCCCGCTTAAAGCGAGGTCCTCGATACGGTAAACCCGCGTGGGTCACTAGGCGACGCTTATGGTGAAGGAGTTTACTGCTAAGCTGTCGGTAGTGGGATGTTAAGAGAGCACTCTCCCACAGCAGTTTACATTGGACTCTATGGAGCTCTGTAGGCCGTGAATGGAAAACGGGGTCAAAGGTCATGAAGCGGGCGGGGTATCGGCCTATAATTTCACGTGGTGGGACCTTGGACTCTCGGGTCTGCCCGTTTGAATTCTGGTGTCTCTAGCTCGAAAACTGAGCGTGTGACAGCAGTTTGAAAGTTTGACAAAAGTTTATGGACATATTTCCATTCATTCCTATGGGACAAAAGATGAAACTTCAAATGCTTACTGTGCTAAAACTATGCAACTTTTCCAAAAGCTGTATACAAGCTCGCATCCCACAGGGAAGCTCTACGAATGAAACTTTGAACGGAGTCGATATCTCGAAAACTGTGGGCGGAGTTAACCGGACAAGAACGAACGATCCTCAGAATGAAGGGCAGCAAACGTAACACTAGAGGTCTGCATGTCCAGGAGGAAACGCGAGATGTTGCGCCGCCTAAACCCCTGCCCCCCGAAATTCCACCTTAAGAAACCCTGGATAATTAAGACGTCCCCCTTAAAAATGACCTTTAAAGTGTTACAGACTGCCTGTGTATTTCTGTGGCCCTCACACCTCTTCCCCGTCAGTGTCTGCCTCTGCCCCTCCCCCTCCCCCCTCTCTCTCTCTCACACGCACGCTCACAGAATACAACTGACAGACTCATGATTCAATGAATTTCGACCGGTGGGGCACCCTCCAAAAAACCTCAAATATCTCCAAAACTTTTCCAGGTCCAAAAATGAACGAAGCATACCGTAGCGACAAGGAGAGTCTGGTGCTCGAGATGGTGTAAAAATTTTTGCACTTTGAGCGAGATTTGATGGTGTAATTACGAGTTAAAAACAGGCAAAGTTTTGAAAATCTGCGTGCCGAGCCGCTCTTAAAATACATTGAGCTCTATGGGAGGAAAACCCTCCCAAGTGTCAAACAAAAATTCATAACTCAAGAACGGTATTATCAAACGGTCTGAAACTTACAAGTTTGAGAAAGGGGACATTTCTCTACCATTTAAAATTTAAATGAAGTCTGTAGGTGAAAGTATAAGGAAGTTATGGTGAAATGTTCGGCAGAAAATTGAAAAAGAAAAAAAATAATTTCAATGGGTTCCTATGGGAGCGTACCCACCCTCCGAACAAATGCTTACAGCTCGGAAAGTTTTCCCCACATCACTTAACCGTATATACCGTTGCGACAAGGAGAGTCTGGGGATTGATATGGTATAAAAAATTTGCAGATTAAGTGAGAATTGAGCATGTTATGACGAGTTAAAAACAGGAGAAAATTTTAGAAACCGCACTCTGAGCTGCTCCAAAAATACATTGAACCCTATGGGAGCCGAAACCGTCCCTAGTGCCGAACAAAAATTCATAACTCAAAAACCGTATTTTCAATAATGTTCAAATTTAGAGGTCTTAGAAAGGACAAGTTTCTCTACCATTTAAAATTTAAGTGAAGTTTCTAGGTGAAAGTATGAGGAAGTTATGGTGAATTGTTCGGCTGAAAAGTGAAAAAACGGCTTTTTGCCACTGAAACTACAGTGGATGACATCACCCCCACTCTAAGAGCCTCCCATTGAAATGAATGGAGGGATTTTGAAGGAGGAAAAGAAAGGGAAGGATGAGTGCAAAAATTCCGAAAACGGAAGTGATGGGAGCCGGTACGCCCGGGTCCGACCGTCTGAAATCCCGTGTCCGTAGCTTGAAAAATGACCGAGTTAGAGCACTTTGAAAATTAATTCCATAGAAATGACTGGGGAAAAACGGAGCGATAAACGAGTGTAGCGGACGAACGAGTGCGGGTATCGGAAAGCTGTATACAAGCCCACATCGTCGCTATAGGACGCACGATTTCCAGGTGGAACGGAGTCGATAGCTCGAAAGCTGCGGGACTAGTTAGGCGGACAAGGAAACGCGGAATAATAAAAATAATAATAATAATATGACTTAAGAAGAACAATATATTGCGCGCTGCTGCTTAAAGCAGCAGGCGCAACATAACTAGAGGTCTGCATTTCCAGGAGGAAGCGCGAGATGTTGCGCCGCCTAAACCCCTGCCCCCCGATCCGCGTCTTTCCCGCTTAAAGCGAGGTCCTCGATACGGTAAACCCGCGTGGGTCACTAGGCGACGCTTATGGTGAAGGAGTTTACTGCTAAGCTGTCGGTAGTGGGATGTTAAGAGAGCACTCTCCCACAGCAGTTTACATTGGACTCTATGGAGCTCTGTAGGCCGTGAATGGAAAACGGGGTCAAAGGTCATGAAGCGGGCGGGGTATCGGCCTATAATTTCACGTGTTGGGACCTTGGACTCTCGGGTCTGCCCGTTTGAATTCTGGTGTCTCTAGCTCCAAAACTGAGCGTGTGAGAGCAGTTTTAAAGTTTGACAAAAGTTTATGGACATTTTTCCATTCATTCCTATGGGAGAAAAGTTGAAACTTCAAATGCTTACTGTGCTAAAACTATGTAACTTTTCCAAAAGCTGTATACAAGCCCGCATCCCACAGGGAAGCTCTACGAATGAAACTTTGAACGGAGTCGATATCTCGAAAACTGTGGGCGGAGTTAACCGGACAAGAACGAACGATCCTCAGAATGAAGGGCAGCAAACGTAACACTAGAGGTCTGCATGTCCAGGAGGAAACGCGAGATGTTGCGCCGCCTAAACCCCTGCCCCCCGAAATTCCACCTTAAGAAACCCTGGATAATTAAGACGTCCCCCTTAAAAATGACCTTTAAAGTGTTACAGACTGCCTGTGTATTTCTGTGGCCCTCACACCTCTTCCCCGTCAGTGTCTGCCTCTGCCCCTCCCCCTCCCCCCTCTCTCTCTCTCACACGCACGCTCACAGAATACAACTGACAGACTCATGATTCAATGAATTTCGACCGGTGGGGCACCCTCCAAAAAACCTCAAATATCTCCAAAACTTTTCCAGGTCCAAAAATGAACGAAGCATACCGTAGCGACAAGGAGAGTCTGGTGCTCGAGATGGTGTAAAAATTTTTGCACTTTGAGCGAGATTTGATGGTGTAATTACGAGTTAAAAACAGGCAAAGTTTTGAAAATCTGCGTGCCGAGCCGCTCTTAAAATACATTGAGCTCTATGGGAGGAAAACCCTCCCAAGTGTCAAACAAAAATTCATAACTCAAGAACGGTATTATCAAACGGTCTGAAACTTACAAGTTTGAGAAAGGGGACATTTCTCTACCATTTAAAATTTAAATGAAGTCTGTAGGTGAAAGTATAAGGAAGTTATGGTGAAATGTTCGGCAGAAAATTGAAAAAGAAAAAAAATAATTTCAATGGGTTCCTATGGGAGCGTACCCACCCTCCGAACAAATGCTTACAGCTCGGAAAGTTTTCCCCACATCACTTAACCGTATATACCGTTGCGACAAGGAGAGTCTGGGGATTGATATGGTATAAAAAATTTGCAGATTAAGTGAGAATTGAGCATGTTATGACGAGTTAAAAACAGGAGAAAATTTTAGAAACCGCACTCTGAGCTGCTCCAAAAATACATTGAACCCTATGGGAGCCGAAACCGTCCCTAGTGCCGAACAAAAATTCATAACTCAAAAACCGTATTTTCAATAATGTTCAAATTTAGAGGTCTTAGAAAGGACAAGTTTCTCTACCATTTAAAATTTAAGTGAAGTTTCTAGGTGAAAGTATGAGGAAGTTATGGTGAATTGTTCGGCTGAAAAGTGAAAAAACGGCTTTTTGCCACTGAAACTACAGTGGATGACATCACCCCCACTCTAAGAGCCTCCCATTGAAATGAATGGAGGGATTTTGAAGGAGGAAAAGAAAGGGAAGGATGAGTGCAAAAATTCCGAAAACGGAAGTGATGGGAGCCGGTACGCCCGGGTCCGACCGTCTGAAATCCCGTGTCCGTAGCTTGAAAAATGACCGAGTTAGAGCACTTTGAAAATTAATTCCATAGAAATGACTGGGGAAAAACGGAGCGATAAACGAGTGTAGCGGACGAACGAGTGCGGGTATCGGAAAGCTGTATACAAGCCCACATCGTCGCTATAGGACGCACGATTTCCAGGTGGAACGGAGTCGATAGCTCGAAAGCTGCGGGACTAGTTAGGCGGACAAGGAAACGCGGAATAATAAAAATAATAATAATAATATGACTTAAGAAGAACAATATATTGCGCGCTGCTGCTTAAAGCAGCAGGCGCAACATAACTAGAGGTCTGCATTTCCAGGAGGAAGCGCGAGATGTTGCGCCGCCTAAACCCCTGCCCCCCGATCCGCGTCTTTCCCGCTTAAAGCGAGGTCCTCGATACGGTAAACCCGCGTGGGTCACTAGGCGACGCTTATGGTGAAGGAGTTTACTGCTAAGCTGTCGGTAGTGGGATGTTAAGAGAGCACTCTCCCACAGCAGTTTACATTGGACTCTATGGAGCTCTGTAGGCCGTGAATGGAAAACGGGGTCAAAGGTCATGAAGCGGGCGGGGTATCGGCCTATAATTTCACGTGTTGGGACCTTGGACTCTCGGGTCTGCCCGTTTGAATTCTGGTGTCTCTAGCTCCAAAACTGAGCGTGTGAGAGCAGTTTTAAAGTTTGACAAAAGTTTATGGACATTTTTCCATTCATTCCTATGGGAGAAAAGTTGAAACTTCAAATGCTTACTGTGCTAAAACTATGTAACTTTTCCAAAAGCTGTATACAAGCCCGCATCCCACAGGGAAGCTCTACGAAACAAACTTTGAACGGAGTCGATATCTCGAAAACTGTGGGCGGAGTTAACCGGACAAGAATGAACGATCCTCAGAATGAAGGGCAGCAAACGTAACACTAGAGGTCTGCATTTCCAGGAGGAAACGCGAGATGTTGCGCCGCCTAAACCCCTGCCCCCCGATCCGCGTCTTTCCCGCTTAAAGCGAGGTCCTCGACACGGTAAACCCGCGTGGGTCACTAGGCGACGCTTATGGTGAAGGAGTTTACTGCTAAGCTGTTGGTAGTGGGATGTTAAGAGAGCACTGTCCCACAGCAGTTTACATTGGACTATGTGGAGCTGTGTAGGCCGTGAATGGAAAACGGGGTCAAAGGTCATGAAGCGGGTGGGCTATCGGCCCATAAATTCACGTGGTGGGACCTTGGACTCTCGGGTCTGCCCGTTTGAGTTCTGGTGTCTCTAGCTCGAAAACTGAGCGTGTGACAGCAGTTTGAAAGTTTGACAAAAGTTTATGGACATTTTTCCATTCATTCCTATGGGAGTAAAGATGAAAGTTCAAAGGCTTCCTGTGCAAAAACTATGCAACTTTTCCAAAAGCTGTATACAAGCCCGCATCCCACAGGGCAGCTCTACGAAACAAACTTTGAACGGAGTCGATATCTCGAAAACTGTGGGCGGAGTTAACCGGACAAGAACGAACGATCCTCAGAATGAAGGGCAGCAAACGTAACACTAGAGGTCTGCATTTCCAGGAGGAAACGCGAGATGTTGCGCCGCCGAAACCCCTGCCCCCCGATCCGCGTCTTTCCCGCTTAAAGCGAGGTCCTCGATACGGTAAACCCGCGTGGGTCACTAGGCGACGCTTATGGTGAAGGAGTTTACTGCTAAGCCGTCGGTAGTGGGATGTTAAGAGAGCACTCTCCCACAGCAGTTTACATTGGACTCTATGGAGCTCTGTAGGCCGTGAATGGAAAACGGGGTCAAAGGTCATGAAGCGGGTGGGCTATCGGCCCATAATTTTACGTGGTGGGACCGTGGACCCTCGGGTCTGCCCGTTTGAGTTCTGGTGTCTCTAGCTCGAAAACTGAGCATGTGACAGCAGTTTGAAAGTTTGACAAAAGTTTATGGACATTTTTCCATTCATTCCTATGGGAGAAAAGATGAAACTTCAAATGCTTACTGTGCAAAAACTATGCAACTTTTCCAAAAGCTGTATACAAGCCCGCATCCCACAGGGAAGCTCTACGAAACAAACTTTGAACGGAGTCGATATCTCGAAAACTGTGGGCGGAGTTAACCGGACAAGAATGAACGATCCTCAGAATTAAGGGCAGCAAACGTAACACTAGAGGTCTGCATTTCCAGGAGGAAACGCGAGATGTTGCGCCGCCTAAACCCCCGTCCCCCGATCCGCGTCTTTCCCGCTTAAAGCGAGGTCCTCGATACGGTAAACCCGCGTGGGTCACTAGGCGACGCTTATGGTGAAGGAGTTTACTGCTAAGCTGTCGGTAGTGGGATGTTAAGAGAGCACTCTCCCACAGCAGTTTACATTGGACTCTATGGAGCTCTGTAGGCCGTGAAAGGAAAACGGGGTCAAAGGTCATGAAGCGGGTGGGCTATCGGCCCATAAATTCACGTGGTGGGACCGTGGACTCTCGGGTGTGCCCATTTGAATTCTGGTGTCTGTAGCTCGAAAACTGACCGTGTGACAGCAGTTTTAATATTTGACAAAAGTTTATGGACATTTTTCCATTCATTCCTATGGGAGTAAAGATGAAAGTTAAAATGCTTACTGTGCGAAAACTATGTAACTTTTCCAAAAGCTGTATACAAGCCCGCATCCCACAGGGCAGCTCTACGAAACAAACTTTGAACGGAGTCGATATCTCGAAAACTGTGGGCGGAGTTAACCGGACAAGAACGAACGATCCTCAGAATGAAGGGCAGCAAACGTAACACTAGAGGTCTGCATTTCCAGGAGGAAACGCGAGATGTTGCGCCGCCTAAACCCCTGCCCCCTGATCCGCGTCTTTCCCGCTTAAAGCGAGGTCCTCGATACGGTAAACCCGCGTGGGTCATTAGGCGACGCTTATGGTGAAGGAGTTTACTGCTAAGCTGTCGGTAGTGGGATGTTAAGAGAGCACTCTCCCACAGCAGTTTACATTGGACTCTATGGAGCTCTGTAGGCCGTGAATGGAAAACGGGGTCAAAGGTCATGAAGCGGGCGGGGTATCGGCCTATAATTTCACGTGGTGGGACCGTGGACTCTCGGGTCTGCCCGTTTGAGTTCTGGTGTCTCTAGCTCGAAAACTGAGCGTGTGACAGCAGTTTGAAAGTTTGACAAAAGTTTATGGACATTTTTCCATTCATTCCTATGGGAGAAAAGATGAAACTTCAAATGCTTACTGTGCAAAAACTATGCAACTTTTCCAAAAGCTGTATACAAGCCCGCATCCCACAGGGCAGCTCTACGAAACAAACTTTGAACGGAGTCGATATCTCGAAAACTGTGGGCGGAGTTAACCGGACAAGAACGAACGATCCTCAGAATGAAGGGCAGCAAACGTAACACTAGAGGTCTGCATTTCCAGGAGGAAACGCGAGATGTTGCGCCGCCTAAACCCCCGTCCCCCGATCCGCGTCTTTCCCGCTTAAAGCGAGGTCCTCGATACGGTAAACCCGCGTGGGTCACTAGGCGACGCTTATGGTGAAGAAGTTTACTGCTAAGCTGTCGGTAGTGGGATGTTAAGAGAGCTCTCTCCCACAGCAGTTTACATTGGACTCTATGGAGCTCAGTAGGCCGTGAAAGGAAAACGGGGTCAAAGGTCATGAAGCGGGTGGGCTATCGGCCTATAGTTTCACGTGCTGGGACCGTGGACCCTCGGGTCTGCCCGTTTGAATTCTGGTGTCTCTAGCTCAAAAACTGACCGTGTGACAGCAGTTTGAATGTTTGACAAAAGTTTATGGACATTTTCCCATTCATTCCTATGGGAGTAAAGATGAAACTTCAAATGCTTACTGTGCGAAAACTATGTAACTTTTCAAAAAGCTGTATACAAGCCCGCATCCCACAGGGAAGCTCTACGAAACAAACTTTGAACGGAGTCCATATCTCGAAAACTGTGGGCGGAGTTAACCGGACAAGAGTGAACGATCCTCAGAATGAAGGGCAGCAAACGTAACACTAGAGGTCTGCATTTCCAGGAGGAAACGCGAGATGTTGCGCCGCCTAAACCCCTGCCCCCCGATCCGCGTCTTTCCCGCTTAAAGCGAGGTCCTCGACACGGTAAACCCGCGTGGGTCACTAGGCGACGCTTATGGTGAAGGAGTTTACTGCTAAGCTGTTGGTAGTGGGATGTTAAGAGAGCACTGTCCCACAGCAGTTTACATTGGACTATGTGGAGCTGTGTAGGCCGTGAATGGAAAACGTGGTCAAAGGTCATGAAGCGGGTGGGCTATCGGCCCATAATTTCACGTGGTGGGACCTTGGACTCTCGGGTCTGCCCGTTTGAGTTCTGGTGTCTCTAGCTCGAAAACTGAGCGTGTGACAGCAGTTTGAAAGTTTGACAAAAGTTTATGGACATTTTTCCATTCATTCCTATGGGAGAAAAGATGAAACTTCAAATGCTTACTGTGCGAAAACTATGCAACTTTTCCAAAAGCTGTATACAAGCCCGCATCCCACAGGGAAGCTCTACGAATGAAACTTTGAACGGAGTCGATATCTCGAAAACTGTGGGCGGAGTTAACCGGACAAGAATGAACGATCCTCAGAATGAAGGGCAGCAAACGTAACACTAGAGGTCTGCATTTCCAGGAGGAAACGCGAGATGTTGCGCCGCCTAAATCCCTGCCCCCCGATCCGCGTCTTTCCCGCTTAAAGCAAGGTCCTCGATACGGTAAACCCGCGTGGGTCACTAGGCGACGCTTATGGTGAAGGAGTTTACTGCTAAGCTGTTGGTAGTGGGATGTTAAGAGAGCACTCTCCCACAGCAGTTTACATTGGACTCTATGGAGCTCTGTAGGCCGTGAAAGGAAAACGGGGTCAAAGGTCATGAAGCGGGTGGGCTATCGGCCCATAGTTTCACGTGGTGGGACCGTGGACCCTCGGGTCTGCCCGTTTGAGTTCTGGTGTCTCTAGCTCGAAAACTGACCGTGTGACAGCAGTTTGAAAGTTTGACAAAAGTTTATGGACATTTTTCCATTCATTCCTATGGGAGTAAAGATGAAACTTCAAATGCTTACTGTGCGAAATCTATGTAACTTTTCCAAAAGCTGTATACAAGCCCGCATCCCACAAGGAAGCTCTACGAAACAAACTTTGAACGGGGTCGATATCTCGAAAACTGTGGGCGGAGTTAACCGGACAAGGAATGAAGATCCTCAGAATGAAGGGCAGCAAACGTAACACTAGAGGTCTGCATTTCCAGGAGGAAACGCGAGATGTTGCGCCGCCGAAACCCCCGTCCCCCGATCCGCGTCTTTCCCGCTTAAAGCGAGGTCCTCGATACGGTAAACCCGCGTGGGTCACTAGGCGACGCTTATGGTGAAGGAGTTTACTGCTAAGCTGTTGGTAGTGGGATGTTAAGAGAGCACTCTCCCACAGCAGTTTACATTGGACTCTATGGAGCTCTGTAGGCTGTGAATGGATAACGGGGTCAAAGGTCATGAAGCGGGTGGGCTATCGGCCCATAATTTCACGTGGTGGGACCTTGGACTCTCGGGTCTGCCCGTTTGAATTCTGGTGTCTCTAGCTCGAAAACTGAGCGTGTGACAGCAGTTTGAAAGTTTGACAAAAGTTTATGGACATTTTTCCATTCATTCCTATGGGAGTAAAGATGAAACTTCAAATGCTTCCTGTGCGAAAACTATGTAACTTTTCCAAAAGCTGTATACAAGCCCGCATCCCACAGGGCAGCTCTACGAATGAAACTTTGAACGGAGTCGATATCTCGAAAACTGTGGGCGGAGTTAACCGGACAAGAATGAACGATCCTCAGAATTAAGGGCAGCAAACGTAACACTAGAGGTCTGCATTTCCAGGAGGAAACGCGAGATGTTGCGCCGCCTAAACCCCCGCCCCCCGATCCGCGTCTTTCCCGCTTAAAGCGAGGCCCTCGATACGGTAAACCCGCGTGGGTCACTAGGCGACGCTTATGGTGAAGGAGTTTACTGCTAAGCTGTCGGTAGTGGGATGTTAAGAGAGCACTCTCCCACAGCAGTTTACATTGGACGCTATGGAGCTCTGTAGGGTGTGAATAGAAAACGATACATTTTGAATTCCACCTTTAAAAACAATTCCACCTTAAGAAACCCAGAATTGTATTGAAATGTCCACATCACAGGCCAAAAGAGTCTTAAAAGCAAAAAAAGATGGCCAATACATTTTAAATACCACCTTAATAAAAATTCCACCTTAAGAAACACACAGTTGTATTGACACGTCCACCTTTAAAAATGACCACTTGAAATAAAGCTTAAAATGTCGAAAAGACAGCCAGTATATTGTGAATGAGGTATTCTTTAAAAATTCCACCTTAAGAAACCCTGGATAATTAAGACGTCCCCCTTAAAAATGACCTTTAAAGTGTTACAGACTGCCTGTGTATTTCTGTGGCCCTCACACCTCTCCCGGTCAGTGTCTGCCTCTGCCCCTCCCCCTCCCCCCTCTCTGTCTCTCACACGCACGCTCACAGAATACAACTGACAGACTCAGGATTCAATGAATTTCGACCGGGGGGACCCTTCAAAAAATGACCCGTAGCTCGAAAACTTTTCCCAACCAAAATTGAACGAAGCATACCGTAGCGACAAGGAGAGTCTGGCGCTCGAGATGGTGTAAAAATTTTTTCAGTTTGAGCGAGAATTGATGGTGTAAAAATGAGTTAAAAAAGGGCAAATTTGAGAAAATTTGGCTTTCTGAAAATACATTGAACTCTATGGGAGCCGAAACGTCCTACTGCCAAACAAATCTTCATAACTCCAGAACCGTATCTTCAAATGATTTCAAATCTACATATTTTAGAAAGGAGAAGTTTCTCTACCATTTGAAAGTAAAATGAAGTCTGTAGGTGAAAGTATAAGGAAGTTATGGCAAAATGTTCGGCTAAAAGTTGAATAT